>NW_028277165.1:0-686250 GCF_051122295.1 Plectrocnemia conspersa
GCAGCCGCGGCTAAGGAGGTCGTTGAGCGCCTTCACGGTGATCTCGGCTGGTGCTCCTCTGCGTGCCAAGTCGATCACTTTGCTTCTCTCGGCGGCCACCGCCCTGTCCAGCTTATCGCTGTCCAGCTTGCTGACCGCCCAACCGGTGCTTGTGGGAAGTCTGCTTCTTTCTGCTCGATCGGCAAGCTGAAACTCTATGTATAAGTGGTCGCTGCCCGAGTATGTATTTTCCAGAACTTCCCATTTCACAATTCGATTTGCGATCGACTCGCTTGTGAATGATACGTCTAATATGGAACCGCTATCTCCACGACGAAATGTGAAGGCGCTTCCTCGATTAGCCGCGTGCAGGTGAAGCTGCGACGCCGTCTCCGAGAGCACAACTCCTCGGCGGTCCGTCGTGGATGATCCCCACTCCGGTGCCTTGGCGTTAAAGTCCCCGGCGACGACGACGGGCAGTGTCGAAGTCCTGACGTCCTCTGCTAGCCGGGCCATGTCGCCGATGAAAGCCTCGATGGGCGAGTTCGGGGAGTAATAACAGCTGTAAAACCGTATCCCCCCGGCCTCGACCCATACGAAGCCCTCACCGTCTGCCGCTCCGACGCCGCTCTCCCTAAGTCTCGACGACGGCACATAAATGGCGCACTTGGAGCCAGATCCTCCGTACCAACGGTGCGAAGAATGGTGGTGTTGCTCTGATATGAGCACTAAGTCCGCGCCTTTTTCGATGGAAGTGTGCATCATCAAGTCTTGGGCCGTCCTGCACCCGTTAAGGTTTATTTGCAGGACGTTGATGCGCTCGTTTCCATCGCGGCGACCTTCTTGCCGGAACACGTCGCTGCCTTGTGGCCCTCTAGACCGCAGCGAAAGCACTCTTTGCTCCTGTCTCTGGGGGATGTGCATTTCGCTGCGATGTGGCCTGTTTCGCGGCACCTGTAGCAGCGTTCCGGTTGCCGTGGGGCTTCCCGCACGCGGCTGTTGATCCAGCCGACGCGGACTTTTCCAATTTTTAAAAGTTTCACAGCATGCTCTGTGGGCAGTAAGACCACTGCTGTCTGTGTTCCGCCGTAGGAGGGTCGCAGCGAAAGAACTTTGAGGTCCTTCAGCTCTGGTTGAGCTGCAGCTATCGCCTCTTTGACCTCCTCTATGTCTGTGCCGCCGTCGAGATCCCGCAAAATCACTCTCGTTTGGGGAGTGAGAATTTTGGCGGGGTTTTCCTCGCCCATTTCGGAGGCAATCGCTGCGAGAAGCTCCGTCGCGTTTTGTGATCCGCGCTTCAATTCTAGAAGCACTTCTCCACTTCGTGTTTTTCGGATTTTTTTTACTTCTGCTTGCTCTGGAAGCACTACCGATTTTCTGATTGCGCGGATCACTTCCGCGTACGTGATTTTGCCAGTCGCAATCACGATGGCCTCGTTTCGCGGGCCGTGTGGGGCTCGCGTTTTGGCGTCCCTTTTTGTCGTGTTCGAGGTGACCTTCGCGGGAGCGCTTTTCGACAGAGCGTTTTTCTTCGCCTGTGCCTGCGCCTGTACGACACTCGCTGTGTCCTTTGGCGCCCTCCTTTTTTCGTTTTTTTTAGGCGGCTTTGCAAGCTGCCAGTCCGCCTGTGCTGGTACCGGTGTAGTCACAGGTTTAGGCGCCTGCGAAGGCGCAGCTGTCATCACAGGTACTGCGACAGAACAAGTCTCCGATGCAAGAGCCGGCGTCAAAGCGGTCCTTGCGGTTTGCCTAGTGGCCTCTTTTATGGCGTTAAAAGCCCGCCTTATCTCTAACACTCCTTCTTTTATCGGGGAGTGCACATTTCTGTGCCCCTTGATAAACCCTTCTAAATGCTCGATGGCAGCCTTTATTCGCTCCCACTGTAACTCCATATTTTTTTTTTTCCAAAATAAAAAAAAAAACAAGAAACAAAAAAAAAAAATCTAAACTAACCCTTAGTAACTAATTGTACAAGTCCCTGAAAGTCTTTGAAAAGAAAATAAAATAACAAAATTTTTTCTCCTTTGCAAAGTTTGACACACGAGGAAGTTTGGAAAATTCGGAAAATTTTCCTTCTAACTTTAGAAATTCCGGAAAATTTTATTGGAATGCTGTCGGTGTGCAATTCATTAACCCAAAAAGCCCGGAAAATTCTGGAAAAATTGATTACTTACCAGGAAAAATCCCGGAAAAGTGCCTTTAAGAACTCGGTTTTTGTGTGTCAGTTGCTGGTACCGGAAAAACTTTCGGAAAATTCGGAAAATCCGGAAAATTCCTAAATTCCTCCAAATGTCGGAAAAGCTCGGAAAAATGGGGTGAAAACCCGGAAAATTCCGAGTCCAGGTTTTCCGGCTTTCCCGGGAGCACTTTCAGTGTCTCACTATCACTGTAAAAGTTGTCACTTTCTCCAGCAGCTGGTCTGTCCAGCTGGTCTTCCAATCTTCAAGATTGCTGGGGAATGCGCCCGCCTGTTGGGCCTGCGCCCCTTTCGCCGTGAGCACCGGCCGCACGTCCTCTCTGTATGAGTGCCAGTGCGCGACTAACCTAACCTAACCTAACCTAACCTAACCTAACCTAACCTAACCTAACCTAACCTAACCTAACCTAACCTAACCTAACCTAACCTAACCTAACCTAACCTAACCTAACCTAACCTAACCTAACCTAACCTAACCTAACCTAACCTAACCTAACCTAACCTAACCTAACCTAACCTAACCTAACCTAACCTAACCTAACCTAACCTAACCTAACCTAACCTAACCTAACCTAACCTAACCTAACCTAACCTAACCTAACCTAACCTAACCTAACCTAACCTAACCTAACCTAACCTAACCTAACCTAACCTAACCTAACCTAACCTAACCTAACCTAACCTAACCTAACCTAACCTAACCTAACCTAACCTAACCTAACCTAACCTAACCTAACCTAACCTAACCTAACCTAACCTAACCTAACCTAACCTAACCTAACCTAACCTAACCTAACCTAACCTAACCTAACCTAACCTAACCTAACCTAACCTAACCTAACCTAACCTAACCTAACCTAACCTAACCTAACCTAACCTAACCTAACCTAACCTAACCTAACCTAACCTAACCTAACCTAACCTAACCTAACCTAACCTAACCTAACCTAACCTAACCTAACCTAACCTAACCTAACCTAACCTAACCTAACCTAACCTAACCTAACCTAACCTAACCTAACCTAACCTAACCTAACCTAACCTAACCTAACCTAACCTAACCTAACCTAACCTAACCTAACCTAACCTAACCTAACCTAACCTAACCTAACCTAACCTAACCTAACCTAACCTAACCTAACCTAACCTAACCTAACCTAACCTAACCTAACCTAACCTAACCTAACCTAACCTAACCTAACCTAACCTAACCTAACCTAACCTAACCTAACCTAACCTAACCTAACCTAACCTAACCTAACCTAACCTAACCTAACCTAACCTAACCTAACCTAACCTAACCTAACCTAACCTAACCTAACCTAACCTTTTTTTTTTTTTTTTTTTTTTTTTCTGTGAGGGGGGGAAACCTTCAAAAGGCGCCACCGTGTCTACAGATACAGTGGCAGTGTGGGATTCTTACCCACTAAAACCCCCCTCCGCTCCTACTGCCTCTCGGTACTTAACTTGACTGTAATGCTTCGAGAGGCAGCGTGGCCCGGCGCACTTCTTGCGCTCTTCCGTTGTCTCGGGTAGGACAAAAGGCAAAAATATTTACCTCTTAACCTCCCTGTCTCTCGCTGCGTCGCGTTTATTTAACGCGACGCAGTTATCCTGGCGGTTGACGCTCTTCTTTTTAGCGCTTTGACGTCGCTGATGGTCTTCTTTCTTGGGTAGTTTGAGAGGTGATTTATCATCTTTCGACCTCCCTATCTCTCACTGCCCCGCGTGCGTGTGACGCGATGCAGTTTTCCTTGCGGTAGTAGCTCTTTCAGTTTATAGGCAACATGTCGCCTCGGGATCCTCCTGTTCTGGCTGAATCCAGAACAGGACAAAGGCAAAAATATTTACCTCTTAGCCTCCCTGTCTCTCGCTGCGTCGCGTTTATTTAACGCGACGCAGTTATCCTGGCGGTTGACGCTCTTCTTTTTAGCGCTTTGACGTCGCTGATGGTCTTCTTTCTTGGGTAGTTCGAGAGGTGATTTATCATCTTTCGACCTCCCTATCTCTCACTGCCCCGCGTACGTGTGACGCGATGCAGTTTTCCTTGCGGTAGTAGCTCTTTCAGTTTATAGGCAACATGTCGCCTCGGGATCCTCCTGTTCTGGCTGAGTCGAGACTGCTTGTCGGCTCTCTGTCAGTAGTGGGCTGCTGTGGCTGAGTTGCGCAGGTCTGGAGCTGTTCGTCTGCATGGTGCTTCGCAGCTTTTTGACAGCGCTCGAGCTCAGCTCTGAAAGCGGGGCATTGGGCGCTGCCATAGCGATGCGCGGCGGCGGCTGCGTTGCGGCTGTGGTTGTCGCAGACGATGCACCTTACTTCGCATTTGCAGTCGGCGGCTTTGTGCCCGGGCTGCGCGCAGCTTCTGCAGAGTCCGGATCGGTCAGGCGCCTTGCATCGCGAGGCGACGTGGCCGTAGGCGGCGCATCGGTAGCATCTGAGCGGGTCGGCGCGGATCCTAATGCGGCATCGCTTTAGTCCGATCCTTATTCGCCCGTTCCTCAGCAAGGTGTCTAGTTTGGCAGTGTGGGGCACTTTTGCGACGCACACTTGTGTGTCGCAGTAGGCATCTCTCTGTGCCAAGATTATGATGTTGCCGACTCCCTCGCTGAGGGACTCCGCTAGTGCCTCCGTGATGTCGCCGACGGACGCGTTGTAGTCGAGATCCCTCAGGGTGATTGTTGTTGTATCTGCTGCTCTGGTTGGCCTGACAACTGTCGCTCCCGGTCCTGCCGCCTCCATAAGAGCGGCTTTTAGAGCGTCGGCTCCTTCGCCGCCTCTTCCTAGTCGAAGGACCAGCTCCCCCTTCTGGGTGCGCTTGTTGGTGCGAACGTCGACACCGGTGCCCTTCATGGCGACGCTTACCTGGCGGAGTATGCTCGCGTACGATTTTGGGGCTTCTCCGCTGCAGGTAAGCACGAGCGTCTCGGTCGTTGGGGCTCCTCTGCGTGGCCTAGGCGCGGTTTTCTTGTTTGTGGTGGCGGCTGGAGGTGTAGGGTTCTGCGCCGCTTTTTTGTTCTCCTTGGTGGCCTTTGCTAGTTTTCTGCGGCCGGCCACCTTGTGATCTTTGGAGGCGGCTTTTTAGCGGCGTTAGAGGTTGCATCGGGCCTGGAAGGCGTCTTGGTTCTCTCCCGTGGCTGTTTTGGTACCGGAGTTTGAGGATTTGTTGTTTGCAGGCTTTTTGGCTCCAATTGGTCGGGTGCTGGAGGTTTGTGGCTGCGTAAGGAAGTCTGCGCTGCTGGTGCGGCCGTGGCTGGTTTGGTGCAGGTATCGGGCTTAGCTTTGACCGTGTTTTCTGCCAGGATCAGCCTTAGCATCATTATGCCCTCCTTTATGGGTTTGTGGACGTTCGGGTGGCTAACGATAAACCTCGCAAGGTCCATTACTTCCTTAGTGATGCGGGCTTCGCGGTCGGTTGCTTCCGGTGACATGGTTAGTTTATTTGTATAGGTAATTATATTTGCAAGTTATTGAGGTTAGAATGTAGAGTCAAATTGTTCAGTTTTAATTTTGCAGTTTGAATTATTATTTACTGGAATGTTATTTGTTGAAGTATTTAATTTTTTTTAAGTTTGATTTTATAAAAATTATTTTTATTTTAGAAGTAATTTAGTTGTTAAGTTTAAGTTTTTATAGTTTGAATTTTTATTTTTTTTTTTCCCAAAAGTGTTAATATCGGTGTAAATATGTTTTTATTTAGGGTTGTCAGCCAGAGCTTAGTTGCGCAGTCACGCCGTTGATGTGTGTGTGGCGCTGCGATCTGCCGCGCCGCGTGGAGATCAGCGAAGCGGCCGGGCGTGGCAAACAAGATGGCCGCCGGGACGCGCACTTCACTAAATGTTCCCTTGCGTCGCACTGGGTCACTTTTTAGGGATGATTACTTTGTTTTGTGTTAAAGGCAACCCTCCGCGAATTTTGATGTCACTTGCGCCTCCAGAATCGACGTTTGAAAAATCGTAAATACATCGATCTTTTTCGATTTTCTGCTCTCTCCGTCGTCCTAGCAAAGCTCTTGAGGGCTTATCGGAGAGGTCTCGAGAGCGCGCACAAGGTGGTAGTTTATAGTTAAATTTATAAGTTAATTAAGTTGTATAGAAGTAGTTTAGTTGTTCAGTTTTAATTTTTTGCAGTTTGTATTATTATTTACTGGAATGTTATTTGTTGAAGTATTTAATTTTTTAAGTTTGATTTATAAAAATTATTTTTATTTTAGAAGTAATTTAGTTGTTAAGTTTAAGTTTTTATAATTTGAATTTTTATTTTTTTTAAAAGTGTTAATATCGGTGTAAATATGTTATTATTTAGGGTTGTCCGCCAGAGCTTAGTTGCGCAGTCACGCCGTTGATGTGTGTGTGGCGCTGCGATCTGCCGCGCCACGTGGCGATCAGCTGAGCGGCCGGGCGTGGCAAACAAAATGGCCGCCGGGACGCGCACTTCACAAAATGTTCCCTTGCGTCGCACTGGGTCACTTTTTGGTACTGAAAACTTTGTTTTGGGGTCAGGGAAACCCCCCGCACATTTGATGTTAATTTCGCACTCGAGATCGACGTTTGAAAAATCATAGAAACATCGATCTTTCTCGATTATCTGCGCTCTCCGTCGTCCTACCGAAGCTCTTAATGGCTTATCGGAGAGGGCTGGAGAACGCGCACACACTGATACTACATTCGCCTCGGTAGGCGAATGTTTACTCCTTGAGCCGGCGGCGAGCGGCGGAGCTCGCGCAAAACGATCCGCTCCGTTCGGGGTGCGGCGCACGACTAACCTAACCTAACCTAACCTAACCTAACCTAACCTAACCTAACCTAACCTAACCTAACCTAACCTAACCTAACCTAACCTAACCTAACCTAACCCAACCTAACCTAACCTAACCTAACCTAACCTAACCTAACCTAACCTAACCTAACCTAACCTTTTTTTTTTTTTTTTTTTTTTTTTTTTTTTTTTTTTTTTTTTTTTTTTTTCCGGAGGTAGGAAATCTTGCATAAGACATCCCCCGGCAACGCCGGAGGATAGTGTCAGATTCTTACTGACTAAAACCTACCCCCACCTACTCACCACGGACGTCCCGGAAACCGCCGTTAGGCATTACTTCGCGATGTCAGTTGTCTTGTTAGTTTTTTGTTTACTAACGACCGCCTTGTCGGCGGAGTCTCTCTTCACTTTCTTTAGTTTTCAAGACATCAGTTGCGAATATAACCCAAGCTGACCATGCAGACTGGCAGCTCAGCATGGAGGGCGTCATGCTTTCGGGAGTCAGGGGTTCCTCAACCCCGATCGCAGCTCTTAATTGTGTCCTTTGCTCTTCCCATGCTGAGCAGCCGAACAAAGTGTGTTCTGCGTCGTCGGTGTCACTTTCGCAGTGATGGCACCCACGGGTTGCCTCTTTGCCTATTTTGTTGAGGTAGGCACCGAAGCACCCGTGTCCGGTGATCGCCTGGGAAAGATGGTAGCTTAGCTCACCGTGTTTCCTCTGGCTCCAAGCCTTCAGATCCCCGATGAGCCTATGCGTCCATCTTCCCTTAACGGAGGCGTCCCACCGACTTTGCCACTCCTGCATGGTCAGCTCCCTGGCCCGTTCCTTCGTCGCTCGTCCTTTATAAATCGCCTGCCTCTCCTTGGCTAGCAGGTCGACGGGCGGAATTGCGGATAAGGCCAGGATGGCGTCTTCCGAGACTGTCCTGTAAGCCGAGGCGACTCTCAGCGCACTCCTTCGTTGAACTCTAGCCAGACTGAGCCTCGTCCTATCCACTCTCATGGCGTCCGCCCACACTGGGGCCCCATAGAGTAGGATAGAGTGGACCACTTCGTTGTAAAGTTTTCTTCTCTTGTATTTCGGTCCACCGACGTTCGGCATCAGCCTGGCGAGTTCGTTCGCCGTTCTCGCCGCCTTCGCAGCTGCCATCTCCGCGTGTTTCGCGAAGCGCAGCTTGTCGTCGAGCCAGACTCCGAGGTATCGCAGTGACCGCTTGTAGGGCACCTCGAAGCCGTCTATGGCGATCGAAGGCGGCGACAGCTTTCTGCGACGCGTGAAGAGCATGGCTTCCGTCTTCTGGACGGCGAGCTCTAGTCCTGCTCCGTCCAGCCAGCTCTTCACGTGAATTAGTGCAGTTTCGGCAACGAGTCGCAGATTCGTCGCGGTTTTCCCCTTCACGAGTACGGCCGCGTCGTCCGCGAACGCTACGATGCTCGCGCCTTCGGGCATGGGCAGTCGCAGCAGTCCGTCGTACATAGCGTTCCAAAGTGCCGGTCCGAGGACCGACCCTTGAGGAACGCCAGCTGTGACCTCCTGCTGGAATTTCTTGCCCATGCACTCGTACTCCAGTATCCTGCCGCTGAAATAGCTTTTTGCCATTTTCAGCAGGTATACTGGAACTCCGATGTTGGCGAGTGCGGTGAGAGTCGTGCTCCAGTTCGCCGTGTTGAACGCGTTGCGAACGTCCAACGCGATCAACACGACGTGCTCGCTCCTCTTGACGCTCCCCTGCCATGCCAGCCTCACCGTCTGCACGACTTGGCTGATGGCGTCTACGGTGGAGCGTCCGGGGCGAAATCCAAATTGCTGCGGTGACAGCCCGCTTTCTTCGTTCTCCAAGGCGTACTGGAGGCGCTGTAGTAGCATCCTCTCCAGTAGCTTTCCGACTCCGTCTAGCATACACAGAGGTCTGTAGGCCGACGGGCCGGGCGGCCCTGCTTTGCCCTTAGGTATCAGGACTAGCTTTTGCCGTTTCCACGGGGCGGCAAATGTCCCTTGGGCAAGGCAGGCGTTCAAAGCTGCTAGCAGCAACTCGGGATCTTTCTCGGCTACGCGTTTGATGACTGCGTTTGGAACGCAGTCCGGTCCCGGTGCCTTTGCTGGTTTGAGCCGGTTTGAGGCTGCCAGCAGCTCTTCCTTAGAGAACGGAAGAAACTCTTCTGCGGGGGCGATGCTGTTGTTTGGAATGTTCCAGTCGGTCTTGACGTGCCGCGGGAAAAGGCTGGCAATTACCGTTTCGAGGTTGGCAACGTTGTTCAGGAATGGGTCCTCGTTACCAACCGCCAGCTTCTTTCGTACCATTTTGTACGGTCTTCCCCACGGGTCGTCGTCGACCGACTTGCAGAGCTCTTCCCAGCATCGCGCTTTGCTCTCTTTGATGGCTACTTTGAGCGCTTTTCTAGCCTCTTGGTAAGCTTGACCGTTTTCTACAGTCGGTCTTCTTTGCGCTGCCCGGCGGCGGGATAGGCACTCTCGTCTCAGGTCGGCTACGGTGTCGTTCCACCAGTAGACCGGCTTCCGACGTGCCCCCCGGCTCCGCCTCGGCATTGACGCCTCGCAGCTTTCTCGCAGCACGTCGTTGAGTGAGCGGACGACGTCCTCCGCTCCGGTGCCGCTTTTTGCGGATTCAACGACTGCTGCGCGCTTCCTTGCAACCGTTTCGTCCACGGCGGTCACTTCGAGCTTTCGCGCGCACCATCCTTCGGTAGTTCTTCGAAGCGGTGCTCTCGCGCTCGTTGTTAGCTCGAAGCTCACGTACCGGTGGTCGCTATGCGAGTAGACGTCGAGAACTTTCCAGTTCCTTATTCCACTCGCGATAGCTTCGTCGACGAACGTCACGTCGACGATTGACCCGGTATTTCCGCGGACGAACGTGTAGTGGTTGCCGACGTTTGCTGCTAGTAGGCGCATTTGCGCCGCCATCTCCGAAAGCAAGCTTCCTCTACTGTCTGTCACCGCAGCTCCCCATTCCGGCGCCTTGGCGTTGAAGTCGCCGGCCAGTATGACGGGCAGTGTCGACGTTCTTACACTTTCGGCCAGCTCGCTCAGGCTGTCGGCGAACTCGTCGATTGTGGAGTTGGGAGAGAAATAACAGCTATATATTCTATAGCCTCCCGCCTCCACCCAGACGTATCCGTCTCCGCCGACTTCCGGAGCGTTTGCTACACGTAGATGGCTCGTTGGCAAGTAGATCGCCGCTTTAGAGCCCGTGTCGGAGTACCATCGGCTTGCTGAGTTTCTGTGTTGCTCCGACACGATGACTAGATCTACGCGCAGCTCGCTGGCCGTCTGATGCAGCAGGTCTTGAGCCGCCTGGCTGTGGTTCAGGTTTATCTGAAGAACGCGAATCATTTTGTCGCGTTCTTCAGACACCTTTCCCGTTCCGCCCTAAATTTAGGGCACCGCCTACTGCCGCTTGTGTGCGCTGCTGGGGTTTGTTGACGTCGCTGTCCGCCGTTGTCGCTGTCGGTGCAGAGCGGGCATTTTGGTGCGTTGGTACAGTTGGCAATTTTGTGGCCATCCTGCCCGCATCGTAGACACAATTTGCTGCGGTCGGGCGCTTTGCATTTTGCTGCAAAGTGCCCGTAGCCCATGCACCGGTAGCAACGTCTAACTTTGACGCTTTCTCTGATGCGGCACCTCACGAGACCGATCTTGATGCGCCCGTTTCTCAGCAGGGCGTCGGTCTCTGGCGTGCACGGCAGTTTTATCATGCACGCTTGGGTGCCGCTGTGCGCCGGTCTTAGTTTGGCGCTGGATGTCGAGATTTTGTTCTCCTTTAGGGCTTCGATGACCTCTTCTGGGGTCACTCCCTCGTCGAGATCTCGAATCTCGACATCCCGGCTTTGCACCACTCGATGGATCTTGGCAAGTGGTCCGGCCGCCTCTGTAATAATTGCCTGCAGAGCGTCTGCTTCGGCCCCGTCAGCTTTTCTTCCCATTCGGAAGATTAATTCTCCGCGCTGCGTCTTTCGCACGGCTTTGACGTCCAATTTTTTATTTTTTGTCGAAGCGTGGACGCTACGCAAAATTTCTGCGTAGGACGCAGCTCCTTCACCATCAGCTTTTTTTAATATGATGGTGTCGGCGGGCACTCTTCCTGCCTTGGGGTGCCTATTTTTAGGCTTTATCGTAGGCCCAGGCTCCGGTGCTTTGCGGATACGTGCGGTGGAGACTTTGTCGTCCCCCTTCGTCACCTCTTTTTCTTTCGTTTGAGAATCGGGTTTCGTCTTTTTCTTCTTTTTTCCTGCCGCCCCGACTGTAGTCCAGCCTTCCTGCGGTCTGGCGGTTACTCCGTTTACTCCTTTAGAGATGGGCGCCGTCCTCTTCGGTACCTCTTCTTTTTGGCGTGGAGTGGGCGCTGCTTTTGCAATCTCCTTTGTTGCTTCGACGGTTTGGGTTGATGCGTGTCCTACCGAAATCTTCGGTGAGACATTTATCCCGTCAATTGCCTTCACTGTTTTAAGGAAGGCGAGCCTTATGGCTTTAATGCCTTCCTTGATCGGTTTGTGCGCGTTTGCGTGCGCCTTTGTGAATTCTTCGACCTCGAAAATTTCTTTTTCGAGGTCCTCCAGTGCTTTTTTTAACGTCAAGTTTTTATTTGTTAGTTGCTCCATAAGTTGATCCCACGATTAGCTAGGGAACATGGTCCATCCGACCAGAGCCCCGCTTGGCCGGATAAGCCTTCTTACTCGGGAGATTCGGCTGGTCCTCCCGAGAGATCGTCTGCGACCACGCTGCTTAGAGTCCCCGTGGCCATGCATCCCTCGGCACGCTGCTTCTCACCTTGGATTGGGACTTGGTTTTCTGTCAGGGTTTTCCGTCCCTTATCTGGTGTCCTGTTTTATGGCGCAGGATGCTCGCCATTCGGCCTTCGTCAGTTAGCTACAGTCACAGTTGTTAACAGTGACTGCATTACCGGGGTCCGCGACGAGGACGCCTGACAATCGGCCTTGCTGACAGAGCTGCTGTGATTCGCAGAGGCGTATTGGCTTTTTATAGAAACACGGCGTCCAGCACGCCGCGTTTCACCAATGCCTAGTATCAGCCTTCAAACCCCAACCTAACCTAACCTTTTTTTTTTTTTTTTTTTTTTCCTTGAGAGGGGAAACCTTCAAAAGGCGCCACTGTTTCAACAGAAAGGTGACAGTGTGGGATTTTTACCCACTAAAACCCCCCTCCGCTCCTACTGCCTCCCGGTACTTAACTTGTCTGTAATGCTTCGAGAGGCAGCGTGGCCCGGCGCACTTCTAGCGCACTTCATTTTGTCTCGGGTAGCTAGAGAAGTGACAAAATAAATCGATCACTTCTCGAGCCCCCTGTCTCTCCTTGCCTGACGGCTATTGGTCGCTTTTGTGCGACTGCAGTCGTCTGATGCTTCTTGCGATGACAGTCGATCGCTTGCCTTTTGCGAACCGTGCGACTGTCGTCGGCTGCCTTTAGTGCTGCGCGCGTGCGGTTGTGGGTGCGACGTCTGTCGATCACTTCGCTAGTCGTATACTGCTCGGCAGTCGGCGTCTGCTCCTAACGCTGTTCGCACGCGCGCGCTGCTGTTATGGTGGTTCGGCTAGAGGTGGAGAACTTTGCAGGGCTTGTCGCCTGTGTCGCTCGTCGTCCTCTTTTGCCTGCATTACTGTTGTCGCAAAAGATGTCCACGCTGTCCACTTTTCCTTGGACTGCAACATAGACGGGACCATCTGCTCGGCTGACACTTGGTTGTCGTTGTTTACGTCTTCGCCGAGGGCTTCTTTTAGCCGGGTTCGTTCTTCCGTCCATGCCGCGCACTTAAATAGGGTGTGGTCAGCATCATCTTTTGCGTCTCCGCAGTGGTGACACTCTTCGGTGGCTTCTTTGCCTATTCTCTTAAGATAGGTGCCGAAGCAGCCGTGTCCGGTTAGCACCTGAGTGAGGTGGAAGCTCAGTTCGCCTTGCCCTCTTTCACTCCAGACTTTCGGGTCCGGTATAAGCCGGTGAGTCCAGCGACCCTTAGGTGACTCGTTCCAACGTTCCCTCCAGCGTTCGAAAGTGACTTTTCTGGCGTCGTCTTTCGACTGCCCGTTGTAGATGCGTTGTCTTTCGAACGCGAGGAGGTCAATAGGCGGTATGCCGGAGACGGTGAGAGTGGCTGCTTCGGAGACCGTGCGATAGGCCGAAGCGACCCTTAATGCGCTGGTTCTCTGAACTCTAGCCAGTTTGAGCCGAGTTCTCTCCACCCTCATGGAGTCGGCCCATACAGGGGCTCCGTAGAGGAGGATGGAGTGGACCACTTCGTTGTATAGGCGTCGACGTTTTGATTTTGGTCCTCCGATGTTCGGCATCAATCTGGCGAGTTCCTCACCGACGATCGCCGCCTTAGTCGCCGCCTTGTCTGCGTGTACCGCAAACCGAAGCTTGTCGTCAAGGTGAACTCCGAGGTACCTCAACGATCTGCTAAAAGGAACCTCGAAGCCGTCAAAGACGAGTTTGGGCGGCTCTAGTTGCCTGCGCCTGGTGAAAAGCACAGCTTCTGTTTTCTGGACTGCGAGCTCCAGTCCGGCGCCGTCTAGCCAACTCTTGACGCTTCGCAGGGCCTCTTCGCCGGCAATTTTGATGGACGTCGTAGACTTTCCGGTAATCAAAATGGCGACGTCGTCCGCGAAGGCGACCATTCTGGCTTCGTCGGGCATGGGCGCTCTCAGCAGTCCATCGTACATGACGTTCCAGAGAGCGGGTCCTAAGACCGAACCCTGGGGAACGCCTGCAGTGACCGCTCGCTGAAAGCTTTCGCCCATGCATTCGTACTGCAGCACCCTGTCCGAGAAGTAACTTTCGATCATTCGGATCAAGTATGCTGGAGTGCCGATTTTAGCCAGAGCTACTAGGATGGAGCTCCAGCGGGCCGAGTTGAACGCGTTTCGGACGTCGAGCGCGATCAACACGACGTTTGCGCTGCGCTTGACGCTTCCCTGCCAGGCTTCGCGGACGGTTTCGATCACCTGTTCGATGGCGCCTATTGTCGAGCGCCCTCGGCGGAAGCCGTGCTGATGAGGCGAGAGCCCTTTTTCGGTGTCCTCCAGTACTGTCTGGAGCCGTTCCAGGATCAGCCTCTCTAAGATCTTGCCCAGGCCGTCCAGCATGCAAAGTGGACGGTATGCTGAGGGACCGGGTGTCGCCTTGGTGCCCTTTGGTATTAGAACCAGCCTTTGGCGCTTCCAAGACACGTCGAAGATTCCTTCGGCGAGGCACGAGTTGAGGGCTGCGAGAAGCAGCTCGGGATCCTTCTCAGCGATGCGCTTCAGGACGGCGTTCGGGACGCCGTCGGGTCCCGGCGCCCTTGCGGAGTTGATTCGCTGTGCCGCTCCCTGCAGCTCTTCTTTGGAGAACGGCAGGACTCCGCTTGGAAGCTCTGCTGCTGGGTCGCAGGTTGCAGTTCGGTCGGTAGTGGGGTGCCGCGGGAACAGTCCGTCGACCACCGCCTCCATGGTTTCATGGTTGTTCAGGTAGTGGTCTTCGTTCCGGACGCTTAGTTTATTGCGTACTATCCTGTACGGCAGCCCCCAAGGATTTTCGTCGACCGACTTGCAGAGTTCGTCCCAGCTGCGCGCTTTGCTTTGCTTAATAGCTAGGCGCAGCGCGTTTTTAGCGTTCTTGTAGTCCTGGCGTTCTTGTGGCACGGCGAAATGGTGCCTGTGGGCGCGTCTGCGGGACGCTGTGCAGGCGCGTCGCAGGTCAGCGATCTCGTCCGTCCACCAGTAGGCCGGTTTCCGGTGTAGATTTGAGCCGCGCTTGGGCATCGATGCGTCGCAGGCGTCGCGCAGGAGCTCGTTTAGCGAGCGTACTACTTTTTCCGCTGAGGCGTCCGATCGCGCGATGCCTTTGACCGTCTCGCTCCTAGTAGCTACCAATTTGTCAAGGGCCTCGCGGTCTAGTTTTCGAACGCACCAGCCCCGCGCTGTGTGCGGCGGTGGCTTGTGGCTTCGGTCGGCAAGCTCGAAGCTGACGTAGCGGTGGTCGCTGTGCGAGTGGAAACCTAACCTAACCTAACCTTTTTTTTTTTTTTTTTTTTTTTTTTTTTTTTTTTTTTTTTTTTTTTTTTTTTTTTTTCTTGAGAGGGGAAACCTTCAAAAGGCGCCACTGTTTCAACAGAAAGGTGACAGTGTGGGATTTTTACCCACTAAAACCCCCCTCCGCTCCTACTGCCTCCCGGTACTTAACTTGTCTGTAATGCTTCGAGAGGCAGCGTGGCCCGGCGCACTTCTAGCGCACTTCATTTTGTCTCGGGTAGCTAGAGAAGTGACAAAATAAATCGATCACTTCTCGAGCCCCCTGTCTCTCCTTGCCTGACGGCTATTGGTCGCTTTTGTGCGACTGCAGTCGTCTGATGCTTCTTGCGATGACAGTCGATCGCTTGCCTTTCGCGAACCGTGCGACTGTCGTCGGCTGCCTTTAATGCTGCGCGCGTGCGGTTGTGGGTGCAACGTCTGTCGATCACTTCGCTAGTCGTAAACTGCTCAGCAGTCGGCGTCTGCTCCTAACGCTGTTCGCACGCGCGCGCTGCTGTTATGGTGGTTCGGCTAGAGGTGGAGAACTTTGCAGGGCTTGTCGCCTGCGTCGCTCGTCGTCCTCTTTTGCCTGCATTACTGTTGTCGCAAAAGATGTCCACGCTGTCCACTTTTCCTTGGACTGCAACATAGACGGGACCATCTGCTCGGCTGACACTTGGTTGTCGTTGTTTACGTCTTCGCCGAGGGCTTCTTTTAGCCGGGTTCGTTCTTCCGTCCATGCCGCGCACTTAAATAGGGTGTGGTCAGCATCATCTTTTGCGTCTCCGCAGTGGTGACACTCTTCGGTGGCTTCTTTGCCTATTCTCTTAAGATAGGTGCCGAAGCAGCCGTGTCCGGTTAGCACCTGAGTGAGGTGGAAGCTCAGTTCGCCTTGCTTTCTTTCACTCCAGACTTTCGGGTCCGGTATAAGCCGGTGAGTCCAGCGACCCTTAGGTGACTCGTTCCAACGTTCCCTCCAGCGTTCGAAAGTGACTTTTTTGGCGTCGTCTTTCGACTGCCCGTTGTAGATGCGTTGTCTTTCGAACGCGAGGAGGTCAATAGGCGGTATGCCGGAGACGGTGAGAGTGGCTGCTTCGGAGACCGTGCGATATGCCGAAGCGACCCTTAATGCGCTGGTTCTCTGAACTCTAGCCAGTTTGAGCCGAGTTCTCTCCACCCTCATGGAGTCGGCCCATACAGGGGCTCCGTAGAGGAGGATGGAGTGGACCACTTCGTTGTATAGGCGTCGACGTTTTGATTTTGGTCCTCCGATGTTCGGCATCAATCTGGCGAGTTCCTCACCGACGATCGCCGCCTTAGTCGCCGCCTTGTCTGCGTGTACCGCAAATCGAAGCTTGTCGTCAAGGTGAACTCCGAGGTACCTCAACGATCTGCTAAAAGGAACCTCGAAGCCGTCAAAGACGAGTTTGGGCGGCTCTAGTTGCCTGCGCCTGGTGAAAAGCACAGCTTCTGTTTTCTGGACTGCAAGCTCCAGTCCGGCGCCGTCTAGCCAACTCTTGACGCTTCGCAGGGCCTCTTCGCCGGCAATTTTGATGGACGTCGTAGACTTTCCGGTAATCAAAATGGCGACGTCGTCCGCGAAGGCGACCATTCTGGCTTCGTCGGGCATGGGCGCTCTCAGCAGTCCATCGTACATGACGTTCCAGAGAGCGGGTCCTAAGACCGAACCCTGGGGAACGCCTGCAGTGACCGCTCGCTGAAAGCTTTCGCCCATGCATTCGTACTGCAGCACCCTGTCCGAGAAGTAACTTTCGATCATTCGGATCAAGTATGCTGGAGTGCCGATTTTAGCCAGAGCTACTAGGATGGAGCTCCAGCGAGCCGAGTTGAACGCGTTTCGGACGTCGAGCGCGATCAACACGACGTTTGCGCTGCGCTTGACGCTTCCCTGCCAGGCTTCGCGGACGGTTTCGATCACCTGTTCGATGGCGCCTGTTGTCGAGCGCCCTCGGCGGAAGCCGTGCTGATGAGGCGAGAGCCCTTTTTCGGTGTCCTCCAGTACTGTCTGGAGCCGTTCCAGGATCAGCCTCTCTAAGATCTTGCCCAGGCCGTCCAGCATGCTAAGTGGACGGTATGCTGAGGGACCGGGTGTCGCCTTGGTGCCCTTTGGTATTAGAACCAGCCTTTGGCGCTTCCAAGACGCGTCGAAGATTCCTTCGGCGAGGCACGAGTTGAGGGCTGCGAGAAGCAGCTCGGGATCCTTCTCAGCGATGCGCTTCAGGACGGCGTTCGGGACGCCGTCGGGTCCCGGCGCCCTTGCGGAGTTGATTCGCTGTGCCGCTCCCTGCAGCTCTTCTTTGGAGAACGGCAGGACTCCGCTTGGAAGCTCTGCTGCTGGGTCGCAGGTTGCAGTTCGGTCGGTAGTGGGGTGCCGCGGGAACAGTCCGTCGACCACCGCCTCCATGTTTTCATGGTTGTTCAGGTAGTGGTCTTCGTTCCGGACGCTGAGCTTATTGCGTACTATCCTGTACGGCAGCCCCCAAGGATCTTCGTCGACCGACTTGCAGAGTTCGTCCCAGCTGCGCGCTTTGCTTTGCTTAATAGCTAGGCGCAGCGCGTTTTTAGCGTTCTTGTAGTCCTGGCGTTCTTGTGGCACGGCGAAATGGTGCCTGTGGGCGCGTCTGCGGGACGCTGTGCAGGCGCGTCGCAGGTCGGCGATCTCGTCCGTCCACCAGTAGGCCGGTTTCCGGTGTAGATTTGAGCCGCGCTTGGGCATCGATGCGTCGCAGGCGTCGCGCATGAGCTTGTTTAGCGAGCGTACTACTTTTTGCGCTGAGGCGTCCGATCGCGCGATGCCTTTGACCGTCTCGCTCCTAGTAGCTACCAATTTGTCGAGGGCTTTGCGGTCTAGTTTTCGAACGCACCAGCCCCGCGCTGTGTGCGGCGGTGGCCTGTAGCTTCGGTCGGCAAGCTCGAAGCTGACGTAGCGGTGGTCGCTGTACGAGTGGACATCTAGCACCCGCCATCCTCGAATTCTTCCCGCTAGGGCTTCATCGACGAACGTGACGTCGATTACTGACCCCGTGCTGCCCCGAACGAAGGTAAACTCTCCTCCCGTGTTGGCAACGTGCAGGTGCAGGTTTGACGCCATGTCGCAAAGAAGAGCTCCTCTTGTGTCGGTATATGCTGCACCCCATTCGACGGATTTTGCATTAAAATCGCCTGCTACGATGACTGGAAGCGTCGATGTTCGTACGCTCTCTTCTAGGCCGGCGATGCTGCGGTTAAAGTCTTCCATAGGGGAGTTCGGCGAAAAGTAGCAGCTGTAAACGCGTAAGTCGCCCAGCTCTATCCAGGTCCAGCCGACGGTGCTGAGGGCGTTTGCAGCGTTGGTCAGAAGCAGGCGGCTGCTAGATGGCAGATGAAGAGCGGCATTTGACCCTTTATCAGAATGCCAGCGCCGCGGTAAGTTGTGGTTCTGCTCAGAGATTATTGCGACGTCTGTGCGCTCGTCAACTATAGTTTGCTGCAGCAAGTCTTGCGCAGCCCTGCATTTGTTGAGGTTTATTTGCAGAAACCGTACTGACATTTCGAGGCTTTTCTGCAGCGCGCTAGCTCCGCTCTAAAAGCAGGGCAGTCAGCGCTTCCGTAGCGGTGCGGAGCTGTGGCTAAGTTGTCAGTTATGCTGGTGCAGACGATGCATCTTGGTACACTTTTACATTCGCTCGCTTTGTGTCCAGTCTTCCAGCAGCTTCTGCAAAGTCCCGAGCGGTCGGGCGCCCTGCACCGCGTGGCAGTGTGGCCGTATGCTGAGCATCGGTAGCACCTTAGCATGTCGATGCGCATTCTGATGCGACATCGTACTAGGCCGATCTTGATGCGCCCCTCTTTTAGCTGAGCGTCGGTCCTGGCGGTGTGTGGCACTTTGGCGACGCAAACTTGAGTCCCGCAATAGGCCTCTTTTAAGCTGATAATCGTAATCTTTTCTTTTTCTGAGTCGCCAAGAGACTCAGCTAGTGATTCGATCACGTCTGCTGCGATGACGCCTTCGTCCAGATCGCGGATTATGACCGTCATGGTGGCTGTGCTTGTGGGCCTGGTCACCTTAGCTCCAGGTCCTGCCGCTTCTATTAATGCAGTTTGAAGGACGTCAGATCCTTCGCCGTTTTTTCCCAGGCGAAGCAGCAGTTCGCCTTTCTGGGTGCGCTTAGTGGCGCGGACGTCGAGAGTGGTCCCTTTTGTGGCTACGCTGACCTGACGCAGGATGCTGGCGTAGGACTTTGGCGCTTCGCCGGCACAGGTGAGCACAAGGGTGGTCTCTGCCAATTTGGCTCTTCTCTTTCTGCGCGGTTTGTTACCCGCTGCTTTTTTTTCCCCTGGGGCTGCAGACGTTGCTGCTGCCTCTTCTTGGAGCCGTGTTGACGTTTTTGCCTTCAATTTTGACCGCCTGCTGTCAGTTTTAGAATTTCTCTTTCTGCTGACCAGCTTCCAATCTTCTAAAGTTTTAGAAGAAGCTTTGTGGCCGGCTAGGGTCTCTTTTTTTTCCCCTTCAGGCAGTGCGGCTTGGGCCACATTATTAACTTCAGAGTGCATTTTTAACTCTTTGCTTGAAGTTGCAGCAATGTTTTTGCTGCTAGGCAGCGTCTGCGTTGCTGCGGTGGCGGTTGCTTTTTTGCAGCTGCTTCCTTGCATGGCCTGTGAAGGTTGTTCAGCAAGAATCATCCTAAGTGCCATAATCCCCTCCTTTATGGGTTTATGCACATTGGGATGACTTTTTGCGAACCTCGCTAGGTCCATCACCGCTCTGTTAAGCCGAGCTTCACGGTCGTTCGCGTCCGGCGACATGGTGTGTTTATGTAATATTATTTTTTAAACTTAGTCGTCCCGCGAAAATGCCAGGAAAATTCAGGATTTTCTTCCAAAGATTTGCTGACAAAATGTCCGGAAAATTCGGAAAAATTTTTTCTTTCAGCTTTGAAAATCCGGAAAATTTTGGTGGAATGCTTTTGGTCTGCAACCCACAATCCCAAAAAGCCCGGAAAATTCTTTAAAAAACAGCAACTTACCCGGAAAAATCCCGGAAAAGCGCTATTATAAAATGGTTTTTTTAGTGTCCGTAGTTTCACTTGGAAAATTTTTCGGAAAATCCGGAAAACTCTAGATTTCCTCCAAATGTCGGAAAACCTCGGAAAAATGACGGAAAAACCCGGAAAAGTCCGAGTCCAGGTTTTCCGACTTTCCCGGGAGCACTTTTAGTGTCACTTTCACTATCACAAGTTATCTCCAACAGCTGGTCCGTCCAGCTGATCTCCGAATCCTCAGGGTTCCAAGATCACTGAAGAATGCGCCCGGCAATTAGGCCTGCGCCCCTTTTGCTGAACTGAACTGGTCCCCAATGTCTGGTCTTCCAATCCTCAAGATCTTCGAGGAATGCGCCCGCCTGTTAGGCCTGCGCCCCTTTCGCTAGAGCAACCGGCCGCACGTCCTCTCTGTACAAGTGCCAATGCGCAACTCAACCTAACCTAACCTAACCTAACCTAACCTAACCTAACCTAACCTAACCTAACCTTTTTTTTTTTTTTTTTTTTTTTTGTTGTGAGGAGAGGAAATCTTCGAAAGACTTCACCAGCGTCCAGATTGCTGGTGATTGTGCCGGATTCCGCTGCAAGCAGCGACCTACCGGCTAAAACCTCTCCCCAGCCCTCTCCTGGACGGCCGGTACTATCTTCCGATATTGCACTTCAGCTCGTCCAGTTTAGAGACTCTGTCCCGTCAGGGCCGCTATCTTGAGCTTTCTTTCAGCTTCTTCTTTTATTTTTATGACGTCGGACGCATAATCCGTCCATGCCTCCCAGTTTATTCGATTTTCCAGCATGGATTGGACCATAGTGTCTGCTGATGCAGTTCTTCCTATGGCCCTTTCCAGCGCCGCTCTGTTCGCCGTCCACGCTGTGCACTTGAAGACGGTGTGCTCTGCGTCGTCGTCTTCAGCGGTGTCGCAGTGGAGGCACGCGGCGCTTGCTGTCTTGCCGATTCTTCTAAGATACTGACCGAAGCAGCCGTGCCCGGTCATTACTTGCGTAAGATGGAACGACAGCTCGCCGCCGTGTGTCCTTCCCGTCCAGGCGGACAGGTCGGCGACTAGTCTGTGCGTCCACCTGCCTTTGGTGGACTCGTTCCATCTTCGCTGCCACTCCGTGAATGTCGCCTTTCTGGCGGCTGCTTTCTCTTGTCCGTAGTAGACCGACTGCCTCTCTAAAGCGAGTAGGTCCAACGGTGGAATGCCGCACAGGGCTAAGATGGCATCCTCGGACACTGTCCTGTAGGCGGAAGCTACCCTCAGAGCGCTTCTGCGTTGGACTCTCGCCAGTGTGAGCCGAGTCCTCTCTATTTTCGTCGCTTGCGCCCATATCGGGGCGCCGTAGAGAAGGACTGAGTGGACCACCTCATTATACAGGTTTCTTCTTCTCTGCTTGGGTCCACCCACGTTCGGCATCAGCCTGGCGAGATCTTCAGCGACTCTGGCGGCTTTGGCCGCAGTCGCTTCCGCGTGGGCTGCAAAACGCAGCTTGTCGTCGATTTGCACGCCCAAGTAGCGTATTGCTCTTTTAAAAGCTACTATGTTGCCGTTCCAAGCTATCTTGGGCGGCGGTAGCTTCCGCTTCCTAGTGAAGAAGACTGCTTCGGTCTTCTCAGTCGCTAGCGTGAGCCCGGCGTGGTCCATCCATCTCTGGATCGCATGTAGCGCCTCTTCTGCGACAGTCTGCAGCTGCGTGGTCGTCTTGGCGGTGGCCATCACCGCGACGTCGTCCGCGAAGGCGACGAGTTCCACGCCGTCCGGCATGGCCACTCGCAGCAGCTCGTCGTACATAACGTTCCAGAGTGTAGGTCCGAGTACCGACCCCTGCGGAACGCCTGCCGTCACTCGGCGGAGGCGTTTACTAGCCCCGCTTTCGTACTCCAGCACCCTATCAGCGAAATAGCTCTCGACGAGTCTCACTAGGGGCGCTGGAGCTTTCTTTTCTGTCAGCGCTTTTAAAATTAGTGTCCATCTGGCCGAATTAAAGGCGTTTCGTACGTCGAGAGCTATAAG
The DNA here is from genome assembly GCF_051122295.1 of Plectrocnemia conspersa. Lineage (NCBI taxonomy): Eukaryota > Metazoa > Arthropoda > Insecta > Trichoptera > Polycentropodidae > Plectrocnemia > Plectrocnemia conspersa. Next base: position 22,008 of record NW_028277165.1, read on the forward strand.
TACAGCGTGGCTGCTAGCTTTAACGCTGCCTTCCCACGCCTTCCTTACTCTTGCTACGACGCTCTCGATAGCTTTAATTGTGGATCTGCCGGAGCGAAAGCCATGCTGCTTCTCCGACAGTCCGGTCGTTTGATCCTCTAGAGTGGCGTGGAGGCGCTGCAGGATCAATCTCTCTAATATTTTGCCACAACCGTCCAGCATGCACAGGGGGCGGTACGCGGATGGACCGGGTTCAGCTCCCTTGCCCTTGGAGATCAGCACAAGCAACCTAACCTAACCTAACCTAACCTAACCTAACCTAACCTAACCTAACCTTTTTTTTTTTTTTTTTTTTTTTTTTTTTTTCCGGAGGTAGGAAATCTTGCATAGACATCCCCCGGCTGTTTTGGTGCCAGAGGATAGTGTCAGATTCTTACTGACTAAAACCTACCCCCCACTTACTCACTGCGAACGTCTCGGAAACCGCCGTTAGGCATTACGTCGTGATATCAGCTGTGCATCAGTAGTTGTTATTTACTGACGTAGATTACCGCCTCTTCGGCGGAGTCTTTCATCTTCTTCTTTGATCTTTATTACCTTTGTTGCGTAATTTACCCAAGCTGACCATGCTGCCTGACAGCTCAGCATGGAGGGCGTCATGCTTTCGGGAGTTAGGGGTTCCTCCGTCCCGATTGCAGATTTTAGTATTGCCCTTTGCTCATCCCATGCTGAGCAGCTGAACAGAGTGTGTTCGGCGTCGTCGGTGTCACTTTCGCAGTGATGGCACCCACGGGTTGCCTCTTTGCCTATTTTGTTGAGGTAGGCACCGAAGCACCCGTGTCCGGTGATCGCCTGGGAAAGATGGTAGCTCAGCTCACCGTGTTTCCTCTGGCTCCAAGCCTTCAGATCCCCGATGAGCCTATGCGTCCATCTTCCCTTAACGGAGGCGTCCCACCGACTTTGCCACTCCTGCATGGTCAGCTCCCTGGCCCGTTCCTTCGTCGCTCGTCCTTTATAAATCGCCTGCCTCTCCTTGGCTAGCAGGTCGACGGGCGGAATTGCGGATAAGGCCAGGATGGCGTCTTCCGAGACTGTCCTGTAAGCCGAGGCGACTCTCAGCGCACTCCTTCGTTGAACTCTAGCCAGACTGAGCCTCGTCCTATCCACTCTCATGGCGTCCGCCCACACTGGGGCCCCATAGAGTAGGATAGAGTGGACCACTTCACCTTCACAAACCTAACCTAACCTAACCTAACCTAACCTAACCTAACCTAACCTAACCTAACCTAACCTAACCTAACTTAACCTAACCTTTTTTTTTTTTTTTTTTTTTTTTTTTTTTTTTTTTTTTTTTTTTTTGTTTGTGAGGAGAGGAAATCTTCGAAAGACTTTACCAGCGTCCAGATATCTGGTGATTGTGCCGGATTCCGCTGCAAGCAGCGACCTACCGGCTAAAACCTCTCCCCAGCCCTCTCCTGGACGGCCGGTACTATCTTCCGATATTGCACTTCAGCTCGTCCAGTTTAGAGACTCTGTCCCGTCAGGGCCGCTATCTTGAGCTTTCTTTCAGCTTCTTCTTTTATTTTTATGACGTCGGACGCATAATCCGTCCATGCCTCCCAGTTTATTCGGCTTTCCAGCATGGATTGGACCATAGTGTCTGCTGATGCAGTTCTTCCTATGGCCCTTTTCAGCGCCGCTCTGTTCGCCGTCCACGCTGTGCACTTGAAGACGGTGTGCTCTGCGTCGTCGTCCTCAGCGGTGTCGCAGTGGAGGCACGCGGCGCTTGCTGTCTTGCCGATTCTTCTAAGATACTGACCGAAGCAGCCGTGCCCGGTCATTACTTGCGTAAGATGGAACGACAGCTCGCCGCCGTGTGTCCTTCCCGTCCAGGCGGACAGGTCGGCGACTAGTCTGTGCGTCCACCTGCCTTTGGTGGACTCGTTCCATCTTCGCTGCCACTCCGTGAATGTCGCCTTTCTGCTTTTAAAAGAGCAATACGCTACTTGGGCGTGCAAATCGACGACAAGCTGCCACTCCGTGAATGTTGCCGTTCCAAGCTATCTTGGGCGGCGGTAGCTTCCGCTTCCTAGTGAAGAAGACTGCTTCGGTCTTCTCAGTCGCTAGCGTGAGCCCGGCGTGGTCCATCCATCTCTGGATCGCATGTAGCGCCTCTTCTGCGACAGTCTGCAGCTGCGTGGTCGTCTTGGCGGTGGCCATCACCGCGACGTCGTCCGCGAAGGCGACGAGTTCCACGCCGTCCGGCATGGCCACTCGCAGCAGCTCGTCGTACATAACGTTCCAGAGTGTAGGTCCGAGTACCGACCCCTGCGGAACGCCTGCCGTCACTCGGCGGAGGCGTTTACTAGCCCCGCTTTCGTACTCCAGCACCCTATCAGCGAAATAGCTCTCGACGAGTCTCACTAGGGGCGCTGGAGCTTTCTTTTCTGTCAGCGCTTTTAAAATTAGTGTCCATCTGGCCGAATTAAAGGCGTTTCGTACGTCGAGAGCTATAAGTACAGCGTGGCTGCTAGCTTTAACGCTGCCTTCCCACGCCTTCCTTACTCTTGCTACGACGCTCTCGATAGCTTTAATTGTGGATCTGCCGGAGCGAAAGCCATGCTGCTTCTCCGACAGTCCGGTCGTTTGGTCCTCTAGAGTGGCGTGGAGGCGCTGCAGGATCAATCTCTCTAATATTTTGTCACAACCGTCCAGCATGCACAGGGGGCGGTACGCGGATGGACCGGGTTCAGCTCCCTTGCCCTTGGAGATCTGCACAAGCCTCTGCCTTTTCCAGGGTTTGGCAAACGTGCCCTCGCTAAGGCACGTGTTGTAAGCAGCAAGCAGCAGTTCTGGGTCTGTTGCGGCGATTTGGCGTATGACTGCATTAGGCACGCCGTCCGGGCCAGGAGCCTTTTTCACGCTAAGCATTTTTGCAGCATTGGTCAATTCTTCCACGCTGAACAGAAGGGAGTTGTTCCCTGCGTTGTCTGCTGCGATGCTTATTTTGGATAGTTCCGGATGCTGCGGGAAGAGGCCGTCGACTATTAATTCCATATTTTCTTCATTTTCGAGGTATGGGTCGACGGTCGCTCTTCGCAGCTTTTTCCTTACAAGTTTATACGGTGTGCCCCACGGGTCTAGGGCCAGCGTGGCGCACATCTCGTTCCAGCATCGCGATTTGCTTGTGCTGATCTCGATGTTGAGAGCTTTCCGGGCTCCCTTATAAGCTTCTCGAAGCGACTCGTCACCGCGTCTTCTCTGCGCTCTTCGTCGCGCAGAGAGACACTTTCGGCGAAGTTCCGCGATCGCTTCGGTCCACCAGTAGGTCGGCCTACGAAGCTGTCCTCTTCTTGGAGGCATGGACGCATCGCAGCCGCGGCTAAGGAGGTCGTTGAGCGCCTTCACGGTGATCTCGGCTGGTGCTCCTCTGCGTGCCAAGTCGATCACTTTGCTTCTCTCGGCGGCCACCGCCCTGTCCAGCTTATCGCTGTCCAGCTTGCTGACCGCCCAACCGGTGCTTGTGGGAAGTCTGCTTCTTTCTGCTCGATCGGCAAGCTGAAACTCTATGTATAAGTGGTCGCTGCCCGAGTATGTATTTTCCAGAACTTCCCATTTCGCAATTCGATTTGCGATCGACTCGCTTGTGAATGATACGTCTAATATGGAACCGCTATCTCCACGTCGAAATGTGAAGGCGCTTCCTCGATTAGCCGCGTGCAGGTGAAGCTGCGACGCCGTCTCCGAAAGCACAACTCCTCGGCGGTCCGTCGTGGATGATCCCCACTCCGGTGCCTTGGCGTTAAAGTCCCCGGCGACGACGACGGGCAGTGTCGAAGTCCTGACGTCCTCTGCTAGCCGGGCCATGTCGCCGATGAAAGCCTCGATGGGCGAGTTCGGGGAGTAATAACAGCTGTAAAACCGTATCCCCCCGGCCTCGACCCATACGAAGCCCTCACCGTCTGCCGCTCTGACGCCGCTCTCCCTAAGTCTCGACGACGGCACATAAATGGCGCACTTGCAGCCAGATCCTCCGTACCAACGGTGCGAAGAATGGTGGTGTTGCTCTGATATGAGCACTAAGTCCGCGCCTTTTTCGATGGAAGTGTGCATCATCAAGTCTTGGGCCGTCCTGCACCCGTTAAGGTTTATTTGCAGGACGTTGATGCGCTCGTTTCCATCGCGGCGACCTTCTTGCCGGAACACGTCGCTGCCTTGTGGCCCTCTAGACCGCAGCGAAAGCACTCTTTGCTCCTGTCTCTGGGGGATGTGCATTTCGCTGCGATGTGGCCTGTTTCGCGGCACCTGTAGCAGCGTTCCGGTTGCCGTGGGGCTTCCCGCACGCGGCTGTTGATTCAGCCGACGCGGACTCTTCCAATTTTTAGAAGTTTCACAGCATGCTCTGTGGGCAGTAAGACCACTGCTGTCTGTGTTCCGCCGTAGGAGGGTCGCAGCGAAAGAACTTTGAGGTCCTTCAGCTCTGGTTGAGCTGCAGCTATCGCCTCTTTGACCTCCTCTATGTCTGTGCCGCCGTCGAGATCCCGCAAAGTCACTCTCGTTTGGGGAGTGAGAATTTTGGCGGGGTTTTCCTCGCCCATTTCGGAGGCAATCGCTGCGAGAAGCTCCGTCGCGTTTTGTGATCCGCGCTTCAATTCTAGAAGCACTTCTCCACTTCGTGTTTTTCGGATTTTTTTTACTTCTGCTTGCTCTGGAAGCACTACCGATTTTCTGATTGCGCGGATCACTTCCGCGTACGTGATTTTGCCAGTCGCAATCACGATTGCCTCGTTTCGCGGGCCGTGTGGGGCTCGCGTTTTGGCGTCCCTTTTTGTCGTGTTCGAGGTGACCTTCGCGGGAGCGCTTTTTGACAGAGCGTTTTTCTTCGCCTGTGCCTGCGCCTGTACGACACTCGCTGTGTCCTTTGGCGCCCTCCTTTTTTCGTTTTTTTTAGGCGGCTTTGCAAGCTGCCAGTCCGCCTGTGCTGGTACCGGTGTAGTCACAGGTTTAGGCGCCTGCGAAGGCGCAGCTGTCATCACAGGTACTGCGACAGAACAAGTCTCCGATGCAAGAGCCGGCGTCAAAGCGGTCCTTGCGGTTTGCCTAGTGGCCTCTTTTATGGCGTTAAAAGCCCGCCTTATCTCTAACACTCCTTCTTTTATCGGGGAGTGCACATTTCTGTGCCCCTTGATAAACCCTTCTAAATGCTCGATGGCAGCCTTTATTCGCTCCCACTGTAACTCCATATTTTTTTCCAAAATAAAAAAAACAAGAAACAAAAAAAAATCTAAACTAACCCTTAGTAACTAATTGTACAAGTCCCTGGAAGTCTTTGAAAAGAAAATAAAATTCCAAAATTTTTTCTCCTTTGCAAAGTTTGACACACGAGGAAGTTTGGAAAATTCGGAAAATTTTCATTCCAACTTTAGAAATTCCGGGAAATTTTATTGAAATGCTGTCGGTGTGCAATTCATTAACCCAAAAAGCCCGGAAAATTCTGGAAAAACCAATTACTTACCAGAAAAAATCCCGGAAAAGTGCCTTTAAAAACTCGGTTTTTGTGTGTCAGTTGCTGGTACCGGAAAAACCTTCGGAAAATTCGGAAAATCCGGAAAATTCCAAAATTCCTCCAAATGTCGGAAAAGCTCGGAAAAATGGGGTGAAAACCCGGAAAATTCCGAGTCTAGGTTTTCCGGCTTTCCCGGGAGCACTTTCAGTGTCTCACTATCACTGTAAAAGTTGTCACTTTCTCCAGCAGCTGGTCTGTCCAGCTGGTCTTCCAATCTTCAAGATTGCTGGGGAATGCGCCCGCCTGTTGGGCCTGCGCCCCTTTCGCCGTGAGCACCGGCCGCACGTCCCCTCTGTATAAGTGCCAGTGCGCGACTAACCTAACCTAACCTAACCTAACCTTTTTTTTTTTTTTTTTTTTTTTTCTTGAGAGGGGAAACCTTCAAAAGGCGCCACTGTTTCAACAGAAAGGTGACAGTGTGGGATTTTTACCCACTAAAACCCCCCTCCGCTCCTACTGCCTCCCGGTACTTAACTTGTTTGTAATGCTTCGAGAGGCAGCGTGGCCCGGCGCACTTCTAGCGCACTTCATTTTGTCTCGGGTAGCTAGAGAAGTGACAAAATTAATCGATCACTTCTCGAGCCCCCTGTCTCTCCTTGCCTGACGGCTATTGGTCGCTTTTGTGCGACTGCAGTCGTCTGATGCTTCTTGCGATGACAGTCGATCGCTTGCCTTTTGCGAACCGTGCGACTGTCGTCGGCTGCCTTTAATGCTGCGCGCGTGCGGTTGTGGGTGCGACGTCTGTCGATCACTTCGCTAGTCGTAAACTGCTCGTCAGTCGGCGTCTGCTCCTAACGCTGTTCGCACGCGCGCGCTGCTGTTATGGTGGTTCGGCTAGAGGTGGAGAACTTTGCAGGGCTTGTCGCCTGTGTCGCTCGTCGTCCTCTTTTGCCTGCATTACTGTTGTCGCAAAAGATGTCCACGCTGTCCACTTTTCCTTGGACTGCAACATAGACGGGACCATCTGCTCGGCTGACACTTGGTTGTCGTTGTTTACGTCTTCGCCGAGGGCTTCTTTTAGCCGGGTTCGTTCTTCCGTCCATGCCGCGCACTTAAATAGGGTGTGGTCAGCATCATCTTTTGCGTCTCCGCAGTGGTGACACTCTTCGGTGGCTTCTTTGCCTATTCTCTTAAGATAGGTGCCGAAGCAGCCGTGTCCGGTTAGCACCTGAGTGAGGTGGAAGCTCAGTTCGCCTTGCCCTCTTTCACTCCAGACTTTCGGGTCCGGTATAAGCCGGTGAGTCCAGCGACCCTTAGGTGACTCGTTCCAACGTTCCCTCCAGCGTTCGAAAGTGACTTTTCTGGCGTCGTCTTTCGACTGCCCGTTGTAGATGCGTTGTCTTTCGAACGCGAGGAGGTCAATAGGCGGTATGCCGGAGACGGTGAGAGTGGCTGCTTCGGAGACCGTGCGATAGGCCGAAGCGACCCTTAATGCGCTGGTTCTCTGAACTCTAGCCAGTTTGAGCCGAGTTCTCTCCACCCTCATGGAGTCGGCCCATACAGGGGCTCCGTAGAGGAGGATGGAGTGGACCACTTCGTTGTATAGGCGTCGACGTTTTGATTTTGGTCCTCCGATGTTCGGCATCAATCTGGCGAGTTCCTCACCGACGATCGCCGCCTTAGTCGCCGCCTTGTCTGCGTGTACCGCAAATCGAAGCTTGTCGTCAAGGTGAACTCCGAGGTACCTCAACGATCTGCTAAAAGGAACCTCGAAGCCGTTAAAGACAAGTTTGGGCGGCTCTAGTTGCCTGCGCCTGGTGAAAAGCACAGCTTCTGTTTTCTGGACTGCAAGCTCCAGTCCGGCGCCGTCTAGCCAACTCTTGACGCTTCGCAGGGCCTCTTCGCCGGCAATTTTGATGGACGTCGTAGACTTTCCGGTAATCAAAATGGCGACGTCGTCCGCAAAGGCGACCATTCTGGCTTCGTCGGGCATGGGCGCTCTCAGCAGTCCATCGTACATGACGTTCCAGAGAGCGGGTCCTAAGACCGAACCCTGGGGAACACCTGCAGTGACCGCTCGCTGAAAGCTTTCGCCCATGCATTCGTACTGCAGCACCCTGTCCGAGAAGTAACTTTCGATCATTCGGATCAAGTATGCTGGAGTGCCGATTTTAGCCAGAGCTACTAGGATGGAGCTCCAGCGGGCCGAGTTGAACGCGTTTCGGACGTCGAGCGCGATCAACACGACGTTTGCGCTGCGCTTGACGCTTCCCTGCCAGGCTTCGCGGACGGTTTCGATCACCTGTTCGATGGCGCCTATTGTCGAGTGCCCTCGGCGGAATCCGTGCTGATGGGGCGAGAGCCCTTTGTCGGTGTCCTCCAGTACTGTCTGAAGCCGTTCGAGGATCAGCCTCTCTAGAATCTTGCCCAGGCCGTCCAGCATGCAAAGTGGACGGTATGCTGAGGGACCGGGTGTCGCCTTGGTGCCCTTTGGTATTAGGACCAGCCTTTGGCGCTTCCATGACGCGTCGAAGATTCCTTCGGCAAGGCACGAGTTAAGGGCTGCGAGTAGCAGCTCGGGATCCTGATCCGCGATGCGCTTCAAGACGGCGTTTGGGACGCCGTCGGGTCCCGGCGCCCTTGCAGAGTTAATTCGCTTTAACCTAACCTAACCTAACCTAACCCAACCCAACCCAACCCAACCCAACCCAACCCAACCCAACCCAACCCAACCCAACCCAACCCAACCCAACCCAACCCAACCCAACCCAACTCCGAGGTACCTCAACGATCTGCTAAAAGGAACCTCGAAGCCGTTAAAGACGAGTTTGGGCGGCTCTAGTTGCCTGCGCCTGGTGAAAAGCACAGCTTTTGTTTTATGGACTGCGAGCTCCAGTCCGGCGCCGTCTAGCCAACTCTTGACGCTTCGCAGGGCCTCTTCGCCGGCAATTTTGATGGACGTCGTAGACTTTCCGGTAATCAAAATGGCGACGTCATCCGCAAAGGCGACCATTCTGGCTTCGTCGGGCATGGGCGCTCTCAGCAGTCCATCGTACATGACGTTCCAGAGAGCGGGTCCTAAGACCGAACCCTGGGGAACGCCTGCAGTGACCGCTCGCTGAAAGCTTTCGCCCATGCATTCGTACTGCAGCACCCTGTCCGAGAAGTAACTTTCGATCATTCGGATCAAGTATGCTGGAGTGCCGATTTTAGCCAGAGCTACTAGGATGGAGCTCCAGCGGGCCGAGTTGAACGCGTTTCGAAAGTCGAGCGCGATCAACACGACGTTTGCGCTGCGCTTGACGCTTCCCTGCCAGGCTTCGCGGACGGTTTCGATCACCTGTTCGATGGCGCCTACTGTCGAGCGCCCTCGGCGGAAGCCGTGCTGATGGGGCGAGAGCCCTTTGTCGGTGTCCTCCAGTACTGTCTGGAGCCGTTCCAGGATCAGCCTCTCTAGGATCTTGCCCAGGCCGTCCAGCATGCAAAGTGGACGGTATGCTGAGGGACCGGGTGTCGCCTTGGTGCCCTTTGGTATCAAGACCAGCCTTTGGCGCTTCCATGACGCGTCGAAGATTCCTTCGGCGAGGCACGAGTTAAGGGCTGCGAGTAGCAGCTCGGGATCCTTATCCGCGATGCGCTTCAAGACGGCGTTTGGGACGCCGTCGGGTCCCGGCGCCCTTGCAGAGTTAATTCGCTTTGCCACTCCCTGCAGCTCTTCTTTGGAGAACGGCAGGACTCCGCTTGGAAGCTCTGCTGCTGGGTCGCAGGTTGCAGTTCGGTCGGTAGTGGGGTGCCGCGGGAACAGTCCGTCGACCACCGCCACCATGTTTTCATGGTTGTTCAGGTAGTGGTCTTCGTTCCGGACGCTGAGCTTATTGCGTACTATCCTGTACGGCAGCCCCCAAGGATCTTCGTCGACCGACTTGCAGAGTTCGTCCCAGCTGCGCGCTTTGCTTTGCTTAATAGCTAGGCGCAGCGCGTTTTTAGCGTTCTTGTAGTCCTGGCGTTCTTGTGGCACGGCAAAATGGTGCCTGTGGGCGCGTCTGCGGGACGCTGTGCAGGCGCGTCGCAGGTCAGCAATCTCGTCTGTCCACCAGTAGGCCGGTTTCCGGTGTAGGTTTGAGCCGCGCTTGGGCATCGATGCGTCGCAGGCGTCGCGCAGGAGCTCGTTTAGCGAGCGTACTACTTTTTCCGCTGAGGCGTCCGATCGCGCGATGCCTTTGACCGTCTCGCTCCTAGTAGCTACCGATTTTTCGAGGGCTTCGCGGTCTAGTTTTCGAACGCACCAGCCCCGCGCTGTGTGCGGCGGTGGCCTGTAGCTTCGGTCGGCAAGCTTGAAGCTGACGTAGCGGTGATCGCTGTGCGAGTGGACATCTAGCACGCGCCATTCTCGAATTCTTCCCGCTAGGGCTTCGGCGACGAACGTGACGTCGATCACAGACCCCGTGCTGCCCCGAACGAAGGTAAACTCTCCTCCCGTGTTGGCAACGTGCAGGTGAAGATTTGACGCCATGTCGCAAAGAAGAGCTCCTCTGGCGTCGATAGATGCTGCACCCCATTCGACGGATTTTGCATTAAAATCGCCTGCTACGATGACCGGGAGCGTCGATGTTCGGACGCTCTCTTCTAGGCCGGCGATGCTGCGGTTAAAGTCTTCCATAGGGGAGTTCGGCGAAAAGTAGCAGCTGTAAACGCGTAAGTCGCCCAGCTCTATCTAGGTCCAGCCGACGGTGCTGAGGGCGTTTGCAGCGTTGGTCAGAAGCAGGCGGCTGCTAGATGGCAGATGAAGAGCGGCATTTGACCCTTTATCAGAATGCCAGCGCCGCGGTAAGTTGTGGTTCTGCTCAGAGACTATTGCGACGTCTGTGCGCTCGTCAACTATAGTTTGCTGCAGCAAGTCTTGCGCAGCCCTGCATTTGTTGAGGTTTATTTGCAGAAACCGTACTGACATTTCGAGGCTTTTCTGCAGCGCGCTAGCTCCGCTCTAAAAGCAGGGCAGTCAGCGCTTCCGTAGCGGTGCGGAGCTGTGGCTAGGTTGTCAGTTTCGCTGGTGCAGACGATGCATCTTGGTACACTTTTACATTCAGTTGCCTTGTGTCCAGTCTTCCAGCAGCTTCTGCAAAGTCCCGAGCGGTCGGGCGCCCTTCACCGCGTGGCAGTGTGGCCGTATGCTGAGCATCTGTAGCACCTAAGCATGTCAGTGCGGATCCTGATGCGGCATCGCACTAGACCGATCTTGATGCGCCCCTCTTTTAGCTAAGCCTCGGTCCTGGCGGTGTGTGGCACTTTAACGACGCACACTTGGGTGCCGCTGTAGGCCGCTCTTAAGCTAGTAATTGTTATCCTGCTTTTTTCGTCGACGCCGAGCGACTCGGCAAGTGCGTCGATTACGTCGGCTGAGGTTACGCCTTCGTCGAGGTCTCGAATGGTGATAGTAGTGGTGACTCTGCTGGTTGGCCTGGTCACCTTGGCTCCGGGTCCTGCCGCCTCGATGAGTGCAGCTTGAAGGGCGTCAGCCCCCTCGCCTCTTTTTCCTAGCCTAAGGAGCAGTTCGCCTTTCTGGGTGCGCTTTGTAGCGCGGACGTCCAGGGTGGTCCCTTTTGTAGCGACGCTGACCTGGCGCAGGATGCTGGCGTAGGACTTAGGTGCTTCGCCGGCGCAGGTGAGCACTAGGGTAGTCTCTGCCGTTGGAGCTCTTTTCCTGCGCGGCTTGTGCGCTGCTTCTTTTTTCGCTGGAGGTGATGGCGCTGTTGCAGCCGGTGCTTGAGTCCGTAAAGGTGTTTCAGGCCTTGGTCGTTGGCGCCCGCTGTCGGCTTTGGACTTCCTCCTGCGGCTGGCCACCTTCCAATCGTCTGAAAGCGGCTTCATGGCGGTTTTGGTTGGAGATTTGTAAATAGCGGGCGTCTCGTCTCTCTTGGAGGGTTGCGGTGATGGTGTTTGCGGATTAGCGTTGAATTGCCTTTTTGGCTCTTTGTTAGCCGTATCGTTAGTGATTTCGCTGCTAGGCGGCGTCTGTGTTGCAACAGTAGTTGTCGCTTTGTTATTGCGGGCATCTGGTTCGGGCTGGGCTATTGGTTCGGCGATTATTAGCCTCAGTGTAGTTATTTTTTCCTTTATGGGTCTGTGCACGTTGGGGTGGCTCGTCACGAACCTTGCGAGGTCCATAATAGCTGCCTTGAGGCGAGCTTCGCGGTCGCTTGCGTCCGGAGACATGATTAATTTATAAGTTAATTTAATTGTACGAAAGTAGTTTAATTGTTCAGTTTTAATTTTTTTACAGTTTGTATTATTATTTACTAGAATGTTAATTTGTTATAGTTATTAGTTAAATAGTTTGATTTTATGTAAATTATTTTGAATGTAGGAGTAATTTAGTTGCTTGGTTTTAGTTTTTATAAATTCGGATTTTTGTTTTTTACGAACTGTTTATATCGGTGTAAATATGTTCTTAATTGATTTGTCTGCCGGAGCTTGGTTGCGCGGTCTCGCCGTTGATGTGTGTGTGGCGCTGCGATCTGCCGCGCCGCGTGGCGATCAGCTGAGCGGCCGGGCGTGGCAAACAAGATGGCCGCCGGGACGCGCACTTCACAAAATGTCCCCTTGCGTAGCACTGGGTTAATTTTTTAGGGTTAATAACCTTGTTTAAAGTTCAGGGCAACCCCCCGCAAATTTTGGTGTCCGATGCGTACTAAGATCGACGTTTGAAAAATCGTAAATACATCGATCTTTTTCGATTTTCTGCTCTCTCCGTCGTCCTAGCAAAGCTCTTGAGGGCTTATCGGAGAGGTATCGAATGCGCGCACAAAATGATAGTTTATGGTATAAATTCATAAGTTAATTAAGTTGTATAGAAGTAGTTTAGTTGTTCAGTTTTAATTAATTTTTTTTTTTACAGTTTCTATTATTATTTGCTAGAGTGTTTATTTGTTTAAGTTATTAATTTTATAGTTTTATTAAATTATTTTGAGTGTAGGAGTGATTTAGTTTTAGTTTAGAATTTTTTATTTTTATTTTTCCAGAAGTGTTTATCTCGGTGTAAATATGTTCTTAATTAGGTTTGTCCGCCAGAGCTAAGTTGCGCGGTATTGCAGTTATTGTGTGTGTGGCGCTGCGATCTGCCGCGCCGCGTGGCGATCAGCTGAGCGGCCGGGCGTGGCAAACAAGATGGCCGCCGGGACGCGCACTTCACAAAATGTTCCCTTACGTCGCACTGGGTTAACTTTTAGGGTTAATAACCTTGTTTTAAGTTCAGGGCAACCCCCCGCAAATTTTGGTGTCCGTTGCGTACTAAGATCGACGTTTGAAAATTCGTAAATACATCGATCTTTTTCGATTTTCTGCTCTCTCCGTCGTCCTAGCAAAACTCTTGAGGGCTTATCGGAGAGGTCTCGAAAGCGCGCACACGATGATAGTTTATAGTATAAATTTATAAGTTAATTAAGTTGTATAGAAGTAGTTTAGTTGTTAAGTTTTAATTTTTTGCAGTTTGTATTATTATTTACTGGAATGTTATTTGTTAAAGTATTTAATTTTTAAGTTTGATTTTATAAAATAATTTTTTATTTTAGAAGTAATTTAGTTGTTAAGTTTTAGTTTTTATAATTTTTATTTTTATTTTTCCAAAAATGTTTATCTCGGTGTTAATATGTTCTTAATTAGGTTTGTCCGCCAGAGCTTAGTTGCGCGGTATCGCCGTTATTGTGTGTGTGGCGCTGCGATCTGTCGCGCCGCGTGGCGATCAGCTGAGCGGCCGGGCGTGACAAACAAGATGGCCGCCGGGGCGCGCACTTCACAAAATGTTTCCTTGCGTCGCACTGGGTTAACTTTTAGCGTTAATAACCTTGTTTTATGTTAGAAATTAAATTTTTAGAATCGCATAGAAAAACCGTACACCCTCTATGCGTTATGTATTAAAAAAATATATAAAATTTATTTTTAAAATGGCGGCTAATGTAAAAATTCAAAGTCTCATAACTTTGCAAAATAAAATTCTACATAAAAATGTAGTATGCAAAAAGTGTTTAGGAACTTAATTTGCATTTAAAACCAATTTTTGAATATTTTTTTTTTGATAAAAACAGAGTCTTACGGTATATATACAGGGACCCCATACGAGCTTTTATGCGACTCTGCATATAGTTAACGCTCGTATTTGATTCCTATTAAAGATATTGACTTAAATTTTTTAACAAAAATAGAGCTTTAGAATATGCTTACGAATCAGTTTAGAAAAATTTCTAAATAATGAAAAAAAGGTTTTTTTAAAACACGTTTAGATTTATGAGTCGATCGACCCACAATACATACGCTTATAAGATTTGCAATATAGTTAAGGTCAGTGTGAGCTTATTTATACATTTTTAAAATTCAATTTTTGTGACAGTAAAGAATTCTTAAGCATCCTGTGTATGTTTGTTAGCAAAATCCATTGTGTCAATATTTTGCAAAATGGCGACAAGTATAAAAATTCAATCACTCATAACTCAGTAGTGTTAAATTGTAACATAAAGTTCGTTAAATATAAAACGTTAAAAAGCCTAAAATACATATAAATAAAATATAAAAAATATAGATTTTTGCTTCAAAACAAGCGATTTATTAGTTCGATCGTACCCCAATACTAGCCATTTTGAGACTTTCAAAAGAGATAACGCTCTTAAGTGCTTGGTTTTAAAGATTAAAAATTAAATTTTTAGAATCGCATAGAAAAACCGTGCACCCTCCATGCGTTATGTATTAAAAAAATATATAAAATTTATTTTCAAAACGGCGGCTAATGTAAAAATTCAAAGTCTTATAACTTTGCAAATTAAAATTCTACATAAAAATGTAGTATGCAAAAAGTGTTTAGAAACTTAATTTGCATTTAAAAACAATTTTTGAATATTTTTTTTTTGTTAAAAACAGATTCTTACGGTATATATACAGGGACCCCATACGAGCTTTTATGCGACTCTGCATATAGTTAACGCTCGTATTTGGTTCCTATTTAAGATATTGACTAAAATTTTTTAACAAAAATAGAGCTTTAGAATATGCTTACGAATCAGTTTAGAAAAATTTCTAAATAATGAAAAAAAGGTTTTTTTTTCAAAACACGTTTAGTTTTATGAGTCGATCGACCCACCATACATACGCTCATAAGATTTGCAATATAGTTAAGGTCAGTGTGGGCTTATTTATACATTTTTAAAATTCAATTTTTGTGACAGTTAAGAATTCTTTAGCATCCTGTGTATGTTTGTTAGCAAAATTCATTGTGTCAATATTTTGCAAAATGGCGACAAGTATAAAAATTCAATCACTCATAACTCAGTAGTGTTAAATTTTAACATAAAGTTCGTTGAATATAAAACCTTAATAAGCCTAAAATACATATAAATAAAATATAAAAAATATAGATTTTTGTTTCAAAACAAGCGATTTATTAGTTCGATCGTACCCCAATACTAGCCATTTTGAGACTTTCAGTAGAGTTAACGCTCTTAACTGCTTGGTTTTGAAGATTTAAAATTAAATTTTTAAATCGCATAAAAAAACCGTGCACCCTCTATGCGTTATGTATTAAAAAAATATATAAAATTTATTTTTAAAATAGCAGCTAATGTAAAAATTCAAAGTCTCATAACTTTGCAAAATATAATTCTACATGAAAATGTGGTATGCAAAAAGTGTTTAGAAACTTAATTTGCATTTAAAAACAATTTTTAAATATTTTTTTTTTGATAAAAACCAAGTCTTACGGTATATATACAGGGACCCCATACGAGCTTTTATGCGACTCTGCATATAGTTAACGCTCGAATTTGGTTTCTATTTAAGATATTGACTTAAATTTTTTAACAAAAATAGAGCTTTAGAATATGCTTACGAATCAGTTTAGAAAAATTTCTAAATAATGAAAAAAAGGTTTTTTTTTTAAAACACGTTTAGTTTTATGAGTCGATCGACCCACCATACATACGCTCATAAGATTTGCAATATAGTTAAGGTCAGTGTGAGCTTATTTATACATTTTTAAAATTCAATTTTTGTGACAGTAAAGAATTCTTAAGCATCCTGTGTATGTTTGTTAGCAAAATCCATTGTGTCAATATTTTGCAAAATGGCGACAAATATAAAAATTCAATCACTCATAACTCAGTAGTGTTAAATTTTAACATAAAGTTCGTTAAATATAAAACGTTAAGAAGCCTAAAATACATATAAATAAAATATAAAAAATATAGATTTTTGCTTCAAAACAAGCGATTTATTAGTTCGATCGTACCCCAATACTAGCCATTTTAAGACTTTCAGAAGAGTTAACGCTCTTAAGTGCTTGGTTTTGAAGATTTAAAATTAAATTTTTAGAATCGCATAGAAAAACCGTGCACCCTCTATGCGTTATGTATTAAAAAAATATATAAAATTTATTTTTAAAATGGCGGCTAATGTAAAAATTCAAAGTCTCATAACTTTGCAAAATAAAATTCTACATAAAAATGTTGTATGCAAAAAGTGTTCAGAAACTTAATTTGCATTTAAAAACAATTTTTGAATATTTTTTTTTTGATAAAAACCAAGTCTTACGGTATATATACAGGGACCCCATACGAGCTTTTATGCGACTCTGCATATAGTTAACGCTCGAATTTGGTTTCTATTTAAGATATTGACTTAAATTTTTTAACAAAAATAGAGCTTTAGAATATGCTTACGAATCAGTTTAGAAAAATTTCTAAATAATGAAAAAAAGGTTTTTTTTTTAAAACACGTTTAGTTTTATGAGTCGATCGACCCACCATACATACGCTCATAAGATTTGCAATATAGTTAAGGTCAGTGTGAGCTTATTTATACATTTTTAAAATTCAATTTTTGTGACAGTAAAGAATTCTTAAGCATCCTGTGTATGTTTGTTAGCAAAATCCATTGTGTCAATATTTTGCAAAATTGCGACAAGTATAAAAATTCAATCACTCATAACTCAGTAGTGTTACTTTTTAACATGAAGTTCGTTGAATATTAAACGTTAAGAAGCCTAAAATACATATAAATAAAATATAAAAAATATAGATTTTTGCTTCAAAACAAGCGATTTATTAGTTCGATCGTACCCCAATACTAGCCATTTTTAAACTTTCAGAAGAGTTAACGCTCTTAAGTGCTTGGTTTTAAAGATTAAAAATTAAATTTTTAGAATCGCATAGAAAAACCGTGCACCCTCTATGCGTTATGTATTAAAAAAATATATAAAATTTATTTTTAAAAAATCGGCTAATGTAAAAATTCAAAGTCTCATAACTTTGCAAAATAAAATTCTACATGAAAATGTAGTATGCAAAAAGTGTTTAAAAACTTAATTTGCATTTAAAAACAATTTTTTAATAATTTTTTTTTGATAAAAACCGAGTCTTACGGTATATATACAGGGACCCCATACGAGCTTTTATGCGACTCTGCATATAGTTAACGCTCGTATTTGGTTCCTAGTTAAGATATTGACTTTAATTTTTTAACAAAAATAGAGCTTTAGAATATGCTTACGAATCAGTTTAGAAAAATTTCTTAATAATGAAAAAAAGGTTTTTTTTTTAAAACACGTTTAGTTTTATGAGTCGATCGACCCACCATACATACGCTCATAAGATTTGCAATATAGTTAAGGTCAGTGTGAGCTTATTTATACATTTTTAAATTTCAATTTTTGTGACAGTAAAGAATACTTAAGCATCCTGTGCATGTTTGTTAGCAAAATCCATTGTGTCAATATTTTGCAAATTGGCGACAAGTATAAAAATTCAATCACTCATAACTCAGTAGTGTTAAATTTTAACATAAAGTTCGTTAAATATAAAACGTTAAGAAGCCTATAATACATATTCATAAAATATAAAAAATATAGATTTTTGCTTCAAAACAAGCGATTTATTAGTACGATCGTACCCCAATACTAGCCATTTTGAGACTTTCAGAAGAGTTAACGCTCTTAAGTGCTTGGTTTTAAAGATTTAAAATTAAATTTTTAGAATCGCATAGAAAAACCGTGCACCCTCTATGCGTTATGTATTAAAAAAATATATAAAATTTATTTTTAAAATGGCGGCTAATGTAAAAATTCAAAGTCTCATAACTTTGCAAAATAAAATTCTACATAAAAATGTAGTATGCAAAAAGTGTTTAGAAACTTAATTTGCATTTAAAAACAATTTTTGAATATTTTTTTTTTGATAAAAACAGAGTCTTACGGTATATATACAGGGACCCCATACGAGCTTTTATGCGACTCTGCATATAGTTAACGCTCGTATTTGGTTTCTATTTAAGATATTGACTTAAATTTTTTAACAAAAATAAAGCTTTAGAATATGCTTACGAATCAGTTTAGAAAAATTTCTAAATAATGAAAAAAAGGTTTTTTTTTTAAAACACCTTTAGTTTTATAAGTCGATCAACCCACCATACATACGCTCATAAGATTTGCAATATAGTTAAGGTCAGTGTGAGCTTATTTATACATTTTTAAAATTCAATTTTTGTGACAGTAAAGAATTCTTAAGCATCCTGTGTATGTTTGTTAGCAAAATCCATTGTGTCAATATTTTGCAAAATGGCGACAAGTATAAAAATTCAATCACTCATAACTCAGTAGTGTTTAATTTTAACATAAAGTTTGTTGAATATAAAACGTTAAGAAGCCTAAAATACATATAAATGAAATATAAAAAATATAGATTTTTGCTTCAAAACAAGCGATTTATTAGTTCGATCGTACCCCAATACTAGCCATTTTGAGACTTTCAGAAGAGTTAACGCTCTTAACTGTTTGGTTTTGAAAATTTAAAATTAAATTTTTAGAATCGCATAAAAAAACCGTGCACCCTCTATGCGTTATGTATTAAAAAAATATATAAAATTTATTTTTAAAATAGCGGCTAATGTAAAAATTCAAAGTCTCATAACTTTGCAAAATATAATGTTACATGAAAATGTGGTATGCAAAAAGTGTTTAGAAACTTAATTTGCATTTAAAAACAATTTTTGAATATTTTTTTTTTGATAAAAACCGAGTCTTACGGTATATATACAGGGACCCCATACGAGCTTTTATGCGACTCTGCATATAGTTAACGCTCGTATTTGGTTCCTATTTAAGATATTGACTTAAATTTTTTAACAAAAATAGAGCTTTAGAATATGCTTACGAATCAGTTTAGAAAAATTTCTAAATAATGAAAAAAAGGTTTTTTTTTTAAAACACGTTTAGTTTTATGAGTCGATCGACCCACCATACATACGCTCATAAAATTTGCAATATAGTTAAGGTCAGTGTGAGCTTATTTATACATTTTTAAAATTCAATTTTTGTGACAGTAAAGAATTCTTAAGCATCCTGTGTATGTTTGTTAGCAAAATCCATTGTGTCAATATTTTGCAAAATGGCGACAAGTATAAAAATTCAATCACTCATTACTCAGTAGTGTTAAATTTTAACATAAAGTTTGTTGAATATACAACGTTAAGAAGCCTAAAATACATATAAATAAAATATAAAAAATATAGATTTTTGCTTCAAAACAAGCGATTTATTAGTTCGATCATACCCCAATACTAGCCATTTTGAGACTTTCAGAAGAGTTAACGCTCTTAAGTGCTTGGTTTAAAAGATTTAAAATTAAATTTTTAGAATCGCATAGAAAAACCGTGCACCCTCTATGCGTTATGTATTAAAAAAATATATAAAATTTATTTTTAAAATGGCGGCTAATGTAAAAATTCAAAGTCTCATAACTTTGCAAAATATAATTCTACATGAAAATGTGGTATGCAAAAAGTGTTTAAAAACTTAATTTGCATTTAAAAACAATTTTTGAATATTTTTTTTTTGATAAAAACCGAGTCTTACGGTATATATACAGGGACCCCATACGAGCTTTTATGCGACTCTGCATATAGTTAACGCTCGTATTTGGTTTCTATTTAAGATATTGACTTAAATTTTTTAACAAAAATAGAGCTTTAGAATATGCTTACGAATCAGTTTAGAAAAATTTCTAAATAATGAAAAAAAGGTTTTTTTTTCAAAACACGTTTAGTTTTATGAGTCGATCGACCTACCATACATACGCTCATAAGATTTGCAATATAGTTAAGGTCAGTGTGAGCTAATTTATACATTTTTAAATTTCAATTTTTGTGACAGTAAAGAATTCTTAAGCATCCTGTGTATGTTTGTTAGCAAAATCCATTGTGTCAATATTTTGCAAAATTGCGACAAGTATAAAAATTCAATCACTCATAACTCAGTAGTGTTACTTTTTAACATAAAGTTCGTTGAATATTAAACGTTAAGAAGCCTAAAATACATATAAATAAAATATAAAAAATATAGATTTTTGCTTCAAAACAAGCGATTTATTAGTTCGATCGTACCCCAATACTAGCCATTTTGAGACTTTCAGAAGAGTAAACGCTCTTAACTGCTTGGTTTTGAAGATTTAAAATTAAATTTTTAGAATCGCATAGAAAAACCGTGCACCCTCTATGCGTTATGTATTAAAAAAATATATAAAATTTATTTTTAAAATGGCGGCTAATGTAAAAATTCAAAGTCTCATAACTTTGCAAAATATAATTTTACATAAAAATGTGGTATGCAAAAAGTGTTTAGAAACCTAATTTGCATTTAAAAACAATTTTTGAATATTTTTATTTTGATAAAAACCGAGTCTTACGGTATATATACAGGGACCCCATACGAGCTTTTATGCGACTCTGCATATAGTTAACGCTCGTATTTGGTTCCTATTTAAGATATTAACTTAAATTTTTTAACAAATATAGAGCTTTAGAATATGCTTACGAATCAGTTTAGAAAAATTTCTAAATAATGAAAAAAAGGTTTTTTTTCAAAACACGTTTAGTTTTATGAGTCGATCGACCCACCATACATACGCTCATAAGATTTGCAATATAGTTAAGGTCAGTGTGAGCTTATTTATACATTTTTAAAATTTAATTTTTGTGACAGTAAAGAATTCTTAAGCATCCTGTGTATGTTTGTTAGCAAAATCCATTGTGTCAATATTTTGCAAAATGGCGACAAGTATAAAAATTCAATCACTCATAACTCAGTAGTGTTAAATTTTAACATAAAGTTCGTTGAATATAAAACGTTAAGAAGCCTAAAATACATATAAATAAAATATAAAAAATATAGATTTTTGCTTCAAAACAAGCGATTTATTAGTTCGATCGTACCCCAATACTAGCCATTTTGAGACTTTCAGAAGAGTTAACGCTCTTAAGTGCTTTGTTTTTAAGATTAAAAAATCAATTTTTAGAATCGCATAGAAAAACCGTACACCCTCTATGCGTTATGTATTAAAAAAATATATAAAATTTATTTTTAAAATGGCGGTTAATGTAAAAATTTAAAGTCTCATTTCTTTGCAAAATAAAATTCTACATAAAAATCTGGTATGCAAAAAGTGTTTAGAAACTTAACTTGCATTTAAAAACAATTTTTGAATATTTTTTTTTGATAAAAACAGAGTCTTACGGTATATATACAGGGACCCCATACGAGCTTTTATGCGACTCTGCATATAGTTAACGCTCGTAGTTGGTTCCTATTTAAAATATTGACTTAAATTTTTTAACAAAAATAGAGCTTTAGAATATGCTTACGAATCAGTTTAGAAAAATTTCTAAATAATGAAAAAAAGGTTTTTTTTTTCAAAACACGTTTAGTTTTATGAGTCGATCGACCCACCATACATACGCTCATAAGATTTGCAATATAGTTAAGGTCAGTGTGAGCTTATTTATACATTTTTAAATTTCAATTTTTGTGACAGTAAAGAATTTTTAAGCATCCTGTGCATGTTTGTTAGCAAAATCCATTGTGTCAATATTTTGCAAAATGGCGACAAGTATAAAAATTCAATCACTCATAACTCAGTAGTGTTAAATTTTAACATAAAGTTCGTTGAATATAAAACGTTAAGAAGCCTAAAATACATATAAATAAAATATAAAAAATATAGATTTTTGCTTCAAAACAAGCGATTTATTAGTTCGATCGTACCCCAATACTAGCCATTTTGAGACTTTCAGAAGAGTAAACGCTCTTAACTGCTTGGTTTTGAAGATTTAAAATTAAATTTTTAGAATCGCATAGAAAAACCGTGCACCCTCTATGCGTTATGTATTAAAAAAATATATAAAATTTATTTTTAAAATAGCGGCTAATGTAAAAATTCAAAGTCTTATAACTTTGCAAAATATAATTTTACATTAAAATGTGGTATGCAAAAAGTGTTTAGAAACTTAATTTGCATTTAAAAACAATTTTTGAATATTTTTTTTTTGATAAAAACCGAGTCTTACGGTATATATACAGGGACCCCATCCGAGCTTTTATGCGACTCTGCATATAGTTAACGCTCGTATTTGGTTCCTATTTAAGATATTGACTTAAATTTTTTAACAAAAATAGAGCTTTAAAATATGCTTACGAATCAGTTTAGAAAAATTTCTAAATAATGAAAAAAAGGTTTTTTTTTTAAAACACGTTTAGTTTTATGAGTCGATCGACCCACCATACATACGCTCATAAGATTTGCAATATAGTTAAGGTCAGTGTGAGCTTATTTATACATTTTTAAAATTCAATTTTTGTGACAGTAAAGAATTCTTAAGCATCCTGTGTATGTTTGGTAGAAAAATCCATTGTGTCAATATTTTGCAAAATGGCGACAAGTATAAAAATTCAATCACTCATAACTCAGTAGTGTTAAATTTTAACATAAAGTTCGTTAAATATAAAACGTTAAGAAGCCTAAAATACATATAAATAAAATATAAAAAATATAGATTTTTGCTTCAAAACAAGCGATTTATTAGTTCGATCGTACCCCAATACTAGCCATTTTGAGACTTTCAGAAGAGTTAACGCTCTTAAGTGCTTGGTTTTGAAGATTTAAAATTAAATTTTTAGAATCGCATAGAAAAACCGTGCACCCTCTATGCGTTATGTATTAACAAAATATATAAAATTTATTTTCAAAATGGCGGCTAATGTAAAAATTCAAAGTCTCATAACTTTGCAAAATAAAATTCTACATAAAAATGTAGTATGCAAAAAGTGTTCAGAAACTTAATTTGCATTTAAAAACAATTTTTGAATATTTTTTTTTTGATAAAAACAGAGTCTTACGGTATATATACAGGGACCCCATACGAGCTTTTATGCGACTCTGCATATAGTTAACGCTCGTATTTGGTTCCTATTTAAGATATTGACTTAAATTTTTTAACAAAAATAGAGCTTTAGAATATGCTTACGAATCAGTTTAGAAAAATTTCTAAATAATGAAAAAAAGGTTTTTTTTTCAAAACACGTTTAGTTTTATGAGTCGATCGACCTACCATACATACGCTCATAAGATTTACAATATAGTTAAGGTCAGTGTGAGCTTATTTATACATTTTTAAAATTCAATTTTTGTGACAGTAAAGAATTCTTAAGCATCCTGTGTATGTTTGGTAGCAAAATCCATTGTGTCAATATTTTGCAAAATGGCGACAAGTATAAAAATTCAATCACTCATAACTCAGTAGTGTTAAATTTTAACATAAAGTTCGTTAAATATAAAACGTTAAGAAGCCTAAAATACATATAAATAAAATATAAAAAATATAGATTTTTGCTTCAAAACAAGCGATTTATTAGTTCGATCGTACCCCAATACTAGCCATTTTGAGACTTTCAGAAGAGTTAACGCTCTTAAGTGCTTGGTTTTGAAGATTTAAAATTAAATTTTTAGAATCGCATAGAAAAACCGTGCACCCTCTATGCGTTATGTATTAAAAAAATATATAAAATTTATTTTTAAAATGGCGGCTAATGTAAAAATTCAAAGTCTCATAACTTTGCAAAATATAATTTTACATAAAAATGTGGTATGCAAAAAGTGTTTAGAAACCTAATTTGCATTTAAAAACAATTTTTGAATATTTTTTTTTTGATAAAAACCGAGTCTTACGGTATATATACAGGGACCCCATCCGAGCTTTTATGCGACTCTGCATATAGTTAACGCTCGTATTTGGTTCCTATTTAAGATATTGACTTAAATTTTTTAACAAAAATAGAGCTTTAAAATATGCTTACGAATCAGTTTAGAAAAATTTCTAAATAATGAAAAAAAGGTTTTTTTTTTAAAACACGTTTAGTTTTATGAGTCGATCGACCCACCATACATACGCTCATAAGATTTGCAATATAGTTAAGGTCAGTGTGAGCTTATTTATACATTTTTAAAATTCAATTTTTGTGACAGTAAAGAATTCTTAAGCATCCTGTGTATGTTTGGTAGCAAAATCCATTGTGTCAATATTTTGCAAAATGGCGACAAGTATAAAAATTCAATCACTCATAACTCAGTAGTGTTAAATTTTAACATAAAGTTCGTTAAATATAAAACGTTAAGAAGCCTAAAATACATATAAATAAAATATAAAAAATATAGATTTTTGCTTCAAAACAAGCGATTTATTAGTTCGATCGTACCCCAATACTAGCCATTTTGAGACTTTCAGAAGAGTTAACGCTCTTAAGTGCTTGGTTTTGAAGATTTAAAATTAAATTTTTAGAATCGCATAGAAAAACCGTGCACCCTCTATGCGTTATGTATTAAAAAAATATATAAAATTTATTTTTAAAATGGCGGCTAATGTAAAAATTCAAAGTCTCATAACTTTGCAAAATATAATTTTACATAAAAATGTGGTATGCAAAAAGTGTTTAGAAACCTAATTTGCATTTAAAAACAATTTTTGAATATTTTTTTTTTGATAAAAACCGAGTCTTACGGTATATATACAGGGACCCCATACGAGCTTTTATGCGACTCTGCATATAGTTAACGCTCGTATTTGGTTCCTATTTAAGATATTGACTTAAATTTTTTAACAAAAATAGAGCTTTAGAATATGCTTACGAATCAGTTTAGAAAAATTTCTAAATAATGAAAAAAAGGTTTTTTTTTCAAAACACGTTTAGTTTTATGAGTCGATCGACCCACCATACATACGCTTATAAGATTTGCAATATAGTTAAGGTCAGTGTGAGCTTATTTATACATTTTTAAAATTCAATTTTTGTGACAGTAAAGAATTCTTAAGCATCCTGTGTATGTTTGTTAGCAAAATCCATTGTGTCAATATTTTGCAAAATGGCGACAAGTATAAAAATTCAATCACTCATAACTCAGTAGTGTTAAATTGTAACATAAAGTTCGTTAACTATAAAACGTTAAAAAGCCTAAAATACATATAAATAAAATATAAAAAATATAGATTTTTGCTTCAAAACAAGCGATTTATTAGTTCGATCGTACCCCAATACTAGCCATTTTGAGACTTTCAAAAGAGATAACGCTCTTAAGTGCTTGGTTTTAAAGATTAAAAATTAAATTTTTAGAATCGCATAGAAAAACCGTGCACCCTCCATGCGTTATGTATTAAAAAAATATATAAAATTTATTTTCAAAACGGCGGCTAATGTAAAAATTCAAAGTCTTATAACTTTGCAAATTAAAATTCTACATAAAAATGTAGTATGCAAAAAGTGTTTAGAAACTTAATTTGCATTTAAAAACAATTTTTGAATATTTTTTTTTTGTTAAAAACAGATTCTTACGGTATATATACAGGGACCCCATACGAGCTTTTATGCGACTCTGCATATAGTTAACGCTCGTATTTGGTTCCTATTTAAGATATTGACTAAAATTTTTTAACAAAAATAGAGCTTTAGAATATGCTTACGAATCAGTTTAGAAAAATTTCTAAATAATGAAAAAAAGGTTTTTTTTTCAAAACACGTTTAGTTTTATGAGTCGATCGACCCACCATACATACGCTCATAAGATTTGCAATATAGTTAAGGTCAGTGTGGGCTTATTTATACATTTTTAAAATTCAATTTTTGTGACAGTTAAGAATTCTTTAGCATCCTGTGTATGTTTGTTAGCAAAATTCATTGTGTCAATATTTTGCAAAATGGCGACAAGTATAAAAATTCAATCACTCATAACTCAGTAGTGTTAAATTTTAACATAAAGTTCGTTGAATATAAAACCTTAATAAGCCTAAAATACATATAAATAAAATATAAAAAATATAGATTTTTGTTTCAAAACAAGCGATTTATTAGTTCGATCGTACCCCAATACTAGCCATTTTGAGACTTTCAGTAGAGTTAACGCTCTTAACTGCTTGGTTTTGAAGATTTAAAATTAAATTTTTAAATCGCATAAAAAAACCGTGCACCCTCTATGCGTTATGTATTAAAAAAATATATAAAATTTATTTTTAAAATAGCAGCTAATGTAAAAATTCAAAGTCTCATAACTTTGCAAAATATAATTCTACATGAAAATGTGGTATGCAAAAAGTGTTTAGAAACTTAATTTGCATTTAAAAACAATTTTTAAATATTTTTTTTTGATAAAAACCAAGTCTTACGGTATATATACAGGGACCCCATACGAGCTTTTATGCGACTCTGCATATAGTTAACGCTCGAATTTGGTTTCTATTTAAGATATTGACTTAAATTTTTTAACAAAAATAGAGCTTTAGAATATGCTTACGAATCAGTTTAGAAAAATTTCTAAATAATGAAAAAAAGGTTTTTTTTTTAAAACACGTTTAGTTTTATGAGTCGATCGACCCACCATACATACGCTCATAAGATTTGCAATATAGTTAAGGTCAGTGTGAGCTTATTTATACATTTTTAAAATTCAATTTTTGTGACAGTAAAGAATTCTTAAGCATCCTGTGTATGTTTGTTAGCAAAATCCATTGTGTCAATATTTTGCAAAATGGCGACAAGTATAAAAATTCAATCACTCATAACTCAGTAGTGTTAAATTTTAACATAAAGTTCGTTGAATATAAAACGTTAAGAAGCCTAAAATACATATAAATAAAATATAAAAAATATAGATTTTTGCTTCAAAACAAGCGATTTATTAGTTCGATCGTACCCCAATACTAGCCATTTTGAGACTTTCAGAAGAGTTAACGCTCTTAAGTGCTTTGTTTTTAAGATTAAAAAATCAATTTTTAGAATCGCATAGAAAAACCGTACACCCTCTATGCGTTATGTATTAAAAAAATATATAAAATTTATTTTTAAAATGGCGGTTAATGTAAAAATTTAAAGTCTCATTACTTTGCAAAATAAAATTCTACATAAAAATCTGGTATGCAAAAAGTGTTTAGAAACTTAACTTGCATTTAAAAACAATTTTTGAATATTTTTTTTTGATAAAAACAGAGTCTTACGGTATATATACAGGGACCCCATACGAGCTTTTATGCGACTCTGCATATAGTTAACGCTCGTAGTTGGTTCCTATTTAAAATATTGACTTAAATTTTTTAACAAAAATAGAGCTTTAGAATATGCTTACGAATCAGTTTAGAAAAATTTCTAAATAATGAAAAAAAGGTTTTTTTTTTCAAAACACGTTTAGTTTTATGAGTCGATCGACCCACCATACATACGCTCATAAGATTTGCAATATAGTTAAGGTCAGTGTGAGCTTATTTATACATTTTTAAATTTCAATTTTTGTGACAGTAAAGAATTTTTAAGCATCCTGTGCATGTTTGTTAGCAAAATCCATTGTGTCAATATTTTGCAAAATGGCGACAAGTATAAAAATTCAATCACTCATAACTCAGTAGTGTTAAATTTTAACATAAAGTTCGTTGAATATAAAACGTTAAGAAGCCTAAAATACATATAAATAAAATATAAAAAATATAGATTTTTGCTTCAAAACAAGCGATTTATTAGTTCGATCGTACCCCAATACTAGCCATTTTGAGACTTTCAGAAGAGTAAACGCTCTTAACTGCTTGGTTTTGAAGATTTAAAATTAAATTTTTAGAATCGCATAGAAAAACCGTGCACCCTCTATGCGTTATGTATTAAAAAAATATATAAAATTTATTTTTAAAATAGCGGCTAATGTAAAAATTCAAAGTCTTATAACTTTGCAAAATATAATTTTACATTAAAATGTGGTATGCAAAAAGTGTTTAGAAACTTAATTTGCATTTAAAAACAATTTTTGAATATTTTTTTTTTGATAAAAACCGAGTCTTACGGTATATATACAGGGACCCCATCCGAGCTTTTATGCGACTCTGCATATAGTTAACGCTCGTATTTGGTTCCTATTTAAGATATTGACTTAAATTTTTTAACAAAAATAGAGCTTTAAAATATGCTTACGAATCAGTTTAGAAAAATTTCTAAATAATGAAAAAAAGGTTTTTTTTTTAAAACACGTTTAGTTTTATGAGTCGATCGACCTACCATACATACGCTCATAAGATTTGCAATATAGTTAAGGTCAGTGTGAGCTTATTTATACATTTTTAAAATTCAATTTTTGTGACAGTAAAGAATTCTTAAGCATCCTGTGTATGTTTGGTAGCAAAATCCATTGTGTCAATATTTTGCAAAATGGCGACAAGTATAAAAATTCAATCACTCATAACTCAGTAGTGTTAAATTTTAACATAAAGTTCGTTAAATATAAAACGTTAAGAAGCCTAAAATACATATAAATAAAATATAAAAAATATAGATTTTTGCTTCAAAACAAGCGATTTATTAGTTCGATCGTACCCCAATACTAGCCATTTTGATACTTTCAGAAGAGTAAACGCTCTTAACTGCTTGGTTTTGAAGATTTAAAATTAAATTTTTAGAATCGCATAAAAAAAACCGTGCACCCTCTATGCGTTATGTATTAAAAAAATATATAAAATTTATTTTTAAACTGGCAGCTAATGTAAAAATTCAAAGTCTCATAACTTCGCAAAATATAATTCTACATGAAAATGTGGTATGCAAAAAGTGTTTAGAAACTTAATTTGCATTTAAAAACAATTTTTGAATATTTTTTTTTTGATAAAAACCGAGTCTTACGGTATATATACAGGGACCCCATACGAGCTTTAATGCGACTCTGCATATAGTTAACGCTCGTATTTGGTTTCTATTTAAGATATTGACTTAAATTTTTTAACAAAAATAGAGCTTTAGAATATGCTTACGAATCAGTTTAGAAAAATTTCTAAATAATGAAAAAAAGGTTTTTTTTTCAAAACACGTTTAGTTTTATGAGTCGATCGACCCACCATACATACGCTCATAAGATTTGCAATATAGTTAAGGTCAGTGTGAGCTTATTTATACATTTTTAAAATTCAATTTTTGTGACAGTAAAGAATTCTTAAGCATCCTGTGTATGTTTGTTAGCAAAATCCATTGTGTCAATATTTTGCAAAATGGCGACAAGTATAAAAATTCAATCACTCATAACTCAGTAGTGTTAAATTTTAACATAAAGTTCGTTGAATATAAAACGTTAAGAAGCCTAAAATACATATAAATAAAATATAAAAAATATAGATTTTTGCTTCAAAACAAGCGATTTATTAGTTCGATCGTACCCCAATACTAGCCATTTTGAGACTTTTAGAAGAGTTAACGCTCTTAAGTGGTTGGTTTTAAAGATTTAAAATTAAATTTTTAGAATCGCATAGAAAAACCGTGCACCCTCTATGCGTTATGTATTAAAAAAATATATAAAATTTATTTTTAAAATGGCGGCTAATGTAAAAATTCAAAGTCTCATAACTTTGCAAAATAAAATTCTACATAAAAATGTAGTATGCAAAAAGTGTTTAGAAACTTAATTTGCATTTAAAAACAATTTTTGAATATTTTTTTTTTGATAAAAACCGAGTCTTACGGTATATATACAGGGACCCCATACGAGCTTTTATGCGACTCTGCATATAGTTAACGCTCGTATTTGGTTCCTATTTAAGGTATTGACTTAAATTTTTTAACAAAAATAGAACTTTAGAATATGCTTACGAATCAGTTTAGAAAAATTTCTAAATAATGAAAAAAAGGTTTTTTTTTCAAAACACGTTTAGTTTTATGAGTCGATCGACCCACTATACATACGCTCATAAGATTTGCAATATAGTTAAGGTCAGTGTGAGCTTATTTATACATTTTTAAAATTCAATTTTTGTGACAGTAAAGAATTCTTAAGCATCCTGTGTATGTTTGTTAGCAAAATCCATTGTGTCAATATTTTGCAAAATGGCGACAAGTATAAAAATTCAATCACTCATAACTCAGTAGTGTTAAATTTTAACATAAAGTTCGTTGAATATAAAACGTTAAGAAGCCTAAAATACATATAAATAAAATATAAAAAATATAGATTTTTGCTTCAAAACAAGCGATTTATTAGTTCGATCGTACCCCAATACTAGCTATTTTGAGACTTTTAGAAGAGTTAACGCTCTTAAGTGCTTAGTTTTCAAGATTTAAAATTAAATTTTTAGAATCGCAAAGAAAAACCGTGCACCTCTATGCGTTATGTATTAAAAAAATATATAAAATTTATTTTTAAAATGGCAGCTAATGTAAAAATTCAAAGTCTCATAACTTTGCAAAATAAAATTCTACATAAAAATGTAGTATGCAAAAAGTGTTTATAAACTTAATTTGCATTTAAAAACAATTTTTGAATATTTTTTTTTTGATAAAAACAGAGTCTTACGGTATATATACAGGGACCCCATACGAGCTTTTATGCGACTCTGCATATAGTTAACGCTCGTATTTGGTTCCTATTTAAGGTATTGACTTAAATTTTTTAACAAAAATAGAGCTTTAGAATATGCTTACGAATCAGTTTAGAAAAATTTCTAAATAATGAAAAAAAGGTTTTTTTTTCAAAACACGTTTAGTTTTATGAGTCGATCGACCCACCATACATACGCTCATAAGATTTGCAATATAGTTATGGTCAGTGTGAGCTTATTAATACATTTTTAAAATTCAATTTTTGTGACAGTAAAGAATTCTTAAGCATCCTGTGTATGTTTGTTAGCAAAATCCATTGTGTCAATATTTTGCAAAATGGCGACAAGTATAAAAATTCAATCACTCATAACTCAGTAGTGTTAAATTTTAACATAAAGTTTGTTGAATATAAAACGTTAAGAAGCCTAAAATACATATAAATAAAATATAAAAAATATAGATTTTTGCTTCAAAACAAGCGATTTATTAGTTCGATCGTACCCCAATACTAGCCATTTTGAGACTTTCAGAAGAGTAAACGCTCTTAACTGCTTGGTTTTGAAGATTTAAAATTAAATTTTTAGAATCGCATAATAAAACCGTGCACCCTCTATGCGTTATGTATTAAAAAAATATATAAAATTTATTTTTAAAATGGCGGCTAATGTAAAAATTCAAAGTCTCATAACTTTGCAAAATATAATTCTACATGAAAATGTGGTATGCAAAAAGTGTTTATAAACTTAATTTGCATTTAAAAACAATTTTTGAATATTTTTTTTTTGATAAAAACCGAGTCTTACGGTATATATACAGGGACCCCATACGAGCTTTTATGCGACTCTGCATATAGTTAACGCTCGTATTTGGTTTCTATTTAAGATATTGACCTAAATTTTTTAACAAAAATAGAGCTTTAGAATATGCTTACGAATCAGTTTAGAAAAATTTCTAAATAATGAAAAAAAGGTTTTTTTTTTAAAACACGTTTAGTTTTATGAGTCGATCGACCCACCATACATACGCTCATAAGATTTGCAATATAGTTAAGGTCAGTGTGAGCTTATTTATACATTTTTAAAATTCAATTTTTGTGACAGTAAAGAATTCTTAAGCATCCTGTGTATGTTAGTTAGCAAAATCCATTGTGTCAATATTTTGCAAAATGGCGACAAGTATAAAAATTCAATCACTCATAACTCAGTAGTGTTAAATTTTAACATAAAGTTCGTTGAATATAAAACGTTAAGAAGCCTAAAATACATATAAATAAAATATAAAAAATATAGATTTTTGCTTCAAAACAAGCGATTTATTAGTTCGATCGTACCCCAATACTAGCCATTTTGAGACTTTCAGAAGAGTTAACGCTCTTAAGTGCTTGGTTTTAAAGATTTAAAATTAAATTTTTAGAATCGCATAGAAAAACCGTGCACCCTCTATGCGTTATGTATTAAAAAAATATATAAAATTTATTTTTAAAATGGCGGCTAATGTAAAAATTCAAAGTCTCATAACTTTGCAAAATAAAATTCTACATAAAAATGTAGTATGCAAAAAGTGTTTAGAAACTTAATTTGCATTTAAAAACAATTTTTGAATATTTTTTTTTTTAAAAAAACAGAGTCTTACGGTGTATATACAGGGACCCCATACGAGCTTTTATGCGACTCTGCATATAGTTAACGCTCGTATTTGGTTCCTATTTAAGATATTGACTTAAATTTTTTAACAAAAATAGAGCTTTAGAATATGCTTACGAATCAGTTTAGAAAAATTTCTAAATAATGAAAAAAAGGTTTTTTTTTCAAAACACGTTTAGTTTTATGAGTCGATCGACCCACCATACATACGCTCATAAGATTTGCAATATAGTTAAGGTCAGTGTGAGCTTATTTATACATTTTTAAAATTCAATTTTTGTGACAGTTAAGAATTATTTAGCATCCTGTGTATGTTTGTTAGCAAAATTCATTGTGTCAATATTTTGCAAAATGGCGACAGGTATAAAAATTCAATCACTCATAACTCAGTAGTGTTAAATTTTAACATTATGTTTGATTAATATAAAACGTTAAGAAGCCTAAAATACATATAAATAAAATATAAAAAATATAGATTTTTGCTTCAAAACAAGCGATTTATTAGTTCGATCGTACCTTAATACTAGCCATTTTGAGACTTTCAGAAGAGTTAACGCTCTTAAGTGCTTGGTTTTAAAAACTTTAAAATTAAATTTTTAGAATCGCATAGAAAAACCGTGCACCCTCTATGCGTTATGTATTAAAAAAATATATAAAATTTATTTTTAAAATGGCGGCTAATGTAAAAATTCAAAGTCTCATAACTTTGCAAAATATAATTCTACATAAAAATGTGGTATGCAAAAAGTGTTAAGAAACTTAATTTGCATTTAAAAACAATTTTTGAATATTTTTTTTTTGATAAAAACCGAGTCTTACGGTATATATACAGGGACCCCATACGAGCTTTTATGCGACTCTGCATATAGTTAACGCTCGTATTTGGTTCCTATTTAAGATATTGACTTAAATTTTTTAACAAAAATAGAGCTTTAGAATATGCTTACGAATCAGTTTAGAAAAATTTCTAAATAATGAAAAAAAGGTTTTTTTTTCAAAACACGTTTAGTTTTATGAGTCGATCGACCCACCATACATACGCTCATAAGATTTGCAATATAGTTAAGGTCAGTGTGAGCTTATTTATACATTTTTAAAATTCAATTTTTGTGACAGTAAAGAATTCTTAAGCATCCTGTGTATGTTTGTTAGCAAAATCCATTGTGTCAATATTTTGCAAAATGGCGACAAGTATAAAAATTCAATCACTCATAACTCAGTAGTGTTAAATTTTAACATAAAGTTCGTTGAATATAAAACGTTAAGAAGCCTAAAATACATATAAATAAAATATAAAAAATATAGATTTTTGCTTCAAAACAAGCGATTTATTAGTTCGATCGTACCCCAATACTAGCCATTTTGAGACTTTCAGAAGAGTTAACGCTCTTAAGTGCTTGGTTTTAAAAGATTTAAAATAAAATTTTTAGAATCGCATAGAAAAACCGTGCACCCTCTATGCGTTATGTATTAAAAAAATATATAAAATTTATTTTTAAAATGGCGGCTAATGTAAAAATTCAAAGTCTTATAACTTTGCAAAATAAAATTCTACATAAAAATGTAGTATGCAAAAAGTGTTTAGAAACTTAATTTGCATTTAAAAACAATTTTTGAATATTTTTTTTTTGATAAAAACAGAGTCTTACGGTATATATACAGGGACCCCATACGAGCTTTTATGCGACTCTGCATATAGTTAACGCTCGTATTTGGTTCTTATTTAAGATATTGACTAAAATTTTTTAACAAAAATAGAGCTTTAGAATATGCTTACGAATCAGTTTAGAAAAATTTTTAAATAATGAAAAAAATGTTTTTTTTTCAAAACACGTTTAGTTTTATGAGTCGATCGACCCACCATACATACGCTCATAAGATTTGCAATATAGTTAAGGTCAGTGTGAGCTTATTTATACATTTTTAAAATTCAATTTTTGTGACAGTAAAGAATTCTTAATCATCCTGTGTATGTTTGTTAGCAAAATCCATTGTGTCAATATTTTGCAAAATGGCGACAAGTATAAAAATTCAATCACTCATAACTCAGTAGTGTTAAATTTTAACATAAAGTTCGTTGAATATAAAACGTTAAGAAGCCTAAAATACATATAAATAAAATATAAAAAATATAGATTTTTGCTTCAAAACAAGCGATTTATTAGTTCGATCGTACCCCAATACTATCCATTTGGAGACTTTCAGAAGAGTTAACGCTCTTAACTGCTTGGTTTTGAAGATTTAAAATTAAATTTTTAGAATCGCATAAAAAAACCGTGCACCCTCTATGCGTTATGTATTAAAAAAATATATAAAATTTATTTTTAAAATGGCGGCTAATGTAAAAATTCAAAGTCTCATAACTTTGCAAAATATAATTCTACATGAAAATGTGGTATGCAAAAAGTGTTTAGAAACTTAATTTGCATTTAAAAACAATTTTTGAATATTTTTTTTTTGATAAAAACCGAGTTTTACGGTATATATACAGGGACCCCATACGAGCTTTTATGCGACTCTGCATATAGTTAACGCTCGTATTTGGTTCCTATTTAAGATATTGACTTAAATTTTTTAACAAAAATAGAGCTTTAGAATAGGCTTACGAATCAGTTTAGAAAAATTTCTAAATAATGAAAAAAAGGTTTTTTTTTCAAAACACGTTTAGTTTTATGAGTCGATCGACCCACCATACATACGCTCATAAGATTTGCAATATAGTTAAGGTCAGTGTGAGCTTATTTATACATTTTTAAAATTCAATTTTTGTGACAGTTAAGAATTCTTTAGCATCCTGTGTATGTTTGTTAGCAAAATTCATTGTGTCAATATTTTGCAAAATGGCGACAAGTATAAAAATTCAATCACTCATAACTCAGTAGTGTTAAATTTTAACATAAAGTTTGTTAAATATAAAACGTTAAGAAGCCTAAAATACATATAAATATATTATATAAAAAATATAGATTTTTGCTTCAAAACAAGCGATTTATTAGTTCGATCGTACCCCAATACTAGCCATTTTGAGACTTTCAGAAGAGTTAACGCTCTTAAGTGCTTAGTTTTAAAAGATTTAAAATTAAATTTTTAGAATCGCAAAGAAAAACCGTGCACCCTCTATGCGTTATGTATTAAAAAAATATATAAAATTTATTTTTAAAATGGCGGCTAATGTAAAAATTCAAAGTCTCATAACTTTGCAAAATAAAATTCTACATAAAAATGTAGTATGCAAAAAGTGTTTAGAAACTTAATTTGCATTTAAAAACAATTTTTGAATATTTTTTTTTTGATAAAAACAGAGTCTTACGGTATATATACAGGGACCCCATACGAGCTTTTATGCGACTCTGCATATAGTTAACGCTCGTATTTGGTTCCTATTTAAGATATTGACTTAAATTTTTTAACAAAAATAGAGCTTTAGAATATGCTTACGAATCAGTTTAGAAAAATTTCTAAATAATGAAAAAAAGGTTTTTTTTAAAACACGTTTAGTTTTATGAGTCGATCGACCCACCATACATACGCTCATAAGATTTGCAATATAGTTAAGGTCAGTGTGAGCTTATTTATACATTTTTAAAATTCAATTTTTGTGACAGTAAAGAATTCTTAAGCATCCTGTGTATGTTTGTTAGCAAAATCCATTGTGTCAATATTTTGCAAAATGGCGACAAGTATAAAAATTCAATCACTTATAACTCAGTAGTGTTAAATTTTAACATAAAGTTCGTTGAATATAAAACGTTAAGAAGCCTAAAATACATATAAATAAATAATAAAAAATATAGATTTTTGCTTCAAAACAAGCGATTTATTAGTTCGATCGTACCCCAATACTAGCCATTTTGAGACTTTCAGAAGAGTTAACGCTCTTAAGTGCTTGGTTTTAAAGATTTAAAATTAAATTTTTAGAATCGCATAGAAAAACCGTGCACCCTCTATGCGTTATGTATTAAAAAAATATATAAAATTTATTTTTAAAATGGCGGCTAATGTAAAAATTCAAAGTCTCATAACTTTGCAAAATAAAATTCTACATAAAAATGTAGTATGCAAAAAGTGTTTAGAAACTTAATTTGCATTTAAAAACAATTTTTGAATATTTTTTTTTTGATAAAAACAGAGTCTTACGGTATATATACAGGGACCCCATACGAGCTTTTATGCGACTCTGCATATAGTTAACGCTCGTATTTGGTTCCTATTTAAGATATTGACTTAAATTTTTTAACAAAAATAGAGCTTTAGAATATGCTTACGAATCAGTTTAGAAAAATTTCTAAATAATGAAAAAAAGGTTTTTTTTTCAAAACACGTTTAGTTTTATGAGTCGATCGACCCACCATACATACGCTTATAAGATTTGCAATATAGTTAAGGTCAGTGTGAGCTTATTTATACATTTTTAAAATTCAATTTTTGTGACAGTTAAGAATTCTTTAGCATTCTGTGTATGTTTGTTAGCAAAATTCATTGTGTCAATATTTTGCAAAATGGCGACAAGTATAAAAATTCAATCACTCATAACTCAGTAGTGTTAAATTTTAACATAAAGTTTGATTAATATAAAACGTTAAGAAGCCTAAAATACATATAAATAAAATATAAAAAATATAGATTTTTGCTTCAAAACAAGCGATTTATTAGTTCGATCGTACCCCAATACTAGCCATTTTGAGACTTTCAGAAGAGTTAACGCTCTTAAGTGCTTGGTTTTAAAGATTTAAAATTAAATTTTTAGAATCGCATAGAAAAACCGTGCACCCTCTATGCGTTATGTATTAAAAAAATATATAAAATTTATTTTTAAAATGGCGGCTAATGTAAAAATTCAAAGTCTCATAACTTTGCAAAATAAAATTCTACATAAAATCGTAGTATGCAAAAAGTGTTTAGAAACTTAATTTGCATTTAAAAACAATTTTTGAATATTTTTTTTTGATAAAAACAGAGTCTTACGGTATATATACAGGGACCCCATACGAGCTTTTATGCGACTCTGCATATAGTTAACGCTCGTATTTGGTTCCTATTTAAGATATTGACTTAAATTTTTTAACAAAAATAGAGCTTTAGAATATGCTTACGAATCAGTTTAGAAAAGTTTCTAAATAATGAAAAAAAGGTTTTTTTTTCAAAACACGTTTAGTTTTATGAGTCGATCGACCCACCATACATACGCTTATAAGATTTGCAATATAGTTAAGGTCAGTGTAAGCTTATTTATACATTTTTAAAATTTAATTTTTGTGACAGTTAAGAATTCTTTAGCATCCTGTGTATGTTTGTTAGCAAAATTCATTGTGTCAATATTTTGCAAAATGGCGACAAGTATAAAAATTCAATCACTCATAACTCAGTAGTGGTAAATTTTAACATAAAGTTTGATAAATATAAAACGTTAAGAAGCCTAAAATACATATAAATAAAATATAAAAAATATAGATTTTTGCTTCAAAACAAGCGATTTATTAGTTCGATCGTACCCCAATACTAGCCATTTTGAGACTTTCAGAAGAGTTAACGCTCTTAACTGCTTGGTTTTGAAGATTTAAAATTAAATTTTTAGAATCGCATAGAAAAACCGTGCACCCTCTATGCGTTATGTATTAAAAATATATATAAAATTTATTTTTAAAATGGCGGCTAATGTAAAAATTCAAAGTCTCATAACTTTGCAAAATAAAATTCTACATAAAAATGTAGTATGCAAAAAGTGTTTAGAAACTTAATTTGCATTTAAAAACAATTTTTGAATATTTTTTTTTTGATAAAAACAGAGTCTTACGGTATATATACAGGGACCCCATACGAGCTTTTATGCGACTC
The DNA here is from genome assembly GCF_051122295.1 of Plectrocnemia conspersa. NCBI lineage: Eukaryota > Metazoa > Arthropoda > Insecta > Trichoptera > Polycentropodidae > Plectrocnemia > Plectrocnemia conspersa. The sequence goes on from NW_028277165.1 coordinate 59,659, forward strand.
TGCATATAGTTAACGCTCGTATTTGGTTCCTATTTAAGATATTGACTTAAATTTTTTAACAAAAATAGAACTTTAGAATATGCTTACGAATCAGTTTAGAAAAATTTCTAAATAATGAAAAAAAGGTTTTTTTTTCAAAACACGTTTAGTTTTATGAGTCGATCGACCCACCATACATACGCTCATAAGATTTGCAATATAGTTAAGGTCAGTGTGAGCTTATTTATACATGTTTAAAATTCAATTTTTGTGACAGTAAAGAATTCTTAAGCATCCTGTGTATGTTTGTTAGCAAAATCCATTGTGTCAATATTTTGCAAAATGGCGACAAGTATAAAAATTCAATCACTCATAACTCAGTAGTGTTAAATTTTAACATAAAGTTCGTTGAATATAAAACGTTAAGAAGCCTAAAATACATATAAATAAAATATAAAAAATATAGATTTTTGCTTCAAAACAAGCGATTTATTAGTTCGATCGTACCCCAATACTAGCCATTTTGAGACTTTCAGAAGAGTTAACGCTCTTAAGTGCTTGGTTTTAAAAGATTTAAAATAAAATTTTTAGAATCGCATAGAAAAACCGTGCACCCTCTATGCGTTATGTATTAAAAAAATATATAAAATTTATTTTTAAAATGGCGGCTAATGTAAAAATTCAAAGTCTCATAACTTTGCAAAATATAATTCTACATAAAAATGTGGTATGCAAAAAGTGTTTAGAAACTTAATTTGCATTTAAAAACAATTTTTGAATATTTTTTTTTTGATAAAAACCGAGTCTTACGGTATATATACAGGGACCCCATACGAGCTTTTATGCGACTCTGCATATAGTTAACGCTCGTATTTGGTTCCTATTTAAGATATTGACTTAAATTTTTTAACAAAAATAGAGCTTTAGAATAGGCTTACGAATCAGTTTAGAAAAATTTCTAAATAATGAAAAAAAGGTTTTTTTTTCAAAACACGTTTAGTTTTATGAGTCGATCGACCCACCATACATACGCTCATAAGATTTGCAATATAGTTAAGGTCAGTGTGAGCTTATTTATACATTTTTAAAATTCAATTTTTGTGACAGTAAAGAATTCTTAATCATCCTGTGTATGTTTGTTAGCAAAATCCATTGTGTCAATATTTTGCAAAATGGCGACAAGTATAAAAATTCAATCACTCATAACTCAGTAGTGTTAAATTTTAACATAAAGTTCGTTGAATATAAAACGTTAAGAAGCCTAAAGTACATATAAATAAAATATAAAAAATATAGATTTTTGCTTCAAAACAAGCGATTTATTAGTTCGATCGTACCCCAATACTAGCCATTTTTAACTTTCAGAAGAGTTAACGCTCTTAACTGCTTGGTTTTGAAGATTTAAAATTAAATTTTTAGAATCGCATAGAAAAACCGTGCACCCTCTATGCGTTATGTATTAAAAAAATATATAAAATTTATTTTTAAAATGGCGGCTAATGTAAAAATTCAAAGTCTCATAACTTTGCAAAATAAAATTCTACATAAAAATGTAATATGCAAAAAGTGTTTAGAAACTTAATTTGCATTTAAAACAATTTTTGAATATTTTTTTTTTGATAAAAACAGAGTCTTACGGTATATATACAGGGACCCCATACGAGCTTTTATGCGACTCTGCATATAGTTAACGCTCGTATTTGGTTCCTATTTAAGATATTGACTTAAATTTTTTAACAAAAATAGAGCTTTAGAATATGCTTACGAATCAGTTTAGAAAAATTTCTAAATAATGAAAAAAAGGTTTTTTTTTCAAAACACGTTTAGTTTTATGAGTCGATCGACCCACCATACATACGCTCATAAGATTTGCAATATAGTTAAGGTCAGTGTGAGCTTATTTATACATTTTTAAAATTCAATTTTTGTGACAGTAAAGAATTCTTAAGCATCCTGTGTATGTTTGTTAGCAAAATCCATTGTGTCAATATTTTGCAAAATGGCGACAAGTATAAAAATTTAATCACTCATAACTCAGTAGTGGTAAATTTTAACATAAAGTTCGTTGAATATAAAACGTTAAGAAGCCTAAAATACATATAAATAAAATATAAAAAATATAGATTTTTGCTTCAAAACAAGCGATTTATTAGTTCGATCGTACCCCAATACTAGCCATTTTGAGACTTTCAGAAGAGTTAACGCTCTTAAGTGCTTGGTTTTAAAGATTTAAAATTAAATTTCTAGAATCGCATAGAAAAACCGTGCACCCTCTATGCGTTATGTATTAAAAAAATATATAAAATTTATTTTCAAAATGGCGGCTAATGTAAAAATTCAAAGTCTCATAACTTTGCAAAATAAAATTCTACATAAAAATGTAGTATGCAAAAAGTGTTTAGAAACTTAATTTGCATTTAAAAACAATTTTTGAATATTTTTTTTTGATAAAAACAGAGTCTTACGGTATATATACAGGGACCCCATACGAGCTTTTATGCGACTCTGCATATAGTTAACGCTCGTATTTGGTTCCTATTTAAGATATTGACTTAAATTTTTTAACAAAAATAGAGATTTAGAATATGCTTACGAATCAGTTTAGAAAAGTTTCTAAATAATGAAAAAAAGGTTTTTTTTTCAAAACACGTTTAGTTTTATGAGTCGATCGACCCACCATACATACGCTTATAAGATTTGCAATATAGTTAAGGTCAGTGTAAGCTTATTTATACATTTTTAAAATTTAATTTTTGTGACAGTTAAGAATTCTTTAGCATCCTGTGTATGTTTGTTAGCAAAATTCATTGTGTCAATATTTTGCAAAATGGCGACAAGTATAAAAATTCAATCACTCATAACTCAGTAGTGGTAAATTTTAACATAAAGTTTGATAAATATAAAACGTTAAGAAGCCTAAAATACATATAAATAAAATATAAAAAATATAGATTTTTGCTTCAAAACAAGCGATTTATTAGTTCGATCGTACCCCAATACTAGCCATTTTGAGACTTTCAGAAGAGTTAACGCTCTTAACTGCTTGGTTTTGAAGATTTAAAATTAAATTTTTAGAATCGCATAGAAAAACCGTGCACCCTCTATGCGTTATGTATTAAAAATATATATAAAATTTATTTTTAAAATGGCGGCTAATGTAAAAATTCAAAGTCTCATAACTTTGCAAAATAAAATTCTACATAAAAATGTAGTATGCAAAAAGTGTTTAGAAACTTAATTTGCATTTAAAAACAATTTTTGAATATTTTTTTTTTGATAAAAACAGAGTCTTACGGTATATATACAGGGACCCCATACGAGCTTTTATGCGACTCTGCATATAGTTAACGCTCGTATTTGGTTCCTATTTAAGATATTGACTTAAATTTTTTAACAAAAATAGAACTTTAGAATATGCTTACGAATCAGTTTAGAAAAATTTCTAAATAATGAAAAAAAGGTTTTTTTTTCAAAACACGTTTAGTTTTATGAGTCGATCGACCCACCATACATACGCTCATAAGATTTGCAATATAGTTAAGGTCAGTGTGAGCTTATTTATACATGTTTAAAATTCAATTTTTGTGACAGTAAAGAATTCTTAAGCATCCTGTGTATGTTTGTTAGCAAAATCCATTGTGTCAATATTTTGCAAAATGGCGACAAGTATAAAAATTCAATCACTCATAACTCAGTAGTGTTAAATTTTAACATAAAGTTCGTTGAATATAAAACGTTAAGAAGCCTAAAATACATATAAATAAAATATAAAAAATATAGATTTTTGCTTCAAAACAAGCGATTTATTAGTTCGATCGTACCCCAATACTAGCCATTTTGAGACTTTCAGAAGAGTTAACGCTCTTAAGTGCTTGGTTTTAAAAGATTTAAAATAAAATTTTTAGAATCGCATAGAAAAACCGTGCACCCTCTATGCGTTATGTATTAAAAAAATATATAAAATTTATTTTTAAAATGGCGGCTAATGTAAAAATTCAAAGTCTCATAACTTTGCAAAATATAATTCTACATAAAAATGTGGTATGCAAAAAGTGTTTAGAAACTTAATTTGCATTTAAAAACAATTTTTGAATATTTTTTTTTTGATAAAAACCGAGTCTTACGGTATATATACAGGGACCCCATACGAGCTTTTATGCGACTCTGCATATAGTTAACGCTCGTATTTGGTTCCTATTTAAGATATTGACTTAAATTTTTTAACAAAAATAGAGCTTTAGAATAGGCTTACGAATCAGTTTAGAAAAATTTCTAAATAATGAAAAAAAGGTTTTTTTTTCAAAACACGTTTAGTTTTATGAGTCGATCGACCCACCATACATACGCTCATAAGATTTGCAATATAGTTAAGGTCAGTGTGAGCTTATTTATACATTTTTAAAATTCAATTTTTGTGACAGTAAAAAATTCTTAATCATCCTGTGTATGTTTGTTAGCAAAATCCATTGTGTCAATATTTTGCAAAATGGCGACAAGTATAAAAATTCAATCACTCATAACTCAGTAGTGTTAAATTTTAACATAAAGTTCGTTGAATATAAAACGTTAAGAAGCCTAAAGTACATATAAATAAAATATAAAAAATATAGATTTTTGCTTCAAAACAAGCGATTTATTAGTTCGATCGTACCCCAATACTAGCCATTTTTAACTTTCAGAAGAGTTAACGCTCTTAACTGCTTGGTTTTGAAGATTTAAAATTAAATTTTTAGAATCGCATAGAAAAACCGTGCACCCTCTATGCGTTATGTATTAAAAAAATATATAAAATTTATTTTTAAAATGGCGGCTAATGTAAAAATTCAAAGTCTCATAACTTTGCAAAATAAAATTCTACATAAAAATGTAATATGCAAAAAGTGTTTAGAAACTTAATTTGCATTTAAAACAATTTTTGAATATTTTTTTTTTGATAAAAACAGAGTCTTACGGTATATATACAGGGACCCCATACGAGCTTTTATGCGACTCTGCATATAGTTAACGCTCGTATTTGGTTCCTATTTAAGATATTGACTTAAATTTTTTAACAAAAATAGAGCTTTAGAATATGCTTACGAATCAGTTTAGAAAAATTTCTAAATAATGAAAAAAAGGTTTTTTTTTCAAAACACGTTTAGTTTTATGAGTCGATCGACCCACCATACATACGCTCATAAGATTTGCAATATAGTTAAGGTCAGTGTGAGCTTATTTATACATGTTTAAAATTCAATTTTTGTGACAGTAAAGAATTCTTAAGCATCCTGTGTATGTTTGTTAGCAAAATCCATTGTGTCAATATTTTGCAAAATGGCGACAAGTATAAAAATTCAATCACTCATAACTCAGTAGTGTTAAATTTTAACATAAAGTTCGTTGAATATAAAACGTTAAGAAGCCTAAAATACATATAAATAAAATATAAAAAATATAGATTTTTGCTTCAAAACAAGCGATTTATTAGTTCGATCGTACCCCAATACTAGCCATTTTGAGACTTTCAGAAGAGTTAACGCTCTTAAGTGCTTGGTTTTAAAAGATTTAAAATAAAATTTTTAGAATCGCATAGAAAAACCGTGCACCCTCTATGCGTTATGTATTAAAAAAATATATAAAATTTATTTTTAAAATGGCGGCTAATGTAAAAATTCAAAGTCTCATAACTTTGCAAAATATAATTCTACATAAAAATGTGGTATGCAAAAAGTGTTTAGAAACTTAATTTGCATTTAAAAACAATTTTTGAATATTTTTTTTTTGATAAAAACCGAGTCTTACGGTATATATACAGGGACCCCATACGAGCTTTTATGCGACTCTGCATATAGTTAACGCTCGTATTTGGTTCCTATTTAAGATATTGACTTAAATTTTTTAACAAAAATAGAGCTTTAGAATAGGCTTACGAATCAGTTTAGAAAAATTTCTAAATAATAAAAAAAAGGTTTTTTTTTCCAAAATCGTTTAGTTTTATGAGTCGATCGACCCACCATACATACGCTCATAAGATTTGCAATATAGTTAAGGTCAGTGTGAGCTTATTTAAACATTTTTAAAATTCAATTTTTGTGACAGTTAAGAATTCTTTAGCATCCTGTGTATGTTTGTTAGCAAAATTCATTGTGTCAATATTTTGCAAAATGGCGACAAGTATAAAAATTCAATCACTCATAACTCAGTAGTGGTAAATTTTAACATAAAGTTCGTTGAATATAAAACGTTAAGAAGCCTAAAATACATATAAATAAAATATAAAAAATATAGATTTTTGCTTCAAAACAAGCGATTTATTAGTTCGATCGTACCCCAATACTAGCCATTTTGAGACTTTCAGAAGAGTTAACGCTCTTAAGTGCTTGGTTTTAAAAGATTTAAAATAAAATTTTTAGAATCGCATAGAAAAACCGTGCACCCTCTATGCGTTATGTATTAAAAAAATATATAAAATTTATTTTTAAAATGGCGGCTAATGTAAAAATTCAAAGTCTCATAACTTTGCAAAATATAATTCTACATAAAAATGTGGTATGCAAAAAGTGTTTAGAAACTTAATTTGCATTTAAAAACAATTTTTGAATATTTTTTTTTTGATAAAAACCGAGTCTTACGGTATATATACAGGGACCCCATACGAGCTTTTATGCGACTCTGCATATAGTTAACGCTCGTATTTAGTTCCTATTTAAGATATTGACTTAAATTTTTTAACAAAAATAGAGCTTTAGAATAGGCTTACGAATCAGTTTAGAAAAATTTCTAAATAATAAAAAAAAAGGTTTTTTTTTTAAAACACGTTTAGTTTTATGAGTCGATCGACCCACCATACATACGCTCATAAGATTTGCAATATAGTTAAGGTCAGTGTGAGCTTATTTATACATTTTTAAAATTCAATTTTTGTGACAGTTAAGAATTCTTTAGCATCCTGTGTATGTTTGTTAGCAAAATTCATTGTGTCAATATTTTGCAAAATGGCGACAAGTATAAAAATTCAATCACTCATAACTCAGTAGTGTTAAATTTTAACATAAAGTTTGTTAAATATAAAACGTTAAGAAGCCTAAAATACATATAAATAAAATATAAAAAATATAGATTTTTGCTTCAAAACAAGCGATTTATTAGTTCGATCGTACCCCAATACTAGCCATTTTGAGACTTTCAGAAGAGTTAACGCTCTTAAGTGCTTAGTTTTAAAAGATTTAAAATTAAATTTTTAGAATCGCAAAGAAAAACCGTGCACCCTCTATGCGTTATGTATTAAAAAAATATATAAAATTTATTTTTAAAATGGCGGCTAATGTAAAAATTCAAAGTCTCATAACTTTGCAAAATAAAATTCTACATAAAAATGTAGTATGCAAAAAGTGTTTAGAAACTTAATTTGCATTTAAAAACAATTTTTGAATATTTTTTTTTTGATAAAAACAGAGTCTTACGGTATATATACAGGGACCCCATACGAGCTTTTATGCGACTCTGCATATAGTTAACGCTCGTATTTGGTTCCTATTTAAGATATTGACTTAAATTTTTTAACAAAAATAGAGCTTTAGAATATGCTTACGAATCAGTTTAGAAAAATTTCTAAATAATGAAAAAAAGGTTTTTTTTTCAAAACACGTTTAGTTTTATGAGTCGATCGACCCACCATACATACGCTCATAAGATTTGCAATATGGTTAAGGTCAGTGTGAGCTTATTTATACATTTTTAAAATTCAATTTTTGTGACAGTAAAGAATTCTTAAGCATCCTGTGTATGTTTGTTAGCAAAATCCATTGTGTCAATATTTTGCAAAATGGCGACAAGTATAAAAATTCAATCACTCATAACTCAGTAGTGTTAAATTTTAACATAAAGTTCGTTGAATATAAAACGTTAAGAAGCCTAAAATACATATAAATAAAATATTAAAAATATAGATTTTTGCTTCAAAACAAGCGATTTATTAGTTCGATCGTACCCCAATACTAGCCATTTTGAGACTTTCAGAAGAGTTAACGCTCTTAAGTGCTTGGTTTTAAAGATTTAAAATTAAATTTTTAGAATCGCATAGAAAAACCGTGCACCCTCTATGCGTTATGTATTAAAAAAATATATAAAATTTATTTTTAAAATGGCGGCTAATGTAAAAATTCAAAGTCTTATAACTTTGCAAAATAAAATTCTACATAAAAATGTAGTATGCAAAAAGTGTTTAGAAACTTAATTTGCATTTAAAAACAATTTTTGAATATTTTTTTTTGATAAAAACAGAGTCTTACGGTATATATACAGGGACCCCATACGAGCTTTTATGCGACTCTGCATATAGTTAACGCTCGTATTTGTATCCTATTTAAGATATTGACTTAAATTTTTTAACAAAAATAGAGCTTTAGAATATGCTTACGAATCAGTTTAGAAAAATTTCTAAATAATGAAAAAAAGGTTTTTTTTTCAAAACACGTTTAGTTTTATGAGTCGATCGACCCACCATACATACGCTCATAAGATTTGCAATATAGTTAAGGTCAGTGTGAGCTTATTTATACATTTTTAAAATTCAATTTTTGTGACAGTAAAGAATTCTTAAGCATCCTGTGTATGTTTGTTAGCAAAATCCATTGTGTCAATATTTTGCAAAATGGCGACAAGCATAAAAATTTAATCACTCATAACTCAGTAGTGTTAAATTTTAACATAAAGTTCGTTAAATATAAAACGTTAAGAAGCCTAAAATACATATAAATAAAATATAAAAAATATAGATTTTTGCTTCAAAACAAGCGATTTATTAGTTCGATCGTACCCCAATACTAGCCATTTTGAGACTTTCAGAAGAGTTAACGCTCTTAAGTGCTTGGTTTTAAAGATTTAAAATTAAATTTTTAGAATCGCATAGAAAAACCGTGCACCCTCTATGCGTTATGTATTAAAAAAATATATAAAATTTATTTTTAAAATGGCGGCTAATGTAAAAATTCAAAGTCTCATAACTTTGCAAAATATAATTCTACATAAAAATGTGGTATGCAAAAAGTGTTTAGAAACTTAATTTGCATTTAAAAACAATTTTTGAATATTTTTTTTTTGATAAAAACCGAGTCTTACGGTATATATACAGGGACCCCATACGAGCTTTTATGCGACTCTGCATATAGTTAACGCTCGTATTTGGTTCCTATTTAAGATATTGACTTAAATTTTTTAACAAAAATAGAGCTTTAGAATAGGCTTACGAATCAGTTTAGAAAAATTTCTAAATAATAAAAAAAAGGTTTTTTTTTCCAAAATCGTTTAGTTTTATGAGTCGATCGACCCACCATACATACGCTCATAAGATTTGCAATATAGTTAAGGTCAGTGTGAGCTTATTTAAACATTTTTAAAATTCAATTTTTGTGACAGTTAAGAATTCTTTAGCATCCTGTGTATGTTTGTTAGCAAAATTCATTGTGTCAATATTTTGCAAAATGGCGACAAGTATAAAAATTCAATCACTCATAACTCAGTAGTGGTAAATTTTAACATAAAGTTCGTTGAATATAAAACGTTAAGAAGCCTAAAATACATATAAATAAAATATAAAAAATATAGATTTTTGCTTCAAAACAAGCGATTTATTAGTTCGATCGTACCCCAATACTAGCCATTTTGAGACTTTCAGAAGAGTTAACGCTCTTAAGTGCTTGGTTTTAAAAGATTTAAAATAAAATTTTTAGAATCGCATAGAAAAACCGTGCACCCTCTATGCGTTATGTATTAAAAAAATATATAAAATTTATTTTTAAAATGGCGGCTAATGTAAAAATTCAAAGTCTCATAACTTTGCAAAATATAATTCTACATAAAAATGTGGTATGCAAAAAGTGTTTAGAAACTTAATTTGCATTTAAAAACAATTTTTGAATATTTTTTTTTTGATAAAAACCGAGTCTTACGGTATATATACAGGGACCCCATACGAGCTTTTATGCGACTCTGCATATAGTTAACGCTCGTATTTAGTTCCTATTTAAGATATTGACTTAAATTTTTAACAAAAATAGAGCTTTAGAATAGGCTTACGAATCAGTTTAGAAAAATTTCTAAATAATAAAAAAAAAGGTTTTTTTTTCAAAACACGTTTAGTTTTATGAGTCGATCGACCCACCATACATACGCTCATAAGATTTGCAATATAGTTAAGGTCAGTGTGAGCTTATTTATACATTTTTAAAATTCAATTTTTGTGACAGTTAAGAATTCTTTAGCATCCTGTGTATGTTTGTTAGCAAAATTCATTGTGTCAATATTTTGCAAAATGGCGACAAGTATAAAAATTCAATCACTCATAACTCAGTAGTGTTAAATTTTAACATAAAGTTTGTTAAATATAAAACGTTAAGAAGCCTAAAATACATATAAATAAAATATAAAAAATATAGATTTTTGCTTCAAAACAAGCGATTTATTAGTTCGATCGTACCCCAATACTAGCCATTTTGAGACTTTCAGAAGAGTTAACGCTCTTAAGTGCTTAGTTTTAAAAGATTTAAAATTAAATTTTTAGAATCGCAAAGAAAAACCGTGCACCCTCTATGCGTTATGTATTAAAAAAATATATAAAATTTATTTTTAAAATGGCGGCTAATGTAAAAATTCAAAGTCTCATAACTTTGCAAAATAAAATTCTACATAAAAATGTAGTATGCAAAAAGTGTTTAGAAACTTAATTTGCATTTAAAAACAATTTTTGAATATTTTTTTTTTGATAAAAACAGAGTCTTACGGTATATATACAGGGACCCCATACGAGCTTTTATGCGACTCTGCATATAGTTAACGCTCGTATTTGGTTCCTATTTAAGATATTGACTTAAATTTTTTAACAAAAATAGAGCTTTAGAATATGCTTACGAATCAGTTTAGAAAAATTTCTAAATAATGAAAAAAAGGTTTTTTTTTCAAAACACGTTTAGTTTTATGAGTCGATCGACCCACCATACATACGCTCATAAGATTTGCAATATGGTTAAGGTCAGTGTGAGCTTATTTATACATTTTTAAAATTCAATTTTTGTGACAGTAAAGAATTCTTAAGCATCCTGTGTATGTTTGTTAGCAAAATCCATTGTGTCAATATTTTGCAAAATGGCGACAAGTATAAAAATTCAATCACTCATAACTCAGTAGTGTTAAATTTTAACATAAAGTTCGTTGAATATAAAACGTTAAGAAGCCTAAAATACATATAAATAAAATATTAAAAATATAGATTTTTGCTTCAAAACAAGCGATTTATTAGTTCGATCGTACCCCAATACTAGCCATTTTGAGACTTTCAGAAGAGTTAACGCTCTTAAGTGCTTGGTTTTAAAGATTTAAAATTAAATTTTTAGAATCGCATAGAAAAACCGTGCACCCTCTATGCGTTATGTATTAAAAAAATATATAAAATTTATTTTTAAAATGGCGGCTAATGTAAAAATTCAAAGTCTTATAACTTTGCAAAATAAAATTCTACATAAAAATGTAGTATGCAAAAAGTGTTTAGAAACTTAATTTGCATTTAAAAACAATTTTTGAATATTTTTTTTTGATAAAAACAGAGTCTTACGGTATATATACAGGGACCCCATACGAGCTTTTATGCGACTCTGCATATAGTTAACGCTCGTATTTGTATCCTATTTAAGATATTGACTTAAATTTTTTAACAAAAATAGAGCTTTAGAATATGCTTACGAATCAGTTTAGAAAAATTTCTAAATAATGAAAAAAAGGTTTTTTTTTCAAAACACGTTTAGTTTTATGAGTCGATCGACCCACCATACATACGCTCATAAGATTTGCAATATAGTTAAGGTCAGTGTGAGCTTATTTATACATTTTTAAAATTCAATTTTTGTGACAGTAAAGAATTCTTAAGCATCCTGTGTATGTTTGTTAGCAAAATCCATTGTGTCAATATTTTGCAAAATGGCGACAAGCATAAAAATTTAATCACTCATAACTCAGTAGTGTTAAATTTTAACATAAAGTTCGTTAAATATAAAACGTTAAGAAGCCTAAAATACATATAAATAAAATATAAAAAATATAGATTTTTGCTTCAAAACAAGCGATTTATTAGTTCGATCGTACCCCAATACTAGCCATTTTGAGACTTTCAGAAGAGTTAACGCTCTTAAGTGCTTGGTTTTAAAGATTTAAAATTAAATTTTTAGAATCGCATAGAAAAACCGTGCACCCTCTATGCGTTATGTATTAAAAAAATATATAAAATTTATTTTTAAAATGGCGGCTAATGTAAAAATTCAAAGTCTCATAACTTTGCAAAATAAAATTCTACATAAAAATGTAGTATGCAAAAAGTGTTTAGAAACTTAATTTGCATTTAAAAACAATTTTTGAATATTTTTTTTTTGATAAAAACAGAGTCTTACGGTATATATACAGGGACCCCATACGAGCTTTTATGCGACTCTGCATATAGTTAACGCTCGTATTTGGTTCCTATTTAAGATATTGACTTAAATTTTTTAACAAAAATAGAGCTTTAGAATATGCTTACGAATCAGTTTAGAAAAATTTCTAAATAATGAAAAAAAGGTTTTTTTTTCAAAACACGTTTAGTTTTATGAGTCGATCGACCCACCATACATACGCTTATAAGATTTGCAATATAGTTAAGGTCAGTGTGAGCTTATTTATACATTTTTAAAATTCAATTTTTGTGACAGTTAAGAATTCTTTAGCATCCTGTGTATGTTTGTTAGCAAAATTCATTGTGTCAATATTTTGCAAAATGGCGACAAGTATAAAAATTTAATCACTCATAACTCAGTAGTGTTAAATTTTAACATAAAGTTTGATGAATATAAAACGTTAAGAAGCCTAAAATACATATAAATAAAATATAAAAAATATAGATTTTTGCTTCAAAACAAGCGATTTATTAGTTCGATCGTACCCCAATACTAGCCATTTTGAGACTTTCAGAAGAGTTAACGCTCTTTAGTGCTTGGTTTTAAAGATTTAAAATTAAATTTTTAGAATCGCATAGAAAAACCGTGCACCCTCTATGCGTTATGTATTAAAAAAATATATAAAATTTATTTTTAAAATGGCGGCTAATGTAAAAATTCAAAGTCTCATAACTTTGCAAAATAAAATTCTACATAAAAATGTAGTATGCAAAAAGTGTTTAGAAACTTAATTTGCATTTAAAAACAATTTTTGAATATTTTTTTTTTTATAAAAACCGAGTCTTACGGTATATATACAGGGACCCCATACGAGCTTTTATGCGACTCTGCATATAGTTAACGCTCGTATTTGGTTCCTATTTAAGATATTGACTTAAATTTTTTAACAAAAATAGAGCTTTAGAATATGCTTACGAATCAGTTTAGAAAAATTTTTAAATAATGAAAAAAAGGTTTTTTTTTTAAAACACGTTTAGTTTTATGAGTCGATCGACCCACCATACATACGCTCATAAGATTTGCAATATAGTTAAGGTCAGTGTGAGCTTATTTATACATTTTTAAAATTCAATTTTTGTGACAGTAAAGAATTCTTAAGTATCCTGTGTATGTTTGTTAGCAAAATCCATTGTGTCAATATTTTGCAAAATGGCGACAAGTATAAAAATTCAATCACTCATAACTCAGTAGTGTTAAATTTTAACATAAAGTTCGTTGAATATAAAACGTTAAGAAGCCTAAAATACATATAAATAAAATATAAAAAATATAGATTTTTGCTTCAAAACAAGCGATTTATTAGTTCGATCGTACCCCAATACTAGCCATTTTTAACTTTCAGAAGAGTTAACGCTCTTAACTGCTTGGTTTTGAAGATTTAAAATTAAATTTTTAGAATCGCATAGAAAAACCATGCACCCTCTATGCGTTATGTATTAAAAAAATATATAAAATTTATTTTTAAAATGGCGGCTAATGTAAAAATTCAAAGTCTCATAACTTTGCAAAATAAAATTCTACATAAAATGTAGTATGCAAAAAGTGTTTAGAAACTTAATTTGCATTTAAAAACAATTTTTGAATATTTTTTTTTTGATAAAAACAGAGTCTTATGGTATATATACAGGGACCCCATACGAGCTTTTATGCGACTCTGCATATAGTTAACGCTCGTATTTGGTTCCTATTTAAGATATTGACTTAAATTTTTTAACAAAAATAGAGCTTTAGAATATGCTTACGAATCAGTTTAGAAAAATTTCTAAATAATGAAAAAAAGGTTTTTTTTTCAAAACACGTTTAGTTTTATGAGTCGATCGACCCAATATACATACGCTCATAAGATTTGCAATATAGTTAAGGTCAGTGTGAGCTTATTTATACATGTTTAAAATTCAATTTTTGTGACAGTAAAGAATTCTTAAGCATCCTGTGTATGTTTGTTAGCAAAATCCATTGTGTCAATTTTTTGCAAAATGGCGACAAGTATAAAAATTCAATCACTCATAACTCAGTAGTGTTAAATTTTAACATAAAGTTCGTTGAATATAAAACGTTAAGAAGCCTAAAATACATATAAATAAAATATAAAAAATATAGATTTTTGCTTCAAAACAAGCGATTTATTAGTTCGATCGTACCCCAATACTAGCCATTTTGAGACTTTCAGAAGAGTTAACGCTCTTAAGTGCTTGGTTTTAAAGATTTAAAATTAAATTTTTAGAATCGCATAGAAAAACCGTGCACCCTCTATGCGTTATGTATTAAAAAAATATATAAAATTTATTTTTAAAATGGCGTCTAATGTAAAAATTTAAAGTCTCATAACTTTGCAAAATAAAATTCTACATAAAAATGTAGTATGCAAAAAGTGTTTAGAAACTTAATTTGCATTTAAAAACAATTTTTGAATATTTTTTTTTTGATAAAAACCGAGTCTTACGGTATATATACAGGGACCCCATACGAGCTTTTATGCGACTCTGCATATAGTTAACGCTCGTATTTGGTTCCTATTTAAGATATTGATTTAATTTTTTAACAAAAATAGAGCTTTAGAATAGGCTTACGAATCAGTTTAGAAAAATTTCTAAATAATGAAAAAAAGGTTTTTTTTTCAAAACACGTTTAGTTTTATGAGTCGATCGACCCACCATACATACGCTCATAAGATTTGCAATATAGTTAAGGTCAGTGTGAGCTTATTTATACATTTTTAAAATTCAATTTTTGTGACAGTTAAGAATTCTTTAGCATCCTGTGTATGTTTGTTAGCAAAATTCATTGTGTCAATATTTTGCAAAATGGCGACAAGTATAAAAATTCAATCACTCATAACTCAGTAGTGTTAAATTTTAACATAAAGTTTGTTTAATATAAAACGTTAAGAAGCCTAAAATACATATAAATAAAATATAAAAAATATAGATTTTTGCTTCAAAACAAGCGATTTATTAGTTCGATCGTACCCCAATACTAGCCATTTTGAGACTTTCAGAAGAGTTAACGCTCTTAAGTGCTTGGTTTTAAAGATTTAAAATTAAATTTTTAGAATCGCATAGAAAAACCGTGCACCCTCTATGCGTTATGTATTAAAAAAATATATAAAATTTATTTTTAAAATGGCGGCTAATGTAAAACTTCAAAGTCTCATAACTTTGCAAAATAAAATTCTACATAAAAATGTAGTATGCAAAAAGTGTTTAGAAACTTAATTTGCATTTAAAAACAATTTTTGAATATTTTTTTTTTGATAAAAACAGAGTCTTACGGTATATATACAGGGACCCCATACGAGCTTTTATGCGACTCTGCATATAGTTAACGCTCGTATTTGGTTCCTATTTAAGATATTGACTTAAATTTTTTAACAAAAATAGAGCTTTAGAATATGCTTACGAATCAGTTTAGAAAAATTTCTAAATAATGAAAAAAAGGTTTTTTTTTCAAAACACGTTTAGTTTTATGAGTCGATCGACCCACCATACATACGCTCATAAGATTTGCAATATAGTTAAGGTCAGTGTGAGCTTATTTATACATTTTTCAAATTCAATTTTTGTGACAGTAAAGAATTCTTAATCATCCTGTGTATGTTTGTTAGCAAAATCCATTGTGTCAATATTTTGCAAAATGGCGACAAGTATAAAAATTCATTCACTCATAACTCAGTAGTGTTAAATTTTAACATAAAGTTCGTTAAATATAAAACGTTAAGAAGCCTAAAATACATATAAATAAAATATAAAAAATATAGATTTTTGCTTCAAAACAAGCGATTTATTAGTTCGATCGTACCCCAATACTAGCCATTTTTACCTTTCAGAAGAGTTAACGCTTTTAACTGCTTGGTTTTAAAGATTTAAAATTAAATTTTTAGAATCGCATAGAAAAACCGTGCACCCTCTATGCGTTATGTATTAAAAAAATATATAAAATTTATTTTTAAAATGGCGGCTAATGTAAAAATTCAAAGTCTCATAACTTTGCAAAATAAAATTCTACATAAAAATGTAGTATGCAAAAAGTGTTTAGAAACTTAATTTGCATTTAAAAACAATTTTTGAATATTTTTTTTTTGATAAAAACAGAGTCTTACGGTATATATACAGGGACCCCATACGAGCTTTTATGCGACTCTGCATATAGTTAACGCTCGTATTTGGTTCCTATTTAAGATATTGACTTAAATTTTTTAACAAAAATAGAGCTTTAGAATATGCTTACGAATCAGTTTAGAAAAATTTCTAAATAATGAAAAAAAGGTTTTTTTTTCAAAACACGTTTAGTTTTATGAGTCGATCGACCCACCATACATACGCTCATAAGATTTACAATATAGTTAAGGTCAGTGTGAGCTTATTTATACATTTTTAAAATTCAATTTTTGTGACAGTTAAGAATTCTTTAGCATCCTGTGTGTGTTTGTTAGCAAAATTCATTGTGTCAATATTTTGCAAAATGGCGACAAGTATAAAAATTCAATCACTCATAACTCAGTAGTGTTAAATTTTAACATAAAGTTTGATTAATATAAAACGTTAAGAAGCCTAAAATACATATAAATAAAATATAAAAAATATAGATTTTTGCTTCAAAACAAGCGATTTATTAGTTCGATCGTACCCCAATACTAGCCATTTTGAGACTTTCAGAAGAGTTAACGCTCTTAAGTGCTTGGTTTTAAAGATTCAAAATTAAATTTTTAGAATCGCATAGAAAAACCGTGCACCCTCTATGCGTTATGTATTAAAAAAATATATAAAATTTATTTTTAAAATTGCGGCTAATGTAAAAATTCAAAGTCTCATAACTTTGCAAAATATAATTCTACATAAAAATGTGGTATGCAAAAAGTGTTTAGAAACTTAATTTGCATTTAAAAACAATTTTTGAATATTTTTTTTTTGATAAAAACCGAGTCTTACGGTATATATACAGGGACCCCATACGAGCTTTTATGCGACTCTGCATATAGTTAACGCTCGTATTTGGTTCCTATTTAAGATATTGACTTAAATTTTTTAACAAAAATAGAGCTTTAGAATAGGCTTACGAATCAGTTTAGAAAAATTTCTAAATAATGAAAAAAAGGTTTTTTTTTCAAAACACGTTTAGTTTTATGAGTCGATCGACCCACCATACATACGCTCATAAGATTTGCAATATAGTTAAGGTCAGTGTGAGCTTATTTATACATTTTTAAAATTCAATTTTTGTGACAGTTAAGAATTCTTTAGCATCCTGTGTATGTTTGTTAGCAAAATTCATTGTGTCAATATTTTGCAAAATGGCAACAAGTATAAAAATTCAATCACTCATAACTCAGTAGTGTTAAATTTTAACATAAAGTTTGTTTAATATTAAACGTTAAGAAGCCTAAAATACATATAAATAAAATATTAAAAATATAGATTTTTGCTTCAAAACAAGCGATTTATTAGTTCGATCGTACCCCAATACTAGCCATTTTGAGACTTTCAGAAGAGTTAACGCTCTTAAGTTCTTAGTTTTAAAAGATTTAAAATTAAATTTTTAGAATCGCAAAGAAAAACCGTGCACCCTCTATGCGTTATGTATTAAAAAAATATATAAAATTTATTTTTAAAATGGCGGCTAATGTAAAAATTCAAAGTCTCATAACTTTGCAAAATAAAATTCTACATAAAAATGTAGTATGCAAAAAGTGTTTAGAAACTTAATTTGCATTTAAAAACAATTTTTGAATATTTTTTTTTTGATAAAAACAGAGTCTTACGGTATATATACAGGGACCCCATACGAGCTTTTATGCGACTCTGCATATAGTTAACGCTCGTATTTGGTTCCTATTTAAGATATTGACTTAAATTTTTTAACAAAAATAGAGCTTTAGAATATGCTTACGAATCAGTTTAGAAAAATTTCTAAATAATGAAAAAAAGGTTTTTTTTTCAAAACACGTTTAGTTTTATGAGTCGATCGACCCACCATACATACGCTTATAAGATTTGCAATATAGTTAAGGTCAGTGTGAGCTTATTTATACATTTTTAAAATTCAATTTTTGTGACAGTTAAGAATTCTTTAGCATCCTGTGTATGTTTGTTAGCAAAATTCATTGTGTCAATATTTTGCAAAATGGCGATAAGTATAAAAATTCAATCACTCATAACTCAGTAGTGTTAAATTTTAACATAAAGTTTGATGAATATAAAACGTTAAGAAGCCTAAAATACATATAAATAAAATATAAAAAATATAGATTTTTGCTTCAAAACAAGCGATTTATTATTTCGATCGTACCCCAATACTAGCCATTTTGAGACTTTCAGAAGAGTTAACGCTCTTAAGTGCTTGGTTTTAAAGATTTAAAATTAAATTTTTAGAATCGCATAGAAAAACCGTGCACCCTCTATGCGTTATGTATTAAAAAAATATATAAAATTTATTTTTAAAATGGCGGCTAATGTAAAAATTCAAAGTCTCATAACTTTGCAAAATAAAATTCTACATAAAAATGTAGTATGCAAAAAGTGTTTAGAAACTTAATTTGCATTTAAAAACAATTTTTGAATATTTTTTTTTTTATAAAAACCGAGTCTTACGGTATATATACAGGGACCCCATACGAGCTTTTATGCGACTCTGCATATAGTTAACGCTCGTATTTGGTTCCTATTTAAGATATTGACTTAAATTTTTTAACAAAAATAGAGCTTTAGAATATGCTTACGAATCAGTTTAGAAAAATTTTTAAATAATGAAAAAAAGGTTTTTTTTTTAAAACACGTTTAGTTTTATGAGTCGATCGACCCACCATACATACGCTCATAAGATTTGCAATATAGTTAAGGTCAGTGTGAGCTTATTTATACATTTTTAAAATTCAATTTTTGTGACAGTAAAGAATTCTTAAGTATCCTGTGTATGTTTGTTAGCAAAATCCATTGTGTCAATATTTTGCAAAATGGCGACAAGTATAAAAATTCAATCACTCATAACTCAGTAGTGTTAAATTTTAACATAAAGTTCGTTGAATATAAAACGTTAAGAAGCCTAAAATACATATAAATAAAATATAAAAAATATAGATTTTTGCTTCAAAACAAGCGATTTATTAGTTCGATCGTACCCCAATACTAGCCATTTTTAACTTTCAGAAGAGTTAACGCTCTTAACTGCTTGGTTTTGAAGATTTAAAATTAAATTTTTAGAATCGCATAGAAAAACCATGCACCCTCTATGCGTTATGTATTAAAAAAATATATAAAATTTATTTTTAAAATGGCGGCTAATGTAAAAATTCAAAGTCTCATAACTTTGCAAAATAAAATTCTACATAAAATGTAGTATGCAAAAAGTGTTTAGAAACTTAATTTGCATTTAAAAACAATTTTTGAATATTTTTTTTTTGATAAAAACAGAGTCTTATGGTATATATACAGGGACCCCATACGAGCTTTTATGCGACTCTGCATATAGTTAACGCTCGTATTTGGTTCCTATTTAAGATATTGACTTAAATTTTTTAACAAAAATAGAGCTTTAGAATATGCTTACGAATCAGTTTAGAAAAATTTCTAAATAATGAAAAAAAGGTTTTTTTTTCAAAACACGTTTAGTTTTATGAGTCGATCGACCCAATATACATACGCTCATAAGATTTGCAATATAGTTAAGGTCAGTGTGAGCTTATTTATACATGTTTAAAATTCAATTTTTGTGACAGTAAAGAATTCTTAAGCATCCTGTGTATGTTTGTTAGCAAAATCCATTGTGTCAATTTTTTGCAAAATGGCGACAAGTATAAAAATTCAATCACTCATAACTCAGTAGTGTTAAATTTTAACATAAAGTTCGTTGAATATAAAACGTTAAGAAGCCTAAAATACATATAAATAAAATATAAAAAATATAGATTTTTGCTTCAAAACAAGCGATTTATTAGTTCGATCGTACCCCAATACTAGCCATTTTGAGACTTTCAGAAGAGTTAACGCTCTTAAGTGCTTGGTTTTAAAGATTTAAAATTAAATTTTTAGAATCGCATAGAAAAACCGTGCACCCTCTATGCGTTATGTATTAAAAAAATATATAAAATTTATTTTTAAAATGGCGTCTAATGTAAAAATTTAAAGTCTCATAACTTTGCAAAATAAAATTCTACATAAAAATGTAGTATGCAAAAAGTGTTTAGAAACTTAATTTGCATTTAAAAACAATTTTTGAATATTTTTTTTTTGATAAAAACCGAGTCTTACGGTATATATACAGGGACCCCATACGAGCTTTTATGCGACTCTGCATATAGTTAACGCTCGTATTTGGTTCCTATTTAAGATATTGATTTAATTTTTTAACAAAAATAGAGCTTTAGAATAGGCTTACGAATCAGTTTAGAAAAATTTCTAAATAATGAAAAAAAGGTTTTTTTTTCAAAACACGTTTAGTTTTATGAGTCGATCGACCCACCATACATACGCTCATAAGATTTGCAATATAGTTAAGGTCAGTGTGAGCTTATTTATACATTTTTAAAATTCAATTTTTGTGACAGTTAAGAATTCTTTAGCATCCTGTGTATGTTTGTTAGCAAAATTCATTGTGTCAATATTTTGCAAAATGGCGACAAGTATAAAAATTCAATCACTCATAACTCAGTAGTGTTAAATTTTAACATAAAGTTTGTTTAATATAAAACGTTAAGAAGCCTAAAATACATATAAATAAAATATAAAAAATATAGATTTTTGCTTCAAAACAAGCGATTTATTAGTTCGATCGTACCCCAATACTAGCCATTTTGAGACTTTCAGAAGAGTTAACGCTCTTAAGTGCTTGGTTTTAAAGATTTAAAATTAAATTTTTAGAATCGCATAGAAAAACCGTGCACCCTCTATGCGTTATGTATTAAAAAAATATATAAAATTTATTTTTAAAATGGCGGCTAATGTAAAACTTCAAAGTCTCATAACTTTGCAAAATAAAATTCTACATAAAAATGTAGTATGCAAAAAGTGTTTAGAAACTTAATTTGCATTTAAAAACAATTTTTGAATATTTTTTTTTTGATAAAAACAGAGTCTTACGGTATATATACAGGGACCCCATACGAGCTTTTATGCGACTCTGCATATAGTTAACGCTCGTATTTGGTTCCTATTTAAGATATTGACTTAAATTTTTTAACAAAAATAGAGCTTTAGAATATGCTTACGAATCAGTTTAGAAAAATTTCTAAATAATGAAAAAAAGGTTTTTTTTTCAAAACACGTTTAGTTTTATGAGTCGATCGACCCACCATACATACGCTCATAAGATTTGCAATATAGTTAAGGTCAGTGTGAGCTTATTTATACATTTTTCAAATTCAATTTTTGTGACAGTAAAGAATTCTTAATCATCCTGTGTATGTTTGTTAGCAAAATCCATTGTGTCAATATTTTGCAAAATGGCGACAAGTATAAAAATTCATTCACTCATAACTCAGTAGTGTTAAATTTTAACATAAAGTTCGTTAAATATAAAACGTTAAGAAGCCTAAAATACATATAAATAAAATATAAAAAATATAGATTTTTGCTTCAAAACAAGCGATTTATTAGTTCGATCGTACCCCAATACTAGCCATTTTTACCTTTCAGAAGAGTTAACGCTTTTAACTGCTTGGTTTTAAAGATTTAAAATTAAATTTTTAGAATCGCATAGAAAAACCGTGCACCCTCTATGCGTTATGTATTAAAAAAATATATAAAATTTATTTTTAAAATGGCGGCTAATGTAAAAATTCAAAGTCTCATAACTTTGCAAAATAAAATTCTACATAAAAATGTAGTATGCAAAAAGTGTTTAGAAACTTAATTTGCATTTAAAAACAATTTTTGAATATTTTTTTTTTGATAAAAACAGAGTCTTACGGTATATATACAGGGACCCCATACGAGCTTTTATGCGACTCTGCATATAGTTAACGCTCGTATTTGGTTCCTATTTAAGATATTGACTTAAATTTTTTAACAAAAATAGAGCTTTAGAATATGCTTACGAATCAGTTTAGAAAAATTTCTAAATAATGAAAAAAAGGTTTTTTTTTCAAAACACGTTTAGTTTTATGAGTCGATCGACCCACCATACATACGCTCATAAGATTTACAATATAGTTAAGGTCAGTGTGAGCTTATTTATACATTTTTAAAATTCAATTTTTGTGACAGTTAAGAATTCTTTAGCATCCTGTGTGTGTTTGTTAGCAAAATTCATTGTGTCAATATTTTGCAAAATGGCGACAAGTATAAAAATTCAATCACTCATAACTCAGTAGTGTTAAATTTTAACATAAAGTTTGATTAATATAAAACGTTAAGAAGCCTAAAATACATATAAATAAAATATAAAAAATATAGATTTTTGCTTCAAAACAAGCGATTTATTATTTCGATCGTACCCCAATACTAGCCATTTTGAGACTTTCAGAAGAGTTAACGCTCTTAAGTGCTTGGTTTTAAAGATTTAAAATTAAATTTTTAGAATCGCATAGAAAAACCGTGCACCCTCTATGCGTTATGTATTAAAAAAATATATAAAATTTATTTTTAAAATGGCGGCTAATGTAAAAATTCAAAGTCTCATAACTTTGCAAAATAAAATTCTACATAAAATCGTAGTATGCAAAAAGTGTTTAGAAACTTAATTTGCATTTAAAAACAATTTTTGAATATTTTTTTTTTGATAAAAACAGAGTCTTACGGTATATATACAGGGACCCCATACGAGCTTTTATGCGACTCTGCATATAGTTAACGCTCGTATTTGGTTCCTATTTAAGATATTGACTTAAATTTTTTAACAAAAATAGAGCTTTAGAATATGCTTACGAATCAGTTTAGAAAAATTTCTAAATAATGAAAAAAAGGTTTTTTTTTCAAAACACGTTTAGTTTTATGAGTCGATCGACCCACCATACATACGCTCATAAGATTTGCAAAATAGTTAAGGTCAGTGTGAGCTTATTTATACATTTTTAAAATTCAATTTTAGTGACAGTTAAGAATTCTTAAGCATCCTGTGTATGTTTGTTAGCAAAATCCATTGTGTCAATATTTTGCAAAATGGCGACAAGTATAAAAATTTAATCACTCATAACTCAGTAGTGGTAAATTTTAACATAAAGTTCGTTGAATATAAAACGTTAAGAAGCCTAAAATACATATAAATAAAATATAAAAAATATAGATTTTTGCTTCAAAACAAGCGATTTATTAGTTCGATCGTACCCCAATACTAGCCATTTTGAGACTTTCAGAAGAGTTAACGCTCTTAAGTGCTTGGTTTTAAAGATTTAAAATTAAATTTTTAGAATCGCATAGAAAAACCGTGCACCCTCTATGCGTTATGTATTAAAAAAATATATAAAATTTATTTTCAAAATGGCGGCTAATGTAAAAATTCAAAGTCTCATAACTTTGCAAAATAAAATTCTACATAAAAATGTAGTATGCAAAAAGTGTTTAGAAACTTAATTTGCATTTAAAAACAATTTTTGAATATTTTTTTTTGATAAAAACAGAGTCTTACGGTATATATACAGGGACCCCATACGAGCTTTTATGCGACTCTGCATATAGTTAACGCTCGTATTTGGTTCCTATTTAAGATATTGACTTAAATTTTTTAACAAAAATAGAGCTTTAGAATATGCTTACGAATCAGTTTAGAAAAGTTTCTAAATAATGAAAAAAAGGTTTTTTTTTCAAAACACGTTTAGTTTTATGAGTCGATCGACCCACCATACATACGCTTATAAGATTTGCAATATAGTTAAGGTCAGTGTAAGCTTATTTATACATTTTTAAAATTTAATTTTTGTGACAGTTAAGAATTCTTTAGCATCCTGTGTATGTTTGTTAGCAAAATTCATTGTGTCAATATTTTGCAAAATGGCGACAAGTATAAAAATTCAATCACTCATAACTCAGTAGTGGTAAATTTTAACATAAAGTTTGATAAATATAAAACGTTAAGAAGCCTAAAATACATATAAATAAAATATAAAAAATATAGATTTTTGCTTCAAAACAAGCGATTTATTAGTTCGATCGTACCCCAATACTAGCCATTTTGAGACTTTCAGAAGAGTTAACGCTCTTAACTGCTTGGTTTTCAAGATTTAAAATTAAATTTTTAGAATCGCATAGAAAAACCGTGCACCCTCTATGCGTTATGTATTAAAAATATATATAAAATTTATTTTTAAAATGGCGGCTAATGTAAAAATTCAAAGTCTCATAACTTTGCAAAATAAAATTCTACATAAAAATGTAGTATGCACAAAGTGTTTAGAAACTTAATTTGCATTTAAAAACAATTTTTGAATATTTTTTTTTTGATAAAAACAGAGTCTTACGGTATATATACAGGGACCCCATACGAGCTTTTATGCGACTCTGCATATAGTTAACGCTCGTATTTGGTTCCTATTTAAGATATTGACTTAAATTTTTTAACAAAAATAGAACTTTAGAATATGCTTACGAATCAGTTTAGAAAAATTTCTAAATAATGAAAAAAAGGTTTTTTTTTCAAAACACGTTTAGTTTTATGAGTCGATCGACCCACCATACATACGCTCATAAGATTTGCAATATAGTTAAGGTCAGTGTGAGCTTATTTATACATTTTTAAAATTCAATTTTTGTGACAGTTAAGAATTCTTTAGCATCCTGTGTATGTTTGTTAGCAAAATTCATTGTGTCAATATTTTGCAAAATGGCGATAAGTATAAAAATTCAATCACTCATAACTCAGTAGTGTTAAATTTTAACATAAAGTTTGATGAATATAAAACGTTAAGAAGCCTAAAATACATATAAATAAAATATAAAAAATATAGATTTTTGCTTCAAAACAAGCGATTTATTATTTCGATCGTACCCCAATACTAGCCATTTTGAGACTTTCAGAAGAGTTAACGCTCTTAAGTGCTTGGTTTTAAAGATTTAAAATTAAATTTTTGGAATCGCATAGAAAAACCGTGCACCCTCTATGCGTTATGTATTAAAAAAATATATAAAATTTATTTTTAAAATGGCGGCTAATGTAAAAATTCAAAGTCTCATAACTTTGCAAAATAAAATTCTACATAAAAATGTAGTATGCAAAAAGTGTTTAGAAACTTAATTTGCATTTAAAAACAATTTTTGAATATTTTTTTTTTGATAAAAACCGAGTCTTACGGTATATATACAGGGACCCCATACGAGCTTTTATGCGACTCTGCATATAGTTAACGCTCGTATTTGGTTCCTATTTAAGATATTGACTTAAATTTTTTAACAAAAATAGAGCTTTAGAATATGCTTACGAATCAGTTTAGAAAAATTTTTAAATAATGAAAAAAAGGTTTTTTTTTTAAAACACGTTTAGTTTTATGAGTCGATCGACCCACCATACATACGCTCATAAGATTTGCAATATAGTTAAGGTCAGTGTGAGCTTATTTATACATTTTTAAAATTCAATTTTTGTGACAGTAAAGAATTCTTAATTATCCTGTGTATGTTTGTTAGCAAAATCCATTGTGTCAATATTTTGCAAAATGGCGACAAGTATAAAAATTTAATCACTCATAACTCAGTAGTGTTAAATTTTAACATAAAGTTCGTTGAATATAAAACGTTAAGAAGCCTAAAATACATATAAATAAAATATAAAAAATATAGATTTTTGCTTCAAAACAAGCGATTTATTAGTTCGATCGTACCCCAATACTAGCCATTTTCAACTTTGAGAAGAGTTAACGCTCTTAACTGCTTGGTTTTGAAGATTTAAAATTAAATTTTTAGAATCGCATAGAAAAACCGTGCACCCTCTATGCGTTATGTATTAAAAAAATATATAAAATTTATTTTTAAAATGGCGGCTAATGTAAAAATTCAAAGTCTCATAACTTTGCAAAATAAAATTCTACATAAAAATGTAGTATGCAAAAAGTGTTTAGAAACTTAATTTGCATTTAAAAACAATTTTTGAATATTTTTTTTTTGATAAAAACAGAGTCTTACGGTATATATACAGGGACCCCATACGAGCTTTTATGCGACTCTGCATATAGTTAACGCTCGTATTTGGTTCCTATTTAAGATATTGACTTAAATTTTTTAACAAAAATAGAGCTTTAGAATATGCTCACGAATCAGTTTAGAAAAATTTCTAAATAATGAAAAAAAGGTTTTTTTTTCAAAACACGTTTAGTTTTATGAGTCGATCGACCCAATATACATACGCTCATAAGATTTGCAATATAGTTAAGGTCAGTGTGAGCTTATTTATACATGTTTAAAATTCAATTTTTGTGACAGTAAAGAATTCTTAAGCATCCTGTGTATGTTTGTTAGCAAAATCCATTGTGTCAATTTTTTGCAAAATGGCGACAAGTATAAAAATTCAATCACTCATAACTCAGTAGTGTTAAATTTTAACATAAAGTTCGTTGAATATAAAACGTTAAGAAGCCTAAAATACATATAAATAAAATATAAAAAATATAGATTTTTGCTTCAAAACAAGCGATTTATTAGTTCGATCGTACCCCAATACTAGCCATTTTGAGACTTTCAGAAGAGTTAACGCTCTTAAGTGCTTGGTTTTAAAGATTTAAAATTAAATTTTTAGAATCGCATAGAAAAACCGTGCACCCTCTATGCGTTATGTATTAAAAAAATATATAAAATTTATTTTTAAAATGGCGGCTAATGTAAAAATTCAAAGTCTCATAACTTTGCAAAATAAAATTCTACATAAAAATGTAGTATGCAAAAAGTGTTTAGAAACTTAATTTGCATTTAAAAACAATTTTTGAATATTTTTTTTTTGATAAAAACCGAGTCTTACGGTATATATACAGGGACCCCATACGAGCTTTTATGCGACTCTGCATATAGTTAACGCTCGTATTTGGTTCCTATTTAAGATATTGATTTAATTTTTTAACAAAAATAGAGCTTTAGAATAGGCTTACGAATCAGTTTAGAAAAATTTCTAAATAATAAAAAAAAGGTTTTTTTTTCAAAACACGTTTAGTTTTATGAGTCGATCGACCCACCATACATACGCTCATAAGATTTGCAATATAGTTAAGGTCAGTGTGAGCTTATTTATACATTTTTAAAATTCAATTTTTGTGACAGTTAAGAATTCTTTAGCATCCTGTGTATGTTTGTTAGCAAAATTCATTGTGTCAATATTTTGCAAAATGGCGACAAGTATAAAAATTCAATCACTCATAACTCAGTAGTGTTAAATTTTAACATAAAGTTTGTTTAATATAAAACGTTAAGAAGCCTAAAATACATATTAATAAAATATAAAAAATATAGATTTTTGCTTCAAAACAAGCGATTTATTAGTTCGATCGTACCCCAATACTAGCCATTTTGAGACTTTCAGAAGAGTTAACGCTCTTAAGTGCTTGGTTTTAAAGATTTAAAATTAAATTTTTAGAATCGCATAGAAAAACCGTGCACCCTCTATGCGTTATGTATTAAAAAAATATATAAAATTTATTTTTAAAATGGCGGCTAATGTAAAAATTCAAAGTCTCATAACTTTGCAAAATAAAGTTCTACATAAAAATGTAGTATGCAAAAAGTGTTTAGAAACTTAATTTGCATTTAAAAACAATTTTTGAATATTTTTTTTTTGATAAAAACAGAGTCTTACGGTATATATACAGGGACCCCATACGAGCTTTTATGCGACTCTGCATATAGTTAACGCTCGTATTTGGTTCCTATTTAAGATATTGACTTAAATTTTTTAACAAAAATAGAGCTTTAGAATATGCTTACGAATCAGTTTAGAAAAATATCTAAATAATGAAAAAAAGGTTTTTTTTTCAAAACACGTTTAGTTTTATGAGTCGATCGACCCACCATACATACGCTCATAAGATTTGCAATATAGTTAAGGTCAGTGTGAGCTTATTTATACATTTTTAAAATTCAATTTTTGTGACATAAAAGAATTCTTAATCATCCTGTGTATGTTTGTTAGCAAAATCCATTGTGTCAATATTTTGCAAAATGGCGACAAGTATAAAAATTCATTCACTCATAACTCAGTAGTGTTAAATTTTAACATAAAGTTCGTTAAATATAAAACGTTAAGAAGCCTAAAATACATATAAATAAAATATAAAAAATATAGATTTTTGCTTCAAAACAAGCGATTTATTAGTTCGATCGTACCCCAATACTAGCCATTTTTACCTTTCAGAAGAGTTAACGCTCTTAACTGCTTGGTTTTAAAGATTTAAAATTAAATTTTTAGAATCGCATAGAAAAACCGTGCACCCTCTATGCGTTATGTATTAAAAAAATATATAAAATTTATTTTTAAAATGGCGGCTAATGTAAAAATTCAAAGTCTCATAACTTTGCAAAATAAAATTCTACATAAAAATGTAGTATGCAAAAAGTGTTTAGAAACTTATTTTGCATTTAAAAACAATTTTTGAATATTTTTTTTTTGATAAAAACAGAGTCTTACGGTATATATACAGGGACCCCATACGAGCTTTTATGCGACTCTGCATATAGTTAACGCTCGTATTTGGTTCCTATTTAAGATATTGACTTAAATTTTTTAACAAAAATAGAGCTTTAGAATATGCTTACGAATCAGTTTAGAAAAATTTCTAAATAATGAAAAAAAGGTTTTTTTTTCAAAACACGTTTAGTTTTATGAGTCGATCGACCCACCATACATACGCTCATAAGATTTGCAATATAGTTAAGGTCAGTGTGAGCTTATTTATACATTTTTAAAATTCAATTTTTGTGACAGTTAAGAATTCTTTAGCATCCTGTGTATGTTTGTTAGCAAAATTCATTGTGTCAATATTTTGCAAAATGGCGACAAGTATAAAAATTCAATCACTCATAACTCAGTAGTGTTAAATTTTAACATTAAGTTTGATTAATATAAAACGTTAAGAAGCCTAAAATACATATAAATAAAATATAAAAAATATAGATTTTTGCTTCAAAACAAGCGATTTATTAGTTCGATCGTACCCCAATACTAGCCATTTTGAGACTTTCAGAAGAGTTAACGCTCTTAAGTGCTTGGTTTTAAAGATTTAAAATTAAATTTTTAGAATCGCATAGAAAAACCGTGCACCCTCTATGCGTTATGTATTAAAAAAATATATAAAATTTATTTTTAAAATGGCGGCTAATGTAAAAATTCAAAGTCTCATAACTTTGCAAAATATAATTCTACATAAAAATGTGGTATGCAAAAAGTGTTTAGAAACTTAATTTGCATTTAAAAACAATTTTTGAATATTTTTTTTTTGATAAAAACCGAGTCTTACGGTATATATACAGGGACCCCATACGAGCTTTTATGCGACTCTGCATATAGTTAACGCTCGTATTTGGTTCCTATTTAAGATATTGACTTAAATTTTTTAACAAAAATAGAGCTTTAGAATAGGCTTACGAATCAGTTTAGAAAAATTTCTAAATAATGAAAAAAAGGTTTTTTTTTCAAAACACGTTTAGTTTTATGAGTCGATCGACCCACCATACATACGCTCATAAGATTTGCAATATAGTTAAGGTCAGTGTGAGCTTATTTATACATTTTTAAAATTCAATTTTTGTGACAGTTAAGAATTCTTTAGCATCCTGTGTATGTTTGTTAGCAAAATTCATTGTGTCAATATTTTGCAAAATGGCAACAAGTATAAAAATTCAATCACTCATAACTCAGTAGTGTTAAATTTTAACATAAAGTTTGTTTAATATAAAACGTTAAGAAGCCTAAAATACATATAAATAAAATATTAAAAATATAGATTTTTGCTTCAAAACAAGCGATTTATTAGTTCGATCGTACCCCAATACTAGCCATTTTGAGACTTTCAGAAGAGTTAACGCTCTTAAGTGCTTAGTTTTAAAAGATTTAAAATTAAATTTTTAGAATCGCAAAGAAAAACCGTGCACCCTCTATGCGTTATGTATTAAAAAAATATATAAAATTTATTTTTAAAATGGCGGCTAATGTAAAAATTCAAAGTCTCATAACTTTGCAAAATAAAATTCTACATAAAAATGTAGTATACAAAAAGTGTTTAGAAACTTAATTTGCATTTAAAAACAATTTTTGAATATTTTTTTTTTGATAAAAACAGAGTCTTACGGTATATATACAGGGACCCCATACGAGCTTTTATGCGACTCTGCATATAGTTAACGCTCGTATTTGGTTCCTATTTAAGATATTGACTTAAATTTTTTAACAAAAATAGAGCTTTAGAATATGCTTACGAATCAGTTTAGAAAAATTTCTAAATAATGAAAAAAAGGTTTTTTTTTCAAAACACGTTTAGTTTTATGAGTCGATCGATTCACCATACATACGCTCATAAGATTTGCAATATAGTTAAGGTCAGTGTGAGCTTATTTATACATTTTTAAAATTCAATTTTTGTGACAGTAAAGAATTCTTAATCATCCTTTGTATGTTTGTTAGCAAAATCCATTGTGTCAATATTTTGCAAAATGGCGACAAGTATAAAAATTCATTCACTCATAACTCAGTAGTGTTAAATTTTAACATAAAGTTCGTTAAATATAAAACGTTAAGAAGCCTAAAATACATATAAATAAAATATAAAAAATATAGATTTTTGCTTCAAAACAAGCGATTTATTAGTTCGATCGTACCCCAATACTAGCCATTTTTACCTTTCAGAAGAGTTAACGCTCTTAACTGCTTGGTTTTAAAGATTTAAAATTAAATTTTTAGAATCGCATAGAAAAACCGTGCACCCTCTATGCGTTATGTATTAAAAAAATATATAAAATTTATTTTTAAAATGGCGGCTAATGTAAAAATTCAAAGTCTCATAACTTTGCAAAATAAAATTCTACATAAAAATGTAGTATGCAAAAAGTGTTTAGAAACTTAATTTGCATTTAAAAACAATTTTTGAATATTTTTTTTTTGATAAAAACAGAGTCTTACGGTATATATACAGGGACCCCATACGAGCTTTTATGCGACTCTGCATATAGTTAACGCTCGTATTTGGTTCCTATTTAAGATATTGACTTAAATTTTTTAACAAAAATAGAGCTTTAGAATATGCTTACGAATCAGTTTAGAAAAATTTCTAAATAATGAAAAAAAGGTTTTTTTTTCAAAACACGTTTAGTTTTATGAGTCGATCGACCCACCATACATACGCTCATAAGATTTGCAATATAGTTAAGGTCAGTGTGAGCTTATTTATACATTTTTAAAATTCAATTTTTGTGACAGTTAAGAATTCTTTAGCATCCTGTGTATGTTTGTTAGCAAAATTCATTGTGTCAATATTTTGCAAAATGGCGACAAGTATAAAAATTCAATCACTCATAACTCAGTAGTGTTAAATTTTAACATAAAGTTTGATTAATATAAAACGTTAAGAAGCCTAAAATACATATAAATAAAATATAAAAAATATAGATTTTTGCTTCAAAACAAGCGATTTATTAGTTCGATCGTACCCCAATACTAGCCATTTTGAGACTTTCAGAAGAGTTAACGCTCTTAAGTGCTTGGTTTTAAAGATTTAAAATTAAATTTTTAGAATCGCATAGAAAAACCGTGCACCCTCTATGCGTTATGTATTAAAAAAATATATAAAATTTATTTTTAAAATGGCGGCTAATGTAAAAATTCAAAGTCTCATAACTTTGCAAAATATAATTCTACATAAAAATGTGGTATGCAAAAAGTGTTGAGAAACTTAATTTGCATTTAAAAACAATTTTTGAATATTTTTTTTTTGATAAAAACCGAGTCTTACGGTATATATACAGGGACCCCATACGAGCTTTTATGCGACTCTGCATATAGTTAACGCTCGTATTTGGTTCCTATTTAAGATATTGACTTAAATTTTTTAACAAAAATAGAGCTTTAGAATAGGCTTACGAATCAGTTTAGAAAAATTTCTAAATAATGAAAAAAAGGTTTTTTTTTCAAAACACGTTTAGTTTTATGAGTCGATCGACCCACCATACATACGCTCATAAGATTTGCAATATAGTTAAGGTCAGTGTGAGCTTATTTATACATTTTTAAAATTCAATTTTTGTGACAGTTAAGAATTCTTTAGCATCCTGTGTATGTTTGTTAGCAAAATTCATTGTGTCAATATTTTGCAAAATGGCAACAAGTATAAAAATTCAATCACTCATAACTCAGTAGTGTTAAATTTTAACATAAAGTTTGTTTTATATAAAACGTTAAGAAGCCTAAAATACATATAAATAAAATATTAAAAATATAGATTTTTGCTTCAAAACAAGCGATTTATTAGTTCGATCGTACCCCAATACTAGCCATTTTGAGACTTTCAGAAGAGTTAACGCTCTTAAGTGCTTAGTTTTAAAAGATTTAAAATTAAATTTTTAGAATCGCAAAGAAAAACCGTGCACCCTCTATGCGTTATGTATTAAAAAAATATATAAAATTTATTTTTAAAATGGCGGCTAATGTAAAAATTCAAAGTCTCATAACTTTGCAAAATAAAATTCTACATAAAAATGTAGTATGCAAAAAGTGTTTAGAAACTTAATTTGCATTTAAAAACAATTTTTGAATATTTTTTTTTTGATAAAAACAGAGTCTTACGGTATATATACAGGGACCCCATACGAGCTTTTATGCGACTCTGCATATAGTTAACGCTCGTATTTGGTTCCTATTTAAGATATTGACTTAAATTTTTTAACAAAAATAGAGCTTTAGAATATGCTTACGAATCAGTTTAGAAAAATTTCTAAATAATGAAAAAAAGGTTTTTTTTTCA
The DNA here is from genome assembly GCF_051122295.1 of Plectrocnemia conspersa. Taxonomy (NCBI): domain Eukaryota; kingdom Metazoa; phylum Arthropoda; class Insecta; order Trichoptera; family Polycentropodidae; genus Plectrocnemia; species Plectrocnemia conspersa. The sequence continues at coordinate 92,947 of NW_028277165.1, forward strand.
AAACACGTTTAGTTTTATGAGTCGATCGATTCACCATACATACGCTCATAAGATTTGCAATATAGTTAAGGTCAGTGTGAGCTTATTTATACATTTTTAAAATTCAATTTTTGTGACAGTAAAGAATTCTTAATCATCCTGTGTATGTTTGTTAGCAAAATCCATTGTGTCAATATTTTGCAAAATGGCGACAAGTATAAAAATTCATTCACTCATAACTCAGTAGTGTTAAATTTTAACATAAAGTTCGTTAAATATAAAACGTTAAGAAGCCTAAAATACATATAAATAAAATATAAAAAATATAGATTTTTGCTTCAAAACAAGCGATTTATTAGTTCGATCGTACCCCAATACTAGCCATTTTTACCTTTCAGAAGAGTTAACGCTCTTAACTGCTTGGTTTTAAAGATTTAAAATTAAATTTTTAGAATCGCATAGAAAAACCGTGCACCCTCTATGCGTTATGTATTAAAAAAATATATAAAATTTATTTTTAAAATGGCGGCTAATGTAAAAATTCAAAGTCTCATAACTTTGCAAAATAAAATTCTACATAAAAATGTAGTATGCAAAAAGTGTTTAGAAACTTAATTTGCATTTAAAAACAATTTTTGAATATTTTTTTTTTGATAAAAACAGAGTCTTACGGTATATATACAGGGACCCCATACGAGCTTTTATGCGACTCTGCATATAGTTAACGCTCGTATTTGGTTCCTATTTAAGATATTGACTTAAATTTTTTAACAAAAATAGAGCTTTAGAATATGCTTACGAATCAGTTTAGAAAAATTTCTAAATAATGAAAAAAAGGTTTTTTTTTCAAAACACGTTTAGTTTTATGAGTCGATCGACCCACCATACATACGCTCATAAGATTTGCAATATAGTTAAGGTCAGTGTGAGCTTATTTATACATTTTTAAAATTCAATTTTTGTGACAGTTAAGAATTCTTTAGCATCCTGTGTATGTTTGTTAGCAAAATTCATTGTGTCAATATTTTGCAAAATGGCGACAAGTATAAAAATTCAATCACTCATAACTCAGTAGTGTTAAATTTTAACATAAAGTTTGATTAATATAAAACGTTAAGAAGCCTAAAATACATATAAATAAAATATAAAAAATATAGATTTTTGCTTCAAAACAAGCGATTTATTAGTTCGATCGTACCCCAATACTAGCCATTTTGAGACTTTCAGAAGAGTTAACGCTCTTAAGTGCTTGGTTTTAAAGATTTAAAATTAAATTTTTAGAATCGCATAGAAAAACCGTGCACCCTCTATGCGTTATGTATTAAAAAAATATATAAAATTTATTTTTAAAATGGCGGCTAATGTAAAAATTCAAAGTCTCATAACTTTGCAAAATATAATTCTACATAAAAATGTGGTATGCAAAAAGTGTTTAGAAACTTAATTTGCATTTAAAAACAATTTTTGAATATTTTTTTTTTGATAAAAACCGAGTCTTACGGTATATATACAGGGACCCCATACGAGCTTTTATGCGACTCTGCATATAGTTAACGCTCGTATTTGGTTCCTATTTAAGATATTGACTTAAATTTTTTAACAAAAATAGAGCTTTAGAATAGGCTTACGAATCAGTTTAGAAAAATTTCTAAATAATGAAAAAAAGGTTTTTTTTTCAAAACACGTTTGGTTTTATGAGTCGATCGACCCACCATACATACGCTCATAAGATTTGCAATATAGTTAAGGTCAGTGTGAGCTTATTTATACATTTTTAAAATTCAATTTTTGTGACAGTTATGAATTCTTTAGCATCCTGTGTATGTTTGTTAGCAAAATTCATTGTGTCAATATTTTGCAAAATGGCAACAAGTATAAAAATTCAATCACTCATAACTCAGTAGTGTTAAATTTTAACATAAAGTTTGTTTAATATAAAACGTTAAGAAGCCTAAAATACATATAAATAAAATATTAAAAATATAGATTTTTGCTTCAAAACAAGCGATTTATTAGTTCGATCGTACCCCAATACTAGCCATTTTGAGACTTTCAGAAGAGTTAACGCTCTTAAGTGCTTAGTTTTAAAAGATTTAAAATTAAATTTTTAGAATCGCAAAGAAAAACCGTGCACCCTCTATGCGTTATGTATTAAAAAAATATATAAAATTTATTTTTAAAATGGCGGCTAATGTAAAAATTCAAAGTCTCATAACTTTGCAAAATAAAATTCTACATAAAAATGTAGTATGCAAAAAGTGTTTAGAAACTTAATTTGCATTTAAAATCAATTTTTGAATATTTTTTTTTTGATAAAAACAGAGTCTTACGGTATATATACAGGGACCCCATACGAGCTTTTATGCGACTCTGCATATAGTTAACGCTCGTATTTGGTTCCTATTTAAGATATTGACTTAAATTTTTTAACAAAAATAGAGCTTTAGAATATGCTTACGAATCAGTTTAGAAAAATTTCTAAATAATGAAAAAAAGGTTTTTTTTTCAAAACACGTTTAGTTTTATGAGTCGATCGATTCACCATACATACGCTCATAAGATTTGCAATATAGTTAAGGTCAGTGTGAGCTTATTTATACATTTTTAAAATTCAATTTTTGTGACAGTTAAGAATTCTTTAGCATCCTGTGTATGTTTGTTAGCAAAATTCATTGTGTCAATATTTTGCAAAATGGCGACAAGTATAAAAATTCAATCACTCATAACTCAGTAGTGTTAAATTTTAACATAAAGTTTGTTTAATATAAAACGTTAAGAAGCCTAAAATACATATAAATAAAATATAAAAAATATAGATTTTTGCTTCAAAACAAGCGATTTATTAGTTCGATCGTACCCCAATACTAGCTATTTTGAGACTTTCAGAAGAGTTAACGCTCTTAAGTGCTTAGTTTTAAAAGATTTAAAATTAAATTTTTAGAATCGCATAGAAAAACCGTGCACCCTCTATGCGTTATGTATTAAAAAAATATATAAAATTTATTTTTAAAATGGCGGCTAATGTAAAAATTCAAAGTCTCATAACTTTGCAAAATAAAATTTTACATAAAAATGTAGTATGCAAAAAGTGTTTAGAAACTTAATTTGCATTTAAAAACAATTTTTGAATATTTTTTTTTTGATAAAAACAGAGTCTTACGGTATATATACAGGGACCCCATACGAGCTTTTATGCGACTCTGCATATAGTTAACGCTCGTATTTGGTTCCTATTTAAGATATTGACTTAAATTTTTTAACAAAAATAGAGCTTTAGAATATGCTTACGAATCAGTTTAGAAAAATTTCTAAATAATGAAAAAAAGGTTTTTTTTTCAAAACACGTTTAGTTTTATGAGTCGATCGACCCACCATACATACGCTCATAAGATTTGCAATATAGTTAAGGTCAGTGTGAGCTTATTTATACATTTTTAAAATTCAATTTTTGTGACAGTTAAGAATTCTTTAGCATCCTGTGTATGTTTGTTAGCAAAATTCATTGTGTCAATATTTTGCAAAATGGCGACAAGTATAAAAATTCAATCACTCATAACTCAGTAGTGTTAAATTTTAACATAAAGTTTGTTTAATATAAAACGTTAAGAAGCCTAAAATACATATTAATAAAATATTAAAAATATAGATTTTTGCTTCAAAACAAGCGATTTATTAGTTCGATCGTACCCCAATACTAGCCATTTTGAGACTTTCAGAAGAGTTAACGCTCTTAAGTGCTTAGTTTTAAAAGATTTAAAATTAAATTTTTAGAATCGCAAAGAAAAACCGTGCACCCTCTATGCGTTATGTATTAAAAAAATATATAAAATTTATTTTTAAAATGGCGGCTAATGTAAAAATTCAAAGTCTCATAACTTTGCAAAATAAAATTCTACATAAAAATGTAGTATGCAAAAAGTGTTTAGAAACTTAATTTGCATTTAAAAACAATTTTTGAATATTTTTTTTTTGATAAAAACAGAGTCTTACGGTATATATACAGGGACCCCATACGAGCTTTTATGCGACTCTGCATATAGTTAACGCTCGTATTTGGTTCCTATTTAAGATATTGACTTAAATTTTTTAACAAAAATAGAGCTTTAGAATATGCTTACGAATCAGTTTAGAAAAATTTCTAAAAAATGAAAAAAAGGTTTTTTTTTCAAAACACGTTTAGTTTTATGAGTCGATCGACCCACCATACATACGCTCATAAGATTTGCAATATAGTTAAGGTCAGTGTGAGCTTATTTATACATTTTTAAAATTCAATTTTTGTGACAGTTAAGAATTCTTTAGCATCCTGTGTATGTTTGTTAGCAAAATTCATTGTGTCAATATTTTGCAAAATGGCGACAACTATAAAAATTCAATCACTCATAACTCAGTAGTGTTAAATTTTAACATAAAGTTTGATTAATATAAAACGTTAAGAAGCCTAAAATACATATAAATAAAATATAAAAAATATAGATTTTTGCTTCAAAACAAGCGATTTATTAGTTCGATCGTACCCCAATACTAGCCATTTTGAGACTTTCAGAAGAGTTAACGCTCTTAAGTGCTTGGTTTTAAAGATTTAAAATTAAATTTTTGGAATCGCATAGAAAAACCGTGCACCCTCTATGCGTTATGTATTAAAAAAATATATAAAATTTATTTTTAAAATGGCGGCTAATGTAAAAATTCAAAGTCTCATAACTTTGCAAAATATAATTCTACATAAAAATGTGGTATGCAAAAAGTGTTTAGAAACTTAATTTGCATTTAAAAACAATTTTTGAATATTTTTTTTTTGATAAAAACCGAGTCTTACGGTATATATACAGGGACCCCATACGAGCTTTTATGCGACTCTGCATATAGTTAACGCTCGTATTTGGTTCCTATTTAAGATATTGACTTAAATTTTTTAACAAAAATAGAGCTTTAGAATATGCTTACGAATCAATTTAGAAAAATTTCTAAATAATGAAAAAAAGGTTTTTTTTTCAAAACACGTTTAGTTTTATGAGTCGATCGATTCACCATACATACGCTCATAAGATTTGCAATATAGTTAAGGTCAGTGTGAGCTTATTTATACATTTTTAAAATTCAATTTTTGTGACAGTTAAGAATTCTTTAGCATCCTGTGTATGTTTGTTAGCAAAATTCATTGTGTCAATATTTTGCAAAATGGCGACAAGTATAAAAATTCAATCACTCATAACTCAGTAGTGTTAAATTTTAACATAAAGTTTGTTTAATATAAAACGTTAAAAAGCCTAAAATACATATAAATAAAATATAAAAAATATAGATTTTTGCTTCAAAACAAGCGATTTATTAGTTCGATCGTACCCCAATACTAGCCATTTTGAGACTTTCAGAAGAGTTAACGCTCTTAAGTGCTTAGTTTTAAAAGATTTAAAATTAAATTTTTAGAATCGCAAAGAAAAACCGTGCACCCTCTATGCGTTATGTATTAAAAAAATATATAAAATTTATTTTTAAAATGGCGGCTAATGTAAAAATTCAAAGTCTCATAACTTTGCAAAATAAAATTTTACATAAAAATGTAGTATGCAAAAAGTGTTTAGAAACTTAATTTGCATTTAAAAACAATTTTTGAATATTTTTTTTTTGATAAAAACAGAGTCTTACGGTATATATACAGGGACCCCATACGAGCTTTTATGCGACTCTGCATATAGTTAACGCTCGTATTTGGTTCCTATTTAAGATATTGACTTAAATTTTTTAACAAAAATAGAGCTTTAGAATATGCTTACGAATCAGTTTAGAAAAATTTCTAAATAATGAAAAAAAGGTTTTTTTTTCAAAACACGTTTAGTTTTATGAGTCGATCGACCCACCATACATACGCTCATAAGATTTGCAATATAGTTAAGGTCAGTGTGAGCTTATTTATACATTTTTAAAATTCAATTTTTGTGACAGTAAAGAATTCTTAAGCATCCTGTGTATGTTTGTTAGCAAAATCCATTGTGTCAATATTTTGCAAAATGGCGACAAGTATAAAAATTCAATCACTCATAACTCAGTAGTGTTAAATTTTAACATAAAGTTCGTTGAATATAAAACGTTAAAAAGCCTAAAATACATATAAATAAAATATAAAAAATATAGATTTTTGCTTCAAAACAAGCGATTTATTAGTTCGATCGTACCCCAATACTAGCCATTTTGAGACTTTCAGAAGAGTTAACGCTCTTAACTGCTTGGTTTTAAAGATTTAAAATTAAATTTTTAGAATCGCATAAAAAAACCGTGCACCCTCTATGCGTTATGTATTAAAAAAATATATAAAATTTATTTTTAAAATGGCGGCTAATGTAAAAATTCAAAGTCTCATAACTTTGCAAAATATAATTCTACATAAAAATGTGGTATGCAAAAAGTGTTGAGAAACTTAATTTGCATTTAAAAACAATTTTTGAATATTTTTTTTTTGATAAAAACCGAGTCTTACGGTATATATACAGGGACCCCATACGAGCTTTTATGCGACTCTGCATATAGTTAACGCTCGTATTTGGTTCCTATTTAAGATATTGACTTAAATTTTTTAACAAAAATAGAGCTTTAGAATAGGCTTACGAATCAGTTTAGAAAAATTTCTAAATAATGAAAAAAAGGTTTTTTTTTCAAAACACGTTTAGTTTTATGAGTCGATCGACCCACCATACATACGCTCATAAGATTTGCAATATAGTTATGGCGGCTAATGTAAAAATTCAAAGTCTCATAACTTTGCAAAATAAAATTCTACATAAAAATGTAGTATGCAAAAAGTGTTTAGAAACTTAATTTGCATTTAAAAACAATTTTTGAATATTTTTTTTTTGATAAAAACAGAGTCTTACGGTATATATACAGGGACCCCATACGAGCTTTTATGCGACTCTGCATATAGTTAACGCTCGTATTTGGTTCCTATTTAAGATATTGACTTAAATTTTTTAACAAAAATAGAGCTTTAGAATATGCTTACGAATCAGTTTAGAAAAATTTCTAAATAATGAAAAAAAGGTTTTTTTTTCAAAACACGTTTAGTTTTATGAGTCGATCGACCCACCATACATACGCTCATAAGATTTGCAATATAGTTAAGGTCAGTGTGAGCTTATTTATACATTTTTAAAATTCAATTTTTGTGACAGTTAAGAATTCTTTAGCATCCTGTGTATGTTTGTTAGCAAAATTCATTGTGTCAATATTTTGCAAAATGGCGACAAGTATAAAAATTCAATCACTCATAACTCAGTAGTGTTAAATTTTAACATAAAGTTTGATTAATATAAAACGTTAAGAAGCCTAAAATACATATAAATAAAATATAAAAAATATAGATTTTTGCTTCAAAACAAGCGATTTATTAGTTCGATCGTACCCCAATACTAGCCATTTTGAGACTTTCAGAAGAGTTAACGCTCTTAAGTGCTTGGTTTTAAAGATTTAAAATTAAATTTTTAGAATCGCATAGAAAAACCGTGCACCCTCTATGCGTTATGTATTAAAAAAATATATAAAATTTATTTTTAAAATGGCGGCTAATGTAAAAATTCAAAGTCTCATAACTTTGCAAAATATAATTCTACATAAAAATGTGGTATGCAAAAAGTGTTTAGAAACTTAATTTGCATTTAAAAACAATTTTTGAATGTTTTTTTTTTGATAAAAACCGAGTCTTACGGTATATATACAGGGACCCCATACGAGCTTTTATGCGACTCTGCATATAGTTAACGCTCGTATTTGGTTCCTATTTAAGATATTGACTTAAATTTTTTAACAAAAATAGAGCTTTAGAATATGCTTACGAATCAGTTTAGAAAAATTTCTAAATAATGAAAAAAAGGTTTTTTTTTCAAAACACGTTTAGTTTTATGAGTCGATCGACCCACCATACATACGCTCATAAGATTTGCAATATAGTTAAGGTCAGTGTGAGCTTATTTATACATTTTTAAAATTCAATTTTTGTGACAGTAAAGAATTCTTAAGCATCCTGTGTATGTTTGTTAGCAAAATTCATTGTGTCAATATTTTGCAAAATGGCGACAAGTATAAAAATTCAATCACTCATAACTCAGTAGTGTTAAATTTTAACATAAAGTTTGATAATTATAAAACGTTAAAAAGCCTAAAATACATATAAATAAAATATAAAAAATATAGATTTTTGCTTCAAAACAAGCGAATTATTAGTTCGATCGTACCCCAATACTAGCCATTTTGAGACTTTCAGAAGAGTTAACGCTCTTAAGTGCTTGGTTTTAAAGATTTAAAATTAAATTTTTAGAATCGCATAGAAAAACCGTGCACCCTCTATGCGTTATGTATTAAAAAAATATATAAAATTTATTTTTAAAATGGCGGCTAATGTAAAAATTCAAAGTCTCATAACTTTGCAAAATAAAATTCTACATAAAAATGTAGTATGCAAAAAGTGTTTAGAAACTTAATTTGCATTTAAAAACAATTTTTGAATATTTTTTTTTTGATAAAAACAGAGTCTTACGGTATATATACAGGGACCCCATACGAGCTTTTATGCGACTCTGCATATAGTTAACGCTCGTATTTGGTTCCTATTTAAGATATTGACTTAAATTTTTTAACAAAAATAGAGCTTTAGAATATGCTTACGAATCAGTTTAGAAAAATTTCTAAATAATGAAAAAAAGGTTTTTTTTTGTCAAAACACGTTTAGTTTTATGAGTCGATCGACCCACCATACATACGCTCATAAGATTTGCAATATAGTTAAGGTCAGTGTGAGCTTATTTATACATGTTTAAAATTCAATTTTTGTGACAGTAAAGAATTCTTAAGCATCCTGTGTATGTTTGTTAGCAAAATCCATTGTGTCAATATTTTGCAAAATGGCGACAAGTATAAAAATTCAATCACTCATAACTCAGTAGTGTTAAATTTTAACATAAAGTTCGTTGAATATAAAACGTTAAGAAGCCTAAAATACATATAAATAAAATATAAAAAATATAGATTTTTGCTTCAAAACAAGCGATTTATTAGTTCGATCGTACCCCAATACTAGCCATTTTGAGACTTTCAGAAGAGTTAACGCTCTTAAGTGCTTGGTTTTAAAGATTTAAAATTAAATTTTTAGAATCGCATAGAAAAACCGTGCACCCTCTATGCGTTATGTATTAAAAAAATATATAAAATTTATTTTAAAAATGGCGGCTAATGTAAAAATTCAAAGTCTCATAACTTTGCAAAATAAAATTCTACATAAAAATGTAGTATGCAAAAAGTGTTTAGAAACTTAATTTGCATTTAAAAACAATTTTTGAATATTTTTTTTTTGATAAAAACAGAGTCTTACGGTATATATACAGGGACCCCATACGAGCTTTTATGCGACTCTGCATATAGTTAACGCTCGTATTTGGTTCCTATTTAAGATATTGACTTAAATTTTTTAACAAAAATAGAGCTTTAGAATATGCTTACGAATCAGTTTAGAAAAATTTCTAAATAATGAAAAAAAGGTTTTTTTTTCAAAACACGTTTAGTTTTATGAGTCGATCGACCCACCATACATACGCTCATAAGATTTGCAATATAGTTAAGGTCAGTGTGAGCTTATTTATACATTTTTAAAATTCAATTTTTGTGACAGTAAAGAATTCTTAAGCATCCTGTGTATGTTTGTTAGCAAAATCCATTGTGTCAATATTTTGCAAAATGGCGACAAGTATAAAAATTCAATCACTCATAACTCAGTAGTGTTAAATTTTAACATAAAGTTCGTTGAATATAAAACGTTAAGAAGCCTAAAATACATATAAATAAAATATAAAAAATATAGATTTTTGCTTCAAAACAAGCGATTTATTAGTTCGATCGTACCCCAATACTAGCCATTTTTAACTTTCAGAAGAGTTAACGCTCTTAACTGCTTGGTTTTGAAGATTTAAAATTAAATTTTTAGAATCGCATAGAAAAACCGTGCACCCTCTATGCGTTATGTATTAAAAAAATATATAAAATTTATTTTTAAAATGGCGGCTAATGTAAAAATTCAAAGTCTCATAACTTTGCAAAATAAAATTCTACATAAAAATGTAGTATGCAAAAAGTGTTTAGAAACTTAATTTGCATTTAAAAACAATTTTTGAATATTTTTTTTTTGATAAAAACAGAGTCTTACGGTATATATACAGGGACCCCATACGAGCTTTTATGCGACTCTGCATATAGTTAACGCTCGTATTTGGTTCCTATTTAAGATATTGACCTAAATTTTTTACCAAAAATAGAGCTTTAGAATATGCTTACGAATCAGTTTAGAAAAATTTCTAAATAATGAAAAAAAGGTTTTTTTTTCAAAACACGTTTAGTTTTATGAGTCGATCGACCCAATATACATACGCTCATAAGATTTGCAATATAGTTAAGGTCAGTGTGAGCTTATTTATACATGTTTAAAATTCAATTTTTGTGACAGTAAAGAATTCTTAAGCATCCTGTGTATGTTTGTTAGCAAAATCCATTGTGTCAATTTTTTGCAAAATGGCGACAAGTATAAAAATTCAATCACTCATAACTCAGTAGTGTTAAATTTTAACATAAAGTTCGTTGAATATAAAACGTTAAGAAGCCTAAAATACATATAAATAAAATATAAAAAATATAGATTTTTGCTTCAAAACAAGCGATTTATTAGTTCGATCGTACCCCAATACTAGCCATTTTGAGACTTTCAGAAGAGTTAACGCTCTTAAGTGCTTGGTTTTAAAGATTTAAAATTAAATTTTTAGAATCGCATAGAAAAACCGTGCACCCTCTATGCGTTATGTATTAAAAAAATATATAAAATTTATTTTTAAAATGGCGTCTAATGTAAAAATTCAAAGTTTCATAACTTTGCAAAATAAAATTCTACATAAAAATGTAGTATGCAAAAAGTGTTTAGAAACTTAATTTGCATTTAAAAACAATTTTTGAATATTTTTTTTTTGATAAAAACCGAGTCTTACGGTATATATACAGGGACCCCATACGAGCTTTTATGCGACTCTGCATATAGTTAACGCTCGTATTTGGTTCCTATTTAAGATATTGATTTAATTTTTTAACAAAAATAGAGCTTTAGAATAGGCTTACGAATCAGTTTAGAAAAATTTCTAAATAATGAAAAAAAGGTTTTTTTTTCAAAACACGTTTAGTTTTATGAGTCGATCGACCCACCATACATACGCTCATAAGATTTGCAATATAGTTAAGGTCAGTGTGAGCTTATTTATACATTTTTAAAATTCAATTTTTGTGACAGTTAAGAATTCTTTAGCATCCTGTGTATGTTTGTTAGCAAAATTCATTGTGTCAATATTTTGCAAAATGGCGACAAGTATAAAAATTCAATCACTCATAACTCAGTAGTGTTAAATTTTAACATAAAGTTCGTTGAATATAAAACGTTAAGAAGCCTAAAATACATATAAATAAAATATAAAAAATATAGATTTTTGCTTCAAAACAAGCGATTTATTAGTTCGATCGTACCCCAATACTAGCCATTTTGAGACTTTCAGAAGAGTTAACGCTCTTAAGTGCTTGGTTTTAAAGATTTAAAATTAAATTTTTAGAATCGCATAGAAAAACCGTGCACCCTCTATGCGTTATGTATTAAAAAAATATATAAAATTTATTTTTAAAATGGCGGCTAATGTAAAACTTCAAAGTCTCATAACTTTGCAAAATAAAATTCTACATAAAAATGTAGTATGCAAAAAGTGTTTAGAAACTTAATTTGCATTTAAAAACAATTTTTGAATATTTTTTTTTTGATAAAAACAGAGTCTTACGGTATATATACAGGGACCCCATACGAGCTTTTATGCGACTCTGCATATAGTTAACGCTCGTATTTGGTTCCTATTTAAGATATTGACTTAAATTTTTTAACAAAAATAGAGCTTTAGAATATGCTTACGAATCAGTTTAGAAAAATTTCTAAATAATGAAAAAAAGGTTTTTTTTTCAAAACACGTTTAGTTTTATGAGTCGATCGACCCACCATACATACGCTCATAAGATTTGCAATATAGTTAAGGTCAGTGTGAGCTTATTTATACATTTTTCAAATTCAATTTTTGTGACAGTAAAGAATTCTTAATCATCCTGTGTATGTTTGTTAGCAAAATCCATTGTGTCAATATTTTGCAAAATGGCGACAAGTATAAAAATTCATTCACTCATAACTCAGTAGTGTTAAATTTTAACATAAAGTTCGTTAAATATAAAACGTTAAGAAGCCTAAAATACATATAAATAAAATATAAAAAATATAGATTTTTGCTTCAAAACAAGCGATTTATTAGTTCGATCGTACCCCAATACTAGCCATTTTGAGACTTTCAGAAGAGTTAACGCTCTTAAGTGCTTGGTTTTAAAGATTTAAAATTAAATTTTTAGAATCGCATAGAAAAACCGTGCACCCTCTATGCGTTATGTATTAAAAAAATATATAAAATTTATTTTAAAAATGGCGGCTAATGTAAAAATTCAAAGTCTCATAACTTTGCAAAATAAAATTCTACATAAAAATGTAGTATGCAAAAAGTGTTTAGAAACTTAATTTGCATTTAAAAACAATTTTTGAATATTTTTTTTTTGATAAAAACAGAGTCTTACGGTATATATACAGGGACCCCATACGAGCTTTTATGCGACTCTGCATATAGTTAACGCTCGTATTTGGTTCCTATTTAAGATATTGACTTAAATTTTTTAACAAAAATAGAGCTTTAGAATATGCTTACGAATCAGTTTAGAAAAATTTCTAAATAATGAAAAAAAGGTTTTTTTTTCAAAACACGTTTAGTTTTATGAGTCGATCGACCCACCATACATACGCTCATAAGATTTGCAATATAGTTAAGGTCAGTGTGAGCTTATTTATACATTTTTAAAATTCAATTTTTGTGACAGTAAAGAATTCTTAAGCATCCTGTGTATGTTTGTTAGCAAAATCCATTGTGTCAATATTTTGCAAAATGGCGACAAGTATAAAAATTCAATCACTCATAACTCAGTAGTGTTAAATTTTAACATAAAGTTCGTTGAATATAAAACGTTAAGAAGCCTAAAATACATATAAATAAAATATAAAAAATATAGATTTTTGCTTCAAAACAAGCGATTTATTAGTTCGATCGTACCCCAATACTAGCCATTTTTAACTTTCAGAAGAGTTAACGCTCTTAACTGCTTGGTTTTGAAGATTTAAAATTAAATTTTTAGAATCGCATAGAAAAACCGTGCACCCTCTATGCGTTATGTATTAAAAAAATATATAAAATTTATTTTTAAAATGGCGGCTAATGTAAAAATTCAAAGTCTCATAACTTTGCAAAATAAAATTCTACATAAAAATGTAGTATGCAAAAAGTGTTTAGAAACTTAATTTGCATTTAAAAACAATTTTTGAATATTTTTTTTTTGATAAAAACAGAGTCTTACGGTATATATACAGGGACCCCATACGAGCTTTTATGCGACTCTGCATATAGTTAACGCTCGTATTTGGTTCCTATTTAAGATATTGACCTAAATTTTTTACCAAAAATAGAGCTTTAGAATATGCTTACGAATCAGTTTAGAAAAATTTCTAAATAATGAAAAAAAGGTTTTTTTTTCAAAACACGTTTAGTTTTATGAGTCGATCGACCCAATATACATACGCTCATAAGATTTGCAATATAGTTAAGGTCAGTGTGAGCTTATTTATACATGTTTAAAATTCAATTTTTGTGACAGTAAAGAATTCTTAAGCATCCTGTGTATGTTTGTTAGCAAAATCCATTGTGTCAATTTTTTGCAAAATGGCGACAAGTATAAAAATTCAATCACTCATAACTCAGTAGTGTTAAATTTTAACATAAAGTTCGTTGAATATAAAACGTTAAGAAGCCTAAAATACATATAAATAAAATATAAAAAATATAGATTTTTGCTTCAAAACAAGCGATTTATTAGTTCGATCGTACCCCAATACTAGCCATTTTGAGACTTTCAGAAGAGTTAACGCTCTTAAGTGCTTGGTTTTTAAGATTTAAAATTAAATTTTTAGAATCGCATAGAAAAACCGTGCACCCTCTATGCGTTATGTATTAAAAAAATATATAAAATTTATTTTTAAAATGGCGTCTAATGTAAAAATTCAAAGTTTCATAACTTTGCAAAATAAAATTCTACATAAAAATGTAGTATGCAAAAAGTGTTTAGAAACTTAATTTGCATTTAAAAACAATTTTTGAATATTTTTTTTTTGATAAAAACCGAGTCTTACGGTATATATACAGGGACCCCATACGAGCTTTTATGCGACTCTGCATATAGTTAACGCTCGTATTTGGTTCCTATTTAAGATATTGATTTAATTTTTTAACAAAAATAGAGCTTTAGAATAGGCTTACGAATCAGTTTAGAAAAATTTCTAAATAATGAAAAAAAGGTTTTTTTTTCAAAACACGTTTAGTTTTATGAGTCGATCGACCCACCATACATACGCTCATAAGATTTGCAATATAGTTAAGGTCAGTGTGAGCTTATTTATACATTTTTAAAATTCAATTTTTGTGACAGTTAAGAATTCTTTAGCATCCTGTGTATGTTTGTTAGCAAAATTCATTGTGTCAATATTTTGCAAAATGGCGACAAGTATAAAAATTCAATCACTCATAACTCAGTAGTGTTAAATTTTAACATAAAGTTCGTTGAATATAAAACGTTAAGAAGCCTAAAATACATATAAATAAAATATAAAAAATATAGATTTTTGCTTCAAAACAAGCGATTTATTAGTTCGATCGTACCCCAATACTAGCCATTTTGAGACTTTCAGAAGAGTTAACGCTCTTAAGTGCTTGGTTTTAAAGATTTAAAATTAAATTTTTAGAATCGCATAGAAAAACCGTGCACCCTCTATGCGTTATGTATTAAAAAAATATATAAAATTTATTTTTAAAATGGCGGCTAATGTAAAACTTCAAAGTCTCATAACTTTGCAAAATAAAATTCTACATAAAAATGTAGTATGCAAAAAGTGTTTAGAAACTTAATTTGCATTTAAAAACAATTTTTGAATATTTTTTTTTTGATAAAAACAGAGTCTTACGGTATATATACAGGGACCCCATACGAGCTTTTATGCGACTCTGCATATAGTTAACGCTCGTATTTGGTTCCTATTTAAGATATTGACTTAAATTTTTTAACAAAAATAGAGCTTTAGAATATGCTTACGAATTAGTTTAGAAAAATTTCTAAATAATGAAAAAAAGGTTTTTTTTTCAAAACACGTTTAGTTTTATGAGTCGATCGACCCACCATACATACGCTCATAAGATTTGCAATATAGTTAAGGTCAGTGTGAGCTTATTTATACATTTTTCAAATTCAATTTTTGTGACAGTAAAGAATTCTTAATCATCCTGTGTATGTTTGTTAGCAAAATCCATTGTGTCAATATTTTGCAAAATGGCGACAAGTATAAAAATTCATTCACTCATAACTCAGTAGTGTTAAATTTTAACATAAAGTTCGTTAAATATAAAACGTTAAGAAGCCTAAAATACATATAAATAAAATATAAAAAATATAGATTTTTGCTTCAAAACAAGCGATTTATTAGTTCGATCGTACCCCAATACTAGCCATTTTTACCTTTCAGAAGAGTTAACGCTCTTAACTGCTTGGTTTTAAAGATTTAAAATTAAATTTTTAGAATCGCATAGAAAAACCGTGCACCCTCTATGCGTTATGTATTAAAAAAATATATAAAATTTATTTTTAAAATAGCGGCTAATGTAAAAATTCAAAGTCTCATAACTTTGCAAAATAAAATTCTACATAAAAATGTAGTATGCAAAAAGAGTTTAGAAACTTAATTTGCATTTAAAAACAATTTTTGAATATTTTTTTTTTGATAAAAACAGAGTCTTACGGTATATATACACGGACCCCATACGAGCTTTTATGCGACTCTGCATATAGTTAACGCTCGTATTTGGTTCCTATTTAAGATATTGACTTAAATTTTTTAACAAAAATAGAGCTTTAGAATATGCTTACGAATCAGTTTAGAAAAATTTCTAAATAATGAAAAAAAGGTTTTTTTTTCAAAACACGTTTAGTTTTATGAGTCGATCGACCCACCATACATACGCTCATAAGATTTACAATATAGTTAAGGTCAGTGTGAGCTTATTTATACATTTTTAAAATTCAATTTTTGTGACAGTTAAGAATTCTTTAGCATCCTGTGTATGTTTGTTAGCAAAATTCATTGTGTCAATATTTTGCAAAATGGCGACAAGTATAAAAATTCAATCACTCATAACTCAGTAGTGTTAAATTTTAACATAAAGTTTGTTTAATATAAAACGTTAAGAAGCCTAAAATACATATTAATAAAATATAAAAAATATAGATTTTTGCTTCAAAACAAGCGATTTATTAGTTCGATCGTACCCCAATACTAGCCATTTTGAGACTTTCAGAAGAGTTAACGCTCTTAAGTGCTTGGTTTTAAAGATTTAAAATTAAATTTTTAGAATCGCATAGAAAAACCGTGCACCCTCTATGCGTTATGTATTAAAAAAATATATAAAATTTATTTTTAAAATGGCGGCTAATGTAAAAATTCAAAGTCTCATAACTTTGCAAAATAAAATTATACATAAAAATGTAGTATGCAAAAAGTGTTTAGAAACTTAATTTGCATTTAAAAACAATTTTTGAATATTTTTTTTTTGATAAAAACAGAGTCTTACGGTATATATACATGTTTACTAAATTTGTTAGATGTAAAGATTAGCTATTAAGCTAAATAAATTAATAAAATAAAATAATAAAATAATATATACAGGGACCCCATACGAGCTTTTATGCGACTCTGCATATAGTTAACGCTCGTATTTGGTTCCTATTTAAGATATTGACTTAAATTTTTTAATAAAAATAGAGCTTTAGAATATGCTTACGAATCAGTTTAGAAAAATTTCTAAATAATGAAAAAAAGGTTTTTTTTTCAAAACACGTTTAGTTTTATGAGTCGATCGACCCACCATACATACGCTCATAAGATTTGCAATATAGTTAAGGTCAGTGTGAGCTTATTTATACATTTTTAAAATTCAATTTTTGTGACAGTAAAGAATTCTTAATCATCCTGTGTATGTTTGTTAGCAAAATCCATTGTGTCAATATTTTGCAAAATGGCGACAAGTATAAAAATTCATTCACTCATAACTCAGTAGTGTTAAATTTTAACATAAAGTTCGTTGAATATAAAACGTTAAGAAGCCTAAAATACATATAAATAAAATATAAAAAATATAGATTTTTGCTTCAAAACAAGCGATTTATTAGTTCGATCGTACCCCAATACTAGCCATTTTTACCTTTCAGAAGAGTTAACGCTCTTAACTGCTTGGTTTTAAAGATTTAAAATTAAATTTTTAGAATCGCATAGAAAAACCGTGCACCCTCTATGCGTTATGTATTAAAAAAATATATAAAATTTATTTTTAAAATGGCGGCTAATGTAAAAATTCAAAGTCTCATAACTTTGCAAAATAAAATTCTACATAAAAATGTAGTATGCAAAAAGTGTTTAAAAACTTATTTTGCATTTAAAAACAATTTTTGAATATTTTTTTTTTGATAAAAACAGAGTCTTACGGTATATATACAGGGACCCCATACGAGCTTTTATGCGACTCTGCATATAGTTAGCGCTCGTATTTGGATCCTATTTAAGATATTGACTTAAATTTTTTAACAAAAATAGAGCTTTAGAATATGCTTACGAATCAGTTTAGAAAAATTTCTAAATAATGAAAAAAAGGTTTTTTTTTCAAAACACGTTTAGTTTTATGAGTCGATCGACCCACCATACATACGCTCATAAGATTTGCAATATAGTTAAGGTCAGTGTGAGCTTATTTATACATTTTTCAAATTCAATTTTTGTGACAGTAAAGAATTCTTAATCATCCTGTGTATGTTTGTTAGCAAAATCCATTGTGTCAATATTTTGCAAAATGGCGACAAGTATAAAAATTCATTCACTCATAACTCAGTAGTGTTAAATTTTAACATAAAGTTCGTTAAATATAAAACGTTAAGAAGCCTAAAATACATATAAATAAAATATAAAAAATATAGATTTTTGCTTCAAAACAAGCGATTTATTAGTTCGATCGTACCCCAATACTAGCCATTTTGAGACTTTCAGAAGAGTTAACGCTCTTAAGTGCTTGGTTTTAAAGATTTAAAATTAAATTTTTAGAATCGCATAGAAAAACCGTGCACCCTCTATGCGTTATGTATTAAAAAAATATATAAAATTTATTTTAAAAATGGCGGCTAATGTAAAAATTCAAAGTCTCATAACTTTGCAAAATAAAATTCTACATAAAAATGTAGTATGCAAAAAGTGTTTAGAAACTTAATTTGCATTTAAAAACAATTTTTGAATATTTTTTTTTTGATAAAAACAGAGTCTTACGGTATATATACAGGGACCCCATACGAGCTTTTATGCGACTCTGCATATAGTTAACGCTCGTATTTGGTTCCTATTTAAGATATTGACTTAAATTTTTTAACAAAAATAGAGCTTTAGAATATGCTTACGAATCAGTTTAGAAAAATTTCTAAATAATGAAAAAAAGGTTTTTTTTTCAAAACACGTTTAGTTTTATGAGTCGATCGACCCACCATACATACGCTCATAAGATTTGCAATATAGTTAAGGTCAGTGTGAGCTTATTTATACATTTTTAAAATTCAATTTTTGTGACAGTAAAGAATTCTTAAGCATCCTGTGTATGTTTGTTAGCAAAATCCATTGTGTCAATATTTTGCAAAATGGCGACAAGTATAAAAATTCAATCACTCATAACTCAGTAGTGTTAAATTTTAACATAAAGTTCGTTGAATATAAAACGTTAAGAAGCCTAAAATACATATAAATAAAATATAAAAAATATAGATTTTTGCTTCAAAACAAGCGATTTATTAGTTCGATCGTACCCCAATACTAGCCATTTTTAACTTTCAGAAGAGTTAACGCTCTTAACTGCTTGGTTTTGAAGATTTAAAATTAAATTTTTAGAATCGCATAGAAAAACCGTGCACCCTCTATGCGTTATGTATTAAAAAAATATATAAAATTTATTTTTAAAATGGCGGCTAATGTAAAAATTCAAAGTCTCATAACTTTGCAAAATAAAATTCTACATAAAAATGTAGTATGCAAAAAGTGTTTAGAAACTTAATTTGCATTTAAAAACAATTTTTGAATATTTTTTTTTTTGATAAAAACAGAGTCTTACGGTATATATACAGGGACCCCATACGAGCTTTTATGCGACTCTGCATATAGTTAACGCTCGTATTTGGTTACTATTTAAGATATTGACTTAAATTTTTTAACAAAAATAGAGCTTTAGAATATGCTTACGAATCAGTTTAGAAAAATTTCTAAATAATGAAAAAAAGGTTTTTTTTTTAAAACACGTTTAGTTTTATGAGTCGATCGACCCACCATACATACGCTCATAAGATTTGCAATATAGTTAAGGACAGTGTGAGCTTATTTATACATTTTTAAAATTCAATTTTTGTGACAGTTAAGAATTCTTTAGCATCCTGTGTATGTTTGTTAGCAAAATTCATTGTGTCAATATTTTGCAAAATGGCGACAAGTATAAAAATTCAATCACTCATAACTCAGTAGTGTTAAATTTTAACATAAAGTTCGTTGAATATAAAACGTTAAGAAGCCTAAAATACATATAAATAAAATATAAAAAATATAGATTTTTGCTTCAAAACAAGCGATTTATTAGTTCGATCGTACCCCAATACTAGCCATTTTGAGACTTTCAGAAGAGTTAACGCTCTTAAGTGCTTGGTTTTAAAGATTTAAAATTAAATTTTTAGAATCGCATAGAAAAACCGTGCACCCTCTATGCGTTATGTATTAAAAAAATATATAAAATTTATTTTTAAAATGGCGGCTAATGTAAAACTTCAAAGTCTCATAACTTTGCAAAATAAAATTCTACATAAAAATGTAGTATGCAAAAAGTGTTTAGAAACTTAATTTGCATTTAAAAACAATTTTTGAATATTTTTTTTTTGATAAAAACCGAGTCTTACGGTATATATACAGGGACCCCATACGAGCTTTTATGCGACTCTGCATATAGTTAACGCTCGTATTTGGTTCCTATTTAAGATATTGATTTAATTTTTTAACAAAAATAGAGCTTTAGAATATGCTTACGAATCAGTTTAGAAAAATTTCTAAATAATGAAAAAAAGGTTTTTTTTTCAAAACACGTTTAGTTTTATGAGTCGATCGACCCAATATACATACGCTCATAAGATTTGCAATATAGTTAAGGTCAGTGTGAGCTTATTTATACATGTTTAAAATTCAATTTTTGTGACAGTAAAGAATTCTTAAGCATCCTGTGTATGTTTGTTAGCAAAATCCATTGTGTCAATTTTTTGCAAAATGGCGACAAGTATAAAAATTCAATCACTCATAACTCAGTAGTGTTAAATTTTAACATAAAGTTCGTTGAATATAAAACGTTAAGAAGCCTAAAATACATATAAATAAAATATAAAAAATATAGATTTTTGCTTCAAAACAAGCGATTTATTAGTTCGATCGTACCCCAATACTAGCCATTTTGAGACTTTCAGAAGAGTTAACGCTCTTAAGTGCTTGGTTTTAAAGATTTAAAATTAAATTTTTAGAATCGCATAGAAAAACCGTGCACCCTCTATGCGTTATGTATTAAAAAAATATATAAAATTTATTTTTAAAATGGCGTCTAATGTAAAAATTCAAAGTTTCATAACTTTGCAAAATAAAATTCTACATAAAAATGTAGTATGCAAAAAGTGTTTAGAAACTTAATTTGCATTTAAAAACAATTTTTGAATATTTTTTTTTTGATAAAAACCGAGTCTTACGGTATATATACAGGGACCCCATACGAGCTTTTATGCGACTCTGCATATAGTTAACGCTCGTATTTGGTTCCTATTTAAGATATTGATTTAATTTTTTAACAAAAATAGAGCTTTAGAATAGGCTTACGAATCAGTTTAGAAAAATTTCTAAATAATGAAAAAAAGGTTTTTTTTTCAAAACACGTTTAGTTTTATGAGTCGATCGACCCACCATACATACGCTCATAAGATTTGCAATATAGTTAAGGTCAGTGTGAGCTTATTTATACATTTTTAAAATTCAATTTTTGTGACAGTTAAGAATTCTTTAGCATCCTGTGTATGTTTGTTAGCAAAATTCATTGTGTCAATATTTTGCAAAATGGCGACAAGTATAAAAATTCAATCACTCATAACTCAGTAGTGTTAAATTTTAACATAAAGTTCGTTGAATATAAAACGTTAAGAAGCCTAAAATACATATAAATAAAATATAAAAAATATAGATTTTTGCTTCAAAACAAGCGATTTATTAGTTCGATCGTACCCCAATACTAGCCATTTTGAGACTTTCAGAAGAGTTAACGCTCTTAAGTGCTTGGTTTTAAAGATTTAAAATTAAATTTTTAGAATCGCATAGAAAAACCGTGCACCCTCTATGCGTTATGTATTAAAAAAATATATAAAATTTATTTTTAAAATGGCGGCTAATGTAAAACTTCAAAGTCTCATAACTTTGCAAAATAAAATTCTACATAAAAATGTAGTATGCAAAAAGTGTTTAGAAACTTAATTTGCATTTAAAAACAATTTTTGAATATTTTTTTTTTGATAAAAACCGAGTCTTACGGTATATATACAGGGACCCCATACGAGCTTTTATGCGACTCTGCATATAGTTAACGCTCGTATTTGGTTCCTATTTAAGATATTGATTTAATTTTTTAACAAAAATAGAGCTTTAGAATATGCTTACGAATCAGTTTAGAAAAATTTCTAAATAATGAAAAAAAGGTTTTTTTTTCAAAACACGTTTAGTTTTATGAGTCGATCGACCCAATATACATACGCTCATAAGATTTGCAATATAGTTAAGGTCAGTGTGAGCTTATTTATACATGTTTAAAATTCAATTTTTGTGACAGTAAAGAATTCTTAAGCATCCTGTGTATGTTTGTTAGCAAAATCCATTGTGTCAATTTTTTGCAAAATGGCGACAAGTATAAAAATTCAATCACTCATAACTCAGTAGTGTTAAATTTTAACATAAAGTTCGTTGAATATAAAACGTTAAGAAGCCTAAAATACATATAAATAAAATATAAAAAATATAGATTTTTGCTTCAAAACAAGCGATTTATTAGTTCGATCGTACCCCAATACTAGCCATTTTGAGACTTTCAGAAGAGTTAACGCTCTTAAGTGCTTGGTTTTAAAGATTTAAAATTAAATTTTTAGAATCGCATAGAAAAACCGTGCACCCTCTATGCGTTATGTATTAAAAAAATATATAAAATTTATTTTTAAAATGGCGTCTAATGTAAAAATTCAAAGTTTCATAACTTTGCAAAATAAAATTCTACATAAAAATGTAGTATGCAAAAAGTGTTTAGAAACTTAATTTGCATTTAAAAACAATTTTTGAATATTTTTTTTTTGATAAAAACCGAGTCTTACGGTATATATACAGGGACCCCATACGAGCTTTTATGCGACTCTGCATATAGTTAACGCTCGTATTTGGTTCCTATTTAAGATATTGATTTAATTTTTTAACAAAAATAGAGCTTTAGAATAGGCTTACGAATCAGTTTAGAAAAATTTCTAAATAATGAAAAAAAGGTTTTTTTTTCAAAACACGTTTAGTTTTATGAGTCGATCGACCCACCATACATACGCTCATAAGATTTGCAATATAGTTAAGGTCAGTGTGAGCTTATTTATACATTTTTAAAATTCAATTTTTGTGACAGTTAAGAATTCTTTAGCATCCTGTGTATGTTTGTTAGCAAAATTCATTGTGTCAATATTTTGCAAAATGGCGACAAGTATAAAAATTCAATCACTCATAACTCAGTAGTGTTAAATTTTAACATAAAGTTCGTTGAATATAAAACGTTAAGAAGCCTAAAATACATATAAATAAAATATAAAAAATATAGATTTTTGCTTCAAAACAAGCGATTTATTAGTTCGATCGTACCCCAATACTAGCCATTTTGAGACTTTCAGAAGAGTTAACGCTCTTAAGTGCTTGGTTTTAAAGATTTAAAATTAAATTTTTAGAATCGCATAGAAAAACCGTGCACCCTCTATGCGTTATGTATTAAAAAAATATATAAAATTTATTTTTAAAATGGCGGCTAATGTAAAACTTCAAAGTCTCATAACTTTGCAAAATAAAATTCTACATAAAAATGTAGTATGCAAAAAGTGTTTAGAAACTTAATTTGCATTTAAAAACAATTTTTGAATATTTTTTTTTTGATAAAAACAGAGTCTTACGGTATATATACAGGGACCCCATACGAGCTTTTATGCGACTCTGCATATAGTTAACGCTCGTATTTGGTTCCTATTTAAGATATTGACTTAAATTTTTTAACAAAAATAGAGCTTTAGAATATGCTTACGAATCAGTTTAGAAAAATTTCTAAATAATGAAAAAAAGGTTTTTTTTTCAAAACACGTTTAGTTTTATGAGTCGATCGACCCACCATACATACGCTCATAAGATTTGCAATATAGTTAAGGTCAGTGTGAGCTTATTTATACATTTTTCAAATTCAATTTTTGTGACAGTAAAGAATTCTTAATCATCCTGTGTATGTTTGTTAGCAAAATCCATTGTGTCAATATTTTGCAAAATGGCGACAAGTATAAAAATTCATTCACTCATAACTCAGTAGTGTTAAATTTTAACATAAAGTTCGTTAAATATAAAACGTTAAGAAGCCTAAAATACATATAAATAAAATATAAAAAATATAGATTTTTGCTTCAAAACAAGCGATTTATTAGTTCGATCGTACCCCAATACTAGCCATTTTTACCTTTCAGAAGAGTTAACGCTCTTAACTGCTTGGTTTTAAAGATTTAAAATTAAATTTTTAGAATCGCATAGAAAAACCGTGCACCCTCTATGCGTTATGTATTAAAAAAATATATAAAATTTATTTTTAAAATAGCGGCTAATGTAAAAATTCAAAGTCTCATAACTTTGCAAAATAAAATTCTACATAAAAATGTAGTATGCAAAAAGAGTTTAGAAACTTAATTTGCATTTAAAAACAATTTTTGAATATTTTTTTTTTGATAAAAACAGAGTCTTACGGTATATATACAGGGACCCCATACGAGCTTTTATGCGACTCTGCATATAGTTAACGCTCGTATTTGGTTCCTATTTAAGATATTGACTTAAATTTTTTAACAAAAATAGAGCTTTAGAATATGCTTACGAATCAGTTTAGAAAAATTTCTAAATAATGAAAAAAAGGTTTTTTTTTCAAAACACGTTTAGTTTTATGAGTCGATCGACCCACCATACATACGCTCATAAGATTTACAATATAGTTAAGGTCAGTGTGAGCTTATTTATACATTTTTAAAATTCAATTTTTGTGACAGTTAAGAATTCTTTAGCATCCTGTGTATGTTTGTTAGCAAAATTCATTGTGTCAATATTTTGCAAAATGGCGACAAGTATAAAAATTCAATCACTCATAACTCAGTAGTGTTAAATTTTAACATAAAGTTTGTTTAATATAAAACGTTAAGAAGCCTAAAATACATATTAATAAAATATAAAAAATATAGATTTTTGCTTCAAAACAAGCGATTTATTAGTTCGATCGTACCCCAATACTAGCCATTTTGAGACTTTCAGAAGAGTTAACGCTCTTAAGTGCTTGGTTTTAAAGATTTAAAATTAAATTTTTAGAATCGCATAGAAAAACCGTGCACCCTCTATGCGTTATGTATTAAAAAAATATATAAAATTTATTTTTAAAATGGCGGCTAATGTAAAAATTCAAAGTCTCATAACTTTGCAAAATAAAATTATACATAAAAATGTAGTATGCAAAAAGTGTTTAGAAACTTAATTTGCATTTAAAAACAATTTTTGAATATTTTTTTTTTGATAAAAACAGAGTCTTACGGTATATATACAGGGACCCCATACGAGCTTTTATGCGACTCTGCATATAGTTAACGCTCGTATTTGGTTCCTATTTAAGATATTGACTTAAATTTTTTAACAAAAATAGAGCTTTAGAATATGCTTACGAATCAGTTTAGAAAAATTTCTAAATAATGAAAAAAAGGTTTTTTTTTCAAAACACGTTTAGTTTTATGAGTCGATCGACCCACCATACATACGCTCATAAGATTTGCAATATAGTTAAGGTCAGTGTGAGCTTATTTATACATTTTTAAAATTCAATTTTTGTGACAGTAAAGAATTCTTAATCATCCTGTGTATGTTTGTTAGCAAAATCCATTGTGTCAATATTTTGCAAAATGGCGACAAGTATAAAAATTCATTCACTCATAACTCAGTAGTGTTAAATTTTAACATAAAGTTCGTTGAATATAAAACGTTAAGAAGCCTAAAATACATATAAATAAAATATAAAAAATATAGATTTTTGCTTCAAAACAAGCGATTTATTAGTTCGATCGTACCCCAATACTAGCCATTTTTACCTTTCAGAAGAGTTAACGCTCTTAACTGCTTGGTTTTAAAGATTTAAAATTAAATTTTTAGAATCGCATAGAAAAACCGTGCACCCTCTATGCGTTATGTATTAAAAAAATATATAAAATTTATTTTTAAAATGGCGGCTAATGTAAAAATTCAAAGTCTCATAACTTTGCAAAATAAAATTCTACATAAAAATGTAGTATGCAAAAAGTGTTTAAAAACTTATTTTGCATTTAAAAACAATTTTTGAATATTTTTTTTTTGATAAAAACAGAGTCTTACGGTATATATACAGGGACCCCATACGAGCTTTTATGCGACTCTGCATATAGTTAGCGCTCGTATTTGGTTCCTATTTAAGATATTGACTTAAATTTTTTAACAAAAATAGAGCTTTAGAATATGCTTACGAATCAGTTTAGAAAAATTTCTAAATAATGAAAAAAAGGTTTTTTTTTCAAAACACGTTTAGTTTTATGAGTCGATCGACCCACCATACATACGCTCATAAGATTTGCAATATAGTTAAGGTCAGTGTGAGCTTATTTATACATTTTTAAAATTCAATTTTTGTGACAGTTAAGAATTCTTTAGCATCCTGTGTATGTTTGTTAGCAAAATTCATTGTGTCAATATTTTGCAAAATGGCGACAAGTATAAAAATTCAATCACTCATAACTCAGTAGTGTTAAATTTTAACATAAAGTTTGATTAATATAAAACGTTAAGAAGCCTAAAATACATATAAATAAAATATAAAAAATATAGATTTTTGCTTCAAAACAAGCGATTTATTAGTTCGATCGTACCCCAATACTAGCCATTTTGAGACTTTCAGAAAAGTTAACGCTCTTAAGTGCTTGGTTTTAAAGATTTAAAATTAAATTTTTAGAATCGCATAGAAAAACCGTGCACCCTCTATGCGTTATGTATTAGAAAAAATATATAAAATTTATTTTTAAAATGGCGGCTAATGTAAAAATTCAAAGTCTCATAACTTTGCAAAATATAATTCTACATAAAAATGTGGTATGCAAAAAGTGTTTAGAAACTTAATTTGCATTTAAAAACAATTTTTGAATATTTTTTTTTTGATAAAAACCGAGTCTTACGGTATATATACAGGGACCCCATACGAGCTTTTATGCGACTCTGCATATAGTTAACGCTCGTATTTGGTTCCTATTTAAGATATTGACTTAAATTTTTTAACAAAAATAGAGCTTTAGAATATGCTTACGAATCAGTTTAGAAAAATTTCTAAATAATGAAAAAAAGGTTTTTTTTTCAAAACACGTTTAGTTTTATGAGTCGATCGATTCACCATACATACGCTCATAAGATTTGCAATATAGTTAAGGTCAGTGTGAGCTTATTTATACATTTTTAAAATTCAATTTTTGTGACAGTTAAGAATTCTTTAGCATCCTGTGTATGTTTGTTAGCAAAATTCATTGTGTCAATATTTTGCAAAATCGCGACAAGTATAAAAATTCAATCACTCATAACTCAGTAGTGTTAAATTTTAACATAAAGTTTGTTTAATATAAAACGTTAAGAAGCCTAAAATACATATAAATAAAATATAAAAAATATAGATTTTTGCTTCAAAACAAGCGATTTATTAGTTCGATCGTACCCCAATACTAGCCATTTTGAGACTTTCAGAAGAGTTAACGCTCTTAAGTGCTTAGTTTTAAAAGATTTAAAATTAAATTTTTAGAATCGCAAAGAAAAACCGTGCACCCTCTATGCGTTATGTATTAAAAAAATATATAAAATTTATTTTTAAAATGGCGGCTAATGTAAAAATTCAAAGTCTCATAACTTTGCAAAATAAAATTTTACATAAAAATGTAGTATGCAAAAAGTGTTTAGAAACTTAATTTGCATTTAAAAACAATTTTTGAATATTTTTTTTTTGATAAAAACAGAGTCTTACGGTATATATACAGGGACCCCATACGAGCTTTTATGCGACTCTGCATATAGTTAACGCTCGTATTTGGTTCCTATTTAAGATATTGACTTAAATTTTTTAACAAAAATAGAGCTTTAGAATATGCTTACGAATCAGTTTAGAAAAATTTCTAAATAATGAAAAAAAGGTTTTTTTTTCAAAACACGTTTAGTTTTATGAGTCGATCGACCCACCATACATACGCTCATAAGATTTGCAATATAGTTAAGGTCAGTGTGAGCTTATTTATACATTTTTAAAATTCAATTTTTGTGACAGTTAAGAATTCTTTAGCATCCTGTGTATGTTTGTTAGCAAAATTCATTGTGTCAATATTTTGCAAAATGGCGACAACTATAAAAATTCAATCACTCATAACTCAGTAGTGTTAAATTTTAACATAAAGTTTGATTAATATAAAACGTTAAGAAGCCTAAAATACATATAAATAACATATATAAAAAATATAGATTTTTGCTTCAAAACAAGCGATTTATTAGTTCGATCGTACCCCAATACTAGCCATTTTGAGACTTTCAGAAGAGTTAACGCTCTTAAGTGCTTGGTTTTAAAGATTTAAAATTAAATTTTTAGAATCGCATAGAAAAACCGTGCACCCTCTATGCGTTATGTATTAAAAAAATATATAAAATTTATTTTTAAAATGGCGGCTAATGTAAAAATTCAAAGTCTCATAACTTTGCAAAATATAATTCTACATAAAAATGTGGTATGCAAAAAGTGTTTAGAAACTTAATTTGCATTTAAAAACAATTTTTGAATATTTTTTTTTTGATAAAAACCGAGTCTTACGGTATATATACAGGGACCCCATACGAGCTTTTATGCGACTCTGCATATAGTTAACGCTCGTATTTGGTTCCTATTTAAGATATTGACTTAAATTTTTTAACAAAAATAGAGCTTTAGAATATGCTTACGAATCAGTTTAGAAAAATTTCTAAATAATGAAAAAAAGGTTTTTTTTTCAAAACACGTTTAGTTTTATGAGTCGATCGATTCACCATACATACGCTCATAAGATTTGCAATATAGTTAAGGTCAGTGTGAGCTTATTTATACATTTTTAAAATTCAATTTTTGTGACAGTTAAGAATTCTTTAGCATCCTGTGTATGTTTGTTAGCAAAATTCATTGTGTCAATATTTTGCAAAATGGCGACAAGTATAAAAATTCAATCACTCATAACTCAGTAGTGTTAAATTTTAACATAAAGTTTGTTTAATATAAAACGTTAAGAAGCCTAAAATACATATAAATAAAATATTAAAAATATAGATTTTTGCTTCAAAACAAGCGATTTATTAGTTCGATCGTACCCCAATACTAGCCATTTTGAGACTTTCAGAAGAGTTAACGCTCTTAAGTGCTTAGTTTTAAAAGATTTAAAATTAAATTTTTAGAATCGCAAAGAAAAACCGTGCACCCTCTATGGGTTATGTATTAAAAAAATATATAAAATTTATTTTTAAAATGGCGGCTAATGTAAAAATTCAAAGTCTCATAACTTTGCAAAATAAAATTCTACATAAAAATGTAGTATGCAAAAAGTGTTTAGAAACTTAATTTGCATTTAAAAACAATTTTTGAATATTTTTTTTTTGATAAAAACAGAGTCTTACGGTATATATACAGGGACCCCATACGAGCTTTTATGCGACTCTGCATATAGTTAACGCTCGTATTTGGTTCCTATTTAAGATATTGACTTAAATTTTTAAACAAAAATAGAGCTTTAGAATATGCTTACGAATCAGTTTAGAAAAATTTCTAAATAATGAAAAAAAGGTTTTTTTTTCAAAACACGTTTAGTTTTATGAGTCGATCGACCCACCATACATACGCTCATAAGATTTGCAATATAGTTAAGGTCAGTGTGAGCTTATTTATACATGTTTAAAATTCAATTTTTGTGACAGTAAAGAATTCTTAAGCATCCTGTGTATGTTTGTTAGCAAAATCCATTGTGTCAATATTTTGCAAAATGGCGACAAGTATAAAAATTCAATCACTCATAACTCAGTAGTGTTAAATTTTAACATAAAGTTCGTTGAATATAAAACGTTAAGAAGCCTAAAATACATATAAATAAAATATAAAAAATATAGATTTTTGCTTCAAAACAAGCGATTTATTAGTTCGATCGTACCCCAATACTAGCCATTTTGAGACTTTCAGAAGAGTTAACGCTCTTAAGTGCTTGGTTTTAAAGATTTAAAATTAAATTTTTAGAATCGCATAGAAAAACCGTGCACCCTCTATGCGTTATGTATTAAAAAAATATATAAAATTTATTTTAAAAATGGCGGCTAATGTAAAAATTCAAAGTCTCATAACTTTGCAAAATAAAATTCTACATAAAAATGTAGTATGCAAAAAGTGTTTAGAAACTTAATTTGCATTTAAAAACAATTTTTGAATATTTTTTTTTTGATAAAAACAGAGTCTTACGGTATATATACAGGGACCCCATACGAGCTTTTAAGCGACTCTGCATATAGTTAACGCTCGTATTTGGTTCCTATTTAAGATATTGACTTAAATTTTTTAACAAAAATAGAGCTTTAGAATATGCTTACGAATCAGTTTAGAAAAATTTCTAAATAATGAAAAAAAGGTTTTTTTTTCAAAACACGTTTAGTTTTATGGGTCGATCGACCCACCATACATACGCTCATAAGATTTGCAATATAGTTAAGGTCAGTGTGAGCTTATTTATACATTTTTAAAATTCAATTTTTGTGACAGTAAAGAATTCTTAAGCATCCTGTGTATGTTTGTTAGCAAAATCCATTGTGTCAATATTTTGCAAAATGGCGACAAGTATAAAAATTCAATCACTCATAACTCAGTAGTGTTAAATTTTACCATAAAGTTCGTTGAATATAAAACGTTAAGAAGCCTAAAATACATATAAATAAAATATAAAAAATATAGATTTTTGCTTCAAAACAAGCGATTTATTAGTTCGATCGTACCCCAATACTAGCCATTTTGAGACTTTCAGAAGAGTTAACGCTCTTAACTGCTTGGTTTTGAAGATTTAAAATTAAATTTTTAGAATCGCATAAAAAAACCGTGCACCCTCTATGCGTTATGTATTAAAAAAATATATAAAATTTATTTTTAAAATGGCGGCTAATGTAAAAATTCAAAGTCTCATAACTTTGCAAAATAAAATTCTACATAAAAATGTAGTATGCAAAAAGTGTTTAGAAACTTAATTTGCATTTAAAAACAATTTTTGAATATTTTTTTTTTTGATAAAAACAGAGTCTTACGGTATATATACAGGGACCCCATACGAGCTTTTATGCGACTCTGCATATAGTTAACGCTCGTATTTGGTTACTATTTAAGATATTGACTTAAATTTTTTAACAAAAATAGAGCTTTAGAATATGCTTACGAATCAGTTTAGAAAAATTTCTAAATAATGAAAAAAAGGTTTTTTTTTTAAAACACGTTTAGTTTTATGAGTCGATCGACCCACCATACATACGCTCATAAGATTTGCAATATAGTTAAGGACAGTGTGAGCTTATTTATACATTTTTAAAATTCAATTTTTGTGACAGTAAAGAATTCTTAAGCATCCTGTGTATGTTTGTTAGCAAAATCCATTGTGTCAATATTTTGCAAAATGGCGACAAGTATAAAAATTCAATCACTCATAACTCAGTAGTGTTAAATTTTAACATAAAGTTTGATTAATATAAAACGTTAAGAAGCCTAAAATACATATAAATAAAATATAAAAAATATAGATTTTTGCTTTAAAACAAGCGATTTATTAGTTTGATCGTACCCCAATACTAGCCATTTTGAGACTTTCAGAAGAGTTAACGCTCTTAAGTGCTTGGTTTTAAAGATTTAAAATTAAATTTTTAGAATCGCATAGAAAAACCGTGCACCCTCTATGCGTTATGTATTAAAAAAATATATAAAATTTATTTTTAAAATGGCGGCTAATGTAAAAATTCAAAGTCTCATAACTTTGCAAAATATAATTCTACATAAAAATGTGGTATGCAAAAAGTGTTTAGAAACTTAATTTGCATTTAAAAACAATTTTTGAATATTTTTTTTTTGATAAAAACCGAGTCTTACGGTATATATACAGGGACCCCATACGAGCTTTTATGCGACTCTGCATATAGTTAACGCTCGTATTTGGTTTCTATTTAAGATATTGACTTAAATTTTTTAACAAAAATAGAGCTTTAGAATAGGCTTACGAATCAGTTTAGAAAAATTTCTAAATAATGAAAAAAAGGTTTTTTTTTCAAAACACGTTTAGTTTTATGAGTCGATCGACCCACTATACATACGCTGATAAGATTTGCAATATAGTTAAGGTCAGTGTGAGCTTATTTATACATTTTTAAAATTCAATTTTTGTGACAGTTAAGAATTCTTTAGCATCCTGTGTATGTTTGTTAGCAAAATTCATTGTGTCAATATTTTGCAAAATGGCGACAAGTATAAAAATTCAATCACTCATAACTCAGTAGTGGTAAATTTTAACATAAAGTTCGTTGAATATAAAACGTTAAGAAGCCTAAAATACATATGAATAAAATATAAAAAATATAGATTTTTGCTTCAAAACAAGCGATTTATTAGTTCGATCGTACCCCAATACTAGCCATTTTGAGACTTTCAGAAGAGTTAACGCTCTTAACTGCTTGGTTTTGAAGATTTAAAATTAAATTTTTAGAATCGCATAGAAAAACCGTGCACCCTCTATGCGTTATGTATTAAAAAAATATATAAAATTTATTTTTAAAATGGCGGCTAATGTAAAAATTCAAAGTCTCATAACTTTGCAAAATAAAATTCTACATAAAAATGTAGTATGCAAAAAGTGTTTAGAAACTTAATTTGCATTTAAAAACAATTTTTGAATATTTTTTTTTTGATAAAAACAGAGTCTTACGGTATATATACAGGGACCCCATACGAGCTTTTATGCGACTCTGCACATAGTTAACGCTCGTATTTGGTTCCTATTTAAGATATTGACTTAAATTTTTTAACAAAAATAGAGCTTTAGAATATGCTTACGAATCAGTTTAGAAAAATTTCTAAATAATGAAAAAAAGGTTTTTTTTTCAAAACACGTTTAGTTTTATGAGTCGATCGACCCACCATACATACGCTCATAAGATTTGCAATATAGTTAAGGTCAGTGTGAGCTTATTTATACATTTTTAAAATTCAATTTTTGTGACAGTTAAGAATTCTTTAGCATCCTGTGTATGTTTGTTAGCAAAATTCATTGTGTCAATATTTTGCAAAATGGCGACAAGTATAAAAATTCAATCACTCATAACTCAGTAGTGGTAAATTTTAACATAAAGTTCGTTGAATATAAAACGTTAAGAAGCCTAAAATACATATAAATAAAATATAAAAAATATAGATTTTTGCTTCAAAACAAGCGATTTATTAGTTCGATCGTACCCCAATACTAGCCATTTTGAGACTCTTAGAAGAGTTAACGCTCTTAAGTGCTTAGTTTTAAAAGATTTAAAATTAAATTTTTAGAATCGCATAGAAAAACCGTGCACCCTCTATGCGTTATGTATTAAAAAAATATATAAAATTTATTTTTAAAATGGCGGCTAATGTAAAAATTCAAAGTCTCATAACTTTGCAAAATGAAATTCTACATAAAAATGTAGTATGCAAAAAGTGTTTAGAAACTTAATTTGCATTTAAAAACAATTTTTGAATATTTTTTTTTTGATAAAAACAGAGTCTTACGGTATATATACAGGGACCCCATACGAGCTTTTATGCGACTCTGCATATAGTTAACGCTCGTATTTGGTTCCTATTTAAGATATTGACTTAAATTTTTTAACAAAAATAGAGCTTTAGAATATGCTTACGAATCAGTTTAGAAAAATTTCTAAATAATGAAAAAAAGGTTTTTTTTTCAAAACACGTTTAGTTTTATGAGTCGATCGACCCACCATACATACGCTCATAAGATTTGCAATATAGTTAAGGTCAGTGTAAGCTTATTTATACATTTTTAAAATTCAATTTTTGTGACAGTAAAGAATTCTTAAGCATCCTGTGTATGTTTGTTAGCAAAATCCATTGTGTCAATATTTTGCAAAATGGCGACAAGTATAAAAATTCAATCACTCATAACTCAGTAGTGTTAAATTTTAACATAAAGTTCGTTGAATATAAAACGTTAAGAAGCCTAAAATACATATAAATAAAATATAAAAAATATAGATTTTTGCTTCAAAACAAGCGATTTATTAGTTCGATCGTACCCCAATACTAGCCATTTTGAGACTTTCAGAAGAGTTAACGCTCTTAAGTGCTTGGTTTTAAAGATTTAAAATTAAATTTTTAGAATCGCATAGAAAAACCGTGCACCCTCTATGCGTTATGTATTAAAAAAATATATAAAATTTATTTTTAAAATGGCGGCTAATGTAAAAATTCAAAGTCTCATAACTTTGCAAAATAAAATTCTACATAAAAATGTAGTATGCAAAAAGTGTTTAGAAACTTAATTTGCATTTAAAAACAATTTTTGAATATTTTTTTTTTGATAAAAACAGAGTCTTACGGTATATATACAGGGACCCCATACGAGCTTTTATGCGACTCTGCATATAGTTAACGCTCGTATTTGGTTCCTATTTAAGATATTGACTTAAATTTTTTAACAAAAATAGAGCTTTAGAATATGCTTACGAATCAGTTTAGAAAAATTTCTAAATAATGAAAAAAAGGTTTTTTTTTCAAAACACGTTTAGTTTTATGAGTCGATCGACCCACCATACATACGCTCATAAGATTTGCAATATAGTTAAGGTCAGTGTGAGCTTATTTATACATTTTTAAAATTCAATTTTTGTGACAGTTAAGAATTCTTTAGCATCCTGTGTATGTTTGTTAGCAAAATTCATTGTGTCAATATTTTGCAAAATGGCGACAAATATAAAAATTCAATCACTCATAACTCAGTAGTGTTAAATTTTAACATAAAGTTTGATGAATATAAAACGTTAAGAAGCCTAAAATACATATAAATAAAATATAAAAAATATAGATTTTTGCTTCAAAACAAGCGATTTATTAGTTCGATCGTACCCCAATACTAGCCATTTTTAACTTTCAGAAGAGTTAACGCTCTTAACTGCTTGGTTTTGAAGATTTAAAATTAAATTTTTAGAATCGCATAGAAAAACCGTGCACCCTCTATGCGTTATGTATTAAAAAAATATATAAAATTTATTTTTAAAATGGCGGCTAATGTAAAAATTCAAAGTCTCATAACTTTGCAAAATAAAATTCTACATAAAAATGTAGTATGCAAAAAGTGTTTAGAAACTTAATTTGCATTTAAAAACAATTTTTGAATATTTTTTTTTTGATAAAAACAGAGTCTTACGGTATATATACAGGGACCCCATACGAGCTTTTATGCGACTCTGCACATAGTTAACGCTCGTATTTGGTTCCTATTTAAGATATTGACTTAAATTTTTTAACAAAAATAGAGCTTTAGAATATGCTTACGAATCAGTTTAGAAAAATTTCTAAATAATGAAAAAAAGGTTTTTTTTTCAAAACACGTTTAGTTTTATGAGTCGATCGACCCACCATACATACGCTCATAAGATTTGCAATATAGTTAAGGTCAGTGTGAGCTTATTTATACATTTTTAAAATTCAATTTTTGTGACAGTTAAGAATTCTTTAGCATCCTGTGTATGTTTGTTAGCAAAATTCATTGTGTCAATATTTTGCAAAATGGCGACAAGTATAAAAATTCAATCACTCATAACTCAGTAGTGTTAAATTTTAACATAAAGTTTGATTAATATAAAACGTTAAGAAGCCTAAAATACATATAAATAAAATATAAAAAATATAGATTTTTGCTTCAAAACAAGCGATTTATTAGTTCGATCGTACCCCAATACTAGCCATTTTGAGACTTTCAGAAGAGTTAACGCTCTTAAGTGCTTGGTTTTAAAGATTTAAAATTAAATTTTTAGAATCGCATAGAAAAACCGTGCACCCTCTATGCGTTATGTATTAAAAAAATATATAAAATTTATTTTTAAAATGGCGGCTAATGTAAAAATTCAAAGTCTCATAACTTTGCAAAATAAAATTCTACATAAAAATGTAGTATGCTAAAAGTGTTTAGAAACTTAATTTGCATTTAAAAACAATTTTTGAATATTTTTTTTTTGATAAAAACAGAGTCTTACGGTATATATACAGGGACCCCATACGAGCTTTTATGCGACTCTGCATATATTTAACGCTCGTATTTGGTTCCTATTTAAGATATTGACTTAAATTTTTTAACAAAAATAGAGCTTTAGAATATGCTTACGAATCAGTTTAGAAAAATTTCTAAATAATGAAAAAAAGGTTTTTTTTTCAAAACACGTTTAGTTTTATGAGTCGATCGACCCACCATACATACGCTCATAAGATTTGCAATATAGTTAAGGTCAGTGTGAGCTTATTTATACATTTTTAAAATTCAATTTTTGTGACAGTAAAGAATTCTTAAGCATCCTGTGTATGTTTGTTAGCAAAATCCATTGTGTCAATATTTTGCAAAATGGCGACAAGTATAAAAATTCAATCACTCATAACTCAGTAGTGTTAAATTTTAACATAAAGTTCGTTGAATATAAAACGTTAAGAAGCCTAAAATACATATAAATAAAATATAAAAAATATAGATTTTTGCTTCAAAACAAGCGATTTATTAGTTCGATCGTACCCCAATACTAGCCATTTTGAGACTTTCAGAAGAGTTAACGCTCTTAAGTGCTTGGTTTTAAAGATTTAAAATTAAATTTTTAGAATCGCATAGAAAAACCGTGCACCCTCTATGCGTTATGTATTAAAAAAATATATAAAATTTATTTTTAAAATGGCGGCTAATGTAAAAATTCAAAGTCTCATAACTTTGCAAAATAAAATTCTACATAAAAATGTAGTATGCAAAAAGTGTTTAGAAACTTAATTTGCATTTAAAAACAATTTTTGAATATTTTTTTTTTGATAAAAACAGAGTCTTACGGTATATATACAGGGACCCCATACGAGCTTTTATGCGACTCTGCATATAGTTAACGCTCGTATTTGGTTCCTATTTAAGATATTGACTTAAATTTTTTAACAAAAATAGAGCTTTAGAATATGCTTACGAATCAGTTTAGAAAAATTTCTAAATAATGAAAAAAAGGTTTTTTTTTCAAAACACGTTTAGTTTTATGAGTCGATCGACCCACCATACATACGCTCATAAGATTTGCAATATAGTTAAGGTCAGTGTGAGCTTATTTATACATTTTTAAAATTCAATTTTTGTGACAGTTAAGAATTCTTTAGCATCCTGTGTATGTTTGTTAGCAAAATTCATTGTGTCAATATTTTGCAAAATGGCGACAAGTATAAAAATTCAATCACTCATAACTCAGTAGTGTTAAATTTTAACATAAAGTTCGTTGAATATAAAACGTTAAGAAGCCTAAAATACATATAAATAAAATATAAAAAATATAGATTTTTGCTTCAAAACAAGCGATTTATTAGTTCGATCGTACCCCAATACTAGCCATTTTGAGACTTTCAGAAGAGTTAACGCTCTTAAGTGCTTGGTTTTAAAGATTTAAAATTAAATTTTTAGAATCGCATAGAAAAACCGTGCACCCTCTATGCGTTATGTATTAAAAAAATATATAAAATTTATTTTTAAAATGGCGGCTAATGTAAAAATTCAAAGTCTCATAACTTTGCAAAATAAAATTCTACATAAAAATGTAGTATGCAAAAAGTGTTTAGAAACTTAATTTGCATTTAAAAACAATTTTTGAATATTTTTTTTTTGATAAAAACAGAGTCTTACGGTATATATACAGGGACCCCATACGAGCTTTTATGCGACTCTGCATATAGTTAACGCTCGTATTTGGTTCCTATTTAAGATATTGACTTAAATTTTTTAACAAAAATAGAGCTTTAGAATATGCTTACGAATCAGTTTAGAAAAATTTCTAAATAATGAAAAAAAGGTTTTTTTTTCAAAACACGTTTAGTTTTATGAGTCGATCGACCCACCATACATACGCTCATAAGATTTGCAATATAGTTAAGGTCAGTGTGAGCTTATTTATACATTTTTAAAATTCAATTTTTGTGACAGTTAAGAATTCTTTAGCATCCTGTGTATGTTTGTTAGCAAAATTCATTGTGTCAATATTTTGCAAAATGGCGACAAGTATAAAAATTCAATCACTCATAACTCAGTAGTGTTAAATTTTAACATAAAGTTTGATTAATATAAAACGTTAAGAAGCCTAAAATACATATAAATAAAATATAAAAAATATAGATTTTTGCTTCAAAACAAGCGATTTAT
This sequence comes from Plectrocnemia conspersa, assembly GCF_051122295.1. NCBI lineage: Eukaryota > Metazoa > Arthropoda > Insecta > Trichoptera > Polycentropodidae > Plectrocnemia > Plectrocnemia conspersa. The sequence goes on from NW_028277165.1 coordinate 131,062, forward strand.
TAGTTCGATCGTACCCCAATACTAGCCATTTTTAACTTTCAGAAGAGTTAACGCTCTTAACTGCTTGGTTTTGAAGATTTAAAATTAAATTTTTAGAATCGCATAGAAAAACCGTGCACCCTCTATGCGTTATGTATTAAAAAAATATATAAAATTTATTTTTAAAATGGCGGCTAATGTAAAAATTCAAAGTCTCATAACTTTGCAAAATAAAATTCTACATACAAAATGTAGTATGCAAAAAGTGTTTAGAAACTTAATTTGCATTTAAAAACAATTTTTGAATATTTTTTTTTTGATAAAAACAGAGTCTTACGGTATATATACAGGGACCCCATACGAGCTTTTATGCGACTCTGCACATAGTTAACGCTCGTATTTGGTTCCTATTTAAGATATTGACTTAAATTTTTTAACAAAAATAGAGCTTTAGAATATGCTTACGAATCAGTTTAGAAAAATTTCTAAATAATGAAAAAAAGGTTTTTTTTTCAAAACACGTTTAGTTTTATGAGTCGATCGACCCACCATACATACGCTCATAAGATTTGCAATATAGTTAAGGTCAGTGTGAGCTTATTTATACATTTTTAAAATTCAATTTTTGTGACAGTTAAGAATTATTTAGCATCCTGTGTATGTTTGTTAGCAAAATTCATTGTGTCAATATTTTGCAAAATGGCGACAAGTATAAAAATTCAATCACTCATAACTCAGTAGTGTTAAATTTAAACATAAAGTTCGTTGAATATAAAACGTTATAAAGCCTAAAATACATATAAATAAAATATAAAAAATATAGATTTTTGCTTCAAAACAAGCGATTTATTAGTTCGATCGTACCCCAATACTAGCCATTTTGAGACTTTCAGAAGAGTTAACGCTCTTAAGTGCTAGGTTTTAAAAGACTTAAAATAAAATTTTTAGAATCGCATAGAAAAACCGTGCACCCTCTATGCGTTATGTATTAAAAAAATATATAAAATTTATTTTTAAAATGGCGGCTAATGTAAAAATTCAAAGTCTCATAACTTTGCAAAATATAATTCTACATAAAAATGTGGTATGCAAAAAGTGTTTAGAAACTTAATTTGCATTTAAAAACAATTTTTGAATATTTTTTTTTTGATAAAAACCGAGTCTTACGGTATATATACAGGGACCCCATACGAGCTTTTATGCGACTCTGCATATAGTTAACGCTCGTATTTGGTTTCTTTTTAAGATATTGACTTAAATTTTTTAACAAAAATAGAGCTTTAGAATATGCTTACGAATCAGTTTAGAAAAATTTCTAAATAATGAAAAAAAGGTTTTTTTTTCAAAACACGTTTAGTTTTATGAGTCGATCGACCCACCATACATACGCTCATAAGATTTGCAATATAGTTAAGGTCAGTGTGAGCTTATTTATACATTTTTAAAATTCAATTTTTGTGACAGTTAAGAATTCTTTAGCATCCTGTGTATGTTTGTTAGCAAAATTCATTGTGTCAATATTTTGCAAAATGGCGACAAATATAAAAATTCAATCACTCATAACTCAGTAGTGTTAAATTTTAACATAAAGTTCGTTGAATATAAAACGTTAGGAAGCCTAAAATACATATAAATAAAATATAAAAAATATAGATTTTTGCTTCAAAACAAGCGATTTATTAGTTCGATCGTACCCCAATACTAGCCATTTTGAGACTTTCAGAAGAGTTAACGCTCTTAAGTGCTTGGTTTTAAAGATTTAAAATTAAATTTTTAGAATCGCATAGAAAAACCGTGCACCCTCTATGCGTTATGTATTAAAAAAATATATAAAATTTATTTTTAAAATGGCGGCTAATGTAAAAATTCAAAGTCTCATAACTTTGCAAAATGAAATTCTACATAAAAATGTAGTATGCAAAAAGTGTTTAGAAACTTAATTTGCATTTAAAAACAATTTTTGAATATTTTTTTTTTGATAAAAACAGAGTCTTACGGTATATATACAGGGACCCCATACGAGCTTTTATGCGACTCTGCATATAGTTAACGCTCGTATTTGGTTCCTATTTAAGATATTGACTTAAATTTTTTAACAAAAATAGAGCTTTAGAATATGCTTACGAATCAGTTTAGAAAAATTTCTAAATAATGAAAAAAAGGTTTTTTTTTCAAAACACGTTTAGTTTTATGAGTCGATCGACCCACCATACATACGCTCATAAGATTTGCAATATAGTTAAGGTCAGTGTGAGCTTATTTATACATTTTTAAAATTCAATTTTTGTGACAGTTAAGAATTCTTTAGCATCCTGTGTATGTTTGTTAGCAAAATTCATTGTGTCAATATTTTGCAAAATGGCGACAAGTATAAAAATTCAATCACTCATAACTCAGTAGTGTTAAATTTTAACATAAAGTTCGTTGAATATAAAACGTTAAGAAGCCTAAAATACATATAAATAAAATATAAAAAATATAGATTTTTGCTTCAAAACAAGCGATTTATTAGTTTGATCGTACCCCAATACTAGCCATTTTGAGACTTTCAGAAGAGTTAACGCTCTTAACTGCTTGGTTTTGAAGATTTAAAATTAAATTTTTAGAATCGCATAAAAAAACCGTGCACCCTCTATGCGTTATGTATTAAAAAAATATATAAAATTTATTTTTAAAATGGCGGCTAATGTAAAAATTCAAAGTCTCATAACTTTGCAAAATAAAATTCTACATAAAAATGTAGTATGCAAAAAGTGTTTAGAAACTTAATTTGCATTTAAAAACAATTTTTGAATATTTTTTTTTTTGATAAAAACAGAGTCTTACGGTATATATACAGAAACCCCATACGAGCTTTTATGCGACTCTGCATATAGTTAACGCTCGTATTTGGTTTCTATTTAAGATATTGACTTAAATTTTTTAACAAAAATAGAGCTTTAGAATATGCTTACGAATCAGTTTAGAAAAATTTCTAAATAATGAAAAAAAGGTTTTTTTTTTAAAACACGTTTAGTTTTATGAGTCGATCGACCCACCATACATACGCTCATAAGATTTGCAATATAGTTAAGGACAGTGTGAGCTTATTTATACATTTTTAAAATTCAATTTTTGTGACAGTAAAGAATTCTTAAGCATCCTGTGTATGTTTGTTAGCAAAATCCATTGTGTCAATATTTTGCAAAATGGCGACAAGTATAAAAATTCAATCACTCATAACTCAGTAGTGTTAAATTTTAACATAAAGTTCGTTGAATATAAAACGTTAAGAAGCCTAAAATACATATAAATAAAATATAAAAAATATAGATTTTTGCTTCAAAACAAGCGATTTATTAGTTCGATCGTACCCCAATACTAGCCATTTTGAGACTTTCAGAAGAGTTAACGCTCTTAACTGCTTGGTTTTGAAGATTTAAAATTAAATTTTTAGAATCGCATAAAAAAACCGTGCATCCTCTATGCGTTATGTATTAAAAAAATATATAAAATTTATTTTTAAAATGGCGGCTAATGTAAAAATTCAAAGTCTCATAACTTTGCAAAATAAAATTCTACATAAAAATGTAGTATGCAAAAAGTGTTTAGAAACTTAATTTGCATTTAAAAACAATTTTTAAATATTTTTTTTTTGATAAAAACAGAGTCTTACGGTATATATACAGGGACCCCATACGAGCTTTTATGCGACTCTGCATATAGTTAACGCTCGTATTTGGTTTCTTTTTAAGATATTGACTTAAATTTTTTAACAAAAATAGAGCTTTAGAATATGCTTACGAATCAGTTTAGAAAAATTTCTAAATAATGAAAAAAAGGTTTTTTTTTCAAAACACGTTTAGTTTTATGAGTCGATCGACCCACCATACATACGCTCATAAGATTTGCAATATAGTTAAGGTCAGTGTGAGCTTATTTATACATTTTTAAAATTCAATTTTTGTGACAGTTAAGAATTCTTTAGCATCCTGTGTATGTTTGTTAGCAAAATTCATTGTGTCAATATTTTGCAAAATGGCGACAAATATAAAAATTCAATCACTCATAACTCAGTAGTGTTAAATTTTAACATAAAGTTCGTTGAATATAAAACGTTAGGAAGCCTAAAATACATATAAATAAAATATAAAAAATATAGATTTTTGCTTCAAAACAAGCGATTTATTAGTTCGATCGTACCCCAATACTAGCCATTTTGAGACTTTCAGAAGAGTTAACGCTCTTAAGTGCTTGGTTTTAAAGATTTAAAATTAAATTTTTAGAATCGCATAGAAAAACCGTGCACCCTCTATGCGTTATGTATTAAAAAAATATATAAAATTTATTGTAAAAATGGCGGCTAATGTAAAAATTCAAAGTCTCATAACTTTGCAAAATATAATTTTACATGAAAATGTGGTATGCAAAAAGTGTTTAGAAACTTAATTTGCATTTAAAAACAATTTTTAAATATTTTTTTTTTGATAAAAACCGAGTCTTACGGTATATATACAGGGACCCCATACGAGCTTTTATGCGACTCTGCATATAGTTAACGCTCGTATTTGGTTTCTTTTTAAGATATTGACTTAAATTTTTTAACAAAAATAGAGCTTTAGAATATGCTTACGAATCAGTTTAGAAAAATTTCTAAATAATGAAAAAAAGGTTTTTTTTTCAAAACACGTTTAGTTTTATGAGTCGATCGACCCACCATACATACGCTCATAAGATTTGCAATATAGTTAAGGTCAGTGTGAGCTTATTTATACATGTTTAAAATTCAATTTTTGTGACAGTAAAGAATTCTTAAGCATTCTGTATATGTTTGTTAGCAAAATCCATTGTGTCAATATTTTGCAAAATGGCGACAAGTATAAAAATTCAATCACTCATAGCTCAGTAGTGTTAAATTTTAACATAAAGTTCGTTGAATATAAAACGTTAAGAAGCCTAAAATACATATAAATAAAATATAAAAAATATAGATTTTTGCTTCAAAACAAGCGATTTATTAGTTCGATCGTACCCCAATACTAGCCATTTTGAGACTTTCAGAAGAGTTAACGCTCTTAACTGCTTGGTTTTGAAGATTTAAAATTAAATTTTTAGAATCGCATAAAAAAACCGTGCACCCTCTATGCGTTATGTATTAAAAAAATATATAAAATTTATTTTTAAAATGGCGGCTAATGTAAAAATTCAAAGTCTCATAACTTTGCAAAATAAAATTCTACATAAAAATGTAGTATGCAAAAAGTGTTTAGAAACTTAATTTGCATTTAAAAACAATTTTTGAATATTTTTTTTTTTGATAAAAACAGAGTCTTACGGTATATATACAGAAACCCCATACGAGCTTTTATGCGACTCTGCATATAGTTAACGCTCGTATTTGGTTTCTATTTAAGATATTGACTTAAATTTTTTAACAAAAATAGAGCTTTAGAATATGCTTACGAATCAGTTTAGAAAAATTTCTAAATAATGAAAAAAAGGTTTTTTTTTTAAAACACGTTTAGTTTTATGAGTCGATCGACCCACCATACATACGCTCATAAGATTTGCAATATAGTTAAGGACAGTGTGAGCTTATTTATACATTTTTAAAATTCAATTTTTGTGACAGTAAAGAATTCTTAAGCATCCTGTGTATGTTTGTTAGCAAAATCCATTGTGTCAATATTATGCAAAATGGCGACAAGTATAAAAATTCAATCACTCATAACTCAGTAGTGTTAAATTTTAACATAAAGTTTGATTAATATAAAACGTTAAGAAGCCTAAAATACATATAAATAAAATATAAAAAATATAGATTTTTGCTTCAAAACAAGCGATTTATTAGTTCGATCGTACCCCAATACTAGCCATTTTGAGACTTTCAGAAGAGTTAACGCTCTTAAGTGCTTGGTTTTAAAAGATTTAAAATAAAATTTTTAGAATCGCATAGAAAAACCGTGCACCCTCTATGCGTTATGTATTAAAAAAATATATAAAATTTATTTTTAAAATGGCGGCTAATGTAAAAATTCAAAGTCTCATAACTTTGCAAAATATAATTCTACATAAAAATGTGGTATGCAAAAAGTGTTTAGAAACTTAATTTGCATTTAAAAACAATTTTTGAATATTTTTTTTTTGATAAAAACCGAGTCTTACGGTATATATACAGGGACCCCATACGAGCTTTTATGCGACTCTGCATATAGTTAACGCTCGTATTTGGTTTCTATTTAAGATATTGACTTAAATTTTTTAACAAAAATAGAGCTTTAGAATAGGCTTACGAATCAGTTTAGAAAAATTTCTAAATAATGAAAAAAAGGTTTTTTTTTCAAAACACGTTTAGTTTTATGAGTCGATCGACCCACCATACATACGCTCATAAGATTTGCAATATAGTTAAGGTCAGTGTGAGCTTATTTATACATTTTTAAAATTCAATTTTTGTGACAGTAAAGAATTCTTAAGCATCCTGTGTATGTTTGTTAGCAAAATCCATTGTGTCAATATTTTGCAAAATGGCGACAAGTATAAAAATTCAATCACTCATAACTCAGTAGTGTTAAATTTTAACATAAAGTTCGTTGAATATAAAACGTTAAGAAGCCTAAAATACATATAAATAAAATATAAAAAATATAGATTTTTGCTTCAAAACAAGCGATTTATTAGTTCGATCGTACCCCAATACTAGCCATTTTGAGACTTTCAGAAGAGTTAACGCTCTTAACTGCTTGGTTTTGAAGATTTAAAATTAAATTTTTAGAATCGCATAAAAAAACCGTGCACCCTCTATGCGTTATGTATTAAAAAAATATATAAAATTTATTTTTAAAATAGCGGCTAATGTAAAAATTCAAAGTCTCATAACTTTGCAAAATAAAATTCTACATAAAAATGTAGTATGCAAAAATTGTTTAGAAACTTAATTTGCATTTAAAAACAATTTTTGAATATTTTTTTTTTGATAAAAACAGAGTCTTACGGTATATATACAGGGACCCCATACGAGCTTTTATGCGACTCTGCATATAGTTAACGCTCGTATTTGGTTAATATTTAAGATATTGACTTAAATTTTTTAACAAAAATAGAGCTTTAGAATATGCTTACGAATCAGTTTAGAAAAATTTCTAAATAATGAAAAAAAGGTTTTTTTTTCAAAACACGTTTAGTTTTATGAGTCGATCGACCCACCATACATACGCTGATAAGATTTGCAATATAGTTAAGGTCAGTGTAAGCTTATTTATACATTTTTAAAATTCAATTTTTGTGACAGTTAAGAATTCTTTAGCATCCTGTGTATGTTTGTTAGCAAAATTCATTGTGTCAATATTTTGCAAAATGGCGACAAGTATAAAAATTCAATCACTCATAACTCAGTAGTGTTAAATTTTAACATAAAGTTCGTTGAATATAAAACGTTAAGAAGCCTAAAATACATATAAATAAAATATAAAAAATATAGATTTTTGCTTCAAAACAAGCGATTTATTAGTTCGATCGTACCCCAATACTAGCCATTTTGAGACTTTCAGAAGAGTTAACGCTCTTAAGTGCTTGGTTTTAAAGATTTAAAATTAAATTTTTAGAATCGCATAGAAAAACCGTGCACCCTCTATGCGTTATGTATTAAAAAAATATATAAAATTTATTTTTAAAATGGCGGCTAATGTAAAAATTCAAAGTCTCATAACTTTGCAAAATATAATTTTACATGAAAATGTGGTATGCAAAAAGTGTTAAGAAACTTAATTTGCATTTAAAAACAATTTTTAAATATTTTTTTTTTGATAAAAACCGAGTCTTACGGTATATATACAGGGACCCCATACGAGCTTTTATGCGACTCTGCATATAGTTAACGCTCGTATTTGGTTCCTATTTAAGATATTGACTTAAATTTTTTAACAAAAATAGAGCTTTAGAATATGCTTACGAATCAGTTTAGAAAAATTTCTAAATAATGAAAAAAAGGTTTTTTTTTGAAAACACGTTTAGTTTTATGAGTCGATCGACCCACCATACATACGCTCATAAGATTTGCAATATAGTTAAGGTCAGTGTGAGCTTATTTATACATTTTTAAAATTCAATTTTTGTGACAGTAAAGAATTCTTAAGCATCCTGTGTATGTTTGTTAGCAAAATCCATTGTGTCAATATTTTGCAAAATGGCGACAAGTATAAAAATTCAATCACTCATAACTCAGTAGTGTTAAATTTTAACATAAAGTTCGTTGAATATAAAACGTTAAGAAGCCTAAAATACATATAAATAAAATATAAAAAATATAGATTTTTGCTTCAAAACAAGCGATTTATTAGTTCGATCGTACCCCAATACTAGAAATTTTGAGACTTTCAGAAGAGTTAACGCTCTTAAGTGCTTGGTTTAAACGATTTAAAATTAAATTTTTAGAATCGCATAGAAAAACCGTGCACCCTCTATGCGTTATGTATTAAAAAAATATATAAAATTTATTTTTAAAATGGCGGCTAATGTAAAAATTCAAAGTCTCATAACTTTGCAAAATATAATTTTACATGAAAATGTGGTATGCAAAAAGTGTTTAGAAACTTAATTTGCATTTAAAAACAATTTTTAAATATTTTTTTTTTGATAAAAACCGAGTCTTACGGTATATATACAGGGACCCCATACGAGCTTTTATGCGACTCTGCATATAGTTAACGCTCGTATTTGGTTTCTTTTTAAGATATTGACTTAAATTTTTTAACAAAAATAGAGCTTTAGAATATGCTTACGAATCAGTTTAGAAAAATTTCTAAATAATGAAAAAAAGGTTTTTTTTTCAAAACACGTTTAGTTTTATGAGTCGATCGACCCACCATACATACGCTCATAAGATTTGCAATATAGTTAAGGTCAGTGTGAGCTTATTTATACATGTTTAAAATTCAATTTTTGTGACAGTAAAGAATTCTTAAGCATTCTGTATATGTTTGTTAGCAAAATCCATTGTGTCAATATTTTGCAAAATGGCGACAAGTATAAAAATTCAATCACTCATAGCTCAGTAGTGTTAAATTTTAACATAAAGTTCGTTGAATATAAAACGTTAAGAAGCCTAAAATACATATAAATAAAATATAAAAAATATAGATTTTTGCTTCAAAACAAGCGATTTATTAGTTCGATCGTACCCCAATACTAGCCATTTTGAGACTTTCAGAAGAGTTACCGCTCTTAACTGCTTGGTTTTGAAGATTTAAAATTAAATTTTTAGAATCGCATAAAAAAACCGTGCACCCTCTATGCGTTATGTATTAAAAAAATATATAAAATTTATTTTTAAAATGGCGGCTAATGTAAAAATTCAAAGTCTCATAACTTTGCAAAATAAAATTCTACATAAAAATGTAGTATGCAAAAAGTGTTTAGAAACTTAATTTGCATTTAAAAACAATTTTTGAATATTTTTTTTTTTGATAAAAACAGAGTCTTACGGTATATATACAGAAACCCCATACGAGCTTTTATGCGACTCTGCATATAGTTAACGCTCGTATTTGGTTTCTATTTAAGATATTGACTTAAATTTTTTAACAAAAATAGAGCTTTAGAATATGCTTACGAATCAGTTTAGAAAAATTTCTAAATAATGAAAAAAAGGTTTTTTTTTTTAAACACGTTTAGTTTTATGAGTCGATCGACCCACCATACATACGCTCATAAGATTTGCAATATAGTTAAGGACAGTGTGAGCTTATTTATACATTTTTAAAATTCAATTTTTGTGACAGTAAAGAATTCTTAAGCATCCTGTGTATGTTTGTTAGCAAAATCCATTGTGTCAATATTTTGCAAAATGGCGACAAGTATAAAAATTCAATCACTCATAACTCAGTAGTGTTAAATTTTAACATAAAGTTTGATTAATATAAAACGTTAAGAAGCCTAAAATACATATAAATAAAATATAAAAAATATAGATTTTTGCTTCAAAACAAGCGATTTATTAGTTCGATCGTACCCCAATACTAGCCATTTTGAGACTTTCAGAAGAGTTACCGCTCTTAAGTGCTTGGTTTTAAAAGATTTAAAATAAAATTTTTAGAATCGCATAGAAAAACCGTGCACCCTCTATGCGTTATGTATTAAAAAAATATATAAAATTTATTTTTAAAATGGCGGCTAATGTAAAAATTCAAAGTCTCATAACTTTGCAAAATATAATTCTACATAAAAATGTGGTATGCAAAAAGTGTTTAGAAACTTAATTTGCATTTAAAAACAATTTTTGAATATTTTTTTTTTGATAAAAACCGAGTCTTACGGTATATATACAGGGACCCCATACGAGCTTTTATGCGACTCTGCATATAGTTAACGCTCGTATTTGGTTTCTATTTAAGATATTGACTTAAATTTTTTAACAAAAATAGAGCTTTAGAATAGGCTTACGAATCAGTTTAGAAAAATTTCTAAATAATGAAAAAAAGGTTTTTTTTTCAAAACACGTTTAGTTTTATGAGTCGATCGACCCACCATACATACGCTCATAAGATTTGCAATATAGTTAAGGTCAGTGTGAGCTTATTTATACATTTTTAAAATTCAATTTTTGTGACAGTAAAGAATTCTTAAGCATCCTGTGTATGTTTGTTAGCAAAATCCATTGTGTCAATATTTTGCAAAATGGCGACAAGTATAAAAATTCAATCACTCATAACTCAGTAGTGTTAAATTTTAACATAAAGTTCGTTGAATATAAAACGTTAAGAAGCCTAAAATACATATAAATAAAATATAAAAAATATAGATTTTTGCTTCAAAACAAGCGATTTATTAGTTCGATCGTACCCCAATACTAGCCATTTTGAGACTTTCAGAAGAGTTAACGCTCTTAACTGCTTGGTTTTGAAGATTTAAAATTAAATTTTTAGAATCGCATAAAAAAACCGTGCACCCTCTATGCGTTATGTATTAAAAAAATATATAAAATTTATTTTTAAAATAGCGGCTAATGTAAAAATTCAAAGTCTCATAACTTTGCAAAATAAAATTCTACATAAAAATGTAGTATGCAAAAATTGTTTAGAAACTTAATTTGCATTTAAAAACAATTTTTGAATATTTTTTTTTTGATAAAAACAGAGTCTTACGGTATATATACAGGGACCCCATACGAGCTTTTATGCGACTCTGCATATAGTTAACGCTCGTATTTGGTTCCTATTTAAGATATTGACTTAAATTTTTTAACAAAAATAGAGCTTTAGAATATGCTTACGAATCAGTTTAGAAAAATTTCTAAATAATGAAAAAAAGGTTTTTTTTTCAAAACACGTTTAGTTTTATGAGTCGATCGACCCACCATACATACGCTGATAAGATTTGCAATATAGTTAAGGTCAGTGTGAGCTTATTTATACATTTTTAAAATTCAATTTTTGTGACAGTTAAGAATTCTTTAGCATCCTGTGTATGTTTGTTAGCAAAATTCATTGTGTCAATATTTTGCAAAATGGCGACAAGTATAAAAATTCAATCACTCATAACTCAGTAGTGTTAAATTTTAACATAAAGTTCGTTGGATATAAAACGTTAAGAAGCCTAAAATACATATAAATAAAATATAAAAAATATAGATTTTTGCTTCAAAACAAGCGATTTATTAGTTCGATCGTACCCCAATACTAGCCATTTTGAGACTTTCAGAAGAGTTAACGCTCTTAAGTGCTTGGTTTTAAAGATTTAAAATTAAATTTTTAGAATCGCATAGAAAAACCGTGCACCCTCTATGCGTTATGTATTAAAAAAATATATAAAATTTATTTTTAAAATGGCGGCTAATGTAAAAATTCAAAGTCTCATAACTTTGCAAAATATAATTTTACATGAAAATGTGGTATGCAAAAAGTGTTTAGAAACTTAATTTGCATTTAAAAACAATTTTTAAATATTTTTTTTTTGATAAAAACCGAGTCTTACGGTATATATACAGGGACCCCATACGAGCTTTTATGCGACTCTGCATATAGTTAACGCTCGTATTTGGTTGCTATTTAAGATATTGACTTAAATTTTTTAACAAAAATAGAGCTTTAGAATATGCTTACGAATCAGTTTAGAAAAATTTCTAAATAATGAAAAAAAGGTTTTTTTTTGAAAACACGTTTAGTTTTATGAGTCGATCAACCCACCATACATACGCTTATAAGATTTGCAATATAGTTAAGGTCAGTGTGAGCTTATTTATACATGTTTAAAATTCAATTTTTGTGACAGTAAAGAATTCTTAAGCATTCTGTATATGTTTGTTAGCAAAATCCATTGTGTCAATATTTTGCAAAATGGCGACAAGTATAAAAATTCAATCACTCATAGCTCAGTAGTGTTAAATTTTAACATAAAGTTCGTTGAATATAAAACGTTAAGAAGCCTAAAATACATATAAATAAAATATAAAAAATATAGATTTTTGCTTCAAAACAAGCGATTTATTAGTTCGATCGTACCCCAATACTAGCCATTTTGAGACTTTCAGAAGAGTTAACGCTCTTAACTGCTTGGTTTTGAAGATTTAAAATCAAATTTTTAGAATCGCATAAAAAAACCGTGCACCCTCTATGCGTTATGTATTAAAAAAATATATAAAATTTATTTTTAAAATGGCGGCTAATGTAAAAATTCAAAGTCTCATAACTTTGCAAAATAAAATTCTACATAAAAATGTAGTATGCAAAAAGTGTTTAGAAACTTAATTTGCATTTAAAAACAATTTTTGAATATTTTTTTTTTTGATAAAAACAGAGTCTTACGGTATATATACAGGGACCCCATACGAGCTTTTATGCGACTCTGCATATAGTTAACGCTCGTATTTGGTTTCTATTTAAGATATTGACTTAAATTTTTTAACAAAAATAGAGCTTTAGAATATGCTTACAATCAGTTTAGAAAAATTTCTAAATAATGAAAAAAAGGTTTTTTTTTTAAAACACGTTTAGTTTTATGAGTCGATCGACTTACCATACATACGCTCATAAGATTTGCAATATAGTTAAGGACAGTGTGAGCTTATTTATACATTTTTAAAATTCAATTTTTGTGACAGTAAAGAATTCTTAAGCATCCTGTGTATGTTTGTTAGCAAAATCCATTGTGTCAATATTTTGCAAAATGGCGACAAGTATAAAAATTCAATCACTCATAACTCAGTAGTGTTAAATTTTAACATAAAGTTTGATTAATATAAAACGTTAAGAAGCCTAAAATACATATAAATAAAATATAAAAAATATAGATTTTTGCTTCAAAACAAGCGATTTATTAGTTCGATCGTACCCCAATACTAGCCATTTTGAGACTTTCAGAAGAGTTAACGCTCTTAAGTGCTTGGTTTTAAAAGATTTAAAATAAAATTTTTAGAATCGCATAGAAAAACCGTGCACCCTCTATGCGTTATGTAATAAAAAAATATATAAAATTTATTTTTAAAATGGCGGCTAATGTAAAAATTCAAAGTCTCATAACTTTGCAAAATATAATTCTACATAAAAATGTGGTATGCAAAAAGTGTTTAGAAACTTAATTTGCATGTAAAAACAATTTTTGAATATTTTTTTTTTGATTAAAACCGAGTCTTACGGTATATATACAGGGACCCCATACGAGCTTTTATGCGACTCTGCATATAGTTAACGCTCGTATTTGGTTTCTATTTAAGATATTGACCTTAATTTTTTAACAAAAATAGAGCTTTAGAATAGGCTTACGAATCAGTTTAGAAAAATTTCTAAATAATGAAAAAAAGGTTTTTTTTTCAAAACACGTTTAGTTTTATGAGTCGATCGACCCACCATACATACGCTCATAAGATTTGCAATATAGTTAAGGTCAGTGTGAGCTTATTTATACATTTTTAAAATTCAATTTTTGTGACAGTTAAGAATTCTTTAGCATCCTGTGTATGTTTGTTAGCAAAATTCATTGCGTCAATATTTTGCAAAATGGCGACAAGTATAAAAATTCAATCACTCATAACTCAGTAGTGGTAAATTTTAACATAAAGTTCGTTTAATATAAAACGTTAAGAAGCCTAAAATACATATAAATAAAATATAAAAAATATAGATTTTTGCTTCAAAACAAGCGATTTATTAGTTCGATCGTACCCCAATACTAGCCATTTTGAGACTTTCAGAAGAGTTAACGCTTTTAAGTGCTTAGTTTTAAAAGATTTAAAATTAAATTTTTAGAATCGCATAGAAAAACCGTGCACCCTCTATGCGTTATGTATTAAAAAAATATATAAAATTTATTTTTAAAATGGCGGCTAATGTAAAAATTCAAAGTCTCATAACTTTGCAAAATGAAATTCTACATAAAAATGTAGTATGCAAAAAGTGTTTAGAAACTTAATTTGCATTTAAAAACAATTTTTAAATATTTTTTTTTTGATAAAAACAGAGTCTTACGGTATATATACAGGGACCCCATACGAGCTTTTATGCGACTCTGCATATAGTTAACGCTCGTATTTGGTTCCTATTTAAGATATTGACTTAAATTTTTTACCAAAAATAGAGCTTTAGAATATGCTTACGAATCAGTTTAGAAAAATTTCTAAATAATGAAAAAAAGGTTTTTTTTTCAAAACACGTTTAGTTTTATGAGTCGATCGACCCACCATACATACGCTCATAAGATTTGCAATATAGTTAAGGTCAGTGTGAGCTTATTTATACATTTTTAAAATTCAATTTTTGTGACAGTTAAGAATTCTTTAGCATCCTGTGTAAGTTTGTTAGCAAAATTCATTGTGTCAATATTTTGCAAAATGGCGACAAGTATAAAAATTCAATCACTCATAACTCAGTAGTGTTAAATTTTAACATAAAGTTCGTTGAATATAAAACGTTAAGAAGCCTAAAATACATATAAATAAAATATAAAAAATATAGATTTTTGCTTCAAAACAAGCGATTTATTAGTTCGATCGTACCCCAATACTAGCCATTTTGAGACTTTCAGAAGAGTTAACGCTCTTAACTGCTTGGTTTTGAAGATTTAAAATTAAATTTTTAGAATCGCATAGAAAAACCGTGCACCCTCTATGCGTTATGTATTAAAAAAATATATAAAATTTATTTTTAAAATGGCGGCTAATGTAAAAATTCAAAGTCTCATACCTTTGCAAAATATAATTCTACATGAAAATGTGGTATGCAAAAAGTGTTTAGAAACTTAATTTGCATTTAAAAACAATTTTTGAATATTTTTTTTTTGATAAAAACCGAGTCTTACGGTATATATACAGGGACCCCATACGAGCTTTTATGCGACTCTGCATATAGTTAACGCTCGTATTTGGTTTCTATTTAAGATATTGACTTAAATTTTTTAACAAAAATAGAGCTTTAGAATATGCTTACGAATCAGTTTAGAAAAATTTCTAAATAATGAAAAAAAGGTTTTTTTTTTAAAACACGTTTAGTTTTATGAGTCAATCGACACACCATACATACGCTCATAAGATTTGCAATATAGTTAAGGTCAGTGTGAGCTTATTTATACATTTTTAAAATTCAATTTTTGTGACAGTAAAGAATTCTTAAGCATCCTGTGTATGTTTGTTAGCAAAATCCATTGTGTCAATATTTTGCAAAATGGCGACAAGTATAAAAATTCAATCACTCATAACTCAGTAGTGTTAAATTTTAACATAAAGTTCGTTGAATATAAAACGTTAAGAAGCCTAAAATACATATAAATAAAATATAAAAAATATAGATTTTTGCTTCAAAACAAGCGATTTATTAGTTCGATCGTACCCCAATACTAGCCATTTTGAGACTTTCAGAAGAGTTACCGCTCTTAAGTGCTTGGTTTTAAAGATTTAAAATTAAATTTTTAGAATCGCATAGAAAAACCGTGCACCCTCTATGCGTTATGTATTAAAAAAATATATAAAATTTATTTTTAAAATGGCGGCTAATGTAAAAATTCAAAGTCTCATAACTTTGCAAAATAAAATTCTACATAAAAATGTAGTATGCAAAAAGTGTTTAGAAACTTAATTTGCATTTAAAAACAATTTTTGCATATTTTTTTTTTGATAAAAACAGAGTCTTACGGTATATATACAGGGACCCCATACGAGCTTTTATGCGACTCTGCATATAGTTAACGCTCGTATTTGGTTCCTATTTAAGATATTGACTTAAATTTTTTAACAAAAATAGAGCTTTAGAATATGCTTACGAATCAGTTTAGAAAAATTTCTAAATAATGAAAAAAAGGTTTTTTTTTCAAAACACGTTTAGTTTTATGAGTCGATCGACCCACCATACATACGCTCATAAGATTTGCAATATAGTTAAGGTCAGTGTGAGCTTATTTATACATTTTTAAAATTCAATTTTTGTGACAGTTAAGAATTCTTTAGCATCCTGTGTATGTTTGTTAGCAAAATCCATTGTGTCAATATTTTGCAAAATGGCGACAAGTATAAAAATTCAATCACTCATAACTCAGTAGTGTTAAATTTTAACATAAAGTTTGATTAATATAAAACGTTAAGAAGCCTAAAATACATATAAATAAAATAAAAAAAAATATAGATTTTTGCTTCAAAACAAGCGATTTATTAGTTCGATCGTACCCCAATACTAGCCATTTTGAGACTTTCAGAAGAGTTAACGCTCTTAACTGCTTGGTTTTGAAGATTTAAAATTAAATTTTAGAATCGCATAGAAAAACCGTGCACCCTCTATGCGTTATGTATTAAAAAAATATATAAAATTTATTTTTAAAATGGCGGCTAATGTAAAAATTCAAAGTCTCATACCTTTGCAAAATATAATTCTACATGAAAATGTGGTATGCAAAAAGTGTTTAGAAACTTAATTTGCATTTAAAAACAATTTTTGAATATTTTTTTTTTGATAAAAACCGAGTCTTACGGTATATATACAGGGACCCCATACGAGCTTTTATGCGACTCTGCATATAGTTAACGCTCGTATTAGGTTTCTATTTAAGATATTGACTTAAATTTTTTAACAAAAATAGAGCTTTAGAATATGCTTACGAATCAGTTTAGAAAAATTTCTAAATAATGAAAAAAAGGTTTTTTTTTTAAAACACGTTTAGTTTTATGAGTCAATCGACACACCATACATACGCTCATAAGATTTGCAATATAGTTAAGGTCAGTGTGAGCTTATTTATACATTTTTAAAATTCAATTTTTGTGACAGTAAAGAATTCTTAAGCATCCTGTGTATGTTTGTTAGCAAAATCCATTGTGTCAATATTTTGCAAAATGGCGACAAGTATAAAAATTCAATCACTCATAACTCAGTAGTGTTAAATTTTAACATAAAGTTCGTTGAATATAAAACGTTAAGAAGCCTAAAATACATATAAATAAAATATAAAAAATATAGATTTTTGCTTCAAAACAAGCGATTTATTAGTTCGATCGTACCCCAATACTAGCCATTTTGAGACTTTCAGAAGAGTTAACGCTCTTAAGTGCTTGGTTTTAAAGATTTAAAATTAAATTTTTAGAATCGCATAGAAAAACCGTGCACCCTCTATGCGTTATGTATTAAAAAAATATATAAAATTTATTTTTAAAATGGCGGCTAATGTAAAAATTCAAAGTCTCCTAACTTTGCAAAATAAAATTCTACATAAAATTGTAGTATGCAAAAAGTGTTTAGAAACTTAATTTGCATTTAAAAACAATTTTTGAATATTTTTTTTTTGATAAAAACAGAGTCTTACGGTATATATACAGGGACCCCATACGAGCTTTTATGCGACTCTGCATATAGTTAACGCTTGCATTTGGTTCCTATTTAAGATATTAACTTAAATTTAATAACAAAAATAGAGCTTTAGAATATGCTTACGAATCAGTTTAGAAAAATTTTTAAATAATGAAAAAAAGGTTTTTTTTTCAAAACACGTTTAGTTTTATGAGTCGATCGACCCACCATACATACGCTCATAAGATTTGCAATATAGTTAAGGTCAGTGTGAGCTTATTTATACATGTTTAAAATTCAATTTTTGTGACAGTAAAAAATTCTTAAGCATTCTGTATATGTTTGTTAGCAAAATCCATTGTGTCAATATTTTGCAAAATGGCGACAAGTATAAAAATTCAATCACTCATAACTCAGTAGTGTTAAATTTTAACATAAAGTTCGTTGAATATAAAACGTTAAGAAGCCTAAAATACATATAAATAAAATATAAAAAATATAGATTTTTGCTTCAAAACAAGCGATTTATTAGTTCGATCGTACCCCAATACTAGCCATTTTGAGACTTTCAGAAGAGTTAACGCTCTTAACTGCTTGGTTTTGAAGATTTAAAATTAAATTTTTAGAATCGCATAGAAAAACCGTGCACCCTCTATGCGTTATGTATTAAAAAAATATATAAAATTTATTTTTAAAATGGCGGCTAATGTAAAAATTCAAAGTCTCATACCTTTGCAAAATATAATTCTACATGAAAATGTGGTATGCAAAAAGTGTTTAGAAACTTAATTTGCATTTAAAAACAATTTTTGAATATTTTTTTTTTGATAAAAACCGAGTCTTACGGTATATATACAGGGACCCCATACGAGCTTTTATGCGACTCTGCATATAGTTAACGCTCGTATTTGGTTTCTATTTAAGATATTGACTTAAATTTTTTAACAAAAATAGAGCTTTAGAATATGCTTACGAATCAGTTTAGAAAAATTTCTAAATAATGAAAAAAAGGTTTTTTTTTTAAAACACGTTTAGTTTTATGAGTCAATCGACACACCATACATACGCTCATAAGATTTGCAATATAGTTAAGGTCAGTGTGAGCTTATTTATACATTTTTAAAATTCAATTTTTGTGACAGTAAAGAATTCTTAAGCATCCTGTGTATGTTTGTTAGCAAAATCCATTGTGTCAATATTTTGCAAAATGGCGACAAGTATAAAAATTCAATCACTCATAGCTCAGTAGTGTTAAATTTTAACATAAAGTTCGTTGAATATAAAACGTTAAGAAGCCTAAAATACATATAAATAAAATATAAAAAATATAGATTTTTGCTTCAAAACAAGCGATTTATTAGTTCGATCGTACCCCAATACTAGCCATTTTTAACTTTCAGAAGAGTTAACGCTCTTAAGTGCTTGGTTTTAAAGATTTAAAATTAAATTTTTAGAATCGCATAGAAAAACCGTGCACCCTCTATGCGTTATGTATTAAAAAAATATATAAAATTTATTTTTAAAATGGCGGCTAATGTAAAAATTCAAAGTCTCATAACTTTGCAAAATAAAATTCTACATAAAAATGTAGTATGCAAAAAGTGTTTAGAAACTTAATTTGCATTTAAAAACAATTTTTGAATATTTTTTTTTTGATAAAAACAGAGTCTTACGGTATATATACAGGGACCCCATACGAGCTTTTATGCGACTCTGCATATAGTTAACGCTCGTATTTGGTTCCTATTTAAGATATTGACTTAAATTTTTTAACAAAAATAGAGCTTTAGAATATGCTTACGAATCAGTTTAGAAAAATTTCTAAATAATGAAAAAAAGGTTTTTTTTTCAAAACACGTTTAGTTTTATGAGTCGATCGACCCACCATACATACGCTCATAAGATTTGCAATATAGTTAAGGTCAGTGTGAGCTTATTTATACATGTTTAAAATTCAATTTTTGTGACAGTAAAGAATTCTTAAGCATCCTGTGTATGTTTGTTAGCAAAATCCATTGTGTCAATATTTTGCAAAATGGCGACAAGTATAAAAATTCAATCACTCATAACTCAGTAGTGTTAAATTTTAACATAAAGTTCGTTGAATATAAAACGTTAAGAAGCCTAAAATACATATAAATAAAATATAAAAAATATAGATTTTTGCTTCAAAACAAGCGATTTATTAGTTCGATCGTACCCCAATACTAGCCATTTTGAGACTTTCAGAAGAGTTAACGCTCTTAAGTGCTTGGTTTTAAAGATTTAAAATTAAATTTTTAGAATCGCATAGAAAAACCGTGCACCCTCTATGCGTTATGTATTAAAAAAATATATAAAATTTATTTTAAAAATGGCGGCTAATGTAAAAATTCAAAGTCTCATAACTTTGCAAAATAAAATTCTACATAAAAATGTAGTATGCAAAAAGTGTTTAGAAACTTAATTTGCATTTAAAAACAATTTTTGAATATTTTTTTTTTGATAAAAACAGAGTCTTACGGTATATATACAGGGACCCCATACGAGCTTTTATGCGACTCTGCATATAGTTAACGCTCGTATTTGGTTCCTATTTAAGGTATTGACCTAAATTTTGTAACAAAAATAGAGCTTTAGAATATGCTTACGAATCAGTTTAGAAAAATTTCTAAATAATGAAAAAAAGTTTTTTTTTCAAAACACGTTTAGTTTTATGAGTCGATCGACCCACCATACATACGCTCATAAGATTTGCAATATAGTTAAGGTCAGTGTGAGCTTATTTATACATTTTTAAAATTCAATTTTTGTGACAGTTAAGAATTCTTTAGCATCCTGTGTATGTTTGTTAGCAAAATCCATTGTGTCAATATTTTGCAAAATGGCGACAAGTATAAAAATTCAATCACTGATAACTCAGTAGTGTTAAATTTTAACATAAAGTTCGTTGAATATAAAACGTTAAGAAGCCTAAAATACATATAAATAAAATATAAAAAATATAGATTTTTGCTTCAAAACAAGCGATTTATTAGTTCGATCGTACCCCAATACTAGCCATTTTGAGACTTTCAGAAGAGTTAACGCTCTTAAGTGCTTGGTTTTAAAGATTTAAAATTAAATTTTTAGAATCGCATAGAAAAACCGTGCACCCTCTATGCTTTATGTATTAAAAAAATATATAAAATTTATTTTTAAAATGGCGGCTAATGTAAAAATTTAAAGTCTCATAACTTTGCAAAATAAAATTCTACATAAAAATGTAGTATGCAAAAAGTGTTTAGAAACTTAATTTGCATTTAAAAACAATTTTTGAATATTTTTTTTTTAATAAAAACAGAGTCTTACGGTATATATACAGGGACCCCATACGAGCTTTTATGCGACTCTGCATATAGTTAACGCTCGTATTTGGTTCCTATTTAAGATATTGACTTAAATTTTTTAACAAAAATAGAGCTTTAGAATATGCTTACGAATCAGTTTAGAAAAATTTCTAAATAATGAAAAAAAGGTTTTTTTTTCAAAACACGTTTAGTTTTATGAGTCGATCGACCCACCATACATACGCTCATAAGATTTGCAATATAGTTAAGGTCAGTGTGAGCTTATTTATACATTTTTAAAATTCAATTTTTGTGACAGTTAAGAATTCTTTAGCATCCTGTGTATGTTTGTTAGCAAAATTCATTGTGTCAATATTTTGCAAAATGGCGACAAGTATAAAATTCAATCACTCATAACTCAGTAGTGTTAAATTTTAACATAAAGTTCGTTAAATATAAAACGTTAAGAAGCCTAAAATACATATAAATAAAATATAAAAAATATAGATTTTTGCTTCAAAACAAGCGATTTATTAGTTCGATCGTACCCCAATACTAGCCATTTTGAGACTTTCAGAAGAGTTAACGCTCTTAAGTGCTTGGTTTTAAAGATTTAAAATTAAATTTTTAGAATCGCATAGAAAAACCGTGCACCCTCTATGCGTTATGTATTAAAAAAATATATAAAATTTATTTTTAAAATGGCGGCTAATGTAAAAATTCAAAGTCTCATAACTTTGCAAAATAAAATTCTACATAAAAATGTAGTATGCAAAAAGTGTTTAGAAACTTAATTTGCATTTAAAAACAATTTTTGAATATTTTTTTTTTGATAAAAACAGAGTCTTACGGTATATATACAGGGACCCCATACGAGCTTTTATGCGACTCTGCATATAGTTAACGCTCGTATTTGGTTCCTATTTAAGATATTGACTTAAATTTTTTAACAAAAATAGAGCTTTAGAATATGCTTACGAATCAGTTTAGAAAAATTTCTAAATAATGAAAAAAAGGTTTTTTTTTCAAACTACGTTTAGTTTTATGAGTCGATCGACCCACCATACATACGCTCATAAGATTTGCAATATAGTTAAGGTCAGTGTGAGCTTATTTATACATTTTTAAAATTCAATTTTTGTGACAGTAAAGAATTCTTAAGCATCCTGTGTATGTTTGTTAGCAAAATCCATTGTGTCAATATTTTGCAAAATTGCGACAAGTATAAAAATTCAATCACTCATAACTCAGTAGTGTTAAATTTTAACATAAAGTTCGTTGAATATAAAACGTTAAGAAGCCTAAAATACATATAAATAAAATATAAAAAATATAAATTTTTGCTTCAAAACAAGCGATTTATTAGTTCGATCGTACCCCAATACTAGCCATTTTGAGACTTTCAGAAGAGTTACCGCTCTTAAGTGCTTGGTTTTAAAGATTTAAAATTAAATTTTTAGAATCGCATAGAAAAACCGTGCACCCTCTATGCGTTATGTATTAAAAAAATATATAAAATTTATTTTTAAAATGGCGGCTAATGTAAAAATTCAAAGTCTCATAACTTTGCAAAATAAAATTCTACATAAAAATGTAGTATGCAAAAAGTGTTTAGAAACTTAATTTGCATTTAAAAACAATTTTTGCATATTTTTTTTTTGATAAAAACAGAGTCTTACGGTATATATACAGGGACCCCATACGAGCTTTTATGCGACTCTGCATATAGTTAACGCTCGTATTTGGTTCCTATTTAAGATATTGACTTAAATTTTTTAACAAAAATAGAGCTTTAGAATATGCTTACGAATCAGTTTAGAAAAATTTCTAAATAATGAAAAAAAGGTTTTTTTTTCAAAACACGTTTAGTTTTATGAGTCGATCGACCCACCATACATACGCTCATAAGATTTGCAATATAGTTAAGGTCAGTGTGAGCTTATTTATACATTTTTAAAATTCAATTTTTGTGACAGTTAAGAATTCTTTAGCATCCTGTGTATGTTTGTTAGCAAAATCCATTGTGTCAATATTTTGCAAAATGGCGACAAGTATAAAAATTCAATCACTCATAACTCAGTAGTGTTAAATTTTAACATAAAGTTTGATTAATATAAAACGTTAAGAAGCCTAAAATACATATAAATAAAATAAAAAAAAATATAGATTTTTGCTTCAAAACAAGCGATTTATTAGTTCGATCGTACCCCAATACTAGCCATTTTGAGACTTTCAGAAGAGTTAACGCTCTTAACTGCTTGGTTTTGAAGATTTAAAATTAAATTTTAGAATCGCATAGAAAAACCGTGCACCCTCTATGCGTTATGTATTAAAAAAATATATAAAATTTATTTTTAAAATGGCGGCTAATGTAAAAATTCAAAGTCTCATACCTTTGCAAAATATAATTCTACATGAAAATGTGGTATGCAAAAAGTGTTTAGAAACTTAATTTGCATTTAAAAACAATTTTTGAATATTTTTTTTTTGATAAAAACCGAGTCTTACGGTATATATACAGGGACCCCATACGAGCTTTTATGCGACTCTGCATATAGTTAACGCTCGTATTAGGTTTCTATTTAAGATATTGACTTAAATTTTTTAACAAAAATAGAGCTTTAGAATATGCTTACGAATCAGTTTAGAAAAATTTCTAAATAATGAAAAAAAGGTTTTTTTTTTAAAACACGTTTAGTTTTATGAGTCAATCGACACACCATACATACGCTCATAAGATTTGCAATATAGTTAAGGTCAGTGTGAGCTTATTTATACATTTTTAAAATTCAATTTTTGTGACAGTAAAGAATTCTTAAGCATCCTGTGTATGTTTGTTAGCAAAATCCATTGTGTCAATATTTTGCAAAATGGCGACAAGTATAAAAATTCAATCACTCATAGCTCAGTAGTGTTAAATTTTAACATAAAGTTCGTTGAATATAAAACGTTAAGAAGCCTAAAATACATATAAATAAAATATAAAAAATATAGATTTTTGCTTCAAAACAAGCGATTTATTAGTTCGATCGTACCCCAATACTAGCCATTTTTAACTTTCAGAAGAGTTAACGCTCTTAAGTGCTTGGTTTTAAAGATTTAAAATTAAATTTTTAGAATCGCATAGAAAAACCGTGCACCCTCTATGCGTTATGTATTAAAAAAATATATAAAATTTATTTTTAAAATGGCGGCTAATGTAAAAATTCAAAGTCTCATAACTTTGCAAAATAAAATTCTACATAAAAATGTAGTATGCAAAAAGTGTTTAGAAACTTAATTTGCATTTAAAAACAATTTTTGAATATTTTTTTTTTGATAAAAACAGAGTCTTACGGTATATATACAGGGACCCCATACGAGCTTTTATGCGACTCTGCATATAGTTAACGCTCGTATTTGGTTCCTATTTAAGATATTGACTTAAATTTTTTAACAAAAATAGAGCTTTAGAATATGCTTACGAATCAGTTTAGAAAAATTTCTAAATAATGAAAAAAAGGTTTTTTTTTCAAAACACGTTTAGTTTTATGAGTCGATCGACCCACCATACATACGCTCATAAGATTTGCAATATAGTTAAGGTCAGTGTGAGCTTATTTATACATGTTTAAAATTCAATTTTTGTGACAGTAAAGAATTCTTAAGCATCCTGTGTATGTTTGTTAGCAAAATCCATTGTGTCAATATTTTGCAAAATGGCGACAAGTATAAAAATTCAATCACTCATAACTCAGTAGTGTTAAATTTTAACATAAAGTTCGTTGAATATAAAACGTTAAGAAGCCTAAAATACATATAAATAAAATATAAAAAATATAGATTTTTGCTTCAAAACAAGCGATTTATTAGTTCGATCGTACCCCAATACTAGCCATTTTGAGACTTTCAGAAGAGTTAACGCTCTTAAGTGCTTGGTTTTAAAGATTTAAAATTAAATTTTTAGAATCGCATAGAAAAACCGTGCACCCTCTATGCGTTATGTATTAAAAAAATATATAAAATTTATTTTTAAAATGGCGGCTAATGTAAAAATTCAAAGTCTCATAACTTTGCAAAATAAAATTCTACATAAAAATGTAGTATGCAAAAAGTGTTTAGAAACTTAATTTGCATTTAAAAACAATTTTTGAATATTTTTTTTTTGATAAAAACAGAGTCTTACGGTATATATACAGGGACCCCATACGAGCTTTTATGCGACTCTGCATATAGTTAACGCTCGTATTTGGTTCCTATTTAAGGTATTGACCTAAATTTTGTAACAAAAATAGAGCTTTAGAATATGCTTACGAATCAGTTTAGAAAAATTTCTAAATAATGAAAAAAAGTTTTTTTTTCAAAACACGTTTAGTTTTATGAGTCGATCGACCCACCATACATACGCTCATAAGATTTGCAATATAGTTAAGGTCAGTGTGAGCTTATTTATACATTTTTAAAATTCAATTTTTGTGACAGTTAAGAATTCTTTAGCATCCTGTGTATGTTTGTTAGCAAAATCCATTGTGTCAATATTTTGCAAAATGGCGACAAGTATAAAAATTCAATCACTGATAACTCAGTAGTGTTAAATTTTAACATAAAGTTCGTTGAATATAAAACGTTAAGAAGCCTAAAATACATATAAATAAAATATAAAAAATATAGATTTTTGCTTCAAAACAAGCGATTTATTAGTTCGATCGTACCCCAATACTA
Source organism: Plectrocnemia conspersa (assembly GCF_051122295.1). Classification (NCBI taxonomy): domain Eukaryota; kingdom Metazoa; phylum Arthropoda; class Insecta; order Trichoptera; family Polycentropodidae; genus Plectrocnemia; species Plectrocnemia conspersa. The sequence goes on from NW_028277165.1 coordinate 156,788, forward strand.
GCCATTTTGAGACTTTCAGAAGAGTTAACGCTCTTAAGTGCTTGGTTTTAAAGATTTAAAATTAAATTTTTAGAATCGCATAGAAAAACCGTGCACCCTCTATGCGTTATGTATTAAAAAAATATATAAAATTTATTTTTAAAATGGCGGCTAATGTAAAAATTTAAAGTCTCATAACTTTGCAAAATAAAATTCTACATAAAAATGTAGTATGCAAAAAGTGTTTAGAAACTTAATTTGCATTTAAAAACAATTTTTGAATATTTTTTTTTTGATAAAAACAGAGTCTTACGGTATATATACAGGGACCCCATACGAGCTTTTATGCGACTCTGCATATAGTTAACGCTCGTATTTGGTTCCTATTTAAGATATTGACTTAAATTTTTTAACAAAAATAGAGCTTTAGAATATGCTTACGAATCAGTTTAGAAAAATTTCTAAATAATGAAAAAAAGGTTTTTTTTTCAAAACACGTTTAGTTTTATGAGTCGATCGACCCACCATACATACGCTCATAAGATTTGCAATATAGTTAAGGTCAGTGTGAGCTTATTTATACATTTTTAAAATTCAATTTTTGTGACAGTTAAGAATTCTTTAGCATCCTGTGTATGTTTGTTAGCAAAATTCATTGTGTCAATATTTTGCAAAATGGCGACAAGTATAAAAATTCAATCACTCATAACTCAGTAGTGTTAAATTTTAACATAAAGTTCGTTAAATATAAAACGTTAAGAAGCCTAAAATACATATAAATAAAATATAAAAAATATAGATTTTTGCTTCAAAACAAGCGATTTATTAGTTCGATCGTACCCCAATACTAGCCATTTTGAGACTTTCAGAAGAGTTAACGCTCTTAAGTGCTTGGTTTTAAAGATTTAAAATTAAATTTTTAGAATCGCATAGAAAAACCGTGCACCCTCTATGCGTTATGTATTAAAAAAATATATAAAATTTATTTTTAAAATGGCGGCTAATGTAAAAATTCAAAGTCTCATAACTTTGCAAAATAAAATTCTACATAAAAATGTAGTATGCAAAAAGTGTTTAGAAACTTAATTTGCATTTAAAAACAATTTTTGAATATTTTTTTTTTGATAAAAACAGAGTCTTACGGTATATATACAGGGACCCCATACGAGCTTTTATGCGACTCTGCATATAGTTAACGCTCGTATTTGGTTCCTATTTAAGATATTGACTTAAATTTTTTAACAAAAATAGAGCTTTAGAATATGCTTACGAATCAGTTTAGAAAAATTTCTAAATAATGAAAAAAAGGTTTTTTTTTCAAACTACGTTTAGTTTTATGAGTCGATCGACCCACCATACATACGCTCATAAGATTTGCAATATAGTTAAGGTCAGTGTGAGCTTATTTATACATTTTTAAAATTCAATTTTTGTGACAGTAAAGAATTCTTAAGCATCCTGTGTATGTTTGTTAGCAAAATCCATTGTGTCAATATTTTGCAAAATTGCGACAAGTATAAAAATTCAATCACTCATAACTCAGTAGTGTTAAATTTTAACATAAAGTTCGTTGAATATAAAACGTTAAGAAGCCTAAAATACATATAAATAAAATATAAAAAATATAGATTTTTGCTTCAAAACAAGCGATTTATTAGTTCGATCGTACCCCAATACTAGCCATTTTGAGACTTTCAGAAGAGTTAACGCTCTTAACTGCTTGGTTTTGAAGATTTAAAATTAAATTTTTAGAATCGCATAAAAAAAACGTGCACCCTCTATGCGTTATGTATTAAAAAAATATATAAAATTTATTTTTAAAATGGCGGCTAATGTAAAAATTCAAAGTCTCATAACTTTGCAAAATATAATTCTACATAAAAATGTGGTATGCAAAAAGTGTTTAGAAACTTAATTTGCATTTAAAAACAATTTTTGAATATTTTTTTTTTGATTAAAACCGAGTCTTACGGTATATATACAGGGACCCCATACGAGCTTTTATGCGACTCTGCATATAGTTAACGCTCGTATTTGGTTTCTATTTAAGATATTGACCTTAATTTTTTAACAAAAATAGAGCTTTAGAATAGGCTTACGAATCAGTTTAGAAAAATTTCTAAATAATGAAAAAAAGTTTTTTTTTTCAAAACACGTTTAGTTTTATGAGTCGATCGACCCACCATACATACGCTCATAAGATTTGCAATATAGTTAAGGTCAGTGTGAGCTTATTTATACATTTTTAAAATTCAATTTTTGTGACAGTTAAGAATTCTTTAGCATCCTGTGTATGTTTGTTAGCAAAATTCATTGTGTCAATATTTTGCAAAATGGCGACAAGTATAAAAATTCAATCACTCATAACTCAGTAGTGTTAAATTTTAACATAAAGTTCGTTGGATATAAAACGTTAAGAAGCCTAAAATACATATAAATAAAATATAAAAAATATAGATTTTTGCTTCAAAACAAGCGATTTATTAGTTCGATCGTACCCCAATACTAGCCATTTTGAGACTTTCAGAAGAGTTAACGCTCTTAAGTGCTTGGTTTTAAAGATTTAAAATTAAATTTTTAGAATCGCATAGAAAAACCGTGCACCCTCTATGCGTTATGTATTAAAAAAATATATAAAATTTATTTTTAAAATGGCGGCTAATGTAAAAATTCAAAGTCTCATAACTTTGCAAAATATAATTTTACATGAAAATGTGGTATGCAAAAAGTGTTTAGAAACTTAATTTGCATTTAAAAACAATTTTTAAATATTTTTTTTTTGATAAAAACCGAGTCTTACGGTATATATACAGGGACCCCATACGAGCTTTTATGCGACTCTGCATATAGTTAACGCTCGTATTTGGTTGCTATTTAAGATATTGACTTAAATTTTTTAACAAAAATAGAGCTTTAGAATATGCTTACGAATCAGTTTAGAAAAATTTCTAAATAATGAAAAAAAGGTTTTTTTTTGAAAACACGTTTAGTTTTATGAGTCGATCGACCCACCATACATACGCTTATAAGATTTGCAATATAGTTAAGGTCAGTGTGAGCTTATTTATACATGTTTAAAATTCAATTTTTGTGACAGTAAAGAATTCTTAAGCATTCTGTATATGTTTGTTAGCAAAATCCATTGTGTCAATATTTTGCAAAATGGCGACAAGTATAAAAATTCAATCACTCATAGCTCAGTAGTGTTAAATTTTAACATAAAGGTTGTTGAATATAAAACGTTAAGAAGCCTAAAATACATATAAATAAAATATAAAAAATATAGATTTTTGCTTCAAAACAAGCGATTTATTAGTTCGATCGTACCCCAATACTAGCCATTTTGAGACTTTCAGAAGAGTTAACGCTCTTAACTGCTTGGTTTTGAAGATTTAAAATCAAATTTTTAGAATCGCATAAAAAAACCGTGCACCCTCTATGCGTTATGTATTAAAAAAATATATAAAATTTATTTTTAAAATGGCGGCTAATGTAAAAATTCAAAGTCTCATAACTTTGCAAAATAAAATTCTACATAAAAATGTAGTATGCAAAAAGTGTTTAGAAACTTAATTTGCATTTAAAAACAATTTTTGAATATTTTTTTTTTTGATAAAAACAGAGTCTTACGGTATATATACAGGGACCCCATACGAGCTTTTATGCGACTCTGCATATAGTTAACGCTCGTATTTGGTTTCTATTTAAGATATTGACTTAAATTTTTTAACAAAAATAGAGCTTTAGAATATGCTTACAATCAGTTTAGAAAAATTTCTAAATAATGAAAAAAAGGTTTTTTTTTTAAAACACGTTTAGTTTTATGAGTCGATCGACTTACCATACATACGCTCATAAGATTTGCAATATAGTTAAGGACAGTGTGAGCTTATTTATACATTTTTAAAATTCAATTTTTGTGACAGTAAAGAATTCTTAAGCATCCTGTGTATGTTTGTTAGCAAAATCCATTGTGTCAATATTTTGCAAAATGGCGACAAGTATAAAAATTCAATCACTCATAACTCAGTAGTGTTAAATTTTAACATAAAGTTTGATTAATATAAAACGTTAAGAAGCCTAAAATACATATAAATAAAATATAAAAAATATAGATTTTTGCTTCAAAACAAGCGATTTATTAGTTCGATCGTACCCCAATACTAGCCATTTTGAGACTTTCAGAAGAGTTAACGCTCTTAAGTGCTTGGTTTTAAAAGATTTAAAATAAAATTTTTAGAATCGCATAGAAAAACCGTGCACCCTCTATGCGTTATGTATTAAAAAAAAATATAAAATGTATTTTTAAAATGGCGGCTAATGTAAAAATTCAAAGTCTCATAACTTTGCAAAATATAATTCTACATAAAAATGTGGTATGCAAAAAGTGTTTAGAAACTTAATTTGCATGTAAAAACAATTTTTGAATATTTTTTTTTTGATTAAAACCGAGTCTTACGGTATATATACAGGGACCCCATACGAGCTTTTATGCGACTCTGCATATAGTTAACGCTCGTATTTGGTTTCTATTTAAGATATTGACCTTAATTTTTTAACAAAAATAGAGCTTTAGAATAGGCTTACGAATCAGTTTAGAAAAATTTCTAAATAATGAAAAAAAGGTTTTTTTTTCAAAACACGTTTAGTTTTATGAGTCGATCGACCCACCATACATACGCTCATAAGATTTGCAATATAGTTAAGGTCAGTGTGAGCTTATTTATACATTTTTAAAATTCAATTTTTGTGACAGTTAAGAATTCTTTAGCATCCTGTGTATGTTTGTTAGCAAAATTCATTGTGTCAATATTTTGCAAAATGGCGACAAGTATAAAAATTCAATCACTCATAACTCAGTAGTGGTAAATTTTAACATAAAGTTCGTTTAATATAAAACGTTAAGAAGCCTAAAATACATATAAATAAAATATAAAAAATATAGATTTTTGCTTCAAAACAAGCGATTTATTAGTTCGATCGTACCCCAATACTAGCCATTTTGAGACTTTCAGAAGAGTTAACGCTTTTAAGTGCTTAGTTTTAAAAGATTTAAAATTAAATTTTTAGAATCGCATAGAAAAACCGTGCACCCTCTATGCGTTATGTATTAAAAAAATATATAAAATTTATTTTTAAAATGGCGGCTAATGTAAAAATTCAAAGTCTCATAACTTTGCAAAATGAAATTCTACATAAAAATGTAGTATGCAAAAAGTGTTTAGAAACTTAATTTGCATTTAAAAACAATTTTTAAATATTTTTTTTTTGATAAAAACAGAGTCTTACGGTATATATACAGGGACCCCATACGAGCTTTTATGCGACTCTGCATATAGTTAACGCTCGTATTTGGTTCCTATTTAAGATATTGACTTAAATTTTTTACCAAAAATAGAGCTTTAGAATATGCTTACGAATCAGTTTAGAAAAATTTCTAAATAATGAAAAAAAGGTTTTTTTTTCAAAACACGTTTAGTTTTATGAGTCGATCGACCCACCATACATACGCTCATAAGATTTGCAATATAGTTAAGGTCAGTGTGAGCTTATTTATACATTTTTAAAATTCAATTTTTGTGACAGTTAAGAATTCTTTAGCATCCTGTGTAAGTTTGTTAGCAAAATTCATTGTGTCAATATTTTGCAAAATGGCGACAAGTATAAAAATTCAATCACTCATAACTCAGTAGTGTTAAATTTTAACATAAAGTTCGTTGAATATAAAACGTTAAGAAGCCTAAAATACATATAAATAAAATATAAAAAATATAGATTTTTGCTTCAAAACAAGCGATTTATTAGTTCGATCGTACCCCAATACTAGCCATTTTGAGACTTTCAGAAGAGTTAACGCTCTTAAGTGCTTGGTTTTAAAGATTTAAAATTAAATTTTTAGAATCGCATAGAAAAACCGTGCACCCTCTATGCGTTATGTATTAAAAAAATATATAAAATTTATTTTTAAAATGGCGGCTAATGTAAAAATTCAAAGTCTCCTAACTTTGCAAAATAAAATTCTACATAAAATTGTAGTATGCAAAAAGTGTTTAGAAACTTAATTTGCATTTAAAAACAATTTTTGAATATTTTTTTTTTGATAAAAACAGAGTCTTACGGTATATATACAGGGACCCCATACGAGCTTTTATGCGACTTTGCATATAGTTAACGCTTGTATTTGGTTCCTATTTAAGATATTAACTTAAATTTAATAACAAAAATAGAGCTTTAGAATATGCTTACGAATCAGTTTAGAAAAATTTTTAAATAATGAAAAAAAGGTTTTTTTTTCAAAACACGTTTAGTTTTATGAGTCGATCGACCCACCATACATACGCTCATAAGATTTGCAATATAGTTAAGGTCAGTGTGAGCTTATTTATACATGTTTAAAATTCAATTTTTGTGACAGTAAAAAATTCTTAAGCATTCTGTATATGTTTGTTAGCAAAATCCATTGTGTCAATATTTTGCAAAATGGCGACAAGTATAAAAATTCAATCACTCATAACTCAGTAGTGTTAAATTTTAACATAAAGTTCGTTGAATATAAAACGTTAAGAAGCCTAAAATACATATAAATAAAATATAAAAAATATAGATTTTTGCTTCAAAACAAGCGATTTATTAGTTCGGTCGTACCCCAATACTAGCCATTTTGAGACTTTCAGAAGAGTTAACGCTCTTAACTGCTTGGTTTTGAAGATTTAAAATTAAATTTTTAGAATCGCATAGAAAAACCGTGCACCCTCTATGCGTTATGTATTAAAAAAATATATAAAATTTATTTTTAAAATGGCGGCTAATGTAAAAATTCAAAGTCTCATACCTTTGCAAAATATAATTCTACATGAAAATGTGGTATGCAAAAAGTGTTTAGAAACTTAATTTGCATTTAAAAACAATTTTTGAATATTTTTTTTTTGATAAAAACCGAGTCTTACGGTATATATACAGGGACCCCATACGAGCTTTTATGCGACTCTGCATATAGTTAACGCTCGTATTTGGTTTCTATTTAAGATATTGACTTAAATTTTTTAACAAAAATAGAGCTTTAGAATATGCTTACGAATCAGTTTAGAAAAATTTCTAAATAATGAAAAAAAGGTTTTTTTTTTAAAACACGTTTAGTTTTATGAGTCAATCGACACACCATACATACGCTCATAAGATTTGCAATATAGTTAAGGTCAGTGTGAGCTTATTTATACATTTTTAAAATTCAATTTTTGTGACAGTAAAGAATTCTTAAGCATCCTGTGTATGTTTGTTAGCAAAATCCATTGTGTCAATATTTTGCAAAATGGCGACAAGTATAAAAATTCAATCACTCATAACTCAGTAGTGTTAAATTTTAACATAAAGTTCGTTGAATATAAAACGTTAAGAAGCCTAAAATACATATAAATAAAATATAAAAAATATAGATTTTTGCTTCAAAACAAGCGATTTATTAGTTCGATCGTACCCCAATACTAGCCATTTTGAGACTTTCAGAAGAGTTACCGCTCTTAAGTGCTTGGTTTTAAAGATTTAAAATTAAATTTTTAGAATCGCATAGAAAAACCGTGCACCCTCTATGCGTTATGTATTAAAAAAATATATAAAATTTATTTTTAAAATGGCGGCTAATGTAAAAATTCAAAGTCTCATAACTTTGCAAAATAAAATTCTACATAAAAATGTAGTATGCAAAAAGTGTTTAGAAACTTAATTTGCATTTAAAAACAATTTTTGCATATTTTTTTTTTGATAAAAACAGAGTCTTACGGTATATATACAGGGACCCCATACGAGCTTTTATGCGACTCTGCATATAGTTAACGCTCGTATTTGGTTCCTATTTAAGATATTGACTTAAATTTTTTAACAAAAATAGAGCTTTAGAATATGCTTACGAATCAGTTTAGAAAAATTTCTAAATAATGAAAAAAAGGTTTTTTTTTCAAAACACGTTTAGTTTTATGAGTCGATCGACCCACCATACATACGCTCATAAGATTTGCAATATAGTTAAGGTCAGTGTGAGCTTATTTATACATTTTTAAAATTCAATTTTTGTGACAGTTAAGAATTCTTTAGCATCCTGTGTATGTTTGTTAGCAAAATCCATTGTGTCAATATTTTGCAAAATGGCGACAAGTATAAAAATTCAATCACTCATAACTCAGTAGTGTTAAATTTTAACATAAAGTTTGATTAATATAAAACGTTAAGAAGCCTAAAATACATATAAATAAAATAAAAAAAAATATAGATTTTTGCTTCAAAACAAGCGATTTATTAGTTCGATCGTACCCCAATACTAGCCATTTTGAGACTTTCAGAAGAGTTAACGCTCTTAACTGCTTGGTTTTGAAGATTTAAAATTAAATTTTAGAATCGCATAGAAAAACCGTGCACCCTCTATGCGTTATGTATTAAAAAAATATATAAAATTTATTTTTAAAATGGCGGCTAATGTAAAAATTCAAAGTCTCATACCTTTGCAAAATATAATTCTACATGAAAATGTGGTATGCAAAAAGTGTTTAGAAACTTAATTTGCATTTAAAAACAATTTTTGAATATTTTTTTTTTGATAAAAACCGAGTCTTACGGTATATATACAGGGACCCCATACGAGCTTTTATGCGACTCTGCATATAGTTAACGCTCGTATTAGGTTTCTATTTAAGATATTGACTTAAATTTTTTAACAAAAATAGAGCTTTAGAATATGCTTACGAATCAGTTTAGAAAAATTTCTAAATAATGAAAAAAAGGTTTTTTTTTTAAAACACGTTTAGTTTTATTAGTCAATCGACACACCATACATACGCTCATAAGATTTGCAATATAGTTAAGGTCAGTGTGAGCTTATTTATACATTTTTAAAATTCAATTTTTGTGACAGTAAAGAATTCTTAAGCATCCTGTGTATGTTTGTTAGCAAAATCCATTGTGTCAATATTTTGCAAAATGGCGACAAGTATAAAAATTCAATCACTCATAGCTCAGTAGTGTTAAATTTTAACATAAAGTTCGTTGAATATAAAACGTTAAGAAGCCTAAAATACATATAAATAAAATATAAAAAATATAGATTTTTGCTTCAAAACAAGCGATTTATTAGTTCGATCGTACCCCAATACTAGCCATTTTTAACTTTCAGAAGAGTTAACGCTCTTAAGTGCTTGGTTTTAAAGATTTAAAATTAAATTTTTAGAATCGCATAGAAAAACCGTGCACCCTCTATGCGTTATGTATTAAAAAAATATATAAAATTTATTTTTAAAATGGCGGCTAATGTAAAAATTCAAAGTCTCATAACTTTGCAAAATAAAATTCTACATAAAAATGTAGTATGCAAAAAGTGTTTAGAAACTTAATTTGCATTTAAAAACAATTTTTGAATATTTTTTTTTTGATAAAAACAGAGTCTTACGGTATATATACAGGGACCCCATACGAGCTTTTATGCGACTCTGCATATAGTTAACGCTCGTATTTGGTTCCTATTTAAGATATTGACTTAAATTTTTTAACAAAAATAGAGCTTTAGAATATGCTTACGAATCAGTTTAGAAAAATTTCTAAATAATGAAAAAAAGGTTTTTTTTTCAAAACACGTTTAGTTTTATGAGTCGATCGACCCACCATACATACGCTCATAAGATTTGCAATATAGTTAAGGTCAGTGTGAGCTTATTTATACATGTTTAAAATTCAATTTTTGTGACAGTAAAGAATTCTTAAGCATCCTGTGTATGTTTGTTAGCAAAATCCATTGTGTCAATATTTTGCAAAATGGCGACAAGTATAAAAATTCAATCACTCATAACTCAGTAGTGTTAAATTTTAACATAAAGTTCGTTGAATATAAAACGTTAAGAAGCCTAAAATACATATAAATAAAATATAAAAAATATAGATTTTTGCTTCAAAACAAGCGATTTATTAGTTCGATCGTACCCCAATACTAGCCATTTTGAGACTTTCAGAAGAGTTAACGCTCTTAAGTGCTTGGTTTTAAAGATTTAAAATTAAATTTTTAGAATCGCATAGAAAAACCGTGCACCCTCTATGCGTTATGTATTAAAAAAATATATAAAATTTATTTTAAAAATGGCGGCTAATGTAAAAATTCAAAGTCTCATAACTTTGCAAAATAAAATTCTACATAAAAATGTAGTATGCAAAAAGTGTTTAGAAACTTAATTTGCATTTAAAAACAATTTTTGAATATTTTTTTTTTGATAAAAACAGAGTCTTACGGTATATATACAGGGACCCCATACGAGCTTTTATGCGACTCTGCATATAGTTAACGCTCGTATTTGGTTCCTATTTAAGGTATTGACCTAAATTTTGTAACAAAAATAGAGCTTTAGAATATGCTTACGAATCAGTTTAGAAAAATTTCTAAATAATGAAAAAAAGTTTTTTTTTCAAAACACGTTTAGTTTTATGAGTCGATCGACCCACCATACATACGCTCATAAGATTTGCAATATAGTTAAGGTCAGTGTGAGCTTATTTATACATTTTTAAAATTCAATTTTTGTGACAGTTAAGAATTCTTTAGCATCCTGTGTATGTTTGTTAGCAAAATCCATTGTGTCAATATTTTGCAAAATGGCGACAAGTATAAAAATTCAATCACTCATAACTCAGTAGTGTTAAATTTTAACATAAAGTTCGTTGAATATAAAACGTTAAGAAGCCTAAAATACATATAAATAAAATATAAAAAATATAGATTTTTGCTTCAAAACAAGCGATTTATTAGTTCGATCGTACCCCAATACTAGCCATTTTGAGACTTTCAGAAGAGTTAACGCTCTTAAGTGCTTGGTTTTAAAGATTTAAAATTAAATTTTTAGAATCGCATAGAAAAACCGTGCACCCTCTATGCGTTATGTATTAAAAAAATATATAAAATTTATTTTTAAAATGGCGGCTAATGTAAAAATTCAAAGTCTCATAACTTTGCAAAATAAAATTCTACATAAAAATGTAGTATGCAAAAAGTGTTTAGAAACTCAATTTGCATTTAAAAACAATTTTTGAATATTTTTTTTTTGATAAAAACAGAGTCTTACGGTATATATACAGGGACCCCATACGAGCTTTTATGCGACTCTGCATATAGTTAACGCTCGTATTTGGTTCCTATTTAAGATATTGACTTAAATTTTTAACAAAAATAGAGCTTTAGAATATGCTTACGAATCAGTTTAGAAAAATTTCTAAATAATGAAAAAAAGGTTTTTTTTTCAAAACACGTTTAGTTTTATGAGTCGATCGACCCACCATACATACGCTCATAAGATTTGCAATATAGTTAAGGTCAGTGTGAGCTTATTTATACATTTTTAAAATTCAATTTTTGTGACAGTAAAGAATTCTTAAGCTTCCTGTGTATGTTTGTTAGCAAAATCCATTGTGTCAATATTTTGCAAAATGGCGACAAGTATAAAAATTCAATCACTCATAACTCAGTAGTGTTAAATTTTAACATAAAGTTCGTTGAATATAAAACGTTAAGAAGCCTAAAATACATATAAATAAAATATAAAAAATATAGATTTTTGCTTCAAAACAAGCGATTTATTAGTTCGATCGTACCCCAATACTAGCCATTTTGAGACTTTCAGAAGAGTTAACGCTCTTAAGTGCTTGGTTTAAAAAGATTTAAAATAAAATTTTTAGAATCGCATAGAAAAACCGTGCACCCTCTATGCGTTATGTATTAAAAAAATATATAAAATTTATTTTTAAAATGGCGGCTAATGTAAAAATTCAAAGTCTCATAACTTTGCAAAATATAATTCTACATAAAAATGTGGTATGCAAAAAGTGTTTAGAAACTTAATTTGCATTTAAAAACAATTTTTGAATATTTTTTTTTTGATTAAAACCGAGTCTTACGGTATATATACAGGGACCCCATACGAGCTTTTATGCGACTCTGCATATAGTTAACGCTCGTATTTGGTTTCTATTTAAGATATTGACCTTAATTTTTTAACAAAAATAGAGCTTTAGAATAGGCTTACGAATCAGTTTAGAAAAATTTCTAAATAATGAAAAAAAGGTTTTTTTTTCAAAACACGTTTAGTTTTATGAGTCGATCGACCCACCATACATACGCTCATAAGATTTGCAATATAGTTAAGGTCAGTGTGAGCTTATTTATACATTTTTAAAATTCAATTTTTGTGACAGTTAAGAATTCTTTAGCATCCTGTGTATGTTTGTTAGCAAAATTCATTGTGTTAATATTTTGCAAAATGGCGACAAGTATAAAAATTCAATCACTCATAACTCAGTAGTGGTAAATTTTAACATAAAGTTCGTTGAATATAAAACGTTAAGAAGCCTAAAATACATATAAATAAAATATAAAAAATATAGATTTTTGCTTCAAAACAAGCGATTTATTAGTTCGATCGTACCCCAATACTAGCCATTTTGAGACTTTCAGAAGAGTTAACGCTTTTAAGTGCTTAGTTTTAAAAGATTTAAAATTAAATTTTTAGAATCGCATAGAAAAACCGTGCACCCTCTATGCGTTATGTATTAAAAAAATATATAAAATTTATTTTTAAAATATCGGCTAATGTAAAAATTCAAAGTCTCATAACTTTGCAAAATGAAATTCTACATAAAAATGTAGTATGCAAAAAGTGTTTAGAAACTTAATTTGCATTTAAAAACAATTTTTAAATATTTTTTTTTTGATAAAAACAGAGTCTTACGGTATATATACAGGGACCCCATACGAGCTTTTATGCGACTCTGCATATAGTTAACGCTCGTATTTGGTTCCTATTTAAGATATTGACTTAAATTTTTTACCAAAAATAGAGCTTTAGAATATGCTTACGAATCAGTTTAGAAAAATTTCTAAATAATGAAAAAAAGGTTTTTTTTTCAAAACACGTTTAGTTTTATGAGTCGATCGACCCACCATACATACGCTCATAAGATTTGCAATATAGTTAAGGTCAGTGTGAGCTTATTTATACATTTTTAAAATTCAATTTTTGTGACAGTTAAGAATTCTTTAGCATCCTGTGTAAGTTTGTTAGCAAAATTCATTGTGTCAATATTTTGCAAAATGGCGACAAGTATAAAAATTCAATCACTCATAACTCAGTAGTGTTAAATTTTAACATAAAGTTCGTTGAATATAAAACGTTAAGAAGCCTAAAATACATATAAATAAAATATAAAAAATATAGATTTTTGCTTCAAAACAAGCGATTTATTAGTTCGATCGTACCCCAATACTAGCCATTTTGAGACTTTCAGAAGAGTAACGCTCTTAAGTGCTTGGTTTTAAAGATTTAAAATTAAATTTTTAGAATCGCATAGAAAAACCGTGCACCCTCTATGCGTTATGTATTAAAAAAATATATAAAATTTATTTTTAAAATGGCGGCTAATGTAAAAATTCAAAGTCTCCTAACTTTGCAAAATAAAATTCTACATAAAAATGTAGTATGCAAAAAGTGTTTAGAAACTTAATTTGCATTTAAAAACAATTTTTGAATATTTTTTTTTTGATAAAAACAGAGTCTTACGGTATATATACAGGGACCCCATACGAGCTTTTATGCGACTCTGCATATAGTTAACGCTTGTATTTGGTTCCTATTTAAGATATTAACTTAAATTTATTAACAAAAATAGAGCTTTAGAATATGCTTACGAATCAGTTTAGAAAAATTTTTAAATAATGAAAAAAAGGTTTTTTTTTCAAAACACGTTTAGTTTTATGAGTCGATCGACCCACCATACATACGCTCATAAGATTTGCAATATAGTTAAGGTCAGTGTGAGCTTATTTATACATGTTTAAAATTCAATTTTTGTGACAGTAAAAAATTCTTAAGCATTCTGTATATGTTTGTTAGCAAAATCCATTGTGTCAATATTTTGCAAAATGGCGACAAGTATAAAAATTCAATCACTCATAACTCAGTAGTGTTAAATTTTAACATAAAGTTCGTTGAATATAAAACGTTAAGAAGCCTAAAATACATATAAATAAAATATAAAAAATATAGATTTTTGCTTCAAAACAAGCGATTTATTAGTTCGATCGTACCCCAATACTAGCCATTTTGAGACTTTCAGAAGAGTTAACGCTCTTAACTGCTTGGTTTTGAAGATTTAAAATTAAATTTTTAGAATCGCATAGAAAAACCGTGCACCCTCTATGCGTTATGTATTAAAAAAATATATAAAATTTATTTTTAAAATGGCGGCTAATGTAAAAATTCAAAGTCTCATACCTTTGCAAAATATAATTCTACATGAAAATGTGGTATGCAAAAAGTGTTTAGAAACTTAATTTGCATTTAAAAACAATTTTTGAATATTTTTTTTTTGATAAAAACCGAGTCTTACGGTATATATACAGGGACCCCATACGAGCTTTTATGCGACTCTGCATATAGTTAACGCTCGTATTTGGTTTCTATTTAAGATATTGACTTAAATTTTTTAACAAAAATAGAGCTTTAGAATATGCTTACGAATCAGTTTAGAAAAATTTCTAAATAATGAAAAAAAGGTTTTTTTTTTAAAACACGTTTAGTTTTATGAGTCAATCGACACACCATACATACGCTCATAAGATTTGCAATATAGTTAAGGTCAGTGTGAGCTTATTTATACATTTTTAAAATTCAATTTTTGTGACAGTAAAGAATTCTTAAGCATCCTGTGTATGTTTGTTAGCAAAATCCATTGTGTCAATATTTTGCAAAATGGCGACAAGTATAAAAATTTAATCACTCATAACTCAGTAGTGTTAAATTTTAACATAAAGTTCGTTGAATATAAAACGTTAAGAAGCCTAAAATACATATAAATAAAATATAAAAAATATAGATTTTTGCTTCAAAACAAGCGATTTATTAGTTCGATCGTACCCCAATACTAGCCATTTTGAGACTTTCAGAAGAGTTAACGCTCTTAAGTGCTTGGTTTTAAAGATTTAAAATTAAATTTTTAGAATCGCATAGAAAAACCGTGCACCCTCTATGCGTTATGTATTAAAAAAATATATAAAATTTATTTTTAAAATGGCGGCTAATGTAAAAATTCAAAGTCTCATAACTTTGCAAAATAAAATTCTACATAAAAATGTAGTATGCAAAAAGTGTTTAGAAACTTAATTTGCATTTAAAAACAATTTTTGAATATTTTTTTTTTGATAAAAACAGAGTCTTACGGTATATATACAGGGACCCCATACGAGCTTTTATGCGACTCTGCATATAGTTAACGCTCGTATTTGGTTCCTATTTAAGATATTGACTTAAATTTTTTAACAAAAATAGAGCTTGAGAATATGCTTACGAATCAGTTTAGAAAAATTTCTAAATAATGAAAAAAAGGTTTTTTTTTCAAAACACGTTTAGTTTTATGAGTCGATCGACCCACCATACATACGCTCATAAGATTTGCAATATAGTTAAGGTCAGTGTGAGCTTATTTATACATGTTTAAAATTCAATTTTTGTGACAGTAAAGAATTCTTAAGCATCCTGTGTATGTTTGTTAGCAAAATCCATTGTGTCAATATTTTGCAAAATGGCGACAAGTATAAAAATTCAATCACTCATAACTCAGTAGTGTTAAATTTTAACATAAAGTTCGTTGAATATAAAACGTTAAGAAACCTAAAATACATATAAATAAAATATAAAAAATATAGATTTTTGCTTCAAAACAAGCGATTTATTAGTTCGATCGTACCCCAATACTAGCCATTTTGAGACTTTCAGAAGAGTTAACGCTCTTAAGTGCTTGGTTTTAAAGATTTAAAATTAAATTTTTAGAATCGCATAGAAAAACCGTGCACCCTCTATGCGTTATGTATTAAAAAAATATATAAAATTTATTTTTAAAATGGCGGCTAATGTAAAAATTCAAAGTCTCATAACTTTGCAAAATAAAATTCTACATAAAAATGTAGTATGCAAAAAGTGTTTAGAAACTTAATTTGCATTTAAAAACAATTTTTGAATATTTTTTTTTTGATAAAAACAGAGTCTTACGGTATATATACAGGGACCCCATACGAGCTTTTATGCGACTCTGCATATAGTTAACGCTCGTATTTGGTTCCTATTTAAGATATTGACTTAAATTTTTTAACAAAAATAGAGCTTTAGAATATGCTTACGAATCAGTTTAGAAAAATTTCTAAATAATGAAAAAAAGGTTTTTTTTTCAAAACACGTTTAGTTTTATGAGTCGATCGACCCACCATACATACGCTCATAAGATTTGCAATATAGTTAAGGTCAGTGTGAGCTTATTTATACATGTTTAAAATTCAATTTTTGTGACAGTAAAGAATTCTTAAGCATCCTGTGTATGTTTGTTAGCAAAATCCATTGTGAAAATATTTTGCAAAATGGCGACAAGTATAAAAATTCAATCACTCATAACTCAGTAGTGTTAAATTTTAACATAAAGTTCGTTGAATATAAAACGTTAAGAAGCCTAAAATACATATAAATAAAATATAAAAAATATAGATTTTTGCTTCAAAACAAGCGATTTATTAGTTCGATCGTACCCCAATACTAGCCATTTTGAGACTTTCAGAAGAGTTACCGCTCTTAAGTGCTTGGTTTTAAAGATTTAAAATTAAATTTTTAGAATCGCATAGAAAAACCGTGCACCCTCTATGCGTTATGTATTAAAAAAATATATAAAATTTATTTTTAAAATGGCGGCTAATGTAAAAATTCAAAGTCTCATAACTTTGCAAAATAAAATTCTACATAAAAATGTAGTATGCAAAAAGTGTTTAGAAACTTAATTTGCATTTAAAAACAATTTTTGAATATTTTTTTTTTGATAAAAACAGAGTCTTACGGTATATATACAGGGACCCCATACGAGCTTTTATGCGACTCTGCATATAGTTAACGCTCGTATTTGGTTCCTATTTAAGATATTGACTTAAATTTTTTAACAAAAATAGAGCTTGAGAATATGCTTACGAATCAGTTTAGAAAAATTTCTAAATAATGAAAAAAAGGTTTTTTTTTCAAAACACGTTTAGTTTTATGAGTCGATCGACCCACCATACATACGCTCATAAGATTTGCAATATAGTTAAGGTCAGTGTGAGCTTATTTATACATGTTTAAAATTCAATTTTTGTGACAGTAAAGAATTCTTAAGCATCCTGTGTATGTTTGTTAGCAAAATCCATTGTGTCAATATTTTGCAAAATGGCGACAAGTATAAAAATTCAATCACTCATAACTCAGTAGTGTTAAATTTTAACATAAAGTTCGTTGAATATAAAACGTTAAGAAACCTAAAATACATATAAATAAAATATAAAAAATATAGATTTTTGCTTCAAAACAAGCGATTTATTAGTTCGATCGTACCCCAATACTAGCCATTTTGAGACTTTCAGAAGAGTTAACGCTCTTAAGTGCTTGGTTTTAAAGATTTAAAATTAAATTTTTAGAATCGCATAGAAAAACCGTGCACCCTCTATGCGTTATGTATTAAAAAAATATATAAAATTTATTTTTAAAATGGCGGCTAATGTAAAAATTCAAAGTCTCCTAACTTTGCAAAATAAAATTCTACATAAAATTGTAGTATGCAAAAAGTGTTTAGAAACTTAATTTGCATTTAAAAACAATTTTTGAATATTTTTTTTTTGATAAAAACAGAGTCTTACGGTATATATACAGGGACCCCATACGAGCTTTTATGCGACTCTGCATATAGTTAACGCTCGTATTTGGTTCCTATTTAAGATATTGACTTAAATTTTTTAACAAAAATAGAGCTTTAGAATATGCTTACGAATCAGTTTAGAAAAATTTCTAAATAATGAAAAAAAGGTTTTTTTTTCAAAACACGTTTAGTTTTATGAGTCGATCGACCCACCATACATACGCTCATAAGATTTGCAATATAGTTAAGGTCAGTGTGAGCTTATTTATACATGTTTAAAATTCAATTTTTGTGACAGTAAAGAATTCTTAAGCATCCTGTGTATGTTTGTTAGCAAAATCCATTGTGTCAATATTTTGCAAAATGGCGACAAGTATAAAAATTCAATCACTCATAACTCAGTAGTGTTAAATTTTAACATAAAGTTCGTTGAATATAAAACGTTAAGAAGCCTAAAATACATATAAATAAAATATAAAAAATATAGATTTTTGCTTCAAAACAAGCGATTTATTAGTTCGATCGTACCCCAATACTAGCCATTTTGAGACTTTCAGAAGAGTTACCGCTCTTAAGTGCTTGGTTTTAAAGATTTAAAATTAAATTTTTAGAATCGCATAGAAAAACCGTGCACCCTCTATGCGTTATGTATTAAAAAAATATATAAAATTTATTTTTAAAATGGCGGCTAATGTAAAAATTCAAAGTCTCATAACTTTGCAAAATAAAATTCTACATAAAAATGTAGTATGCAAAAAGTGTTTAGAAACTTAATTTGCATTTAAAAACAATTTTTGCATATTTTTTTTTTGATAAAAACAGAGTCTTACGGTATATATACAGGGACCCCATACGAGCTTTTATGCGACTCTGCATATAGTTAACGCTCGTATTTGGTTCCTATTTAAGATATTGACTAAAATTTTTTAACAAAAATAGAGCTTTAGAATATGCTTACGAATCAGTTTAGAAAAATTTCTAAATAATGAAAAAAAGGTTTTTTTTTCAAAACACGTTTAGTTTTATGAGTCGATCGACCCACCATACATACGCTCATAAGATTTGCAATATAGTTAAGGTCAGTGTGAGCTTATTTATACATTTTTAAAATTCAATTTTTGTGACAGTTAAGAATTCTTTAGCATCCTGTGTATGTTTGTTAGCAAAATCCATTGTGTCAATATTTTGCAAAATGGCGACAAGTATAAAAATTCAATCACTCATAACTCAGTAGTGTTAAATTTTAACATAAAGTTTGATTAATATAAAACGTTAAGCAGCCTAAAATACATATAAATAAAATAAAAAAAAATATAGATTTTTGCTTCAAAACAAGCGATTTATTAGTTCGATCGTACCCCAATACTAGCCATTTTGAGACTTTCAGAAGAGTTAACGCTCTTAACTGCTTGGTTTTGAAGATTTAAAATTAAATTTTAGAATCGCATAGAAAAACTGTGCACCCTCTATGCGTTATGTATTAAAAAAATATATAAAATTTATTTTTAAAATGGCGGCTAATGTAAAAATTCAAAGTCTCATACCTTTGCAAAATATAATTCTACATGAAAATGTGGTATGCAAAAAGTGTTTAGAAACTTAATTTGCATTTAAAAACAATTTTTGAATATTTTTTTTTTGATAAAAACCGAGTCTTACGGTATATATACAGGGACCCCATACGAGCTTTTATGCGACTCTGCATATAGTTAACGCTCGTATTTGGTTTCTATTTAAGATATTGACTTAAATTTTTTAACAAAAATAGAGCTTTAGAATATGCTTACGAATCAGTTTAGAAAAATTTCTAAATAATGAAAAAAAGGTTTTTTTTTTAAAACACGTTTAGTTTTATGAGTCAATCGACACACCATACATACGCTCATAAGATTTGCAATATAGTTAAGGTCAGTGTGAGCTTATTTATACATTTTTAAAATTCAATTTTTGTGACAGTAAAGAATTCTTAAGCATCCTGTGTATGTTTGTTAGCAAAATCCATTGTGTCAATATTTTGCAAAATGGCGACAAGTATAAAAATTCAATCACTCATAGCTCAGTAGTGTTAAATTTTAACATAAAGTTCGTTGAATATAAAACGTTAAGAAGCCTAAAATACATATAAATAAAATATAAAAAATATAGATTTTTGCTTCAAAACAAGCGATTTATTAGTTCGATCGTACCCCAATACTAGCCATTTTGAGACTTTCAGAAGAGTTAACGCTCTTAAGTGCTTGGTTTTAAAGATTTAAAATTAAATTTTTAGAATCGCATAGAAAAACCGTGCACCCTCTATGCGTTATGTAGCTTTTATGCGACTCTGCATATAGTTAACGCTCGTATTTGGTTTCTATTTAAGATATTGACTTAAATTTTTTAACAAAAATAGAGCTTTAGAATATGCTTACGAATCAGTTTAGAAAAATTTCTAAATAATGAAAAAAAGGTTTTTTTTTTAAAACACGTTTAGTTTTATGAGTCAATCGACACACCATACATACACTCATAAGATTTGCAATATAGTTAAGGTCAGTGTGAGCTTTCTTATCTATATTTAAAAATTTAATTTTTGTGACAGTATAGAATTCTTAAGTAGCCTGTGTATGTTTGTGAGCAAAATCCAATGTGTTAATTTTTTGCAAAATGGCGACAAGTATAAAAATTCAATTACTCATAACTCAGTAGTGTTAAATTTTAACAAAAAGTTCGCAATTCATAAAACGTTTAGAAGCTTAAAATACATCAAAATAAAATATAAGAAATATAGATTTTTACTTCAAAACAAGCGATGTATCAGTTCGATCGTACCCCCATACTAGCCATTTTGAGACTTTCAGAAGAGTTAACGCTCCTAACTGCTTGGTATCAAAGATTAAAAATTAAATTTTTAGTATCGCATAGAACTACCGTGCACACCCTATACGTAATGTATTAAAAAAATTATATAATATTTATTTCAAATGGCGGCTAATGTAAAAATTCAAAGTGTTATAACTTTGCAAAATTTAATTCTACTGAAAAATATTGTATGCAAAAAGTGTTAAGAAACTTAATTTTGCATTAAAAAACAATTTTTTATTATTTTTTTTTTGATAAAAACCGAGTCTTACGGTATATTGACAGGGACCTCAAACGAGCTTTTATGCGACTCTGCATATAGTTAACGCTCGTATTTGGTTTCTTTTTAAGATATTGACTTGATTTTTTATACAAAAATAGAGCTTTAGAATATGCTTACGAATCAGTTTAGAAAAATTTCTAAATAATGAAAAAAAGGTTTTTTTTCAAAACACGTTTAGTTTTATGAGTCGTTCGACCCACCATACATACGCTCATAAGATTTGCAATATAGTTAAGGTCAGTGTGAGCTTATTTATACATTTTTAAAATTCAATGTTTGTGCCAGTAAAGAATTCTTAAGCATTCTGTGTATGTTTGTTAGCAAAATCCATTGTGTCAATATTTTGCAAAATGGCGACAAGTATAAAAATTCAATCACTCATAACTCAGTAGTGTTAAATTTTAACATAAAGTTCGTTGAATATAAAACGTTAAGAAGCCTAAAATACATATAAATAAAATATAAAAAATATAGATTTTTGCTTCAAAACAAGCGATTTATTAGTTCGATCGTACCCCAATACTAGCCATTTTGAGACTTTCAGAAGAGTTAACGCTCTTAAGTGCTTGGTTTGAAAGATTTAAAATTAAATTTTTAGAATCGCATAGAAAAACCGTGCACCCTCTATGCGTTATGTATTAAAAAAATATATAAAATTTATTTTTAAAATGGCGGCTAATGTAAAAATTCAAAGTCTCATAACTTTGCAAAATAAAATTCTACATAAAAATGTAGTATGCAAAAAGTGTTTAGAAACTTAATTTGCATTTAAAAACAATTTTTGAATATTTTTTTTTTGATAAAAACCGAGGCTTACGGTATATATACAGGGACCCCATACGAGCTTTTATGCGACTCTGCATATAGTTAACGCTCGTATTTGGTTCCTATTTAAGATATTGACTTAAATTTTTTAACAAAAATAGAGCTTTAGAATATGCTTACGAATCAGTTTAGAAAAATTTTTAAATAATGAAAAAAAGATTTTTTTTTAAAACACGTTTAGTTTTATGAGTCGATCGACCCACCATACATACACTCATAAGATTTGCAATATAGTTAAGGTCAGTGTGAGCTTATTTATACATTTTTAAAATTCAATTTTTGTGACAGTATAGAATTCTTAAGTAGCCTGTGTATGTTTGTGAGCAAAATCCAATGTGTTAATTTTTTGCAAAATGGCGACAAGTATAAAAATTCAATTACTCATAACTCAGTAGTGTTAAATTTTAACAAAAAGTTCGCAATTCATAAAACGTTTAGAAGCTTAAAATACATCAAAATAAAATATAAGAAATATAGATTTTTACTTCAAAACAAGCGATGTATCAGTTCGATCGTACCCCCATACTAGCCATTTTGAGACTTTCAGAAGAGTTAACGCTCCTAACTGCTTGGTATCAAAGATTAAAAATTAAATTTTTAGTATCGCATAGAACTACCGTGCACACCCTATACGTAATGTATTAAAAAAATTATATAATATTTATTTCAAATGGCGGCTAATGTAAAAATTCAAAGTGTTATAACTTTGCAAAATTAAATTCTACTGAAAAATATTGTATGCGTAAAGTGTTAAGAAACTTAATTTTGCATTGAAAAACAATTTTTTATTATTTTTTTTTTGATAAAAACCGAGTCTTACGGTATATTGACAGGGACCCCAAACGAGCTTTTATGCGACTCTGCATATAGTTAACGCTCGTATTTGGTTTCTTTTTAAGATATTGACTTGATTTTTTAAACAAAAATAGAGCTTTAGAATATGCTTACGAATCAGTTTAGAAAAATTTCTAAATAATGAAAAAAAGGTTTTTTTTCAAAACACGTTTAGTTTTATGAGTCGTTCGACCCACCATACATACGCTCATAAGATTTGCAATATAGTTAAGGTCAGTGTGAGCTTATTTATACATTTTTAAAATTCAATGTTTGTGCCAGTAAAGAATTCTTAAGCATTCTGTGTATGTTTGTTAGCAAAATCCATTGTGTCAATATTTTGCAAAATGGCGACAAGTATAAAAATTCAATCACTCATAACTCAGTAGTGTTAAATTTTAACATAAAGTTCGTTGAATATAAAACGTTAAGAAGCCTAAAATACATATAAATAAAATATAAAAAATATAGATTTTTGCTTCAAAACAAGCGATTTATTAGTTCGATCGTACCCCAATACTAGCCATTTTGAGACTTTCAGAAGAGTTAACGCTCTTAAGTGCTTGGTTTGAAAGATTTAAAATTAAATTTTTAGAATCGCATAGAAAAACCGTGCACCCTCTATGCGTTATGTATTAAAAAAATATATAAAATTTATTTTTTAAATGGCGGCTAATGTAAAAATTCAAAGTCTCATAACTTTGCAAAATAAAATTCTACATAAAAATGTAGTATGCAAAAAGTGTTTAGAAACTTAATTTGCATTTAAAAACAATTTTTGAATATTTTTTTTTTGATAAAAACAGAGACTTACGGTATATATACAGGGACCCCATACGAGCTTTTATGCGACTCTGCATATAGTTAACGCTCGTATTTGGTTCCTATTTAAGATATTGACGGAAATTTTTTAACAAAAATAGAGCTTTAGAATATGCTTACGAATCAGTTTAGAAAAATTTCTAAATAATGAAAAAAAGGTTTTTTTTTCAAAACACGTTTAGTTTTATGAGTCGATCGACCCACCATACATACGCTCATAAGATTTGCAATATAGTTAAGGTCAGTGTGAGCTTTCTTATCTATATTTAAATTTCAATTTTTGTGACAGTATAGAATTCTTAAGTAGCCTGTGTATGTTTGTGAGCAAAATCTAAAGTGTTAATTTTTTGCAAAATGGCGACAAGTATAAAAATTCAATTACTCATAACTCAGTAGTGTTAAATTTTAACAAAAAGTTCGCAATTCATAAAACGTTTAGAAGCTTAAAATACATCAAAATAAAATATAAAAAATATAGATTTTTACTTCAAAACAAGCGATGTATCAGTTCGATCGTACCCCCATACTAGCCATTTTGAGACTTTCAGAAGAGTTAACGCTCCTAACTGCTTGGTATCAAAGATTAAAAATTAAATTTTTAGTATCGCATAGAACTACCGTGCACACCCTATACGTAATGTATTAAAAAAATTATATAATATTTATTTCAAATGGCGGCTAATGTAAAAATTCAAAGTGTTATAACTTTGCAAAATTAAATTCTACTGAAAAATATTGTATGCGTAAAGTGTTAAGAAACTTAATTTTGCATTGAAAAACAATTTTTTATTATTTTTTTTTTGATAAAAACCGAGTCTTACGGTATATTGACAGGGACCCCAAACGAGCTTTTATGCGACTCTGCATATAGTTAACGCTCGTATTTGGTTCCTTTTTAAGATATTGACTTGATTTTTTAAACAAAAATAGAGCTTTCGAATATACTTACGATACTTTAAAAATAATTTAAAAATATTAAAATTTAAAAAAAAAAGTTTTTTTTTTTAAAACACGTTTAGTGTTATGAGTCGATAGACCCACTATACATACGCTCATAAGATTGGCAATATAGTTAAGGTCAGGGTGAGCTTATTTATACATATTTAAATTTCAATTTTTGCGACAGTATAGAATTCTTAAGCATCCTGTGTATGTTTGTTAGCAAATTTCGTCAAAAAAAATATAAAAAAAAAATTTTTTGCTTCAAAACAAGCGATGTATTAGTTCGATCGGTTTTTTTTATAAGCCTTTTTATACGAGAGACTTGCAATAAAGTCAACTTTCTGAATTTTTTTATATCAATAAAAAACATTCAATTTTGTTATCGAATACAGTTTTTAAGCATTTCCTTAATAATATGAAAAAAATATTTAGTTTTTTTCTCAAAATGTCGGCGAATTTAAAATTTTAAAGTATCATTACTTTGTGGGGGAAAATCTGAATAAAAAAATTTATAACAAAGGAATTTATTGGCAAAAAGTCTTATATTGCTTGTTTTGAAGCAAAAATTTTTTTTTTTAATAAATTTTTTGGTGCAGGCTTAGCTGTTCAAAGTTTTATGAACAACGAACTTAAAGAATAATTTTAACTTACGAATGTATGAGTGTTATAAATTTCAAAATTTGCCGCTAATTTGCAAAAAAATAACGTTTTGGATTTTTCTAGCAAACATGACAGGGTGCTTAAGAATAGTATATTGTAACAAAAAATAATATTTAATTATGTACGTAATTTTGCATGAGTAGAAAACTATTTATTCTGCCGTTACAATTTGATACATTCTAATTATAAATAAATACGTATATATTAGGGAAAATATATTAAATACACTTAAACTATTAATCAATTTAAGAATCATATAATATCAAAACAATATTATATGATGTATGTATTATTCAACAACTTAATCTTATTTGAGTAAAGTTCCATGAATTTATTAAAAATAAAAATCTTAGATATTATTGCTAGTTGATTTTGTTAAATCGTTATATGTTTTAAAAGCAATATATTTTAAAGAATTTGTGTCAAACTTTACAGAAAATGTTTGAAGGATGTGTAAATCATCGATCAATTTTTAGAATAATGTATCTCTTTTCTAAATTTAAATTTAGTATTTATAATTGATTTTTCCTCTAACATTTTTTTGGTTAATATTAATAATTCATATTTTAGAAGAATAAGTAGTAATAGGCAAAAATTTTGTTTTTATATATATGTCTTTTGTGTGAGCATCAAAAGGTAAATTCAATAATTTTTTTATAGCACTACATATTTTGTATTGTGATTTTATTTTTAATTGACTTGTAAACTCACAAACGCAAGACATATGCTAGATGACTATGAATATGTGAATAATATATGTTTAATCTAGTTTTATATGATAAAATATTTTGAAACCTGTATAAATTTTTTGACATTGGTAATACTGTTTTTATTATACAAGCAATATGGGTATAAAAAATTAAACTCTTATCCAATAGCAGACCTAAGAATGTTATATTATCACTTTTTGTAATTAAATATTATATAGTATTTTTTTTTCATTACTTTTTAATTTGGTAAATCTCATCCATTCGTTAATATTGATCAAATAACTCTGCATGTTATTTTGTATGGTTTGTATGTTTTAGAGTTATATTATATATTAGCACTGTATCATCAGCATACAGTTGAATCCTTTCTGCAAAGTTACATAGGGTTAAATCATTAATGTACAGATTAAATATAATAGTATACCCTTGTGGAATTTTACACTTGACCACCTCACTACCATTTTACGTACCACTTATCACAACTATTTGTTTATTATTATTTAAATAGCTTTTTAATAAATTTATCGTTGGTCCAACTATTCCGATATGGTTTCATTACTCTAATAACATGTTATGGTCTATTGCAGGCATGGCGAACCAACGCACGTTTGAGAATTTGGATTGCACGCGAACGATTTCCAAATTCAAAAATATTTTTTAATTTTTATTACTTATCAAATGTTTTTTATTACTTATCAGATAAACGACAATCGTTTTAATAACGTAAACAACTATTTTATCGTGGAACTTGAAATAATATTTAAGCTGGCAGCACTGCCTTTGACGTTTGTTTTCATTTGAGGTTATGTTCGTTGTAATTTGTTGTTTACCAACGTTGCAGGTGTCACTGTCAGTGAGTGAAGATAAGTTCGTCGATCTCTAACATCTCGCTGATAGTAGAGGTGTTAACATTGACCATGTTCATATAATATATTCAATATATACAATAATACGCTGTTTCTGACAAGTGAAAAATTACAACATCATCGTTGAGTAATGTTTTTCACCAAATACGATGTGACAAAATGAGCTGAAGAGTATGGCATGATTAACAAAGGCGGAAAAGCAGTATGTTCTGGGACAGTTGTATTGGTCAGTTAAACGGCATTTTGAGATCTCTCCTTGAAAAAAGTAAGGAAGAACAAAAAGAATTTATTGCAATCTACATCCCTAATGAAATTTATCGGCAGTCGTTCAAATATAACTGCTGCTAGTTTTGATGCCTCAAACAAGCATGGCTAAAACGAAACATAGATATAAAGTCTTCAGATTGAATTTACCTATAACTGGATCAGTTCGTTTAGTAATTTTTAGTCGATACTGCAATGGAAATAATATCAAAGAAGAATTGATCAGTTTAATATCATTAGCAACAACAACAAAAGGAATAGATATTTGCAATGCAGTTGTAAAAGCACTCACTGAAAGAGAAATAGATCTTTAGGCACTGTAAGATGTTATGATTCTTGTAACGAAATTAGTCAATTTGATATCTGCACGCGGATTAAATGAACGATTTTTTTTAGAATTATTAAACGAGGTAAACTCAGTATATAATGGTTTACTTATGTACAACAACGTGCGATGGTTAAGTTGCTGAAAAGTGTTTGGATGAAGTTAAGCTTTTTTTAATTAACGAAAATCTCATTGAAAAATATAATGAGCTACTAGACGTCGAATGGCTGTCAAAATTAATGTTTTTTACTGATTTGTGCTTACATTTAAATGAATTAAATATCAAACTGCAAGGTGTTAACAAAACAATTAATGTTATGTTTGATTTAATCAAAGAATTTCAAGCTAAATTACAAATTTTTTATCGTGAAGTTGTATCTAACACCTTCAAATACTTCCCAAATACAAAAAAAAATTTTGCAGAAGAAAAGCCAGACCAAATCAAATTAACACAATAATTTTCTGTAGTTATTCAATCGATAATCAACGAGTTTTCTTCAAGATTTAAACATTTCAGGAGATTTGAAAAGACATCAAAATTTATTTTATATCCACACACCCAAAAAGGTTCGCCATGCCTGGTTTATTCTATCAAAAGCTTTTTTTATGTCTATAAATAATGCTGAAGTTTTATTTTTATCATTAAGCCTTTGTTGTATTTCATTAATTAAAGCAAAAGCCGCATTTTTTGTTTTGGATTTGCTTCTAAATCCATATTGTAAACTAAGCTTTTCAAAAACTAATTTATTCTATTGGCTATAATTGATTCAAAATTTTTTGATATAATTGGTAACAGATATAGGTCGATACTTATAAGATCTGTTAACTTGAGCCATATTTGTGATAGTGTTATATCATCAATGGAAATTTGTGTTTGATTTGATAAAAATGTTTCAATTAAGATGAAATGTTTATTAAATTCATTGTCTATTATTTTTTTATCTATAATTAAATCTCCATTATTATTTAAAATTACATTTTTCGAGTGTTTTTGATAATTGTTTTAATATTTTTCCATATTTTCAATTGGTTATTATTAGTATTATTAAACATTTTAATATAGTATTTTACTTTTATTTTCCTTCGATAAGCGAGAGTTTTTTCTGGGCTAAGATAATACTAGGTTGTAGCTTCCATTTGTGATGACACATATTTATATTTTTAATTAAGTTATTTAGATGTTCATCAAACCATAGAACGTTGGCTATATTTTTAATGATTTATAGTATAAGTTAATAAAGCCAGCAACATACAAATTTAAAATATTCTTTTATTAAAAAATATTATATTTGATAAAAAAAATTAAATATATATGTATACACATCGCTGTTTTAGCTCAAATTGTTATAATAATAATTTTGTAAAATCTTAATAAAAATACGAATTGATTTTTAAAACAATTATAGCGAGCCATCTCCCTCTAGTATTATTAAAAAAAACATGGGTTTAGACGAACGCATGTATACGTGCGCTTGGCGCTGAGGGCCCGACAAAGCAACGCAAATGTACAGGTCCCGTCATTTAAAAAGAGCGGACGACTGTGGATGGGATAGGTCGCACAAAGTTACTAATTGTTTAATTTATTATATTTAAATAATTTATTTTAAAGGTCTATTCGAAATTTGAAAAAATGATTTTTTTATATACTTTTACCAGATCGTTATGGATAGCATAGAAACCAGATGAGGCCGTGGTGTTGGTGAAAGTATTTAGTATCCATTTATTGATCGTCGTTGTCATCACTTGAATCAGTAGAAGAATCATCATCATTAACGCGAATGACAAATGTTTTACTGTACTCTTCTATATTGTTTTACTTTAATAATTGGTAGTTGTGTTCCATCTATTCTGTATATGGCCATTACAAATCTTGTTACGGCCTAACAGCGGCTGTCACCGGAGTTCGCGAAACAAATCGTTTATTGGATTGTCATATCAAAAGAGCAGGTGAACAATTTCAAACAGGTAAATTATTTTGTATATATATATATATATATATATATATAATAAATAGATAGTAATTATAAATATATTAATCCTGAAGATCACCATGTCAACAGTTAAGAAAGTAAGATAATACGATGAAGAATGGCTTTTCAAGTATGGAGTTATTGAAACAGACAATAAAAGCATCTGTCTCATAGTTACAACGTAAGGCGACATTTTGAAACGATGCATAAAAATCTCATTTCATTGTTTTTAAATATTTTTAGTCGCATTGTATTGCACGACATGGAAAAAATCGACAGGGTTAGCGATCTTTATTTGCTGACTTTGAGGGAAAAGATCGTATATTAGCTTTGGACGAAGATACTTTGACACGATTACTTTGTGAATGTACTCGATTTCTTTGGACGAGAGTACAGATATACAACAGGTATTGTGAGATTTAAATCTGGAAATATTATAAAAGAAGAATTGATCAAATTGATGAATTTGCCAGAAAGAACTACCGGTGCTGAATTATGAACAAGTTTACGTTAAACATTACTGAAATGAAGATTGTTTCTGTAACGACTGATGGTGCCCCAAGCATGGTTGGAAAAAACATAGGATTTATAAACCTACTGAAGCCAAAAATTTAACATCTTTCAACTGAATTTCATTGCAGAAAAGGGAAATTAAAATCATTCGATAATGTGATATCAATTGTAACAAGTGTTGCAAATCATATATATTATCTGCACAAGCTTTAAATAAGCGAGAATTTTCAAAATTATTAGAAGAGGTAGATTTTCAATATTCAGGACTTTTAATGTACACTAACGTTCGATGGACAAGTTTTAAATCGCTTTGTTAATTTGCACCATGAAATAAAAATCTTCTTACGTGAACAAGATGAGAATCGATATATTCATTAATGATTTAAATTCGAAAACAATGAAATATTTTGTAACTTCAGTTAATTTAGAAACTAATGATAAAGCAATTAAACGATGTTGATCGTGTTTAGAAGAAATAAAGACAGGAATAATCAATTTAAACAACTATTACATTTGTTATATCCCCACACATAATTTAATATAAATCTTTAGAGTTGAGTTTCTTCAATTGGCTAAATATCGATAATTTAGAAATGGAATTAGTAAGTTCCAAAACAGTTTTATATGGAGAAATAAATTTATAGAATTAAACGTCGAATTAGTGAAAAAAGCACATGAAATTGAGAATAAATCAATAGAGGAAAAAGTCGAAATATAATATTACAAGAATGGAACTCTTCACCAAGCTCATTTGAAGGAATGAAAAGGTTAGCTACTGCGCTTTTAACTATGTTCGGTTCGACGTATGCACGCAAACAGTTATTTATTTTCATTGATTAATTTTATTAAATCAGGACTATGAAATCGACTTAGTAAAAAAATGACCGCTGCATGCGTAAGATTAAAAACCACTAACTATGCACCTGCACAAATAAACAACAATAGATTTCCCATTACACGGTTTATTTTTCCTTTCTTTATTTCATTTATAAAGAGTTCATTGAAATTTTGCTTGTAAACTTCAATGTTAATAAAACTTGTAAGCCTTTATTTATTATTGTTTTAATTACTCAACCTGTGACCCGCCACATGGATTTAATGAAAAAATATCAAATTTGACCCACTTGGGGAAAAGGTTAGCCATCCCTACGCTAGAGCATCGCCCTGTCGTAGACTGTTGAATGTTCGCAACAGGTTTTGATAGATCATTTTGTACTCTCACTTGGCATTTGACATTTCTCATTGTGATCTAATCTCACCGAGGAGATTAGTTTTTTGTACACCCTGCTGTGTACTCTTTAGATTATTTCACGCATAAAAAATGACGACATAAAAAAACTTCAAATTCTTCAATACCTACAATCGCATAAAAGAGTATTGTGTCAAATATAATATTAGATTTCTTTTATTGAATTATATTTTTGAGCTCATGTAATGAGTTATTATAGTATTAATAGTGGGGGGGGGGGGGTGCAAATTTAGTTTTTGCCTGGGGTGCCAAATAACCTAGGACCGGCTCTGTCTGTAATATTGTGTAATAAGCAGTATTCCAAAAAGAAACATATACAATAGATAGATATTCATATGAGTTGCTAATTCTGTTCAATTCTAATAAAAAGTGAATAAATAAATAAAATCTTTAATTTTCTTATAAATACAAGAAAAAAACATAAAATTAAAATATAAACAGCTTTATTAATTTATAAAATAAAACACTTATCTTACAACAATGAAACAGACATATAAAAAATACTAATATTTTAAGAATATTGCAATTAAAATTCAGTAAAAGAATAAAATAATATAATTTAATACAAAAACAAGAATAAATAATAATTAACAAACTAAATTTAAAAAAAATGTTTTCAGGATAGATTCGAAACTGTTTTTTTTAGATTTTCTTTGAGTGGTAACCATTTCAACTGTATTTAAGGGAGGGGGGGGGCAAAATTTTTTGGAAATTCATAGTATTTTATTAAATGTCTTGCATTTTTCTGGCCAAGTTCAAGGGGTCCGCGTTTAAAATCCACGTCAAAAGCAATAAAATCATGCCGTCGCAGTGGAAACGTTCAGTTATTTACCGTTCACATTAAGATTTTTCAACAATATTACTACTTTAAATAAATCGAATGAAGCATATCTAAACCGAATTTTGCTCAATACGAGAGAGCAAAACACAATTATGTCTTCCCAGAAGTCAAAAATCCACGTCAAAAGTCATAAAATCGTACCGTCGCTATGTTAAATTGCGTTTTTGTATTCATAATGGTTTAGGTTAGGCGCTACAATATATCATTCAAAACAAGTAAAAAATCAACAAATTAGTCATGACATTTGATTATTGCAAGACGATTTGCCAATTTGAATAAAAAAATCTGGACGAGTAAAAATGAAAAAATCAACTAATCATCGTTGATGTTTAACATGATTTACTTTAGTTAAGGATACTTAGTACGCATGAATGTCGTAATATTATAATATTTTCTACTTTACTTCGTAAACATAGAAAATATTGTGAGTGTACTCGGGATTAGAGAAAGGAAAAACTTAACTAGATATATCGGAATTCTTAAGAACACGAAGTAGTATTCTTGGGCCACATATTAAGAAAATCCATGATAAAACATTGACAATTAAAAAACCTTAAAAACAAATTTAATAATTTCCTACATACCCTAGAAATGTAGCTCTATAAATAAAAATATGCTGGTAGAACTTTGATAATAATGGGAGTAAAGATACTAGACTACATAAAAGGCCGTTGTTTGGACTACTTAAGGCTTTACTTATTCAAAAGAAAATTAAAAATAATAACATATCACAATCTCTCAGGTAGCTAGTGTCGTTGATAGGAATTAACTGAAAGTTGTAAATAATTTTATTAAAATTTGATAAATTCGACTACTTTAGAAAATATTAGATAAAAAGTAAAGTGGAAAAAAATTACATTCAACGTTCATACAGATGTGTAATTAAAAGCTATTAAGGGCCATTGAATGTCACGCTATGACATATAGAATTCCACCGGAAATTATAGTCATTACGCAAACCAGTAAAGACGTGATAAAGAATTTACTGGTTTATTTTATTGCTATTTTCTGACCAACCGGGCAATAAAATCAGCATTTGTTAAACTGTTGTTTTCACATATACATCTTAGCTATTCATGGATATATATTTTATAGGGCATTCAGTTTAAGCACCACATTACACGAACGGTTCTTCAATCGCGAAAATGCCGCCTACAAGCAAGTGCCGCCTGGGGCGCCCCCCCCCCTTAGCTACGCTACTGCCTCGTCTTCATTGAAGAAAGTGCACATGAGCATGTTCAAATATAATACAAATATTTTTTATCTCGATGGCAGACGGTCGATCAGACTTTCTCCGAATATATTTATGTCTTGGAATGACATTCAAAATGCTTTGCCAAGAATCGTACTTTGAATGTGATTTTATTGACCTCTAATTTAAAACATTTGGGACATTTTACTACTATTTTCTTTAAATGGCAAACAAGTAACCGTTTTATAGGATGAGATAATTTACTGATTGTTTAGAAGCACAGAGCACAACCCTACAAAGAATAGGTGAGAGGCAAATAGTGATGGATTCTTATAATAGTGTAACGGTGCATATATTACTGAGCGTTATTAAATTTTAATATTGTTGCATTCTTAAATCATATATCAACTCATATAAGATTTTCATTCACGTTGATAATTTATGCGTTACCTCCTTTCTTCGGTGCTTGGTGGTTAAAATCATTGTTTATATCATATACGAGTCGCGCCGCATCCGATCGATTATTATTCTTTGAAAGTTTCTTTAATTCGACTTCAGAACGTCTTCTATGGCACTTCCTAAATTTCAAATTGCTTTATAATAATATTTCATACGTCCACCGAATCTAAATTCAACGAATAATATTATATTTACTCGTTCCAAAAACGTAACATATGTTCGAATTCTAAATTTATAGTCTTAACATATTACAAATAGACTGACGCGCCAGTGACGCATTTCTTCAGCTAAAGTATTAGCTATAAGTGTATCATAGACGCTATCTGTTACTCTAATACTAATATCTATAGATATTCATATATCTTAAGTGCATTCGTTGTAAATCTTATTTTTTATACGTTTGTTTAGTTTGTAGTTTCATTACGCTGTCATGGTGCATCAAAGCCACTTATCAGGGTCATATCTAATAACGCCCCGGCAGTATTTTTTTGCATTTTGTTACGTGTTCGTAATAATCCGAGTAAATAAGCCTTATCGTTGAATTTATTCTTTTCTAATTGTTTTCAGGCTTTAATGTGATCTTATTTACTTTTTTATATAGATAGCACCGTAGAAACATAGATTATCGATTCATATAAAATATTACATAATTTTTCATTATTTTTTTACTAAAAATCCAGATATATACAATAGTTGATTATATCCTGTACTACTTTTTCTCAGCATGAGCATCTTTTTTATGTTCATGTCGGCCGATACCCGACCCTGTCGAATCAGGAAACAGAGCTTCAAACATAATTATAAATATGTTTTATCGCCGGCTCTAAATTATTAGATGTTTGGTTGAAGCTGAATTTAAAGCGCGAAAACCGATAAAAAAAAAAACACTATTTACTAAGAAAATTAAAAAGAATCGTCTTGAATGGGCAACAGCTCATCGCCATTGGACCGTCGAAGATAGGAGAATAGTGGCTTTCTCCAACGCAGTCAAATTTAATCTGTTTGGAAAAGATGGTAAGCAAATTTTCACTGTATTTATCGATGCCAGGCAGAATACAAGAATTTATATAAATAAGGGTGAAGTTACGTCAAATTAATTTTGTCAAAATATTATAAAAGTGTTTTATTTACAAGCTTCTAATTTTTAAAGGTCCTCGATATTGCTTTCTATGAATAAAACAAAAAAAAGGTCGTGTGCACATGTTAAGCTATGTCAACTTTCAATTGTGACCAATCACAGCTGTACAAGTTTTGGAAAAAACGCAAAAAATAAATAAAAAACGTACACGCCATAAAAAGATTAAATGTACATACATCACTACTAAACAAACATTTTAATTTTGTATAAAAAAATATATAATACAATATATGCTTAGTTTTCTATAGATTAAATATGCATTATAAATCATAACCAAACATAAAAATTATATTTGAACGTTTTTGTCAAAGAAAAAAACGACGAGTTTTACCGAAAATTTATGAGTAAAAACTAAGATAGTAGAATTAATTAGAACATTAATGTTTGTGATACACTGCGAATCAGTAAAATCGCTTATTGCCCAAAATGGGCATTTTTTTGTCAAATTCATGAAAAGTGTAAGCCCATTGCTCCATTCATGAATTAGGCAAACTAATATGCATGCATTAAGTCAATGAGATAATAGCGTTCTGATTGTGTTTTTTGGAACTAAGCCAAATGACATTTTTGACAGTTGCGAAACATCACGTATGTTAAAGGGTCAAACCAACGTTCTCTCGCACCTAACCTGTCCAAAATACATGATAATAAAACGTGTATGTCATCTATAATCTTTTATAATATAATTGTTTTAAGCCGCATAACTTAAAATGAAAAATTATCCATTCAATTTTTTACTCTGTGAATAGTATCGCTTTGTATGAACGGTGTATAATAATAAACGTAAACAAAGGAAATATATTTAATTATAATAATAAAAATTGAATTTGCTCCAATTGAGTTTCGAGCTGCCGGTAATGCGTTCTGTTGTTTCGACCAATGAAAAAGAAGCATTCAAATATAAAACAAGATGGCCGACAGAACCATGACAACAGTTTTAAATAATTTTTATTTAATAATAAAATTTTGCTACGCAACAATAATTTTCATTAATTCGTCATTTGACTGAATATAAATAATCGGATTGCAAATTAACTAGGTGTGTTATAACCATAAAAATTAAATATATACACAATGTGTTGAGGATTAGAAGAATACATTGATTAAACTAGATAAACAATCATAAAACAATCTTCGTAATGAAATCTTCAAATTTTGAATTCCCGGCGACGGGCTCCGAGACCGAAAAGTGAGTTTTTCCTTTTATAATACACAAACATTATCATTGCTTCCAATTTAATGCATATATACCTTAAATTTGACTGAACCAGGTACGTTTTAAACGTGAACATGTAATATATACTTAGTACATATGAAGATTGTAGAATAAAGAAAGTATAGATAAAACGTATGTTTTATCTGTTGATATTTTGGGATACTATCTTTTACGACGATTGCGTGACAATGATTGTTATGCAGTCGGTTATTTAACTTAAAAGCTTGGTTACAAGAAAATAAATTAAAACCATTATTGCAGCAAAAAAATTCACCTAGAACGTTCCGTTCCGAGTGACGGCTCGCAATATACATATGTGTAGTTTCATGGATATTATCTAATAGACGACATTTTACAATGATTATAAATATGTGATTGCATACCTGGAATAATCGATAGCCAAAATATCTAAGAGTGGGTTGTTTTTAGTTCCGATGTGGCAAAATATGTATATGTCATGGTTTTTATTCAATTTTTGTTCTGTGCCATCATTCTCCTTTCGGAATAGCAAAATTCAAGATATTCAGTTACATCAAACTTATGTAGTATGTTTTTTATAAAAAGATAATACTTGCTGACAGTGTCTTCAACATGAGAAGATTCACTCTTTGTTTATATATACCAATTCTACGTTGTAGCCATATAGGTCATCAAATTGTTCCATCATTGCTTCTGAAAAATAATTAAAAAACAATAACACCCTTATCAAGAGTAAACATTGAACACATTATTACTACTAATATAATCCATAAATAAAATTTAAACGAAGAACAAAATTGACGGAAGTTACTGTAGAGGATTAAACACATAGATTGGCATCTCTTCATCTTCTACAAAATTGTTGCAATATGTCATATATGAATTGTTTGCTATACGTAAATGTTATTATATCTATCATTGATTCTGAAAATTAACTGTAAACGATACTATGTAGTGGGTAAAATGTAACCTTTTCTTTACACCAATACGAGATTTTTCATTATTACTAGCATTGTAATATGTTTAATTAACTTTGGTATGTATACCTTTAATTACCCATCGCTGTTTGTCTTTTAATATTTGATCACCGCTGTTTGTCTTTTAATATTTGATCCTAGAAAGTCAATAGTAATTTTGTTAGAATAAGCGTGATATATTATTCATATAACCAAACACTTACTGGCACACTTATAATTTATAGTTTTAATTATATAGTCTATTCCAATGCAACATCACTTTGAATCATCTTCAATTGACACTTTGTAAGAAAAATGCTGTGTTTATAACGTATTTCACTGTTTATTTAATTGCACAACGCTGAGCGCAGCGAGCGTTTGCCAGATGACAGAAGAGCTGTCACATGTAAGCAAATTTGAAAGGGGAGTACCTGTTCTGGGCGCGCTTGAGAACGAACTACGAAATTGATTTTAACGATTTAAATTGTAAAGGATCCCGGAGACGATCAATTGCGATTGATCAATCGTACGTGATTGACGGTTTCGAATGTTGCGAGATTGATGCTGCGTCCGTGCGTCAGAAAAAAATTGAAAAGAATCAGACGATAATTATAATTATTTAGTGTTTAGTGTATAAACAATTAGTTATATTAGCTAAGTAAATTAATAAAAAAAAACATTCTCTTAATTTTTAGAATATAGCCTCACACGTTTCCATTATTATCATTTCCAAGGTACGAGGAGAAAATTCATATCAATTATTAACTTACTATTTATTTATTATTGTGCAACAATAGTATTTTTATAATTATCGTCTGATTCTTTTCAATTTTTTTTTGAGTAGAAACCGCAAGAGCAATTGCAAGAAATGCCATATCTGCGTCCGTTATCAACCATTCCGGATATACTCTGGGGATGCATCAAAAAAATTTGACAGATTGGATACGACTTGCTTCGACGGCGCAACAAACCGAATGAGTCATAGCGATTGACGCACCATCAATCTCGCATCATTCGAAATCGTCAATCACGTACGATTGATCAATCACAATTGATCGTCTCCGGGATCCTTAAAACACTTGATTTTATCGATTTAAATTGTAAAAGACTTATCAAAATATATATAAAAAACATCAAATTCTAAAAAATGATTTTATAAAATATGTTTAGTTTATACGGGATTTAAAATCTAATATAAATAATGTGGATTTGTATTAGCTTCTCTATACAGAAAAAATATGCTATTATTCAAATTTTGGCAAACGTAGGCAATTTAAAGTTCTAGTTTTCAGAGAATTTTTACAATTTCGCTTGAAAAAACATTTCCAAAAACATTTGCAAAACTCCCTCTTACTGACGCCTTCGAAAGGAAACCACATAAAATTGTATAACATTAATTTAAATATTTTTTAAATTATAAACTTTCAGAATAAAATTTCAAGATAAGGAAATTTCAAGGTTGAAAAATATTTTTTTCAACCTTTAAAATAATTTTTATTTTATTATCGATTTTAAAAATTCTTAATTTATTATAGATTTTAAATATGTTTAATTTATTATTAATTTTAAATACAGAGAAAACTTTTTGCACTTATTAATTATTAAAATATATAATGCTGCGCAGAAAAAACATTTACTTTAAAAAATATATAAATCAAAATATTTTTGAATATAAAATAGACAAAAGTTTCAAAATTAATAATACTTTTAAAGCGCATATCCACTTTTGGTCTAAAATAATAGTTTAGGTGCTTGAAATTTTCAGTTTGTTTCTTTCTAATTAGTAAATATAATTAAAAACTGACTTTTATATTTACACATAAAACATATAAACAACTTTTTTAATTATAAAGTAACTTATGGCGTAACCAAAAAACTATCTTATTACTAAAATTTTAGTTTGTGATAAAATTGTATTATATGCAGCGTTAAAACGGGCCCTCAAACACCTAAAATACGCTAAAACACAATCAATGACTTATAATTGCTTAAATTGCACTAACTATAGGTGATCGATTGTGTAGTAGCGTCAGTAGGGTGTAAAAAATATGTTTTAATATCAGTCATATTTTTGAGCGGATGTGTAACCGATGCTAATTATTATTAATATTAATTTAAACTGTAAACCTACTTTTAATTGATACAAAATGTTACATTTTAATATTATTTTTATGTTGAAAACATTTTGTTATTTTTTGTTTTATTAATATTTAGTCAAGTTGCAAACCTATTTCAAAACGTAATACAGTGAAATCTCTTTGTAACGAATACCGAAATATCGAAATTCCTAGTATAACGAATTTTCAATTTGCCCCGATAAACTTTTATACAAACTGTTTTCATTGTAACGAAAGCTGATCTCAGTATGACGAAATATTTTAAACCGAATTTAAGAATGACGTTACAACTTGACACAATATTTCTTCCAATTAAGTTCGTCTATGACTTGGCGTGCGCTGGATGTGTTCACAAGCGACATTCAATGTGTTTCGCCGATTCTCAAACTTTTTTTATAAAACATTTTTTTAACAAGTTTTATTGTGTTTATTATAGTATCCTTAAAAATGGACAAAAAACGATCTGTACACTTTATGAGCTTATTTTGATGCTGTAGTAATATGGTAATTAAAAATAAACAAAAAATATATCATCTTCCTTACATTCAATATAACGAAATTTATTTAATGGTCTCGTGAGCTTCGCTAAACTGAGCTAAGCTAAATTTTATTATTATTTTGCAAAGTTTTAAGCTTATTCATAAATGATATACAATATTTAGAGATATCTTAAATAATATAAAATGTTTTCTTCTGGAAATATTTAGTCAAGTTGTAAGCCTATTTTCAAATTAATTGAAAATGTTAAGTAGTTTTTTATATATCGAACCATTTGGATTATCATCGAAAATCCTAAATAATAATGTCTAATTTGAACTATTAAATTTTAAAATATATTTTAAAAAATCAGAACGAAGCAAAAATAATAATTAAAACCCAAAAAGTTCAGGGTCCGGTATTCGCACACTCGCTAGCTAGCTTATTTATAGTTGTAGATGTTTTTGCCATTCTAAATGAAGATGAACACCACTGTAGTTGATGATTGCTTTTTATATAATCAAAATGACATTTGGTCTAGTTACGAGAAACACCACTGTAGCGCTAGAAACGCACGAAATAAACAAACAAT
Organism: Plectrocnemia conspersa; assembly: GCF_051122295.1. Lineage (NCBI taxonomy): Eukaryota > Metazoa > Arthropoda > Insecta > Trichoptera > Polycentropodidae > Plectrocnemia > Plectrocnemia conspersa. Next base: position 196,559 of record NW_028277165.1, read on the forward strand.
TCATGAATGAAGCAACAGAATTGCACTTTTCACGAATTAAGCAAATTTTTTCTTATTTCGTGCAGTAAGCAATTTAACTGATTTGGCTTAACATATGCATACATAAATAGCTTTACCTTGATCGCGACTTACGCATCATTATCAGTAAATTTGATATTACATAATTAATGAAGCAAAATTTAATTACAAAAAACTTACTCAAAACAGGCAAATATAAATAAATATTAAAGTCGGGCTCTGAGATTTATATTTGTATATCTATCGTGATAAATATTTTTTCATAGAAACTCCAATCGATCCATTGGCAGCAAGTCGAAGAAGTTCATCGAATATCTGAAACAAAACTATCAGTAGACGTAAAGCAAGAGAAAGAAAAAAATCGACGTAATCGTTTGAAAAAAATAATATAGGTAGCGTCGGAAACATAAACCTCAGTTTGCATCGTATAAATTTTATTGTCTAAATAAAATCGATTTTGTCAAAAATCGACGCTTCTACATATAAAATTTGTGACAAAAAACAATGTAATAATAATAACAATCGATTAGTTCTATATCACATATTGTGTTCTAAAATTTTCAATTTGTAAATTCTAAACCTAGAAAGCACCGACGGTAACTATGATTAAAGCCAATTTTTTCCGTCTAACCGGCGGGTTCCGTCTGAGGTGATATAAATTGCGACTGCGGCTCTGGAATGTGAACATTTGTAGACGGTTCGTCGTTACAATAAATATCGACGCATTGTAACGCGCCACAGCAAGAACAACAGAATAGCCTATCGCACGAGATAGTCGGAAACGAAGACGGACGTCGTCGCTCGCGCGCCAAGCGGATGGGCAATTTTTCAATAGAGATAATTGCAAAATTTGTCGTCTCTTTAAATCGTCGCACAACGCTCCGAGCCTTTCAATTCGTTAAAAATAAAAAAAATAATTGGCCGAGGATTGCTTTTCTAAATAGCACTCGGTAATCTAATCTATTATAGATTGAACTGTTACAAATTTGCAGTTGGTTCATAATTAACGTATAATTTTTTAAACACGTAGCAATCGTCACTTTTATTACTCCTTTCTCGCTGAAATATGGAGTATATATATCTCGGTTTGATTTAATTTTATTTATAGACAACGAATAAATATTATCGATTCCGATTCGATATTTATTAATCAGACATCTTGGATGATTTTTTCGTTAGTTTCGACCAGTGTATAAATTTCGATTAAACGGATAAATATAAGAGTTGATATTTCAACAACGAAGAGAGGAAAATTTAATACAATTGTTAAAGAACAAATCCCCCAGGAAAGTATTCGAGATCGATATACAGCTATAGCTCACTGATTGGCGGTTTGCATAATACGATCATCGCCAAGTGTTCTTTCAAGTTTTTCGTGTTTCTTATCATTTTATTTTTTTTCATCGAGAAAACCCAGTAGTGTTGAATATAAAAGATGAAGTAAACTCGAATGAAACGACTCAAAACAGTGCAGACGATACAAACTCTTGAGGTTCAAGAAAACATAGAATTTAGAGAAATAATTGGCATTGAAGATCGAAACGAAGGAGGGGTAGATAAAATGGATATCTATTAATTTCAACGATCCAACTTCACCAATAATATAAAATGTATTATAATTGAACACGGACTGAAGATATCAGAAATTTGCCTCGGAGGATGAAAGGATATTTTTGTTACAGGAATAAAATTTTAGAAATATTTTAAACGTGTCTTGCGTGTTTTAAAGATGGTATTTTATTTTGTGCGTAAAACAATTTACCTCTCAAGGAATTCACTAAACTATCAAATTTCTCTCGCTCATTGGAAATCATGTTCGAAAAGAAGTTAGTTCTAGAGTTGAAGAAACGAAATACTTTTCCTTAGTATGGAACTAGCATTGCGAACAAATGTGCCAAATTATTTGATATGTAGTTATTAATGATAGTAAGTCTATTACGAGTGAAGAAAGTTTAATAGATTTCATAGCTTGTCGATAAATTAGAAAAAGACGGACAAAGTATGGCGTTTGTATTCCAACATAATTATTTTTTTTAAATAGATTCAAAAGTTAGGCAATTCAGAGACAAAATTATTAAATTTTTATAAGATTATTATAAAATATTTTTACGTTATGTCTGTTGAAAACAGTGAAAGATCGATACTATACTCCTCAATGGGTTAATATTTGAACTGCAGTTAGTTAATTTGAAATGAAAGGCTCGGAACGAGAAATACGAATACGAGACGAGACTAGTCGAATTGGAAAGAGTCGCCGAACGTGGAGACGGCTGCCCCTTTGGCTGCGTCGCCCCCGCACGTGAAGACGAGTGGCAGGTCGTAGCGCCGCTCGACCGCTTTCTGCAGCACAGGGTTTCTCGACAGGCCCGAGCCGTTGCCGAGGATCCGAGTCACGCCCGCCTCCACCAGGGTCTCTCTGGGCATCATCGAGTGCAAGTTATCGACGAGGCCTTCGCAGGTCGCCCGGAACACGCTGCCCAGCGAGAGGTTGGACAGGTTGACTCCGGTCGCCGAGGCGGAGGCGTCGGGCCGACTCCTCTCGCCCAGCAGCAGCGGACTGATCTTGAGGGACGACTCGGCGTCGGCCGCGCCGCCCAGCTCGATGAGCTTTTCCCACACCTTGGACTGCGGCACCGGACGACCCAGCTCTCCGCACCACTGCTGCAGCGTCTTGACGAGGGCGGCGAGCGCGTTGCCGCCGTTGAGCGAGGCCGCCGCGGCCAGATACCGCCCGCCGAAGTACGGCAACCGCTCCTCGGCGGCCGAGGGGACGACGAAGCCGAGCTGCGCCGAGGTGGACACGTTGAGCACGGCGTCGCCCGGACCCTCCAGCGTCGCCAGGAAGGAGCACTGCAAGTCGCCCAGCGCAGCGCCCACGGGAACCCCTCGGGGGATTCCGCACCAGGACCGGCTCAACCGCCCGGCGACGGAGCCGCTCTCGACCGCCTCGGGCAGCAGGCGAACCGGGAAGCCCGCCTCGGACAGCTCCTCCTCGTTCCAGCGGTTCTCCTCGACGTCGAAGTAGCCCCAGCTGGCCGCGTTCTGCGCCGACATCCGAGGCGCGTCCAGGTCGCACAGCGCGGCCACCACGAAGTCCTGCACGGTGCCGGCGCGGTCGTAGGCAGCCAGCTTCTCGGGCTTGTGGCGCGCGAACCATGCGAGAGTGGCGCAGCCGTAGCCCGAATAGCAGCGCAGATGCGATCGTGAGGAGGGCAGCGACGCGAGGAACTCCTCGCCGCAGCGACTGTCCTGCCAGGTGTAGAGGTGGGACACGGCGTCGCGCACCGCCTCGTACCTCACCAGCGCCCCGTCCTTCTCGACCGCCTCCCAGGCGCGCGGTTCGGTGCGCCACAGCAGGACACCGTGCATCTGGCCGCAGACGCCGATCCTAGTCACGCGCCGCATCAGCTCCTTGGGCAGCCGCGAGACGCAGCCGTGCAGCGCCGACACGAGCTTCGGCACGTCCTGCTTGCTGCCCTTGACGCCCTGCTCGCTCGGCACGTCTGCCGCCGCGTCCTTGCTCTGTTTGGCTACGATCTGACCGTCCGCGCTGCACACGCATACCTTCACCGACGTCGTGCCCAAATCGATGCCGAGCGCGAGTTCCGCGTCCGTCGCCACCGCCGCCGCCGCCATCCTGACGACTGACCGACTGACCGACTGACAGCTCCGCAGCGAACTGTCAACGCCGGTGTTGCCGTGCTGAAAAATACGAAAATCAAATAAATAAATGCTCTTCAAATATTAGTCATATTTTCTAGAAACGAGTCAATCCGTGTGATTTGTTTCTATTTTTCATAAATGGATAATTCAATTAGATTTAAAAATTAGAGAAATAATTATTCTTGTAGAATATTTAAATTATGAATCGAGTCCATCGTAATTAGAACGTTTTTTTCAGCTGATTCTGAATCAGAACATCGAAACCTTTTTTATTTTGTTTAATAAACAAAATTATTTTATTTGATAAAATTTAAGTGTGGCCATTACTTGATCCCGAAAATATAAATATTGATACACACTTTTGACTGGATACAATTCTAATACATACGCAACTCGTTTTAAATTCCGAAATGATTACTTCACTTGCTTTCATTCCAGAACAACATATGTATTGCTGAACTGGAAAATCATTTATCCAATGAATTAAAACCAATTTTAGAATGATTTACGAACGCCTATATAGATCGCCTAAGAAACAATAGTCTATTATAGAACTGGGGGTCTTAGTCTGTTTATCATAGATCATAGAACATTAAACGGAAGCGATAGGACCAATAATTTAATCGAAGCATTTCGTCGGAAACTGCAATTGAACTTTGGCAGCAGTTCAAGTCGTCCAGTCTCAGTCTCAGAAAAATTTAAAAAAGCTATAATGTTGATTATGAGAGAACTATAGACGTTACGAAAAAGTTGACCAAAGAAAATACCATAGAATATTTACGTGGTATTGCATACAATAATAATACGAGTAAATAATTTTAAAATAAAATTTAAATGTACTATATTTAACTAATAATTACAATAAAATTAAAATAAACATGTAGTAAAAACTCACCGTTCGACCTATTGATTTTGGGACTTTTTCCTGCGACGCGCGAGGTCTCGTTTGATCCTAGCCAGGTAGGCGATGCGGTCCTCGCGCTGCACCTCCACCTCCTCGCGGCACTCTCCTTTGTCGTCGAGGCGGCACAACAGCGGCGCGTCGATCAAGTGCAGGGTGAAGTCGTCGCTGCTGCACCTCGGCACCAGTGCCACCGGGTTCACCACGAAGCGGGACTGCGCGTTAAAAGCCGAGCAAGGCTCCGCGCCGCCCAACTGGTAGCACTGACCCTTACCCTCCATCGGCGCATACTCGTTCGTCCGCCTACCGCGGTTCCGGTCGACGCACCGGTCGCGGACGCAGACGCCCTCACCGTCCGGCCCGGCCGCGACCACCTCGCCTCTTCGACAAGGTCCCCTCTGGTAGCACTCGAAGCAACGACTGCCGACGAGCGCTCGGCCCTTGGCGCAGACGCAGGACGCGTCTCCGAAGACATCCACGCCCACGTCCTGGTCGGAACGGCAGCTCTCAATCTTGGCCTTAGATTTGCTCGTGCAGCGCTCGGTCGGCGCCCACCACACCTGCGAAAGGAGCGAGAGATTATGATTTGACAAGCTTCTTCGATACGTCGCGACGGTCTTTAGGCATAATATGTATACAAACATTTAATAAACGCACATAATCCTAATAAAAATTATTTATATCTTACGCTCCAAGTTTTCCAGCTCCTCGTAGTTAACGCCGAAAGCGTCGTCGTGACTTTCGCACGAGCGATGGATATTGAAAATATTATTGCTTTATATGTATATACTCAAATGTACTTTCTTTTATTTGGAAGCGGTTAAAAAACATTTCAATTTTTCCCAGATGTAATTACACATACGAAAAAAGGGCAAATGCCTTGAAATATATATTAACGAGACGGGAATAATTCTACTTTATTATTGAAGTAAGCAATAATAAAATTGAAACTCGATGATGATACAATTTTAACCGTGACCTTGGACGAGCGAGCGTCGCTTTCTAAAGACGTAGATGTATTTTGCCGTTCTACGAAGCGACTGCAGCGATTGGCTGGAAGATCGCTGAACGTATGCGATTGGCCAGCAAACCTTTAACCCCTAAAGCATATAAGCCCGGGCTCCGATGAGGAGAGACAGACAGTCAGAGGAAGACAGCCAGAGAGACAGACAGTTGGAGAGTGAGAGTCACCAGCAGCCACTCGAAGAGACCAGCAGACACGCCCCCATCGACAGACGCTAAGAGACGACCTGGAACTCCCGAACAACTCGCCGCAAAAGAACTACCTCCTGACGCTCGCTGCAAGCAGCCACAAGAACCCTGAGGATCATCCACAAGCGACAGCTTCACTACCGCTCGAGGAAACGTCTCGCCGACAATCGTTCGTCGCACTCGTGTAAATATATATAAATAAAAAGTCTTACTAGATTCACACCAAGATCTCATTGGCCGCGAGGTCTATGGGCATAAATCCATAAAATTTTATATGTTTAGTGTATTATTTAGTATATATTTGTATTATTATGTATCAATTAGCTATATTACCTAAATAAACATTATTATTTTATATTATTTATGAATACAAATATATCATTAATTATATTTCGGCACAAACTTTTTTTTATATTTTAGTAGTTAACATCGATCGTTACCGCGAGCCTGCCGGTATCCGGCCCTCTTCCGACCTGACCCGTCCGATCTATTCGGATATGAAGCGACTCAACCATGTTTTTTTTATTACAGTTAATAATTATTATGTACAAAATATTATTGTTCGATAAGCATAACGTACAACCGGGCCAGATAGTGTCTTATTTCGGGTCAAACCAGTCAGTACGGATCGCTGATCGCTAGTAGATAAACCGACTGTACAAAACTAATAAATATTTTTATCATATAATTTAACTTATAAATCAGATATTTTAAAATATGTTTAATATAAATAACGCGTCACATATACCCGTGAAAGTAATAAAATTACAAAAAGACTACACAAGCAATAAATAGGCGATTTAAATACATCACTACATGAAAATTATACATAAAAACATTCCGCGATAAGCCCTCGATCACTCAAGCATAAGACAAAAAAAAAATTGCGCGCTACACTATCAACCCTCGCGTTCCGATACCTCGAAAATGGGATAGAAAATCGGTATGGGGTACAAAGAAACCCCAAATTCAAATTAATGAACTAAAACTTAATATAATAGTAAAATTAATTTATATTTTCATTTGGAGCATGTTTAAAATGCATTTTATCGCCATCGAATTTATATATAAATATCTTTCCTTGACCATACTCTTAAAAGAAGCAATAGTAGCAAGCTGGCGCGGTCTTGTGTATCGTCTATCACGTGCGGATTATTCGAGTGTGTTACTACTTTTTATAGTAAAATGCAATTTATGAGAAAATGTGTGGTTTTTCCCACCAAATAAAATAACCCTTAGCGGACGGAAGGTAGAAAAAATACACGCTATCCGAAAAGGGGGACGACTAGACCCCAGTTTTATTAACGAGTTTTACAAAAGTTGTTTTTTGTATAAGTTCTAACAAATACCAGATTACGTATTAAACATTTTATAAAAACAAAAATAAGTTGATACAACTACCTGCACAATTAACTTTGGGGTCATTCTAACGATCATTTCGAACAAATAAAAAGAAATATCAACTCGTCTCGAAAGTATGCTTTAACAAAAAGAAGAGAGAGAACCCGGGCCCTGAGAAAACAATGATTCCAATGAAAGCAATGATAATTAGTTTTAAAACTTTCATTAAGTTAGGTTTGGATTTGAACAACAAATGGACTGAATTTTACTGAAATGATATACATATTTTAAAAAATATTTTCGGGATAGATTCGAGACTGTTTTTCTTTTAGGAATAACCACATGAAACTGAACATATTATTTATTTATTTTGCTGCATTAAAATAAAATATTTTGTGTTGAGCCCCTCCCCACCTCATTTCCGCAGGCCTTATCGGGACTAAATAATTGCGTTAATAATTGTTAACATAACACAAACCACTTATTATCACATCCGTCCCGAGATGTTTTTCACTCGTAATCGCCCATAAGTACTAAAACTCCCCCACCCTTTTGTATGAAAAGGATGCGCAATAAACAATGCGTTCTACCCCGCGCAAAAGACTATTGTTATTTTTATTCCCTTTGTTAATGATCGCCAAAAATATTCATCTGAAAGTTTCACTTTTAATGCGTAAACATATTTTATGGGTGAGTTCAAGCAGTGATGCAATTGATACATCAACATTCTCATTTGTGATTTGTCAGAGCTGTTTCGAATCAGCAATATAAAAGATGCGACACAGATAGGGGGGGGGGGAGCGGAGGAAGACGCTTCCGAGATTCAACCCTAAACAATTTAGAATGGTCAATTAAACAACACTACCAAATTCGCACTGGAAAAATACTACATAAATATTCGAGACCATAGTACGTACTAAACATGAATTTATGTATGTGCGCAAAATGCCTCAATTCTGCTTTAGAAGTACAAATTTCAATTTCAGCTGCTCAATGTTGTCAGTATAAGTAAGTTGCTGTGTATAACTTAAACTTAATAATTTTAAATAGTTACTTATTTTTTTCCTTTATTTTAACAAGGTTTTTCCTTAATACTAGAAAACGGTTGTAAACCGGTAGCTCGTATTTAATTATAAAGTACGTATTTCTTTGTACTCGTTCGTTTTATAATTAACGACAACGAAAAGCATATGAGGCAATTACGATTCCGCTTTAAACTTCAGTATCTTAACATCCGAACGGAAAATGTAACTGATAGTATATGTTGCATGACTTTTTATATAATATTTTAATTATGTTTTATATTTTGAAAAAAATATTGCTTTTTTCAGTTTTACTAAAATACGCATCGTGGAAATATTTAAAATAAAAAATATAATTTAAAAATATAGTATATGGACTAAACATTACCAAAAAAAAATTATAGACATTAGTGAGTTAACTGCTATTTATAATCGTGCGTCAGCTCTTTTTTAACATCTCGATAGTCTGATTTCTAATAAATAAAAAAGGTTATGATAATGCATTTGGGAAACCTATCGAGTCATGATGGCCATAGTATTTCTAATAAATAAATAGAAAAATCAAAATCCTGAATTGTAAAAAATGGAACTCTTCGTGCCAAGTGGACGCGCAAATAAATATCAAAATGCTATTATACACTCGGGAGTTCAAGTGGCAAAAAATAATTTCCATAAAAAACACGCGCTTTTTATGTTATATACACATGCAAATTTAGCACTGTGTCACGACTTAACCAACGAACCCAACGTTAACCCTTCAGTTGCCGAAATCCGTTATATTGATTTTTGTTACTTTGGTGAAATATCCCTGTTCCTACGTAATCATTAAAAAAATAATCTTCCATTTATGAATTATATAATACGCATAAACTACCGAGGACTTGGCAATGCTTCTGCATTTATACAATATATTTTTATAATTGCATCGATTACAGCCTTGGAGTGTCGATATCTTTTAATCAGTACAATGTCATCGCTTCTACGAGATTTATTATTTTTTACACATTTTATATACTCTAATGTTCCTCTTCTATTTTTTATCGATGATTTTAATTTATATTTTGTTATTAAAATATTTGCTCATTGTCACAATTTTATCACCATGACGCGAGCTAATTATTTAGCCCTTGTTTTTTGGCAGCCTTCTATAAATTTTGTTTCTTATAGCAAAAAAATCACAATAAATTATTCGGAACTCAATCGTTTAAAAACATCTACGAAGAAACGTTTAAAATTATTACTACTTAAATAGATACAATGGCGTGCTTCTTTTCAATAAGTATTACTAAAATTTACTTTGTAAGTGATTAAAAAAAAGTACGTCATGATAAGCGTAAAAATAGCTCGATGTGGGTTTTCTAACAACTGATGACTAATCCGCGCTAATGTGCTACGTAACGGAAATATGTTTTTGAATCGTTTGGTTATTTATCTTTATGAAGTATATTGTAGACCAGGGATCGGAAACCTGGTGCCCGCGAAGGGTTATTAAAGTGCCCGCCGCTAGCTTCATAAAATATATACAAACAATATTTACAAAGAACAACCCGGAGAATCGAATATATTGGAAATAACATTGAGTCACGGCATAGAAGTGTATTTTTTTCTTTGCAATTAGTTGAGTCCACCGATATATGTATCTGACACTACCCAATTATGTATCATTATAAAGATGGTTTTTGACAACTTTTTTACAAAAGTTGTCGAAAACCTTTGTGTCTGCAAAATTGTATCACATTCTAAAACTAGTAATGAAGAAGATTTGGAGTTGGAAGTCATATACATATTTTAAAAATGATATATGAAACATTCGGAATTTGGGAATATAGATAATAATAATAATACATATCTATTATTTAAAAAAATAACAACATATTAATGTGAATCGCAATTTTCAAACATGAATTTTTTGAAATCCAAATAAAGATAATACACTTAGATAATTGTCGGAACAGGAACTTTCAGTTATTTGCCGGATTTTAACAAATTAGCCGAAGATTTGCAATGCCAAGTATCACATTAATATTCTTTTGGCACTTAATGTGGTTGTATAGAAAATTGGCTATTTAGAATATTTTACAAAAAAAAACATTTGATATACAAATTTTTGATTAACAAAAAGAAGATTTTGACTCATTATGGGACAGGATTGAAGAGTTACATAGAGAAAGAAATCACGATGATAATATACAAGGTCTGAAGTTGAGGTATAAAGCTCGATATTTCGAAATACTAGAAACAATTTTCACGAATACTACCGATCGTTTTAAAGTTATTGCTAATTTAAAAATTATGGCACTTTCAAACGTGATTTCTAAGGAATACGAAAAGAATTTTCCATAACCGCTTTTTATATCACTTCAACGCTCGTATGGAACGTTTTTTTATTTTACGAGGTTGAAAAGTGAACTTATTTATATATATATATATATATATATATATATATATATATATATATATATATATATATATATATATATATATATATATATATATATATATATATATATATATATATATATATATATATATATATATATATATATATATATATATATATATATATATATATATATATATATATATATATATATATATATATGTATATATATATATATATATATATATATATTTATATTCGTCACCAGAATTCCATTTAAAATCTATAAATTGCATTATTAATGTGATTATTAAAAATAAACTAAAAGATATTTTAACGGAAATATTAAATTTAATAAAATTACAATAAAAAGAATAAAAACATTCACTAGAAATAGTCAAAGTGAGAATAAATTCCAATTTTTTTTGTACAAGAGATTTGTATATTAATTTTTTTTAAATAAATATGTTTTCAATGTAAAACACACTCAATTAGTATTTTTTGGCAAAGTGCCCTTCATTGTAGCAGAGTAGTTGGGGTGCCCGCCTTAGTGAAAAGGTTGCTGACCCCTGTTGTAGACAAATGTTTGTCGCAGTGACGCCGCGTTACAACGTCATCTTATTATATAATAATAAAAATATAAACTTAAACGTTGTAATTTATAAAAACATTTCGCTATAGATTCTTCCTTATTTACTTTGACTGTCACGATTCGTAAAAGGCTCGGCAACCGAAGGGTTAAAAAAACTTAAAAGTCGTATTGTCGATTGTAAAAATATGCAACTAAAAATAAAATTAAAGTTTTATGGAAATATAATGAAATTCAAAATAAATATGGAAATGAAGAAATTGACGATAATGAATTACCTAATTTAACAAAGGTGCATGGTAATTATATATCGCAATATTTAATCTACCATTATAAAAGTAAAAAATGCGGTAAATTTGAATAAAAAATATTTTACACAATAAAAATATCTCACCTCTGACCCGTTGCATCGATTAGGCTTGCAGATCGGCTTCGGCTCGTCCTCGGCGGCGTCGAGCAGTAGCAGTTCCCCTGCAGCGCAAGGGCCTTTCTCGCCCAGCGCGTGGCATCCGCCTCTCGCCCAGAACTGCCTCTTGGCCAAGCAGGCGAGCTCGTTCGCGTCGTAGGCGCTCTCGTCGACGACGGACTGAGCCGAAGACGCGCAGACTAGCGCCGACAGAAGCAGCGAAACGGCCCTCATGGTTTCGGAGACGAGCTAGCGGTCGCGCGGCCTCGCCGACACTGAGCGGCCGAGAAGTCGGCCTCTAGGTCTAAGAGAAACCGCTTCGTGCGAGTTCCGCTTCCGAATCCGCCCAGGGTACCTCCGCTTCCGACTATGCGGTGACAAGGGACTACTAGAGGTAGAGGATTTGCTCCTACGGCTCCGGCCGCGGCTCTGCAGCTGCTCCTCTTCCGGCCGCACCTCTCGGCCAAGTCGGCGTAGGTGACGGTGCAGCCGTAGCGGACTCCGGACACCGCAGACCAAACTTCCTGGAAACTACCCGCGATTAGCGCGATGACCGCAAATTCGAGCGATCGTACCGTACCTTTTGGAAGTCGGTGCCGACGGCGAAAACGGGCAGCTCGAAGCTGCGCAGTTCTCCGCGGAAGTAGCTAGCTAGCTGACGGGAGAACTCCCGCAACACCGGCGAACTCCCGGGAACGACTTCGGCTCGGGAGCGCGCCAGGAAGGCGTCGACCTTAGCCTTCGTCTTCGACTCCGAAGGGTCGTCTCCGGCCAAGATGACGGCCCACATGCGCTCGTCGTCCGCGAGAGCCACCACTTCTCCCACGGGAGAGTCCGTTGAAAACATTTTCAAACGCCTCATAACAACGGCCGCCACTCAAACGTCAAACTCGCGTCAACCTACTCACCACACTCAGATTCGTTTAACGCGCATGCGTGAGGAAACCGACCCGATTTTATTTACACAAATAAACGAATATTATTATGACAATTTTAAAATAAATTAAAAATTATTTACATATTTAGGGACATAGCTGTTTAAAAACTATTCGACACGTATATATTTTAAGTTTAAGAATACCAGAAATTTTCAAAAGATTGCTATTAAAGGACAGTCTCCAATATAAAAAATAAATCGAACACCCTTGAACGATTGATTTTCAGTCGTTAAATCACGAATGTCATATAATTAAATTGGAACCAGTGATTATTCCTTAATTACAATCTCAATCGATCATCACAGATTATATTTTATTATATTTGCCTTGTTCTAAGCTGTAATAATAGTTTATATATGTCACTGATTTGCAGCCTGGTGCCTCGACAAGCATGTCAAAAACTTGTATTCTTCGACTAATATAACCTCGTTTGTATTAAGTGCCTTTCTAACAATTAATATTTTTAGGTTCGGATACAGATGGAAATCGATATCTATATGAGGTATCGATATCTATTTTACGTGTTTTTTAAAATATAAATATAATATAATTTTGCTTACATATATTTTCTGTCTGCCTCTCTTGCGAGTACTTGATAGCATGGCCGCTGTCAAATTTATAAAGACGAGCTCATATATATTTGTTCAACTACAGTTTTATTTTATGGCTTACCTTACTTTGTAGACCACTTATCTAAACCGTGATATTGTTTATAACGCAAATATATTTTTTTAATTATGTTTGGATATTAAATTTATACAAAATGGTAGTTCATAGTAGAAAAGTGTTGTTTATATATTTTTTTCTGATGTGGTGGGGGGTAAATATTTAAATACATTTTATTACACTTTAATGTATTTAAACAGTCACTTTGATGATAATTTTGTGAATGAGTGAGTTTCTGAACGCGATCTCAACAAAAGGTGCTCGCGCATGCGCAAGAGACATGTTATGTGTAGAAAATAGTAATGAGAAGAAATTTTGTGTAAAAAATAGTACTGTAGCAAGACTGATATTGGAGACTCGGCAATTTTATAGGGCGACGACCGACATATAAATCAAATTATGTTCAGTTCGATGGAAACGAATCGAAAGTTAATAATTAAATTATTCCCTGGTCGTTACGTATCTCGTCGACCGTAGAGAGAGATAAGAGCGCGAGATATCGCGTCTCGTCGAAACGCTCGTGACCCTGATTATGCGCAATTTATTGTATCCATAATCACGCAAACGAGTCGAACGGAATGCACTTAGGTACCGACGATGTACACACATCACTTTCTATAAATAGAGCCGAACAGCATTCGATCGATTGCGCTCTTCGAAACGAAATTCCGAATCGTCCAACCGGAAATTTGAACGAAGACAAACGCATTATTAAACCTGATATTAAGTATGCATATTTCGCACAAAGGTTAATTTAGGTCGAGCGAAAGTATTTATGATGACTGCGATTTTATTTCAAACAAAAGAGAAGTAGCGCCAGAATCGAAACACTGATGTTGCTCCACTCCGAAAACCCACTTTTAACTTGTCTAGCTATAAGAAGGACGTAATTTCAACTTTGTTCAAGGGGGGAGGACAAAATTTGGCCAGTCAGTGATCGTCTTTTTAATATTTCGATTTCAATCATTAATCTAATGACTATAGCACCTGCCAGTTAATTTATATTTTCACTGGTAAGATTAATATCTACTGGTGAAAATGTATTCCGATATGATTTTACTGAAATGACATATTCATCTAAAAATATGTACAAAAATATATATTTTTATAAAATATGACAACAATATATATATATATATATATATATATATATATATATATATATATATATATATATATATATATATATATATATATATATATATATATATATATATATATATATATATATATATATATATATTATATATATTATATATATATATATATATATATATATATATATATATATATATATATATATATATATATATATATATATCAATATGAAAAACACAAATACTTAAGATTAAATTCATATAATAAAGCATACATTTTTAAAATAGAAAAAAGTTATTGTTTCTTAATTTTGTGATCCCGTAACTTGGATAATTTCACTTTTTTTCAACTCTCAATAATGTACACAGGTTGTTTACTACATAATGTATTTGTACTTTTAAAGTTTTAGCATAAGATTGAATAAAAATATCATATGATATTTGATGAGCTTTTTTAAGAAATTGTAATCTCTACTTTTGCTGCTATGTGAACGGTATGCTAACTCTTCTGAGAAACTTGTATACATATATATTCAGCTTTATTCGCCCTCTTTTTATTTTTGTTAAGCATCCATTGAATAACTTGTTTTCTCCGATTGTGTGCATAGATTGTTCTTCTACTATACTGCCTATGTTAATTCATTTGTAAGTGACATAGTTTCTATAGTCTATTTATTTTCAAGAGTCAGTGCGCAAGAACATTGTTTAACGCGTAATCAAAATGTGCTCTTAAATTTCTGCCTTGTGATTGGTCGTTCTCAATGAAACGATTGATCTTACGGCGAACGACCAATCACAGGGCAGAAATTTAAAAGCATGTTATGATTACGCGTTAAACAATGTTCTTGCGCACTGACTCTTGAAAATAAATAGACTATAGAGTTAACTATAACTTGATATCATTTTACAGAATTCAGTTTATTTGATCTATTTTTTATTTATTAAACTGCAAAATGATTCCATCTTAGGCTTCTTGGATTGAATTATCTTCACCATGAAATAATATAGCTGATACTTAAAACACAGAAGGCATAAACCACTGTTAACATATTTTAATACAAATTTCACGCCATACAAGTCCTTGAGTAGTCTATAACGAAAATTTATTAAATTTTTTAATAATACTAATGATTAGGCTTTTTAATTAATGAAAATATCTTAGATAGAAATATTATTTTATAATAAACAAACCTTAGATTGAAACATCAGCAAACCAAAATTTGAGTTAACAAACTCGACGAGCTCGTGCAGTCGAAGTTTGCGAGTTAACACACTTTCTTCACATGTATATTTAAAATTAATATTACAATGTGATTATAATTTTTTTAAATTCACTTAAATAAAAAATATAAATCACGTACAAACCTCTATAGTCTACGAGTTAAAAAATTCTTATTTAATTGTTTCTTGAAGAAATCTTAATGTATCCTGAAGCGTTTAACGAAAAATATATTTGTTAAAAATCGCTTAAACGTTTTTGTTGCCTTTATATTTTTTCTTTGAATAACAGTTTAAAAAATATATCGATCCATTGTTTCAATCTCACATTAAAATAGAGAATAAAAGACGTAGCTTTTAAAAATCTACTTTATTGATTTGTCTTTATAAAATGAGAACAGACTCGACTATTCTTATATATATGTATACATATACATATCCATATCCATATGCATATACATATATATATATATATATATATATATATATATATATATATATATATATATATATATATATATATATATATATATATATATATATATATATATATATATATATATATATATATATATATATATATATATATATATATATATATATATATATATATATATATATATATATATATATATATATATATATATATATATATATATATATATATATATATATATATATATATATATATATTTATGTATATTTTTCATTTATTATAATATATATCATGCATTTATGTATATCATATTCAGATACGTATACGACTACGAGTACTATCGTCAAAACAGGTACAAATTACGTCTATTCGACTCCGTCCGCTACTCCTCGCTCTCCGAGTGAGTTAAAAAATAAATAAAACTATTTACAAAATCTCTTAACGACTAACGTACGTGTCTTTCGCTCCGCTATCTAGCGACTCTGCTCCTAGTTCGGTGGACGGATACGGATCGACTCGCGACAAAATATTCGCTATTCCTCGATGCGCCTTATAAAAATAATATTTACATTGAATGTACAGAGAGATTCGCTATGTACAATATACTCCTAGTTCTAAACCGAGACTCCCGTGCCTCCGTCTCCAGATTTTTCAATACAACTCTTCGCAGTTCCTGTACAGGTGTATCGTGTACTGCACAAACTCTCCCAGCTTACGGTCAGCCAAGTGACATACGTTCTGAAAGCGTTCGAAATAACAGTGTGGGTTCGTTTACGGTATCACTATGTCGTCATACCTGATTGTTGTTGAATATGGACATCCTGAAGACGACGTACTTGCTCATGACTCCCGTCAAGTCGACTTCGAAATTCGACTCGTTCTTTTGGTTGGTCGTTTGATTGACGACGCTGTCCGAAGTCTTTGCCACGACGTCGGCGCTGTCCGAAATCTTCTCAGGCTCCATGTGGCAATCTTCGTTTTTGGAGTATGCGGTGTTGTACGTTTTGCAATAGACGAACTCCTTCATTTGTGCGCCACTGTAAAAATAGATACGATATAATGCCGTCGGTCAGAGTATAACACAAACGCGACTCACGTGAACGTCAAGACGACGGACTTGTCCGACATGTATTTGGATATAGGCACGTTATATGTCACGTTCAAGTGATATGCGTTGTTGTAGCACAGTCTGTCGGTGCCCAGTGTGGTGTTGAAGTTGACGTTGTGGACATTGACGTCGACTCGGTCGCATATTTCTGAAAAGACATTCAAAATAGAGATCGAACCGAGAAGCTACGTTACCGATACCTCACCTTCTGTTATATCGCTCTCTTGAACGTTGTTCTGTTCCGATTTTTTGGACCGGTCTGCTGTCGCTTGTCGTCTGATTCGCCTCTCGACGCTCGAAATCTGATCGACGATAGGTCCGTGCGAAACCTTCTTTCCGTGCACCTCCATGGAAGGGTTTTTGGAAACGTTCGAGATGAACTTCTTGGCCCCGTTTTCGTTCAGGTAGGTGAGGTTGCTCTTTGGTACCATATTTTTAGCTAGCTCTGACTCGACGCTCTCCTTCTCTGCCGGTGTGCTCAGATTTCGATTCGGAGTATGGACACCTTTCGAGCTCGGCGAGACTGCCGAGCGAACTTCGTACGCAGGCTCCGGCGAATCGAGCCCCTCGGACGGATCTGAAGAGTTAGTCGTGGCGTTCTTCCCGCGAGGTTTAATAGGCACCTCTATCTCCGGCGAATCTAGATTCGCCGTTTCCGACGCGTGAGACGGAGAACCGCAACAGTACACCTGAAAGATTCACAATTAGACGAGTTTACTCTTTGCTCTTTTTCTCGCATGATAAAAATAGCAATATTCGACATGTTTTTGTTTCAAAAATTAAAAAGATACCTCATCATCCACGAGCTTTCCGAGAGTAAAGACCTTTACAAATAAGATGTAAACATTAAGTCTATATTACAATAATGATTAATCTGGATGTAATTTGACAGTTTTTATAAAAACGTGAACTTTTTTGTCTATCAGATATATAATTCTGTGCTAACCTGACAACTGTGAAAAGTGCTTCCGTCCTCTTTAAAGTCGTAAAACAAGCAGGATTCGGGTCGTCCGATGGGCTTTACCGTTTTGATTATACCCAGGTTTTTGGACGGTTTATCCGCATGCTCGTCGGCCGGGCTGATTTGTTCGACTTGGCCTTGCGAAATCAAGTTTTGAATGCTGTTTTCCTCTTTCTCGTGCACCTTTTGATGTTTGGCTAGAACGTCAAACGTTGTGAGCTATGTCTAGTTACTAACTAGTATCTCGAACTAAACTCACTCTCTGCGTGTCGGTAAACTACGGCGTCGGGCGGTTGATTGTTGGACGAGAACGGATTCGAAGGGACACCGCCTCTCGGTCTCGCCTTCGCATGAATAGACTTAAATTCCGCATTGTCGAAACCTACAGTACATTAAGAACACGTAAATAGCGAATACAGTCGTATAACTGTGAGAACGATCGAATTGTACAATGTACTTTTGTCGATGTTTTGAACTATTCGATCAACATTATAATAATGAAAGATTCTCACTCGAAGCTGGAGGATCGTTATGGAAATCTTTTGCCGGACCGCTTTTAGCGACGTGGGGTATTTTAGACGCTTTAACGCTCTGAAACGGAAAACGTATTCTGTGATACGAAGTAACGATACTCAAAAAGTCACGGAAACGTACCTCGCCTGGCTTTCTGTCGTATATGTAGTTGGAAAACTCGGTGGTGACGACTAGATTGCTGATTTTCTCTACGAAGACGCTGTCGACGAACTCGGCGGGCTCGGTGCCGAACTTCCAGATCTCGGTTTTTTTGGTCGCGCTGGTGCGCTCTTCGCTCTTCAGCTGATAGCTGTTGAAATTGGCGGCGATCCTGTTTTGATGTTCGACGAAATAGAGAGCCGATATCGCGGCCAGACTGCAAGAAAGGAAACAATTCGCTACAGAGACGTCGTAAAAACGAAGGTATGCTCGCGAAGAGATCGCTTACCAGAAAGCCATGATCAGGACCAGCACTCCGATCAGCACTTGAAGGAACTTGTTGGAGCAGATCTCGTCCGAAGGGGCGTCCTCGCAGCACTTGGCGCTGCGATTCGCTCGCCGGCAGCAGATCTCCCCGCGCCAATCGCAGGAGCGGTCGTCGACGATCGCGGTCGACGGCGAACGACGGTCGTTCTTATCGTCGAACCCCCGCTCGACGAAGAAGGGCGAGTCACGGTGCGCCTTTTCGTCGCGACTCCGGTGGATGTCTTCGTATATCTCTCTGGTGAGCCGATGGTGCTTGGCCGTGTAGTACTTGACACACGCGTTCATCTTGTTGCTGTTGTAGAAGTTGGCGTACTTCGACTTGCCGTCACTCCGGGCGCTCTTGCCCTCGGCGCGCTTTCCGCAGCAGCGATAGGGCAGACCTGCGCCGACGTCGTCACTCGGGTTCGACTTCCCGGACGCCGAGTTGTTCGTGGAAGTCGAGCGTCTCGAGCCCGCTGAAAGCGCATCGAGACGGTTAATCGCCGAACGTTCGGAGACTCGAGATAATACCTTCTCCACCAACCTGTGCTGGTGCTGTCCCGTCGCTGAAGCGAGTTGATCTTGCACAGCTTGCGGTTGATCTTTTCCAGCTGATCGATCCTATTCTCTAAGTTGCCGGTGACTTTGCACAGCTCCTTCACGGCTCCCACGTTTTCCATGAATATTCGATCCTGAAATAAAAACAGCTTCGCGATCAGCGTTCGAATCGGACGCGCGGCGGCGCCGTTGCTCACCTTGTTGACCACCAGGAACTTGTCGATGGTGTCCCCGTTGGGCAGGGTGACGTCTCCCGCCTCCTTGACAGCCTCCGGGAGCACCCGTTTCACCTCCTGAGCTATGACACCCGTGTCGGTGTGCACCCTCGGCTCTCCCGCGTTTCCGCCGAGCCCCGAGTGCATGGCGAACTGGGGTTCGTAGCTGTATCTGACCACGCGGATGTTCTGCACGTTCTTCAGCTGCTGTGCCGTGTCGCACTCCTCTATGTCCCGCTTGGCCCTCGCGTCGCTAGGCTGCACGATGTGGCCAGTGATCTTTAGGTTACCTGAGGAGATTTCGAGGTCAGCGACGATTCGATATGCGGAGAACGGACGGTCTCGAACTCACCGTGAATGACGCAGGTTTCGTCGGGCCGGTCCGTGTTGATTCCGACTCTACCCGCGTGAAAGATGCTGTCCGGAGTCACCCCTCGCTGCCAGCACAGGTCGACGTCGGACTCGAACTGCCCAGGGTTGGACGCCTGAAACGAAAGAGTGGGTCGTATTGCGCGCGAGGGGGCGGCGACGAACTACCGCCGAACGCCACTCACCCTCACTATGATCCTCTCGCTGGCGTGACTCGCCACGGGATAGTGGTGGTCCATGGTGTGCGCGTGCAGGCCGACCACCAACTGAAAGTGGCGCTGGTCCGGGTTCGGCTTGCCCTTCTTGCGCATGTTGTTGCACGTGGTCTCGGAGAAGTGCAGCCTGCCCACGGTCACTTTGGTCACCTGGCCGCTCTGCAGCTCCACCCTGCGAAGGCGGACGCTCTCAGTCGAACTCGTCTCGAACGGGTCGAATAAAATAAGGATACTCACAGCACGGGATGGAAGGGCTTCTTCGATCGGTCCGACTGGCTTTGCTCCACTTTGATCGTCTGGTTGGGCGCTTCGACCTTGACCCCGTAAAAGTGCAGGTGGAAGCTCACGATCTTCTTGAAACCGTCGGAAGTCTTGACGAACTGGGCGTCGCCGCGCAGCTGCGCGTGGCAAGTTACCTGGAAGTGGTTCTTCTTCTGGCATACGAAAGCTTCGTCCGAATTGGAAAAATTGAAGCCTTTGTCGGCGTCGACGCGATAGTGCGGCGGCGGCCTGCAACATCGTCGCGAGCGTTATAAAGGACGTTGAGAAAATATGAGTTAATATACAATATAAGCGCTAGGGTTCATATAATAAAGTATATTATATGTTAGAAAATTTATCGCGTAATTGCGTAAAGTCGGCCAGGCTGACGAATCATCTCATTATGAAAGCCTTACGCAGTTTGACCCTAAATTGGTGCGTTTCTACATAGGCACACGAAACGGGGTGATCGATCAAAATAAACAATGTCGTAACTAGGGCGCAGAATCATACTAGTGTGAAAATGCGTGTCGTAAAAATATAGCATGCTCGTCGACGCGCACGCGCATTAGACTCGTAAAGCATGACCAGACAGTCGTAGGATCTTCTTTCTTACGCGGCCGGACAGCTCGTGCGTGACGTCATCGAGAAGAGGGTTACCGACGGGTCTGTGGCGTTATCGGCGTTTTTGAGAACGACGTCGACAGCTACGGTAACACTCACAGCTGTTTGAGCGCCTGGTCACAGAGCGAGTGCCAGGAGGTCTGCTGGAAGGGCTGGAAGCGAATGCACTGGTAGGCTGGATCCGCGTTGGGGTCCCCGGGGTCTCCGGGAGATGCCGACGGCGGCGGCAATGCCCCTCCGAGAGTGACGAGCACGTGCGGCGCCGGCTGGTGACTGCGAGGCGTCGCAGCTTGCACCGCGGCCGGAGATGGGGCTGCAACAGCTAGGATATTGGAGAGATCGCGACACTCGTGTTTGCTTACAGTTATTCGTCAATACTTCTCACCTCGAAATTCCACGCTTAATATATTGAATTCGGTTCGTCATTGCTCACAGGAATATTGGTCACGTGGATTATTGCTCACACGAACACTACTCACAAGGCAACTTCTGACTACAAAAACAACTTACTCACTACAACTCGATCGCAACAATTAACAGCACACAAAGTGAAAACAGAATCAATTGATTAAAATAAGAAATTAATAAATATTTATACACTATTTTTTAAATAATTTTATCTGGTTTTGCAAAAAAATTATAAAAAAATAATAATGCGGCAATTAGGTATTTTTGCTTTAAGAATCGAAGGCATATGGATAAGTTTAATTATGAAAGCTGCTGATTTGTTAAACTTTATATATCAATGAATGGTGGTAGATTAAAACATAATTATATATTAGCTGATCGATTAAAAATAAGTATATGCAAATTAATGAAATATATTTAATTATTATATAGGAAATTATTTTTAATTAACGCCATAATTCTCAACTACTTTGAAAAGTGTCTTGTGAGCGATCGATTTGTGACCAATTTTCATGTGAGCAAGTTGCTTTGTGACCAATATTCGTGTGAGCAATAATCCGCTTGACCAATAATTCTGTAACTAGTTGCCACGTGAGCAATAGACCGTTCACCGTTGAATTCGTACGTATATGAATTCAATATATTTTCTATGTTACTTACCCGGTTCACACTTGACGTCCTGAGACAGCTTTCGCTTCTTGGAGTGAAGCTGGTAGGGCTGCAGCTCTGGTTCGGCTTCGAGCGGTGCGCAAAACTCCGGATGATGCAGCTGAGCGAAGGCATCTTCGTGGTGCAGCAGGCTGTGGTGCGTGGGCTTCAGCTCGGCGTAAATCTGGCGCGCTTCGGAGCCACCCCTCGCCGGCGACGGTGCCATCGGGTATTCCGCCCCCTGCACGGCCGTCAGCGTCTGGTAGGCGTGCGGAGATTGACCCTGGCCGTCCGGTGGGCTGTACGGGTGCTCGGAGCCCGAGTCGGGAGGACTCTCCGGTAGTCTGTGCCTAAACGATAATCAACGTCTGCATTCGAAGGAGCTAAAAGAAGACAGGACGATGGTAGAAAAATTCACCCTGGGACGTTCGGTCTGTGGTGAGGATGGTGTCCGTCGGTGGCGGCGAGGGTGGCCGCGAAGTATCCGGCGGGACCTCCGGATTCGCTGTTGATGAACGCTTCCAGCTGACTGAAGTCGAGCGCCTCATTGTCGATACCGCTAACGAAGTCAGTGCGGCCTGTAATAAGCGAAATGTATAAGAATTGATCTAATCTAAGAAGAAAATCAGTTAAATCGATTAGTCTTGCGAGGGTCACGTTTAATATTGGCTAGTATTTTTAATTAAACACGATTTTGAAAACTCAATAGACGAAGAATAAATCCAGGTTGATCCAATTCGAGTTTCCTATGTTAGCAGAACTGTAAATCAAACGTTAGTTTGTAAATTTCATCGTTCTACTGAGCGAACAATTCGCAACGTAGTAAGCAAATTTGAAGAGACTGGAGATAGGGTAAGGTATTTGCATCATCGTGGCTCAAGTTCGGCCGAGAATATTGTTGCTGTACGAGAAAGTGTCGCCGAAGATTCGTTGGCGTTTGCAGCTTTTGGACATTTATTATGGCTCCCTTTGGCGCATTTTACGCCTGGACTTGAACCTACACCCGTATAAAATTCAGATAGTACAAGAACTGAGACAGAGACCGTGGACAGCGAAGAATTTACGCAGATTTGTTGTTGAGTCAGCAGGAAGTTGATACTGATTTTCAAAAGAAAATCTTCTTCTCTGATGAAGGGTATTTCCATCTCTCTGGGTATGTTTATAAGCAAAATTGCCGCATACGGGGCGAGAAAAATTGTCATGTGATTCACGAGAGAGCATTACATGCCACAAAATGTGCGCCTTATGGTCAGACGGCGTCATTGGGTTTAACTTTTTTGAAAACGATAAACGTCGAACTGTAGCAGCCAACGGTGAATGCTATAGACGCATGATAACCGATTATATTTGCCACAAAATCAAAGATATTGATGTGGAAGACACGTGGCTATAACAAGACAGCGCAACCCAAGTTCCCAGGTTGCATTATTTTACGTTTTGGTGACGTTAACTGGCCGCCAAGATCATGCGATTTAACGTCGTTGGATTTTTTTGTGGAGTTACGCTAGGAGTCGTATCTACGCCGACAAACCAGAAACGTTGGATCATCTAAAAACCAACACCCGTCAAATTATAACCAAAATTCCGCCCGAAATGTACGAAAAAATCATCGAAAATTACATTACAGTAAATATTATTTTTTATAAATAAAAAATACGAGTACATCAAATATTCGATTAATAAAAATATTCGAAGATATCCTTTAATTAATGTTTTTTAAAGTTTGGAAATTGAAGTCATCTTTTATGAAACAGCTAGTCTTCGTAGAGATTGGTATATAAAATCGTTCTCAAACTGATTATAAAATACAAATATAATTTTTATTATTTTAATGACCGCATTAGAAGCTTTAGATATAGTAAGAAAAACGTTAAAGGAATTAACGATTTAATAAGAGTGAAGAAATCGCGGGTGAATTTAAGTACATCATTCACCAAGGACGATTTTTGTTTACCGCTAAGATAATCCAAAAATGGGCATCTTTTAATGAATAAAACAATTTTAAGAAAAGTTAAAAACTTTGCGATCGATTAAACTTTTTCAAAGAATAATAACAGGTTGTTAGTCAAACTTTCCAGCCCGATACATCAGTGGTGTAAGTCGTTAACTAACACTTGAAATTCCTGGCTTCGAATCTATTGTTTTGCTAATTCGATCGTTTCTGAGAGATCGGAATTATTGATTATTATATAATAAAATTCCAATGGATCATCACAGAATAGGTTTTTTCTAGATTTTCATAATCTCACGGATCAATAAATAAAATCGAGCTAGTATGGCACAAAATTATCTAAAAATTAGCTATTATAAAAAATAACAGTTTATTGACACAACATTTCAATATTTTATTTTGGAGAAAATATCCCAAAATATAATAATAGCCATGAAGGTACTTGTATAGCTGCGCGGAAAAAGGGCATTATTTTTTTTAATTACACATATACACATCTGAATAACATTATTTTTATATATTATAGAAATAAAATAAAATGATCAAGATAATAGTGTGAAGTCCTCAAAATGTTGTATATTGGGGATACGCACTGATTATTTTTCTGTTCTAGGATCAAAAAATCGGAGACCGCAAAAGTGGAGATGAAAAATATTTTTCATTTGACTATTAATTCTATTTATCATATATAAACTATATAATCCTTTTACGGCGAATTCGCATAACAAAATTATTATATTTTATACTCTCTCGCTTTTTGGGTTACGGCAGTAGAAATAAACGAAAAAGGCAGGTGTAGAATTTCACTTATGGACGACGTTCGAAGTAAACTATTTTCACTATTAATGTAATAGTTTGCGCATTCAGTGTCGAAGCAGTAGTATTATTCACACCGATCGTCCACGTGTTGTAGTTATTTATTAACGAAAATCGAGTATCGTGGAAAATTATTCGCGTAGAAGAACTCCTCGAAAGCGCAGATCGCCCGGCACGCGAGAAGCGAGTAGAGTAAAAGGATCGCGAAAGTGAAACTCCACCGCGACGGAGCGAGACGAGAGCGAAAAGAGTACCTGACGCGCGAACGGGGGCTCGAGCCGACGGAGGCTCGTGGGGCGCCGCCTCGCCCAGCGACCACGGGTACTCCATCGTCACAAGAGCATCCGACGGCGCGGCGTTCCGAGCGTGCGATCGCCGCCGACGGCCGATGGCGAATGAAGCGCGGTGGAAAGGGGGAAAAGCGCCAGGGGAGGAGCGTGAAAAGCGCTATCAGCCAATCGCAGCCCTCTACGCCCGTAGAATAAAAACCAATTTTGTCACTGGACGTATCGATCGATACTTATACTTTTACGGTCTACGCTCTACGCGACGACTTTAGCTTTTTATGTCCCTCTGATCCTATACACGTTTACTACCATACCGATGATTAAACTGACATTGTCGAAATGTCTAATGTGTATTTCATAAACAACAATACAATGAGCAAATATCATATTTGCTTTACTTTTAATGGGGCGCTACCATAATTTTGATTTATATTTATCATTGTTAGTTGAAAAGTGTATGTTAAAAAATTATAATATTATGAATTATTTCATATTTCTGAAAAATATTTTTTCAATCGTTTTCTTAGATTTTCCTAATCTCGTGGATAAATAACGATGTGTATAATTTAAGCCGAGCTAAATCGATTTGCCATTAAATGCGATGCAGCAATAAAAAGCATATTTCCTTATAAATATTCATCGCATCATCGCTAAATGTCATCTATACTATAAAACAGAAAATACATGTGTCAGTGTGTGTTACAAGGACTTCTCCAAAACGTAGGGGGCGTCATTGGAGGGGGGGATTTGCCTGAAATTTTTTTATTTATTTAAATATCTTAATGACATCGAAATACTAAAAAAATGACCACTGACTGACTAACTTTTGCCCCCTCCCACTCTGAAAAAGCTGAAATGAAGTCCCTGATTATAAACCATAAATTTTCGGGTTATCCCTCAAAGAAAATCTAAAAAAATTCTCGAGTCTATCACCATTTTTTTTAATAAGTACAGCCTTGGACATAATAATGGAGCACCCCTTAAAATGGTGTGTAATTCTTTACAAGTGCATAACCTTACCGAAATATTTTAACCATCCATTATTTAAGAATTTAATTCGATTTGAAACAACGCGGCAGACATTAATCTATTCGAATGCACTATAATAAATTTGTCTTTATTAAAAATAGTAAAAAAAATAGGCAATATTATTAAATAATACAGTCAGCTTCGTAAAACATGCAAGCTTAAGGGTAGATTATTTTGTTTTTTAATAATAAAAAAATAAAATACTAATTGATCTTTGAGCTCGCTTGTTTGTAGGATGCGACTATAATGTATTACCAAATATAAAATTATAAAGTCCTTAATTTTTGTATAAGATGGAAATTATGTGTACTACGTACATGCAATGCTAGCTCAAGACAATAATTTTAATTTTAGGGCGTCGGAGTCGGAGTAATAGTATTTTAGGAGTAGTCTTAGCGTTTATTTTCCGCGCTTAAAATAATTAAATCTGATTTAAGAGCTTACTAAAATTGTTGAAATCGGAGTCGGTAAAATTTTAAACTACTCCAAAGCCCTGCTTAATTTATTTAATTAGCATTGTTTATTCGTACAAATTGTATTATTGTCAAAGGGTTTTAAACCCTACATCAATATTAAAATAAATTTGTTTTAAAGACTCATCATCTTCGATTGTAAGATTCGGTAATATTTTCAAAAGTAAAAAAAGTTTAAGTTGTTCGATCGATTTAACAGAGTGGAAAGAAGCTTCGAAAAGCTGGAGGCCTACTGGCTAAAACCCGAGCCCCAATCCGTCCCTGATATATAGCGCTCCCGCCAAGCTATGAATATAATCTAATTCGGAATTCAATTATATAGGAGACTGAATAAACAATATGATTCATGAACCGTCGAAGATTACTCATCGCGTTTTACGTTATAAAATCAAATTAAAAACATGACATCGGACTATGTCACTTTTTGTGTAGATTTATCTAAATATGTACATATAAAATAAAAACGCGTTTATCCGATATGTGTACTTAAACATTATAGATAGTGCGTATCAAATCGCGCAGACACATTCGTTAGACAAGATCGTACTATTAGTAATTGTCTAAATTGACGCTAAAAAAAGATTCTTGAAATGAACGAAAATGTTAACTTTTCATTTCACATCGATCGAATATTATCTAATAAAAATAACGGTAGAATTGAATCGTTAGATTATTTAATCTGAAGTTATCGAACGGAATCGTATTTATAACAATCATAATCTCTCATCTTTCGAGACTTCGCCTCTATTTTGTAAAGACATTAGTAATAAATATTTATACTATAATATAAAAAAAAAATATAGTGACAAAACTTTTAATTGTAAGTGTTATTACATTGTTGATAATAGCCGTTGAAATATATGAAATAAGAGGTGAGAAAATTAAGTAACACTGCGATCAAACTAGGGAACGATTGCAAGGTCGAGGATCTTTGCGGAACTTTCGATCTGGCTATAAAACAGCGCACATACGATAATTCAACGTTGTTCGACCGGTTTCTGGGAACCGGTCGTTGATCTATGCGCAAAATTTAAATGCAAAAATTTCGCGCTACGCAGTCTGATCGGCCGTTACCGTCGATCAAAACTAAAAAGCAAATATGTTAAAATACCATAAAAATTGTTAGCACGTTACTTATTTTCAAAATGCGAGTATTTTAATTAACTCTTAAACGTATGGTATTTTTAACAGGGGTGACCAATATTTTGTGTTCTGTGTCCTAATTTCTTCACTCTTGAGTTTAGATATGCCATATAAATTAACACACATTTAGGATACCGTCGATTAGATCGAATGAAAATTCCAGAAAAAAGTCATTCAATTTGAATTGAGAGTTAAGTGAATGAATAAAATGAAAGGTTTTTTTAACCATTTAAAATCTAGTCTAGACTAAAGACCATTTTGGGATAAACTGCATTCGTTAAAAGCGGCTGTCGCTGTCATTTAAAACTATTTAATTTTACCCTTTACACTAAACTTTTTTGAGGCTGTTTAACCTAATTAACATATAATTAGCCTAAAGCCAAATCAGTCTAAATATTAAATAATAACGAACTATCTATATTTATATATCAGTTACGTGTCGATTTTTGGGAAACTGATAATTTATGGAACGGTTTGCCAATCTGTTCTGCGAGAAAATATGTTATTTTGCAGTAAACATTCTTCAGTAGCGCGTTTTAGTTTTTTACCCTAAACCATAGTTTTCATTATCTATAATCTAAATATAATAGTAGTAAATTTAAAATTAAAAATTGTATATGTATTTCAGAACCCATCCACAAAGAAATATATTTATATAAATATAACCAGCACGGTAGATTAATGATATTAGTCGATAACTAATACCCAAAAGACCTGGGTTCGAATCCAATATTTTTTATCGTGTCTAAGAGATTGGAATTAGTGTTTGTTATATAATTATAATTCCGATGCATCATCGCAGAATAGGTTTTCCTAGATTTACTTAATCTCACGGATGAATTAAAAATCGTTCATAATGACATATTAATTGCAAGCTATAATAATAGTTTATAATAAATAAAATATAATAGATAAACAGTCACTGATTAACACTTAGTAGTTGTTGATTGTGTTTACTCGGTAACGCCTGCCAGTTTGCAATTGAAGATTTACGAAAAAATAAATAACTATAATTTATATAGTATTTATATGTACACATTATAAATTTATAAATGGCCGAAAGATATGTTAGTATATTAAATTCAAGTAGGTAGGACGAAACGATGGTAAAATTTGGATAAAATTTTTGCATCTCTATGATTTAGCTAATATATAATCGAGTATAAAATCAGGGATAAAAGTAGATATAAGATTACCTTTAAAAAAAAATAAAGCTTCGATTAAGAAATTAACGCTAAATTGAGCGTCTTCACGCCTGCACCGCATCCCATTTAAAAACATAATAAATACGAAAAAGCAGAGTAACGCAAGGAGGGCCAAAGGCTCGGCTCTGAGGGGAACCACGGCAATATATACACCTCTCGAAGATCAGGGAGGTGGTGTTGTAACAAGGATGATACGCAATGCAGGCCAGCCAACGAGAGCACATTTCCGCGAGTACTCGAGAGAAACACTAATAAAACTCCAATAAAATATTTAGCACTACGGGGTGGGTCCTGCTCATCCGGCCGGCAAAAGCTGGGTGCCCGCCCATAAGGTTTGGACTCGTAGGGCCCTAGTACTGGTAACGGCAGTGGCGCATGCAAAGTATAACACATAGCTATACTTCAGTAAGTAGTAAACTTAGTATTTCCTTTTGCATGAACAGAATATGCACTTGGTCTCTGTAAATAATTATAATATTACTTATTATTAAAATAATAGTGTTTTTAACATTAATTTAATATATATGATCGTTCATAAAAAGGTTCAAGTTCAAGCGATATAATAATATTAGCGAAGTATTTTAAAAATATTGGAGTAACGCAAGGGTCCAATTTGAAACCACTGCTTTTTTTCAGAATATTTATTATATGCTATTGACATAAAATTGTACTAAAATCTACTAGACTCATTTTGTAGATTAAGCAGGAGCGTTTGAATAAAACATAAATGTGTTGAAAGTCTGTCAATGCTTGGTTACTGTAAACTGCGGTCAGCGCTAATTTTTTTATCTTATTTTACAAAAAGTATTCTTATGTATTTGTAGTGAGAATAAATATGTAAATATTATATATAAATGGCATAACCTGTTAAAAGTCATAACATATGTATAAATAGAAATGATTTAAAATAACCAGCACAAAGTCGGTGGCTACTACACAAATGACTTGTGTTCGAATCCAATCGATTTTCATCGATTGGTAAATCTGAATTAATGACTATCGTATAATTATATTTCAAGTCGATCATCATAGATTAGGTTTTCCCAGATTTGTCTAATCTTACGGATGAATAGACCAAAACCTATAATATAATTGTTCTAAGCCGTCGCTTCTGCTTCCGGATGCGCATAACTTAAAATGAAACACTCACTTTTTCACACTTCACACTTCTCCATTCAATTCTCTACTCTGTAAATCGTATCGCTTTGTATGAACGTAAAAATATATTTGTATAAACAAAGGAAATATATTTAATTATAATAATAAATAATAATAAAAATTGAATTTGCTTCATCGCTTTCCGAGGCACTGGTAATGTATTCTGTTGTTTCGACCAATAAAAAATAAGCATTCGAATATAAAACAAGATGGCCAACAGTACTGTGACAACAGTTTTAAATAATTATTATTTAATAATGTAATTTTTCTACGTGACAATACTTTTCATTAATTCGTCATTTGACTGAATATAAATAATCGGATTGCAAATTAACTAGGTGCGTTATAACTATGAAAATGTAATATATACATAATGTGTTGAGGAGTAGAAGAATACATTGATTAAACTAGATAAACAATCATAAAACAATCTTTGTAATGAAATCTTCAAATTTTGAATTCCCGGCGACGGGCTCCGAGGCCGAAAAGTGAGTTTTTCCTTTTATAATACATAAACATTATAATTGCTTTCGATTAAATGCAGAATACATTGATTAAATTAGATAAACAATCATAAAGCAATCTTTATACTGAAATCTTAAAATTTTGAATTCCCGACGACGTGCTCCGAGGCCGAAAAGAGAGTTTTTCCTTTTACAATACATAAAAATTATCATTGCTTCTGATTTAATGCACATATTCGTTAGATTTGACTGAATATAATTACTCGAATTGCAAATAAACGTATAATATATCCTTAGTATGTATGAGGATTGAAAGTTAATGTCGATCAAATCGGCGCCGTCGCACTGGGGACGTATACATTAGCCAACGGACAGCTTATACATATGTACTTTCTTGAATATTATCTAATGGACGACATTTTACAATGATTATAAATATATGATTGCATACCTGGAATAATCGATAGTCAAAATATCTAAGAGTGGGTTATTTTTAATTCCGATGTGGCAAAATATGTGTGTATACGTCATGATTTTTAATCAATTTTCCTCTTTAGGAATAGCCAAATTCATGATATTCAGTAACATCAAACTTATGTAGTATGTTCTTTATAAAAAGATAATACTTGCTGACAGTGAATTCAACATGAGAAGATTCACTCTTTGTTTATATATACCAATTTCATATAGGTCATCAGATTGTTCCATCATTGCTTCTGAAAAATATTTAAAATCAATAAGGTCTTCATCAAGAGTAAACATTGAACACATTATTACTACTAATATAATCCATAAATTAAATTTAAACGACAATCGAAGAACAAAATTGACGGAAGTTACTGTAGAGGATTAAACACGTAGATTGGCATCTCTTCATCTTCTACAAAATTGTCATATATTAATTGTTTGCCATACGTAAATGTTATTAGATCATATAGTGGGTAAAATGTAACTTTTTGTTTACACTTATACGAGATTTTTCATTATTACTAGTAATTCAATATGTTTAATTAACTTTGGTATCTATACCTTTAATTGCCAAATCACCGCTGTTTGTCTTTTAATTTTTGATCCTAGAAAGTCAATAGTAATTTTGTTAGAATAACCGTGATATATTATTCACATAACCAAACACTTACTGGCACACTTATAATTTATAGTTTTAGATTAGTCTATAATTCCAATGCAACATCACTTTGAATCATCTTCAATTGACACTTTGTAAGAAAAATATTGTGTTTATAACATATTTCACTGTTTATTTAATTGCACAAAACTGAGCGCAGCGAGCGTTTGCCAGATGACAGAAGAGCTGTCACATGTAAGCAAATTTGAAAGGGAAGTCCCTGTTCTGGGCGTGTTTGAGAACGAACTACGAAATTGATTTTATCGATTTAAATTATAAAACACTTATCAAAATATGTATAAAAATCATCAAATACTAAAAAAATATTTTATAAATATGTTTAGTTTAAACGGGATTAAAATAAATAATGTGGATTTATATTAACTTCTCTATACAGAAAAAAGATGTAATTATTCAAATTTTGGCGAACTTTGGCAATTTAAAGTTATAGTTTTCAGAGAATTTTTAAAATTTCACTTGAAAAAACATTTCCAACAAAAAGGGGCAAAGTTTCAAATTAAGTAGTATTCAATAACAACCAACTATTAAACACATAGTGTTGCAAAATTCCCTCTTACTTACGCCTTCGAAAGAAATAACATTAATTTAAATATTTTTTAAATTATAAAGTATCTGAATCAAATTTCAAGATTTATTCAAAATATTGTTTTGAACCTTTAAAATAATTTTTATTTTATTATGGACTTATTAATTAATAAAATATATAATGCTGCATAGAAAAAACATTTACTTTAAAAAAAATATTAATCAAAATATTTTTTAATAAAAATAGACAAAGTCTCAAAATTATTAATATTTTTAAAGCGCATATTGTGCTTATTGTTCACTTTTGGTCTAAAGTAACAGATTAAGTGCTTGATATTTTCAGTATATTGTTTCTTTCTAATTAGTAAATGTAATTAAAAACTGACTTTTATATATACACATTAAACATATAAACAACTTTTTTTAATTATAAAGTAACTTATGGCGTAACCAAAAAAAATTTTTATTAATAAAATTTTAATTTATGATAAAATTGTGTTATATGCAGCGTTAAAACATGCCCTCAAACACATAAAATACGCTAAAACACAATCAATGACTTATAATTGCTTAAATTGCATCAATTATAGATGTTTTCATTGTAACGAAGATTGATCTCAGTATAACGAAATAGTTAAATCCGAATTTAAGAATGACGTTACAACTTAACACAATATTTCTTTGAATTCAGTTCGTCTATGACTTGGCGTGTACCGGATGTGTTCACAAGCAAGATTCAAGGTGTTTCGACGATCCTTAAACTTTTTTTATATAACATTTTTTTACCAAGTTTTATTGTGTTTATTACAGTATCCTTAAAAATGGACAAAAAACGATCTGTCAACCTTATAAAAGGTTATTTTAATGCTGTAGGAATATGGTAATTAAAAATAAAATATCATCTTCCTTACATTCGATATAACGAAATTAATTTATTGGTCCTTTTTAAATTTCACTGTACAATGCTTAATTGTATTATTATTTATCTAAGTTTTAAACCAATTCATAAATGATATACAATATTTAGATTTATTTTTAAATATTTTAGTTTCAAATCTAACGTTAAATAATATAAAATGTTTTCTTCCAGAAATATTTAGTCAAGCTGTAAACCTATTTTCAAATGAATTGAAAATGTCAAGTAGTTTTTATAGATTGAACCACTTGGACTATCATTAAGAATCCTAAATAATAATGTCTAATTTGAACCATTAAATTTTAAAAACGTAGAACGAAGCAAAAATAATAATTAAAACCCAAAAATATGAGGGTCCGGTATTCGCACACTCGCTAGCTAGTTTTATAAAAAATAGTGTAACATCCAAGGCAGATAAACTATGGAGCAATATTCAAAATGCGACGTTCGTCTGCTTTTTCCTTCGCTTATTTTACCATGTGAGCTAAGTTGGCTTGGTTGAAAATTAGACTTGACATAATGAAAATTCTAACTATGTAACTATAGTTAGGTTTGGTCAATTCGTGTAGGTTAAGTTTGGATTTAAACAACAAATGGACGTTCTGCAACTATCAAGTTGAGTTTCATAGACATTTTATAGTAGCATATAATTTTACTACTTCCTGTCAGTAACATTATTTACGCCAGTAGAAATATATTGATAAAAATATATTTGGACTTCACTAGTAAAAATAAATTTCACTGAAAAATATATATTGCATGTAAATAAAGTATGTAAATGTATATATTACTACATATGGAAAAGTTTAAGCCATATAATTTTATTAGCACCTGCCAGATAATTTTTTCATTTGTAAAAATATATATCTACCGGTGAATGTGTATTCCGATATGATTTCACTGAAATGACATATTTAAAAAAATAGTTTCGAGATGGATTATTTAGATTATAAGTTATAAACAGGGACGGAAGGATTTTAAGTTAAAATCAGGGGTCGTTTTTTAAATCAGAGGGACAAATACCCTCAACTGCCCCACCCCCTTTCTACTTACATAATGAAATTGCCCATATAAGTACAAATACAAACCTCTTAATATAAATACAGATCGTTATTATAACTGAATATAGTATATCTAATTTCAACAGTCAGAACACGAAAACATCATGTGCTCTTAAATTTCTGCAGATTGTCGAGATTATTATCTAATCGCCCCTTTTACTATTGTTATAGTTATATAATATTTCTAGATTTTATTTCTAAAATTAATACTATTCTCAGCGATCGCGTGAATTTATTATCGAACACTGACTTAAAAAATAGAGTGTAGACAATTCTCTGGTTAAAGTAGCGTTAAAATAAA
This sequence comes from Plectrocnemia conspersa, assembly GCF_051122295.1. NCBI lineage: Eukaryota > Metazoa > Arthropoda > Insecta > Trichoptera > Polycentropodidae > Plectrocnemia > Plectrocnemia conspersa. The sequence continues at coordinate 231,267 of NW_028277165.1, forward strand.
TTGTTTTTGAATGTCAATTTGCGATTTTGACGATTTTAGATATTGGCGAAACCTGTACATCTAATACAGGTTGGTCCCATTTGAGTTTCCTATGTTAGCATCACCGTAAATCAAGCTGTCAATAATCACGCATGTTCAAAGTTTCAAATATTAGTTTGCAAAAACACATTTACGAAATAGATCGCTTAACCACAGCTCAATTTCATTGTTCTACAGAGCGAACAATCGCAACGAAGTAAATAAATTTGAAGAGGCTGGAAAAGTTGGAGATAGGGTAAGGCCTTTGCATCATCGTGGCATACGTGAAAGTGTGGTCGAAAATTCGTCGCCGTTTGCAGCTTTTGGACTTTTTTTATGGCTCCCTTTGGCGTATTTTGCATCTGGACTTGCGTATAAAATTAAGATAACACAAAAACTGAGGCCCAGAGACCGTGGACGGCGAATACTTTACGCAAATTGAATGTTAATATAAAAAATTGCCGCATAGGGAGCGAGGGAAATTTTCATGTAATTCACGAGTGGCCAATATATGCTCAAAAAGTGACTGTTTGGTGAGAATTGTGGTCAGGCAGCGTCATTGGGCTTTACTTTTTGGAAAACGATGAAGGTCGGACTGTAACAGTCAACGGTGAGCGCTATAGGCGTATAATAACTAATTATTTTTTGCATAAAATTGAATATATTGAGGTGGAAGACATGTGGTTGTAACAAGACTTGGCACACATCGGGTGCAAACGTGAAAATTTCCCAGGTTCCCATTGAGCACCTAAAAACTAACATCCGCCAAGTTATAGCGGAGATACCGCCCGGAATGTACAAAAAAGTCATTAAAAATTACATCGCAAGGGTCGGTTGCTGCAAAAGATTTAGAGAAGGCCATTTGATTAATATTATTTTTCATAATTAATGAAATGTTAGATTAAAAAAATTTCGAAGATATCGTTAAATATTTTTTGAAGTTGCATCGCCCTTTATTATTTATAAATTTAATTTTTTTATTATATTTACTAGATTTTTCTACTTGTCGATAATTATGCAGTTGAATGACAGCATAGAAATTTATGTAGAAAAGGGATCGATTCGTGACCGTCGTAAAATACAATACGCAGGTGTTGAACGTCAATTTTGTAACATTCGGTCGGATCGAAACCCCATCCCGGAATGCGCGCGTTGCCGTGTTTATTATGGTAGTAGTAGGTATCGCTCGAGCGAGCCTGATAGTGTAACGAATCGAAACAGAAACGAGTCGACGTCGCGCGAGATAAACAAAGCGACGAAGAGGGAAAGCGGGACGCAGGCGCGTCGGACGCCAATCGGGAAAAAGGGAGGAGTCCGGGAACGAGCGTCGGGCGCCCATTGGTCGGGAAATCCTGGAAAAGCCGACTGCGCGTCGACCTCTCGGCCGATAAGAGCGACGGTCGACGATCTGTCAGACGCTCGCTGACGTCGCACGCTCTCACTCGCGACGATCCACCGCACGACCGCATGACCGCACGACCGCCGCGCCGTTGCGCGAACCGCCGAAGATTTATAACGAGACGAACGCACTGACCCAGCGCCGCGAAGACGTCCTGGTCGGCGTCCATGGCCGGCGCATGTCGGCGCACTGACCGAGTGTCGCGAGCCTCCGCAGATGCCGCCAGCGCCGCTGCCTCGCCACTACCGCCGCGGACAGATAACACATCTACAGATGCGCGCCGTGACGTAGCACAGAGTGCGACAGAGCGAGTTATTCTTCTCCCGTCCGATTATCTCCAGTCTGACGGTTCGCGCCGACTAAACATAAACCGCGACCTTTCCTACGTCGTTATTATATTTACAACCGACATATAAATTCCTAAAACATTACCATGATGCAACAAAACAATGCAAATTCTTCGAAATAATTAAAACAGATAAAAAGTTAATATGTGGGCGCACATATCTAAAGATAAGGTACCAGATGTACTCCTTAACAATTTTTTCCTCTTTGTCCTCCTTGAACAAAAATGTCAGAGCTAGCTCCCCTAAATCCACAAAAATCTGACATGAACTATTTTTAGCTCTCGCGGTAATCTATACTACACGAACAAAAGCTTCTGTAATGGCATTTTTTTAGAGCAAACCTTTTTATTTTTAGTGTCCTACTTTGCTATTATAACAGTCATCTTACTAAATATAGCCTTACCATAATTAAGAAGCTTTTCGTTTCAGAATGACAAAGAAGGACAAATTGGCATGGAAGCTAAAAAAATGGTATTACGGATTTTTTAGTTAATTAAGGGATGATGCGGGAGCTAAACAAAAGGTCACCTTGGTCATTTTTGTTCAAGGAAGACAAAAGGAGGATACAATTTTTGAGGAGAACGTCTAGTCATCTTATAAACAGGGACAACTAAAAAAAAATCATCTCGGAAATCAAATGTATAAAACCAGGACGTAAGATAAGCCTACATAAGGAGATACCAGCTTATCTTAGCTGTCGCTAAACACATCTTAGTAAGGAGACGGATGGTACGAGCCGGGAGAGAATCGGCGAGAATTGTAACATAGAGTTATACCCCAGATAGTCCAATCAGGCTTGCCGAGAAGGAACGGGGGAGACGGGACAAATTTTTGGGGCCCGACTCAAGAATATATATTCATAAAAAAAACTAACATAAAATAACTAGTTGTTTGCAATGTACTAAGTATTTCAGGTATAAGTTTCTTTTGCCTTTTTTATACATGCTAAAATAAATAAAAAGAGTGGAACATTGCCTTCAAAAGCACCCACTTTCTATGAAGTACTTTCACAACAAGCATTATTAATCAAAGGAACAGAGTGTATTTTTTTGATACAGCTCCGATTGTGTTCAAATTTAATTGCAAATTATGTTTTATAAGCCTCAGAAAGCAAATTTTATTGTTTTCTGAACCTTATAAAATATTACACTTAGTTGGGAGGAAATATAAATGAGTAGCAGTAAATTTAGGTATTTGAACTGAATTTTCAGATCGACGAAAAAGGAAGAAGTCAAGAAATAACAAAGAATGAACTATATAAATTTAATGTTTTTATAAATAAGCTAAAGAATCATTTCGAAAATTTTGTTCAAAGGCCATCTGTGAAAACAGGTAATTTTGAAAAAAATTGTTCAAGGACAATATGATGACAAAGAAGGACAATCCTCATCTTGTCACTTTATTTTGTAATATAACTTGGAATAACATTGCTACTCTAGAAAGCTACAAGGACAAATGTTTGGCTAAACAAAACATTCGGAATACGAAGTCGAGACGACCCTTCGAGGCTTAAGAGAAGCAGCCCCTTTTTATTACGACCAGATCCAGCATAAGCAGTCATCTGTACTTCCAAGAGTTCAATTTTCGATACGACTAAGAAAGACATTATTAATGCATTTAAATATTGTGTCGCCTAAGCTAATGTTATGTAATAATAATTTATATGATTTTTACATATAAAAATAAACGCAGACACCGTCCTGAATATCTTATTCACTAATAATACATATGTGAATTTTATGGTTTAATAAAATGTAATAGAGTAATCGACAAATAATGAATTGCCTCGATTATCAATAAGCTCAATTTAGCTGCGGAAGCAATTAAAATAGCATTCCAACTTAATTCATTCATCTAGCTAGCTGTTGACATTTACACGGTAGTAGCGTTTATCGGTGTCTCGACGGTATTTATGAAAATACATTTGTATTCTAGAGAATACAGCCTTAGAGGTTGAAAGTATTTGAGCGCAGAGAATTGTTAACGATTTTCTCAACTACTCTAATCGGCCTTATCTTTGCCCATTTTTTCCACCGAAAATTTTCTAAAAAGTCAATGATGCCCCGTTTTAATTTAGGCGGTATGTGCTTTTTAAAAAGCATCAAAAAACCTCTTACAAATTGTCAGATCATTTCTTGCCCATTTTTAAGGATACTGTAATGAACACAATACAATTTGTTAAATGTTTTTTAAAAAAAGTTTGAAGGTCGGCGAAACACTTTGAATGTTGCTTGTGAACAAATCCGGCACACGCCATGTCAAAGACGACATTTATTCGGAGAAATATTGTGTCAAGTAATTTTTAAATTCGGATCAAAATGTTTTGTTATACTGAGATCAGTCTTCGTTACAATGAAAACATTTTGTATGAAAGTTCGTTACACTGGGAATTTCGTTATTTCGGTATTCGTTACAAAGAGATTTCACGTATTTTGTTTTTAACTAATGAAATTTATTTGAAAGCAAAGGAGTTGCAATTTTGACTTTTATTTATTATCGTTATAAACACTTACACAATTCTAGATTTATTTCAATATTTTTTACTAGTTTTGAAATAAATATACTATTTTATAATATTATAGAATAAATATTCATTTACTTTTATAATTCATATTCATTTATTTGAATATAATACAATATTCTTTTATTATTTAAAAAATAACGTTCTATTGTGACACTTTTATACATGGGTAAAATTTGGAGAATAGAAATCATGAAGATATTTTCTTATCCGCTTTTTATACGTACTGGTGTGAACACAACGTCCAAACGCTAAATTAAATTTTAGCGACCGATTTTTAACTTGAAAAGGACTACATTTTGAGAAAAAATGATGAGGTAACATTGTATGAATGTATTATTTAGAATTTCTAATTGAAAGGGTACTTGACGACCGTATAATATTGGTTATTTTAATAAATTAACTAGCAAAATATATTAACGTTTTTGTTTCGATGGCTCGGTTTTGAGTCACTATCGGACAAAGTTTTTCTCGTTAATCTTCGATTCACTTTACACCCCACTTTCGATCGTCAGAATCGTACGGCACGCTTCGATGTAAATATTGTAAGCAATTATATAACGCATGAGCTGCGATGGCAAATTCGAAACGCAAGGTGGCTCGGTAAAAATCCTCGAAGCGAATCGATAGCGAACAACAAAAACGGGCGCATGTGCGACGAATACAACGACCGAAATGACTTTTCTCCCCTTTTTATGTTTTAAAAATGTAAAACGCTCCTAATATGTTAATACCCTTCGATTCGGTTATTGATACGTGGGAATCGGCGGGACGAACAGGTGGGACTTTCGACCCCATGCGCGTAATCGAGGACGTGCGTGTGTGCGCAATATTGAAAAAACTCGCCGTAGACGACGAAGGCTTCTCACCTACGACCGTACGAAATACTACGACTCGTTTGGAATCTGACGCAACCGCTAAACGCTATTTTGTAATCTGAGACTTTTCTACGCATTCGACGGCGATAATATTAATACCTTTTATAGGTCAAAGGTTAATTTATAACGCGAAATCGTTCTATCGCTGATTTAGTTTAATTACTCGCTCGTTTATCGTCCGCTGTCAATGTTAGCAAAACATGTGTCGTTCGAATAATATCAAACTCGCCCAATTTACTTTTTCGAGGTCGTCCACATATTTATCGATTCTAACGTGAATAAACTTTCTTCGTATGTATTTATAGCATAAATCTCTTTTCAAACAAAACGATACAAACAATGCATTCACTCACCATTTCTCAATTATTTAATTAATTATCATTTAACTCGCCATTAATTCGTTAAAAATATTTTGCCATAAAGATATATAATATACGTGTCATTTTATTCTGAGTCTATATTTTGTTATAAATATATATCGGCAATTTATTTTACATATAAATTAAGTCACTTTATCTTTATGTGAAAAAAATGCAAAATTATCGTGCAGAATGTATTTCACCTAAAACTTTATTTGAGCCATCCCTTGTAAAAGCTTCCGTCATCTCATCGATCCTGAAGTTTATCTTCCGACAGTATCTGATACGACTCTAATCACCCCAGCGCAATCGAAGTCTTCTGGGTGATTTGCTGTAACTCGGTTTTCGCTTCAGTAATCGATTTTAATTACTTTACCTATGTCGTTTAATGATCACTCTTTGCAAATCAAGAAAGAACGATTATTATTTGTTATTATTTGTCTGTTTAAAGATTAATAATATAATACTAGAGAATATAAAAATACATTATTATTTATTTTACTTTTTAAGGTTTGATAACTCTAAGGGGTGTGACTTCGCAGGCAGTAAGAAACAGGTGAAAACTAGTAAGAATTTCATTTAGTTTATATTACATGTATTGTGAGTTACTATAATGGGAGTGATCGTTATTCTCCGAGCGGTGGTGGAGAAACTGGCGGAGGGATGAAGTCAGTGAAAATTTTCTCTGCTGCGGTGTTCGTATGGTGGAGTCCCTCCCAGCATTTATTTATTTATTTTATTAATTTATTTAGCTTTATAGCTAATTTTTACATCAAACAAATTTTAACTAAACTTATATATAATATATTTATAACATAAACAGAAAAAAAATTATCTCTTAATGCACGAAGGTGTTTTTTTATTCCATCTACGAAACCCGTTACAGTTTTATTTTTGAGGATTGTCCTAGGAATATTATTATATAAATTAACACCTCCGTACATAATTCTCCTAGCCGTACTCGTTTTCTTATACCTAACTATGCTTAAATTTTCTTTATTTATAGTATTAAATTTATATACATATTTATTTATTATTAATTACTTATTAAAATACTCGGGTAATATATTATTTTCTAACTTATATATAAATACTAAAACATTAATCTTGAAAATTTAACCATTCCAATCTATCAATGATGCGAGCATCCATGACCGTATGTTGTCCGCGGGCTGGCAGTGTCTGCTAGTGTTTTCGAGTGTCTGTCAATGTCTGCCTCTTCCTCGCTGGAGACCAGAAGCTTCCTGACCAATCACAATCATGCAGCGATCATCCAGTCAATCGTTGCACTCGCTTCTTAGAACAGCGTAATATTTTACAATACGCCTTTAGAAAGTGACATTTGCTCGATGGACATCTGCTAGGTCGAATTGTGCAACGGTAATATTGTGGTGATATATTGTTTCCCGTGACCGTTTCGCAACAAATAAATATTCTGTCAATGCACCAGAAAATCCTTGCGTGTTATTTATGTGATCCTTTTTTCTAGTCGTTGTGATAGCCTTTGTGTGGTCCCATTCTTTACACTATATTGTATTGTTTCTCTTAATTGTTGTTTATTAAGATCCCTCATACTTTTTTATTACAAGTTTAACCATCATGACCAAACAGATTTCCCCCATGCGTCATGATGGCAATTATGTAAATAATAATTCAACATTTAAAAAATAAAAAAAACAGATATGGTGCACACCTAAAATAAATGATCATTTACACATATTTTGTTCCAGCTTCTTATGGCTATCGCCGAAAACATCCTTGTGTTTGAAAAGCTCGTTGAGAAACTGTATGACTCGTGCAAGAGGAGCGTTCTGAACAGCGACGTAGTTAGGGTATGTGCCGCTCAGGGTGATCCTTAAAATTGCCCCCCTCCCCCCCATACATTTTTTGCAGGGTCATAAAATCAGCATTTCTTAAAATAATAAATTGGTTATTATTAAGCTCTTGTTATTCGTGGATTTATATATGTTTTAATGCATTCAGGGTTAAGAACCACACTAGATGATCCCATCGCGAATATGCCGCCACCAAGCAAGTGCCGCCCGGGGCGGCCCGCCCCCTCCTCCATAGCTACGCCACTGGTTCTGAAGCACTGACGTCCTGGCCTGACAACCGGAATAAGGGACGCAATCGCGACTCTGTAGAGAACTCTAAAGCTAGCAGACGAAAGCCGCCGAGCATTGACAGATTGTCGCCCCTTAGCAACTTTAAAAAATGCTTCATATAGTAGCTTTCTAAAAACTCAAGCAACATACTTTCATAAGTATGAGATTAATATTTTCTATTTTTTTAAGTAAATTAGTAGTTCGTTTCATAAAATCACTTTTTAACGGTAACGGCTCGGTAACGAGCGTTCCCACTGTGAACACTGCCGTGAAAAACATTTTAACAGCTGAACTCACCAACTATTCGTCATAAATCAGAAGTTTGTTGAATGCTGCTCTAAAATGTATATGAAACTCAATTTGACAATTGCGAAACGTTCATTTGAACTTGTAATATGAAATACAGTTTTCTATGATTCTAATATAATTTGTTTCGATTTTGACTCGAGTTAAATATGCATAAAGATAAAAATCCCTATCATTGTATAATTATGGTAAACTGCGGACAAATTGCCGTTTTCACCAATTACCATGATCAATTATCGCCCCAAAGCAAATATGTAATTTCCTTTCAACCCCCTGTGTTTATCGTCACGACCGTTTATTGTCCTACATTCGCATAACTTATTCCATGACGTTAACATTAAAACCCTTTTTTACTACACGCTTATATTTGTTTCTAGCATACGCAATTTTTTATTATAAAATTAGTTGTTTATATTATCTAATTGTGACACCAACTGAATTTCTTTGTACAAATTTTCAGTAACTTATACAAATGAGTCATTAGTTTTTTGTTAGTGTGCTTATTTATATTACTTAAACAAACATAGACTTACATATAATAAAACTCAGTATAGCAATTCTAGAGAGATACCTAAGATTTAAATTAGTTTTTTTGTATTCTAGTCATAGTTAATCAAAAAAATAACTACTTGTAAGAAAATCTAATAGTAATTTTAAGTATTTATTTATTTGATTGTCTAATATTTAGAATTACGGTTTACTGTACATATTTACTTTTGTGTTGTTTATAGTGCGAGTTGATTGTTTTATAAAATACGTAATCGCTTGTAAATGTTTGTAATCGGCGTGCGTAAAGTTCACGCTCGATTATACCTAGGGGTTGGTTGCGTCGAAGGGTTCGCAAAACGCCCCACGGTTAAACATTACCATTAAACTTGCGGTTTTCACATTAAATATTTACTGTTGGAATATAAATGAAAAGTGAATCTTCGAACTCGAAGTGTAAAAATGTAGAAAATTACTAGTTCGTTTTTTTCACACAAATGCAAGTGGAATTGCGTTCTAGAAAATTGCTCAGAGCGCACATGCCTCGGCGCAATCGTATTATATGCAACACGCACGTGTAAACGTTATATATAAATTAGTATTTAATAATTATTATTTACGCTCGTTAGATAATTCACATTAACAAGTTTCCAATCTATTCTCGTGGAGATTAGATAAAATCTTGGGAGAAATTTCGCTTTGAATAACGTTTTCCATAAACTGACAATTGTACAAAATCGATTCATCTAAGAGGCGAATTATTTTTATTTCATATATCAGGTCAGAGATTAGCAAAGGGTGGGTATTGAGATATTGTAAGGATCATACTATACATGTTCTTAAGCGTATATTGACCAGCTCTATAGTTTTCCAGGAAGCTTTCCAAGAAAGTGTTCTTTAAGAGTGACCGTGTATTTTCTTTATCTTTGTGTTTTTCCTAGGCGTGTTGTTTTCAATGACAATATATATATTTTGGAGGTTAAGTTGTTGATTATGGAGCGTGGTTCTGATTCAATAGTTCGGTTTTACCCATGACTTTCTTCAACTTTGAGGATTTCTTCCCCAGAACGAAATTATGGAACTACTATTAAATTACACGTTTCATAGCAGTGCCCACACCGAAAGCATTTTTTATTTTACAGTTTCAGTAGCTTTTTACCCGTTTTAAATTCATAAATAAAATGCTCTTAATTAATTTTTTTCACAAGTTCAATAGTCCAATTTTACATAAATTATATTTAATTATAATGCACTGGCAACATATTATTTATATTATTAACTTAACTGATTAAATCTTCAGCTTAAAAGTCCACTAGTGTGTCATGGTATTGAAATTTTTCTTTGGCAACTCTAGTATACGCGGAAGAACGTTTGAAGTGCAATCGAATATAATATTCAACCTCCACTTAATTCGTTGATTTGTTTACATTAGCAGCAAAGTTGAAAAACCTGACTTACGGTAATATGTTGACACAATCAGAAGCAATGCACCAATAGTTTTCTGTCCATGAATCACACATAAATGGCCTTAATTTGTCTTGAGATACATCTCTCGCTCCTGAACATATTTATTTTATATAAGATAAATTTAACGTAGCTGGATCAGGGTTGACGTGAAAAGGGAAGCAGCCGCTTTTTCGATCTTTTAAATCTAAGTTGATGCTCCTACGTAGTTTCACTCGGTGCGAGTTTGGATGAATTCTCATGGCTTCCGAGGGATAACCAGTAAAATTTCTGGATAAAAGTTAAATTTAAAAAATCAATTTATTTTCACTAAAATGCTGCAAAATTTTAAATTTTATAAATTCGAGAAACAATTGCCATTAAATTGAATCATTTGAGGATGAAACTGATAAATACTTATGTATATTTATTATTATTATTATTTAGATTTTCAAATACATCAACTAAATTCAGCTAGGATAATAAAATATTTTTACCTACCCGTAAATTCAACTCATCTCTAAGCTAAAAATTCCTTTCATCAAAAACTGCACGTGAAGTTTTTTAAAAAAAAATATGCAAATTTCTAAATATCAAAATCTATCTAATATGATTTTTAGATGTTTTTTTTTAAATATATTATATACCATGACTTATGACTTTTTAACCTTTCTAGGATTTTACAGATTCACATTTTTTTTAATTAGTCACCATTTTGTAATAATACGGCGGTTCACACTAGCTAACGATCTTAATAGAGATTGGAGATTACAATTATCTGCCATCATAAGTAATTCGAATATTGATTAGTAAGTTTATAATTTAAGTATAAAAAATCTTTCTGAATAATTGATATAAGTCACAATCTTATTTATAATTGATTCAATATAATTACGTATATATAATTAAATTTCTAAGAAAACGGGCTGTCATAAACTATATATTTATTGTAATTTAAAAATAATATTACCATTTCTTTAAATGGTTCTTAGCTTTGACTTGATTGCTCCTGCTGTGTATTATTTTAAAAAACGCAAAGTTAATATTTTGTTTTGGATAAAAACACTAAGCAGAAATAATCTATTTGGAATAAATCCAATAACTCGATAATTTGGTAAAAAATATACATAGCAAGCGTTTAGCTTTGGACTGTAATTATACGAAGGACAGATTTCGAAAGCGCTCCAACCCTGAAAAGCATCGCGTGAAAATAAAGCGCTTCGATTAGTCTCCGTTGCCCAGGGATCCGCTAGTAATAATTCGATATTTAGTTTCCGCCTACCAGTCTATTGATTTTTTGGGAACCGCTATACTCAAAATTAAAACGCAATAACATACTCATCCTGCCCTATACGTATATTATTTACGGAAGAGTCCATTTTGTACACAATACAAATCTTGAAGGAAAATGTTCCGTTAAGATTCACACAATGTGTAAATTTAAAATGGCGTCTGATAATAACGAGCATTATTTATTAGAAAAAACTTAATTTCCTTATAAAGCTATGCGATATTTATTTACATTTGTTTAACCTGTTGAAATACTTCACTTGTGAAAAGATCAGAAACAGTGTCAATACCACCAGTCTAGAAATACTGTACATACTAATGAAACACATATGTAATATGCATCTCTGCCCCCCCCCCTCTCTGCTCTTCGGCTTGACAGAGTATAAGTATATATTATTTGACCAAATTGCTCTAAACTATTTATTTATTGACTAAGTATATATTTTTACTTTAAAAAAAATTATTCCAGTTCAATGTCAGATATACAATTACTATAAGATTTTTACAAAAAAATTTAAAATTTAAAGCAGTCACTGAAAAATATATAGAGCTGGGTTACTTTTAGCAATTTCACTCTGAGAGACTCCATATTACTTTTATTTATTATTTCTTATATAGCTTTTCAGAAATCTTTGATTATGCACCCATATAATATGTCTTGTTTTAAAGTATATTTTGAAGTTTGTGTTATATTATTTAATAAAAAGGTGGAGGCAAATACCTCCATCTGCCCCCCCCCCCCCCTTCCCCCAAATAGCCTCCCTGTTTAGAATTCACGTCAAAGGCATAACAATATTATTACTTACAACAAGTGAGAATCGAATGTCTATGTAAACTGAATTTTGCTTAATATAAGAACGCAAAAAGCAATTATCCCTTATCAGAAGTCAAAAATTCACGTCAAAATCAATAAAATCGTGCCGTCGCCGTTGCACGAATACACTTTTACCAATACTCTCATATCAGAAGTATGTAGTAATATCGGTAAGGATAGCTATCATATTTTAATGTAATATCGAAGTGCAGACAAGCTATGGATCTGTCTGTTCTTGTTCCGCTTATTTTTTCCTGAATGATCAGTTGGTTTAGTTTGTATTTTCAACTCAAGAAATATAATTAGTTTTAGAACTTTCATTAGGTTAGGTTTGGGTTTGAACAGAAAATGTACGTTTCGCAACTGTTAAATTGAGTTTCATAGACATTTTAAACTAGTACTTATCAGTTAAATTATATTTTCGTTCGTAGAAATATATATCTTCTTCTATAGAAATATATATCTATTATATATGTATTTGGACTTAACTAGGGAAAATAAGACTTTAACAAAAAATACATATTTATTGTAACATTTATACCCCCCATATGACATTCGATAAAGTTAAATACATACAACAGTGCTAATCGTTCACAGGGCAAGAATGTTGTTTCTATGCGTGTGTCTGTAAGCTTATAATGATACTTTATATCTATATGCTATGTGGCTATTGTGAGTAAACTTAGGTGTTCTAACATCAATATTTAGCTTGTGTTTGTTTACATTTTTAACATATATAAACCCTTCATAAGATACAATTTAATTTTTGCTAAATATTTTTCTAGTCAGTTTAAAGATATATTGACATTCTATTTTATACACGGAAGTAATTATAAATTCTGAATGTAAAGCGAATTAAAATAAATTTATCTTTTGAACTAATAAAGTCATTCCATAATATATGTTGTAGTTATCGTTCACTCGTACAATCATGGTTCACGCTTTTTATTAAATTATCTATTTTTTGTATACAAATATTTTGATTTTTGTTTGTTGAATAATATATGATTATTTTTATGAAATCGTGTCCATCTGTGTATCGAACGTTAAATTAAATAGCTCTCGCCCAGTAGGTCGTTGCCTAGTAACCGTCGTCGACATCACAAGAAGACCATGAGGCAGCTGAGCGAAATTGTGTGCAGCGGCGGCCAGCTGTACGTGCCCCCCTCTTTTCCGCATGTGCTCAAGCTCTACGCCAAGGGTGAGTTCTACTGTCCCTATCCCGCTTCTAGAATAACATTCTATGAACTGTCTCAGCTGCGATCAGAACTCAGCCCTACGACTTGCTGGTATGGTCCGCGTCCTACTTCAGGGCCCTAGCCGACGGGAGGAGACCTCCGGCGAAGGTGCGCTTAGAGTACCCTCTGCTCAAGACGGAGAGAGGTCTAACGCAGGGATACATCAAACTCATCGTCCAACAGGCAAGTTTTCAATTCCCAACACAGCGCCGTTTACAAAAACCTGCCTCGTTCTGAGTATCGATTTGCTCTACTGATAATTTCATACGTCACGGTTTTTTATTAAACAACATCTACTAGCAAATTTTTATCTTAATCATATCACATTATGTCATTAATAATTACGCTTCTTCGAATAGGCATGCGCCTACTTCCATTATGGTTCATAAATACAGGAACATACTTTACTTCATTGGTTTCGACAAAAGAAATGTCTTTTCTTTATGTAGTATGTAAAAGTTTCCTATACAACTTATGTTATTATATTTATTTTAGAGACCAACAGTATCTAAATTTTACAATACTGACTTTGAAATCTGTTTTTAATAAATGCAAAATCTCATATTTTTGTTACATGTTTTTGTATCCGTCGATTGTTATAGTAAGAATCGGAACACGGATTATTTTTGGTTCTAATTATGCTTCATAACTTTGTTGTAATTCTAGCAACAAAGACATGTAAAGTTATGTTGAAACCTAATGTTGAATTTAATGTTTAAATAACAGCATACGTGTAAAGCTATTCCTTTATTTTATGCACTGCATGTTTTTTGTATTGCTGTAAATAAAATGTTTATAGAGCAAGGCCATACGTATCTTCTATTGAATCACTGATCTGTTTAAATACCATAGAATTGATGTCTCTTCTTAAATTGCAGAATAGTTAACTTTAGTACTTTAATGTTTTGTATTAAGATTCTATCCATTGATTTTGTGGTAAATTTACTGACGTATAAAATAATATGAACCTTTATCAGTATCTTTAAATCTAGCCTTATGAATAAAATTCCATATTTTGTGTATAAATTTCAATGTTGAATAATATAATATTCGACCTAAATCTATTTTTTTTAATAAATAGCATGAGATACTTAGAAATGGAACTAAACTGATACTTTTTAGTAACATTTGCTGTTTTATACAATGTTTAAATTAACTGTAACATTAGAACAATATATACACATGCATTCTCTTAGTAAATACAACTCCAATTTACTTTAGAATGAAATAAAGGACTAGCTTAACATATTTTTAATAATTTATATGAAAGTGGACATATATATAAATATATACAGCTTACAGTCAATAGATGTCACTATGCACCACCTAGCTCTATTTTATTTTCATTTTTTATCTGTGAGTTCTTTGAAAACCAAATTTATAATAATCGATCGGTATTTTAATTATTTAATAATTACTAATTCTGATCTTTCAAACATAATAGAAATTCCATATAGGATTTTAAACAAAGTCTTTAATGTTTTCGTCACCAACTTATACCACTAGTCTATCATATTAGTACATACATATGTATACGTAAAACTTAAACTACGCTCTATAAATATCAATAATGTTTTTATTTAAAAAAATAATGTTCAGAGTAGTAATGTCTTCAGAATAACTGCTCAGTTAAAATGTCAAAACAAACATTACTTCACCGTTCTTAACCAAATAATATAACTAGAAATATCTCTTATGAAGTTATATCTACATATATCATATAATAGGATCACTATTATGTTTTATTAATATATTTCTATCAATCATTATTAATAAGGGTAGAATTAGAACTGAGACATAAAAAAATGCTAAGAAATTAATTTATGACAAACTCATAATTTCATGCGCTCTATAAGTATTGATGTTTTTATATTTTATTAAATAATGTTTCGGGAATGTCTTTGGAATGGTCCATCAGTCTAAACGTTCACGTCTCTTCTCGAGGGTGTGTATTACCTAACATTTTTGTAACAGGGAACAACAAGCTTATAAAATGACCGATGCCGATAAAACAGTATAGCTCGAGAAGTGTCTCTTCAAAGTTACGTGTATTACAATATCTTGCAATATAACTTTTATCATTACATTTCCTCTATAATGTTCAAAAACAATACATATGTTTGTATATGATGTTGAGATTTATACAAGCAAATTAACAGTACTGATTTTTAACTAATGTAATACTACAATTAGGCTTTATTTCTTTATATCCATCAATATTTGTTATCGCATGATTGTTTAAGAAACATATAATTTAATCTTAATATGCTCTCCTTGTTTAAATTGTGGAATTAAGAGTAGTCATAACAATATTTTAATAGTTAGATCATTTTAGATTTACTTAGTTATTGATGACATATATGAAAACTTCTCTTTTAACTTCATTGTTTATCACAATAAATTATGTTTAAGAGCAATATACATAAGTTTTGTCTTCATAATGATAGATTAAAGCAACATAGAATTGAAACAAAGTATTCTTTAAAATAATATAATTAGAAATGTCTTTTAAAAATCTTGCTAAGCGTTTTAAGTAATAGTTTTTTAGAAGTTCCATCTAGCGGTCAAAATTATAACTTTTTTTAGAGACATCCATTGTGAGATTTTAAAGCGGCACTTGTTAAAACCTCAAACGATCAGTTCGCAGGTAAAGAAGCTACAATGGAAGACGTGCGCAGACAATGGAAGAGCATTTGCTTAGACGAATACGAGTTTGATCAGATCTCGTGCCTCGCCGGAATGTACCGCCCGGTTGATTTTGTCTTCTATAAATTTGTGGCGACGGCGGCCGGATTCGTCACAAAGGTTAGTCTCGCATACCTTAAAAACCCATACCGCAACAATACCCTTAATTTGTTTTAGAGCCTCACTCAAACGATGATCGCACTGTGCGAGTTGTACACGGAAGAGCCCGACGGAGGCAGCGCAGCTATACCGTCTCGTCTCTTTGTCGATATGTACGCGTTCCTCGCAGCCGTCGAAGCTTCTAGAGAGCACAGGTTCTTGAACGGGCAGCTCTGGGGTGAGAATCTCGACTCATAACTATACTGTCGTATCTCATTTCTAACATTTGTTTCTTTTAGATTCTAGAGAAGACAATGAATCTACGCAAACACAAACAGTAAACATAAAATCAAGTAAGTATACATTGAGGGTGTGTTATATAAATATATATGTCATTTAGGTAAGCGTGGATTCGGGCGTAGTGGAGTCTTCCAAGGGAGTGACTAGCGACGATACGACGGATGCTCGTCAAGGTCCGTTTATTTTATATTAGCGTCTCAATTAGAGCTAACTGTATGAAACTGTTTTTATAGAATCTACAACAGACGATAATAAAATTGCTACAAACACCGATTCGTCCTCCGATGAACAAAATATAACGAAACAGCAGGTATCGATTTCGTTTATAATCACTTCTGTATTTGATAATGTATGAAGAATTACTTTATTTACTTCTATATAATTAGTTTTTCATTTGAAAACTTATACAGCATCCTGATAGATTACTGGAGTAAAAAAGATATACTTAAGTAGTCCATCAATGATAAATATATGCAAAACATTCCACAAAATTTTATCATTATTGTGTAAACATTGTGATTGTAGTATTATTGTTAACATTTTTTTCTAAAGGTCACGAAAGTTATATTTATTTTGTTTAAATTAGTGCGTTTTAATTAGATTAATACTGATTAGGCTGGAAATTATGTTACAGAATATTATATTATCTAGATATATAGAAAAAAATTGCCCATTGAGTAAATTTATTTAAAACAATATTTTCGCAACAGAGACGATAACCTAATTTATATAATATAAGATCGCCGGATAATCTGATATAGGATCTTATTATTTAATTTATTTTTATTTTTATTATAGCTGATTATTATTTTTTGATTTTGGCCAGTGCTTTTGAAAGTCGTCTCGGTCAATTCAGCGTAGCTCCGCTTGGTGCGAGTTATTCAAAGTCAGAAACGAACTTAGAGATAGTTCTAAGGTAGTTTTGATGGAAGTAATAAAGTTTGGCGGCTCTCTGGATTATATAACATCGAGGAATGGAAGGAGGACGATGACTCTTTCAGTTTCCGACCAGATGATTCGGAGCAAAATTGAATCTTTGTTAATGTCTAATACATATTTTATTAAACTTTTGCGGATGTAAGCATATGGTATTATTTCGTGATGGCGTAAATCTGGCCACACACGTCATTTGTGGGGGGGTATTTGCTATTTATTGTTCCATAGTTTGTCTGCACTTTGATATTATATTATGTTTTAAAAATATGATAACTATCCTACGGATTACTATATTACTACGGACTTCTGATTATTGGTCAAAGTATATGCAAACCGAATTTTGGTCAATAGGATACGGAGCGTTGCAGTGGGAACGCAATATGGTACTGATCGTTCCCACTGACACGGCGCCTACGGGACGACATTTTTTTGCCCCCCTCTTCCCTCCTTGAATTTGTCCAGAAAAATGCATATTATCTTATAAATTTTAATAAAATCAAATTATTAAAAAAATTAAAAAATTACCCCCCCTCCCCCCGCAGAAAATAAATTTAAATGACGTCCCTGTGGCAACAGCCATTAAAATGTGATTTGGGGATGTACGCTATCTGCTCGGCGACGGTATCCGGGGCTCACCGTTTTTATTATTAAGTATGGTCCGAGTCTTTTCTTATCTGGTTTCTGCACAATCGTGAAACACCTTACTCCATCTGTTCAACATTTTCAATATTGATCTTATGACTGATTTAGAGACGTTTTAGAGCTAGAAATAAATAAAAAATATAAATATATATGCTTCAGGAAACGATGAAGCAATAGAGATGGCATCTAAGTGAAACGGTGAATCAGATTAGCAGAGAGAATTTTAAAAACTTAATTTAGATGAGTTTGTTACCCTCTTAACACAGACAGTATAAATATTCACAAGCAATAGATGTTAGATTAAAAATCTTATAATATATAATAGATAAAATGTCATAAGTATCTATATTAAAGTCGTGGATTTAAATACCATTAATTTTAATATTTTTTTTCATTTCAATTCCGATCGAGCTCATCAGATTTGTTTTTCCTAAATTTTCCTAATCCCATGGAAAAATATCGGGGTGATTAATTTTAGCCGAGCTAGGTAGCTACGCGATGCATAATAAAGATTTACGACATCGTCGCTAGATGGCTTTTAATATAATTCCAATTACCTAATATATCTAATAAATACGTTGTTCTCCATCCCCTAGTAAGCTTACTGTGTTACTAATTATGATATATAATTCGCCTACTACTTTTACTACCACTACCACAATTATATTTATCTAGCACTGTATTCAATTTTCATATATGTATATAACTTAAATTGACAATTTTCTTTAAATAACATGTCATGTTACGAAAAAATGCAAAAAATAGCGCTGCGCGGCCAAATATAGATATGCGCTTATAAAAAAATTCGGTAAAGGCAAAATTAGTTAGATTTCTGTAAAAAGATGTATTAAAAAAGTATTTTATTTTAATTTCTAACATAGAACATTTTTGGGCTCTGCTTTTTTGCAGTTTTTGAAGATACAATAACTGTCGTAGTTTTAACAATGTCAATATCAAATTTTTTCTTGATATTTATTTAGTCTGAAACAGACTGATTGTATCGGTATCAGGAAATTTCGCCGATGCAATTCACTGACAGAAAGTTCACTGACCGGTAAAGTTATCGAATGGAAAATTCACCGACGTGCAATTCGTCGAACGGAAAGTTCACCGATTCTACACTTGCTTGTCGATGATTTATTTATTACCATTAAACGGCAGATAACGTATTTAAAATAAAAGAAGGAAAGGATAGTTAAAACACTGAGGAATAAGTCATAATAATAATATGACAGTTAAAGCACTGAGATAAATAGTTGCCAAATATATGAAAATAAGAGAACTGAAATGCATAAAATCATTTTGATTGTAGCCTGTGTTTTTTTTAAATATGAACCATATTTCACCTTTTATAATTTTATAGTTACCAAATTCTGAAAAAATTATGGCTGCTTCAATGCACATAGTCGAAACTACTTTAAATCTGACTTTCATAAGTAAATATGTACGCATAATGCATTTCAATAGTTGGAAATAAATTTTCCTATATATTTTTTTAAGCATTGACTGTCTTATCAATAAATAATAGTTGTCCTACCCCATGGTATGAAAATCATCTCTAGATCATCTGACCTACAAGATAATTGACTGTCACTCAAGCATTCACCTGCCTTCGTCAGATATAGTGGACGATGTAGTGACCCAAACAAGTTAAATTTGCTTTTGTCTCAGAAGATTATACTCTTCCAGTTCGATTCAAACAATTTTTTGTCCCAAATTAATCGTTGCAAATGCATTTTCTTCGATAAAAACAGTTTTTTCACAGCCATCCTTGCGTACAAACCAGATTCTCAAAGTATACGACGTACAGTTTCTACGCTTATTCATTTCCAATAGCTTCAATGAACTCTTTTATTACATCCACTGCACTTTTAAATGGTTTTGTAAACAAATCCGTTTCTTTGTTTTCCTGAGCCTTTCTTCCTTTGTAAGGATATGGAGTCCTCAAATTTTTTTAGCACAGTTGAATAACTGCATCCTACTTTGCTTTCAATATAACGAAAACTGAATTTTTCGTTAGCCAGATCAAAATTTCCGATATATTCGATGTTGTCAATTGTTGTACTTTTGATATGTTGAACACAAAATCATTTAAAACGATGTAAACACTTCAAAACCCGGTCGTAAACTGTCGAAATAATGAAAAGAAGGAATCTTGCACATCAAAAAATAAAAATATTCCAAAAAACATTAGCCCTTGGAAAAAAATATAACTACTTTTGTCCCTTTTCTTGGGACAATAGTAATTATATTTTTATTTATAAAATAATTGTACATAGTATTTCCCATTGTTTTTAATACTTTAAATTGT
The DNA here is from genome assembly GCF_051122295.1 of Plectrocnemia conspersa. Classification (NCBI taxonomy): domain Eukaryota; kingdom Metazoa; phylum Arthropoda; class Insecta; order Trichoptera; family Polycentropodidae; genus Plectrocnemia; species Plectrocnemia conspersa. The sequence goes on from NW_028277165.1 coordinate 251,444, forward strand.
GAAGATTATAAAAAAATATTCTTTTGGTTTCTTTAGAAAGTGCATGGTTATTGGGATCATATATTTTCTTACCTTAATAACAACTAGAAAAGTAACACTATTTTTTGAGAAATTAATCATAGGCGATCAATTGTACAATTGGTAAACTTTCCGTTTGACGAATTGTGAGTCGGTGAAATTTTTATATTATATAGACATTAAACTTTTCCTAAAATATAAACCATGTAAATATCAGGGTTTGCCTAATAATCCGCCATCTTATTTCAAAATGACGACTATAAATAAAAATAAAATATGTTACAGAGAACAGTAAAAAATAAAAAATGAACGTTTATATTAGAAATTTAAATAAAATAAAATAAATATATATTTTTTTATTTTTTTTAACACCATTCTTCCAAAATGACGTCTATTCAAAAATAAAATAAAAATACTAGCAATGTAATGAAGGGTTACAATTTATACTATTATAGATATTTAAATAAAATTAAAAAAATATTTTTTGTACACATAATATAGAAATCTACCGAATTCTTATATAAATTAATATATTATCATGTATTTGCGAGGAAAATGGGGGGGGGGGGGAATTAATATTTTTTTTATTTGTATGTGTTGTATGTATTAAGTATAACCAATAGTAAAATAGTGTCACAACAACAAGAATTTTATCGAAAAAACTTATTATTATATTATTTATTAATTTATTAATTGTCTCTGTAGCGAACAGCGTGTTGCACTGTGCCATGAATAGTAGAAATTATACCGTATTTTTAAATATTTTAGTATTCTTAGAATAGAGTAAAACTTTGATGAATTGTAAAAACAATATATTTTTTCATAATTAAAAAGAAATATTCTCGTTCACATTTTGTTAAATCGACTTAGAGCTAAAATCGCATTAAATCTTTCGCATTAGAAAAATAGTCTTTATCGTACTTATGTCACTATTTCGAAATTGTCAGTCTTCCGAGACCACCGACGACGACAACAAGAGCATGGAGAACATAGTCAAATCTCTGGACAACTTGACGGAAAAATCGCAAAACATGCACCACAAAGCGGGTTCGTTCCTCTTTGAGATTGCGGATTCGACTCGGCGGAGATTATTTCAATTAATCGGACGATCGTTTTTTAGAGATGTGCATACAAGATTTGCAAAAAGTCAGCGAAGACTTCGTCGAAGCGGAGGGCGAAGCGAACAGAATCGAGAGATTGAGTTCGCGCGATTCTCAAGGCGTAGAGGTATAGTAGTGAATATCGATTGAAATAACTCGGAATTGATTATGTTGGATATTTTAGGTAGACCCGAAGTCCAAAGGCGTGGTGAATCCGGTCATCAAGGGGCTGTTCGACAACGTCACCGATAAGATGGGGTCGCTAAAGTTTTTCGCGGGTGCGATCGAGACTTCTAAGGTGAGCTCGCGATTAAAGAAACGCGACGTTCTCGGAGTAATTTTTGGTCAATTCAGGCGATCGTCGTTCCGCCGATTTCCGGCATCGGCCCCGTCGTGGACAAGAAAGTCAGCGAAACCTTCGTCAGCTACGTGCGCGAGAAGGCCTCCGGACAGCGCGACACTTTCATGCCGAGGAACATCAGGCACTACCTCTGCCCTCCGCTGCAGAAGCTATAGCGCACTTCACTTTTCACTCGACTGTCTTTGATTACTCTTTGAATAAATGTCTGTCTGCGTCTTTCCAGCGTTTCATTTAGTGTCTTCCTTCGGCCTGCGCGACTTGCGATCGTCCAGGCTGTCGACTATGAGGCTGAGGCAGTCGAGGCTGGAGCCCCCCGAGGGCGGATAGGCCGCCGTCGTCAGGCTGCCGTAGAGTGGCGGGCGCGGGGCGTCGGGCTGCGGCCGCCTTTCTCTCTCCTCCGTCTCCCTCTGCAACGGGTACGAATCTCGGGATAGATCGCTCGAATCGGAAATAGCCGACCCTCTCTAATTAAAGTGGCGCTCGGACGATAGATAACCTGGCGCCGCTCCAAGCGTCAAAGTTCGACTCGCGACGCTATTTCGGAGTCGGGCCGTTTATTTTCCGTCCGAGCGCGAATCTTCGCACCGGTCGCTTCGCCCTCTGATGGACTCCGGCGCCGTGCAGCACCTCCTCCAGCCCCTCGATGTACTCGATGGCGTTCCTCAGGATCTCCACCTTGGGCAGCCGCTGATTGGGGTTGGAGCACGTGCGCTTCTTCAGAGTCTCGAACGCCTCGTTCACCTGCGAAAGAAAGGGAAGAGACGCGCTAATCCCGAGGGTTATTTCGGGACGATCGAACGTGACGTTCCCGAGAGATCTGGCGACGCGCTATTTACGACGGTCGCATAAATCCGTTTTGTTTTGACTGGCGCGTCCTGTCGCCGAAGGGTACCTTTCGGAGTCTTCTCCTCTCGCGCAGAGTGGCCGCCTTCCGCCTGTCCACCGTCGCGTTCTTCCTCTTGCAGGCCTTGCACGCCCACGCCAGGCACTTCCGACCCTCGGCGAAGCAGCCTCCGTCTTCCGAGGAGTAGGCCTCGGTCGCAGAAAAGGGTGCCAACACGTGGGGCACCCGCTCCTCCGAGGAGTCGTCCTCGTCGGAAGACGCCTCGTCGTCGTCGTCCCTCTCGAGCTTCGTCCCGCCGCGGGTCTTCCTCTCCCGCGACGATCTGTCCCGAGGGAAAGACGCGAGTCTCGGCCCCATGTCTCGACTCGCTCCCGACGGACGTCTATCCGCGCCCGCGCGATCTTCCTCTCTATATATACTGCGCTCGCAGTCTCCGATTTGATTATCCCGCCGTTTACGCAGATGAATTGATGCAGATACGGGCGAGGGCGGGGGTAGGCAGAGAGCGGTTCTTGGGGTGCGAAAGCAAAACAAAACTGCACTTTATATATATAGCAATAATTCTTAGATTATAATTGAGCTTTTTAAACGGAAGATAAAAAACTGTCATAAAAACCTAAAGTTTAATCAAATTTATAAATTCAAAAAATACTAAAACGCTTAAGGCACTCCTTTAAAATGATGTACAAATGACTCAACTATTAATTATACATTACATCCTTTTTCGCAAATGGCAAATATAAAATTTACAATATAATAATATAAGGAATATGAATCGTCACTGTGCTAGTGAAAATTATTCAACTATGATCAAAAAAACTAATATAAATAAATTTATCAATTGCATAAAAATTCAATAAAAATAATAGGAATATAAAGCAAAACATATGTGCTTATAATTTAAGGGAAAAAATTACAAGACCCTTTACAATTTAAGAAAAAAAATTGAATGATAATTTGAGCAATATGTGCTTTGGTATTTTGTGCTTGTATTTTAATTAATATTGTTTTCACCTTAGTCACCGACCGATACACGAAATTAGTGGGTTAATGTGGTGTCGCGAGATATTTTTATAATATTTTCTGGTATGAAAATCAGTGTACTTTAATTGTTGGTATTTGAAGGTTAATATGCATTTTTCTAAGATTAATATAAAAAGGTGTTTTATATATATTATTTTTATAGATTTGTTTTAAATGACTTGTAATTTAAAAAAATAGTAAAATGGGTCTAATTAATTGTTTATAGATAACAATTTTATTTTTTATACTTACCGCGTTTTTTTTTTATTAAATATCGGTCTAAGTGCCGCAATGGTGTCAAGACATTTAGAGCAGTGAATGTCACAGCTTCCACTTTTCATCCAAAACACATGGAAGCTGGACTAATACAATTATACTGTAGGAGTTGACAACCAGTTATATTATATAACCAAGAGTTGACAGCCATATTACATATACATATATTATTTTTTTCTATGAAATGAGCCGAAATATTTATTTTTATAGATGGGTGTGACACAGACGAAAATCCTTAAAATGACCATTGCCGCTTTAACAAGAATAAGCGAGACAACGAATATTCTTATAGTCCATCCAAGATGTTAGCGCTCATCATCGTTGTGTTGGAAATAAGGGTGCGTGTACGCATGCATGCATACATACACAGTTTTCCGCGAATTTGTTTACACCGATAGGAGAACGTTACCAATACTAAATCAGTGCTGTTTTAATGGTAGGGTGACCATACGTTAGAAATTAAATTAAAAATTATAATGTGTTATATTTTTATTATAAATTATTGTCATGTTGTGGTATTTTGTAATCAATAAAACAATTCCTGTAATATTCTATCGGTATTTTAAAAAATATTTTATTGAACAGATATTCAACCTGGAGAGAAATACCAAAACTGCTCTCATGTTTTTGAGTTAAATATGTATATAAATAAACAAAATAAGTAAGAAAGTGATATTTTACACTTTTCTCAACAAATTAAATTTAAAAAACTAAAAATTAATTGCACTTGTAATTTCACATGGTCACCCTATTACATTTTCTCACCAATACTGTGACGATGAGCGTTCATATCTTGGACGGACTGTACGTGCATTTATCGCTTCTGTCTCACATACATATGTATAAGTAATCAATGCATATGTTACAAAATTATTGCAGTACGAATTTTTAATGTATCAGTTAACAGCAAACTGTCTTTGGATTTGGTACTCTCACAATTTTTCATAGTGACTTTTTGAAAATTGAAAATGAATTGCCAATCATTTTCTTCTACATCATTAGAAAGTGGAGCGAGACCAAAGAAAACTGCCAAAAAAAGGTTTGTTTGACATTATGTTATTATCATTTATTTGGACTATTTTATTCTTATTAGCTAAAATTTGTTTTTTATTTATTTTAAGATATAATTCCGCTTTTATAAAATATGCACTTACCAATATCATACGTGATGGAGTATCCCTTCCCAAATGCATCAATTATCATTGTATGTTCTCATATAATTCGATGAAATCTTCACTATTTAAAAACCTGTTAGCATTTCATCCAGGATTGGTAAACGAAGACACCGATTTCTTTAAGCAATAGAGATCATATATCCTTTCGGACCGAATTGTTAAATGCGAAGTATGGATTTTTCTTAATTTTAGAAGCTATCGATGTAGGTTTTGGCGAACCTTTTTTAACACAGAAATTTTCTTGTCTTGCCCTTTCGGCCTTTACAGTTTCACGACGCGTTAAAACTCTTTCGTTTGACATTGAATGTCAATTTTTGAGGTACTAAACGAAATTGATACATTTATGACTGGAAAATCAAGGCCAGTTCCAGAACTTTCAGGTCCCATATGGTTGTGGGATCTAGCATTTTTGACTGAGCATCTTAACTCTCTTAATGTAAACTTAAAAGGAAAAGAAAAACTTGTACATGAACTCTTTTTTCATATTAAATCATTTCAAACAAAATTACTTCTGTTCAAGAAAATTATGCAAAGGAAATTTACGTTTTCAACTCAAAGTTGCATTGAAAAAATTGTATTGCTATAAAACGAGCTACATGTGCTGTTTAAAGATTTTTGTAAATATGAAAAAATGTTAATATTATTCCAAAATATATTTGAAGTAGATCCTAACGAGATTGATGTAAATATGCAATTAGAATTGATAGATTTGCAATCTAACAATACTCTGAATTCTGTGTTTCATTGAAATGAAATGAAAATTTAATTTAGTTTTATTGTTTGTTGCCAGAAAATAATTTTTTGTTTGATAATTTTATACACCTTCATAAATAATAATAAAAATTCAATAAGTCATATTATTAATATTATTTTCGTATAAAATTTTATGTCCGGCCCACCCAGTTTTAAATGTTCACATGCGGCCCTATCTCTAAAAAGTTTCCTCGTTCCGGAATTTATTCGGTAAAGGTGACACAAATAAATACAAAAATAAGATACGATTCGATTCTCCCGCCGAGAGCGGGAAGAGCGTCCCGTTAGTGTGTCAGGAGGTCAAAGTGTGCATCCGGGGGTGGAAGCTGGCGCATGCGCGCTCTCCTCCCTGTCCCGGGACGGGCGAGGCGCTCCTCGCTCGCCAGGTCAGGGGCGGAGGCGAGATGAGGGCGCCGTGAGCCGGGAGCCATGTCATGGGAGTCCGTAGCTTCGAGGGAATATCTGAGGTGAGTCCCTACCCTCCGAGGAGCTCTATCAAACCCCTAACCCGTCTCTCTGTCCCCCCAGAAGATAACGAGGCGGTAAGTGAGCCCTCTCCCGTCCTCTTCCCGCACCGCCTCTTTCTCGCTTCTCCGACTCAACCGGCGAAATCTTTCACCAGCGGCGTGCCGTCGCACCAGCTGTCGGCCACGAGGCTGCTGGGCTCCCCGGACGAAGCCCGATATCCCGTCGACGAGACCTCGGGTGAGTTTCGACCTCCAGCGCGCCGCTGCCGATCGACCGGCTCGCACCGAACGCGATCGTATTATCAACGGCAGAGATGGATCGAGACGATTTCGCGTTCCTCGATCGAAGTTATTCGTCCGCAGTTCTTCGCCGCATATATAGAATAAAAATACATTTTAGATAAACCGTTACTTCTATAGCTACATACGAACGTATAAAAAGGGTTGCACAACAGTTTCGTGTCCATTTATAAAACAACGTTCACGCGAATTTATTAAAAAAATTGTGATATTTAGAACAACACTGTGTAGTATATGTATGTATGCATGTGTGTGAAATATGAGTGTAAAGGGTCGAATAGCCAGAGTTAGCATCTGGGGTTTTTGGACAAATTTACTTTTAAAATGTGAAAAAATCTTAATTTTATTATATTGCTAATTAATGTTATAGAAGATTTTTAGCGTAGTTATTTTTTCATTTTTTTATAATAGCTGCTTTTTAAAATAAACTTAAATTAGTATTGTATTGTTACGGTTCGACCCTTATAAAGGTTTTCCACCAGCAATACTTACAAAAAAACAGAAGGTTAACCCATGTTATTCCATTGTTTCTACTGTCGTTTTGATTCGGGCTTATAGTGGCGAGCTCGTGTAATATCGGTAGTAATCAGGCATGCCGAGAGGGGGATGAAGAGGGGACAAATTCCCGAGGCCCGTTCTCCTTGAGGGGCCCAACTCTGGAAAAAATCATAGCAAAAATATATTCATAAAAAAAATGTAAAGCAAATATTGAGATGTACCTATGTACTGATGTATTTCAGATATAAGTTCCATTAGCCCTTTTTTATACACATTATTCGAGAAATAAAAGAAACGGAACATTGCCTACAAAATCACCCACTTTCTATGTAGTACTTTCATATAGTTTTTGCTCCGTTTCTGTTCAAATTTGTTTGCAACTTATTATTGATTTTATTGCTGTTTGAACGTTTAAAAATATTAGACGTGAGAGAAAACAACGAATGTAAAATATTCAATGAAAATTCAGATCGAATATCTAAAGAAGAAGCAAAGTAATAACGAAAAATCAACAACAGTATTGAATTATACAAATTTAATGTTTTTATAAATTCAGTTTCATGTGGTTATTCCTAAAAGAAAATCTAGAAAAAATAAGTCTCGAATCTATTCCGAAAATATTTTTTTAAATATGTTACTTCAGTAAAATCATATCAGAATACATTTTCACCAGTAGATATATATTTTTACTAGTTAAAATATAAATTATCTGGCAGCTGCTTGTAAAATTGTATGATTTCAACTTTTTTATATATAGTATATATTTATTTATGTATAAATGTTACAGCGAATGTGTATTCTTTGGTAAAGTTATATTTTCACTAGTAAAGTCCAAATACATTTTCACCAGTAGATATATATTTCTAGTAGTGAAAATATATTTTAACTGATAGGTACTAATATGCTGCTCTAAAATGTCTATTAAACTCAATTTGACAGTTGCAAAACGTCCATTTGCTGTTCAAACCCAAACCTAACCTAATAAAAGTTCTAAAACCAATTATAGTTTTAGAATTTTCATTAGGTCAAGTTCAAAATACAAACTAAGCCAACTGATCTCTCAGAGGAAAATAAGCGGAAGAATAAGTACAGTCAGACATCACATCTCACATATTGTTCTATAGTTTGTCTGCATTTCGATTTTATACTATATTTTTTCCTTACCGATATTACTATGGACTTCCAATGTAAGAGGGCTGATCGAAGTATTTTCAACCCAAATTTTGGTCAATAGAAATGCGCAAAAACAATTATCACTTCTCAGAAGGCAAAAATTCACGTCAAAAGCAATAAAATCGTGACGGTGTCGTCGCAGTGGGAACGCTCGTTACCGAGTGTTCCCACTGCGACGGCCGTTATAAATTTACAAACTGAATTAAGTTTTGTAGCACCTAGGTAAAAGCTTAAATGACGCCCCTAATCAAAAAGTTTGTAAAATATAAATTTGGCATTTTCACGTTTTTTAATATTTCAATTTCATTAACATTCATAATATTTCATCTTAGCTTTTACCAAAATATTTTTATTATAAGTGCTAATAGTGCTAGTGCTAAGTGACTTGATCGGTTATTTTTAAATACTTCTATAGTACATGGAAATTTTAAAATTATATATCACTAGTTTATAATATGTAGTTTAGGAGTTATAGTGATTTGTATGTAGAAACGAATAATTATTTCCTCACCTTTAATAGATTCATGAAATACACCTTACAAAAATAGATTCATGAAATACACCTTGTACCAGAAATAAAAGAATACATACATATATTTTACTGAAAGATGAGAAACAATTTTATATTTATTTTATAATGAACATTATTTTTTACTAGTCGAATACTATTTATACATTAAGTGATTATTTTGTGGATATAAACAAAAAATAGCTTCTAAGTCTTCTTGGTTATTTCACCATTATAATTGACAATGAATTCGTTTTGTGGTTCATATACAAAGGCGGTAAATACAAAATAATAGTATTGTTTAACCCACATGACATGGACCAGTAAAATACTTCAGGTGGATTTAGTACATAGGCTCACCTGCCTCAGCACATATCGGAGACCAACGGTATAAAAACGAACGAGCGGGAGTTTTCCGCTCGGCTTGGCAACTTGTAATGGTCCCATATAAATTAGAACACATATATGTAAGTGATCAAATTTTGAAAATATCAAAAAAGAACACTAAAAATAAAAAGGTCATTATTGCTGCGAGAGCTAAAAATGTATTTTTTCGAAATGGTCGTTCCAAGGCTATCTCGGAAATTTTTATTTGAGAAAGAAAAATTGCCGCGGGAGCTAAAAAAGAAAAACGTTTATTTTGAAAGTTTTGTTCAAAGGCCATTTCCGAATTTGTTTTGAGGAGGAAAACTTACTACGGAAGCTCAAAAAAAATTAAATGTCTTTTTGGATTCTTATGTTCAAAGAAGACAAATAAGGACAAAAAGAGGACAAAAGAGAACAACATTTTTGAGGAGGACGTCCAGATGTATATCGTGGAAGAGTTAAAAAATGTCGCTTGGTTTAACAAGTGCGCATTCCTCGTCAAATTACTCGCATACACTTACCGCAATGATTCGGTCCGCGAGATCTTCGGCAGTTAAATTGCGTTCGTGAAAAATACGGTGCGAATCGGTCCAAAGCAGCGTGCGTCCGCGCCGGATTTTCGCCGGTAACCTTATCCGCTTTTCAGACTTCTACCCGTTCGCCGAGGAGTTTTCGCAGGCGGGGGACCGACTGCCGGGTCTGCCCGATGGGCCCGGGGCGGGGATCCCCCGGTTCGGCTCCCGGTCGGGACCCCCGCGCCGGGCTCGCAGTGCCGTCCGCCTGCTCGACTGCTTCGCCGGCTGCCGCCTCAGAATTCACCAGTATCTGGCCAAACGGAAGGTGGAACAGGGCGTCAAGCTATACGCGGGTCACAAGCAGCAGGCGGCCGTCAAAGCCTGGCTCTCCGCCCTCAAGAACGTCCGGCAGCGCGGCGACAAGTTCCAGCTGCTCGGTTACCTCTACCGGGCTTACATGGACTTCGGGAAGTATAGGTGAGTCTCTCCTCTTTCGTCCACTTCGTCCTCTCGACTTCTCTCTCTCTCTCTCTCGTCGGCTTTCAGGGAATCTCTAGAGTTCGCCCACCGACAGCTGGGGATATCCGAGGAGCTGGACTCGCCCTCCATGAGGGCGGAGGCCTACCTCAACTTGGCGAGAGCGCATCAAACACTCGGTGGACTCGAACGGTGAGTGGTGATTAATTTCTAAAAATACCATGCAAAGCAAATTTTTTCCAAATAAATTGTTATTTTAACGCCCGATTTAAAATTTCTTAAAATCTTATTTATATATTTTAAACATCATAGCAAATTTAAAATTAAATAAATTTATCGTAATTAATAATAAACATATTTATTTTATTTTATTATCTAATATAAAATATAACGTGTTTGATCTTTGCTATTGCATGTTGTTTTATACACTATTTCAAAAAAAAAAATATTTTTATTATTTATTTCATTAAAATTTCATAGACATTATTATTTTTACCTCTTTGAATATCTGCCATTCTTAAACAATATGGCGGATCAGGCTGGCTAATCATCTTAGTCGAAATTTTTACAAAGTCTATTTAATAAAAAGTTTCATGTCGATAGGATAAAAAAATCTATAACGGTAATCGTGTCCTCATTTGTTATATCCTCTTCACTTCAATCGTTAGATTTTGGTTCAACCTAATCGTTACCGTGCCACCCAAGGGGCAAGGTGCCTGGACGCCATGGCATGCATAGATACGCGGTGAAAAACATGATAAATACCTTATGAAAGATATTTAAACATCTTACATTTCAGTACAACCCCTGGGATAAAGTGATCTAATGTACGTACGATAAATGTATGTATCTATTACACTTCTACGCACGCTAAAACAATACATGAAGGTTATAAACACAGAACGTCGCATCGCTCTATAAGTGACCAGCAAAAAATACGCAATTAGTTACCGATTGACCATCAACGCCTCGCAGTGGATGATTCTGTAACTAGGTGAATGACTGTATTCAAAGATCCGACGCGGAGTATGTTTTATTGGCAAAATTAGTAAAATTAGTTTTTGGTTATATTGTCAAAAAAAGTATATGCGAATGTTTTTGAATGAACATACTTTTTTATGTTGAACTTACTAATAAATTATTTTCGACAACATGCTAATTGCACTGGGAGATTTTTTTTATAGTACTGTTTCTTAACTATGTTTTTTGTGTCATCAATTTTATTTATTATTACTGCTTTTCAGCGTTAATCTATTTTTTTAGGTCTTATATGAGAATATTTATTAAAACAATATAATAAAATAAGCAGCTACTGTATAGCTTTTTTTCATTTACTATATATTTTAAAATGCTTGTAAATAATTTGATTCATTATAAATTAATTTTTTTGCATAAGATAATTGATAGTGTAGGATATTTGAATGTGTATCAGCTCATGTTTTAAATGTGTTGATAATATGCGGGGGGGGGGGAGGAATATTTTAAATATTGGCTAGGGCGTTAAATAAGCTAGGGCCTGCACTATTTGGTTGTGCAGTGAGAACAGATTTTGTTAATAACCAAAAAAAAAATTCAGTGCTCGATTCGTCTCCGTAAAGAAAAAAAATATTCCAAATTCTTTCAAACGTTTTAAGCTGGTTGTAGTGATAAAGTCCACCATATCAACCATTTAAAATCTATTATTCCACATAGACATACTCTTTACATGATATCTTTTCGGTTTTTCAGTAGTATTTATGTTTAGTTTCTCATTATATCTAAAAGTCGAAGTTTGATAGCCAACAGGAAAATACTTTGTCTAGTTTACATTTTTATGAAAATTGTGAATATATACTTGTACTATGTAGTTCATTTATTGGAGTTATGCGAATATAAAATATTATACTGACTCTTTGGATTTCAGAGCCCTCTCGTACGCCCGTCAATCGCTCTATAACGACTGCGAAGGATGTCCGACTCTGGGATACGTGCATCTGACCGTTGGAGCTGTTTCGTTAGAGTTAGGGGCTTTCACCAAAGCAGTGGACAGTTTCCAGAAAGCGCACAAGGCAGCTCAGAACACTCAAGACAACGCGCTGCTTCTGCAAGTGAGTTTTCTCTGCAAACTGCGAGCTCGAGATCGGAGTCTGAGAATAATTTGATATTTTCAAGGTGTATGTCGGGCTGTCCGAGCTCTTTGGTCGTCTCCTGGACGTCGAGAGGGGAGCCGCTCACGCCGCGAGAGCTTACGATCTGAGCAGGTCGCTCCAACCGGGAGATCTAAACACACGTCACCACCGAGCCGCTTTGCTTCAGATGGCCGCCGCGTTGCGGAGACAAGGAGAACTGGGAGACGCGCACGATTATTGCACTGTAATTATATCCTTTTAACTGAGTTAAGGCGTTGCGACTATCACGTGAATTGTTTCAATTTCATACCGCAGGAAGCAATGAGGTTAGCGTCCGTAGCCGGAGATCAAGGCTGCTACGCTAGGGCTGTTAGAATCACTGGTGACATTTATAGGCGGAAATGTGACATAGGGCGAGCGTTGAGGTTAGTCGAGAAGCGCTTTTATTATATTCGACTAAAATTTAGTTGAAATAAATTATATTATATTTGAAAATAAATGATGTTCAACTATTTTTTATTTAGCATAGTCTTAAGCCAATTGCCTACTTTAAAAATGTAGCCAATTTTCAAACCAAACTGTAAAATATTTTTATTTATTTATTTTATTTAAAAAAATATATATTTTTATTGCAAATGTTATAAAATAATGCACAATATTAAAAAAATGTAGTTTTACTTATTAGTATTATTAGGTATTGCACAATTATATAGTTTGATAGTGCCACTTTTTCGGCTTACCGTTTCATAAAAGTTTAATCATTAAAATCATAACAATGTTTTCAAACATAAAATAGGCAATACGAAATAGCCATGGGAGCTGGACAAGCCATGGGGGATAGGTTAGCTCAGATGGAAGCCATGGACGGAGCGGCAAGATGCCTGGAAGCGTTAAGGTAAATTGGTATTTTTTGAATTTTATAAAATCACCTTTTTTAATACTGTTTTTGTTCAGGTTACAGCAAAAAATATGCAATTGTAGACCTTTAGAGTTCAACACCAGGCTCTTGGAAGTGGCCACTTCCGTCGGAGCGAAGGTACATTTTACTGTTTGACTCCCCGTTGGCCATAGCTTTAATCATTCATTGCCATTTCAGTTGCTGGTTAGGACCATTCGAAGGAGACTAGCGGGGATATACGGTAGTTTGGGTGACGAAGAAGCCAGGAAGCAACAAGAGAGAGCGGCGGATTCAGCGGCACCGCATCCGGCATGTCCTCAATGCGGACTATCTTTGGGCACCACGCCGGCCGCTCTGGAGGCGTTGCCTTGCTCTCATATTCTTCACGCTAGGTAGATGATTATAACATATAGTATAATTTTGAGTACTAAACGTGCGTTTCAACCTTCAGATGCGTAGCCGACATGATGAAGAAGAGAAGCTGTTCCTCGTTGTCGCGCGGTTGTCCGGCGTGTCATTCGCCGTCGAAGGCGCTCTTGTCTATTCCGCCTCCCGTTCCGCCTCATGCGCAAGACTTGCAGGTATTATAATCATATTAAAAAGATAAACTATAGCAAGTGTATTTGTTTAAATTCATGAAAACGTACTGTGAGGGGATAAAAATTGGGTGTGATTTAACAGAGAATTATTTTAAGAGTGTATTTACATAAATACTTTGTTCCATTAAAACGAATGGTTTGTGCATTTATGAAAGATAAAAAATTGACATATAATATATAGCTCATTTAAATTGTCCTCATAAAAATATAACAAAAATAAACTGAGATACGTTCGTATCTAAAATGTTGAATAATAGAACAAAAAAAATAGTGGAATGGAAATTTGTGAAAATATAAAATATTTGATCAATCCAAACTTGAACGTAATGGTAGAATTTACACTGATATTAAAAATTAAGAAAGAAAGTCACACATGTGGATATTGGGAGAAGTGTAACTACACGGAAACAGTTCTATCAAATCAAACAGAAGAGCCATTTAATAGGAGCTTTATTTCTACACTCTAAAAGGGTGTTTTAAGAGAAAAGTACTAAATTGTATTGAATATGGTTTATTTATATCTTCTATCAATAATTAAATAATAAGATGTGATTTATGGGCCAGTTAAATATTTCTAAAGATTTTTCCAAAGAATTTCATCAACAACATTCTAATGTAGTGTAGGTAAATTAATTTATAAATATGCAAGTTAAACTATAAATTAACAAAATTTTCATTACAGGACTTTTTCGCTCCGCCGTCTCTGCCGCAGTCCCTCAGGGCCTCCAACTTGACGCTGAACTCGGACACGAGCAGCCACCAGATAACATCCAGCGTTTAGAAGATTTCGTTTCGTCTCTCTTCCGTTTTGTCTTTTAACATATCCGAAATGGAAGCCGGCGCTCGATAAATTCTATTATTTCGTTCGATTGCGGTAATTGAGACTGATTTTCGTTCGTTTCGTTAGCTACGTATAAGTCGCCGTACAGTATTAAACGAAAAACTATCTACATAATGATAATCCCTCCCGTCTTCATACCTCTACTTCTTCTAAGAAATTATGAAATTATATTATATTATATATATACATATATATATATATAGTAAAGTTAATGTTGACACCAATGTATACCTGATAATTTAATAGAAAAATATGCTTATATACTATGTAAATACAGATGAATTTACGAAACGTTTTATCTCGAATATATTTATATTTTTTACCGTTAAACTTTAAATTTGACCGGCGTTCGACTAATCTCTCGTTATTCTTTGATCTCGTGCACTGCGTAAATGTAAACTTCTATTTCCCCACCGTCGCTATCGTTTGCGATTTATTCAACTCGTATAGAATAATCTCGATGTGGCACATTATAGATTCGCGTATTAGTCGGAGCGATAAGGACGAAGTCGGAACGGATATGATGTGTTCATTTTCATTTTAAATCTCCTCTATCTAACGTATAGAATTATATGAACGAGTGCAGAATCTTAGCTCACGTTGCAGACGTACATAAATATTATATATATGTATATTATTCAATTGTACTATATCCTATCGAGGTTATGAATTCCAAAGTATATATGATACATACGCGTATAAATTATATTAAATGTTGCCACTCTAAAAGGTTTAAAATAATAAAGTACTACGATCGAAAGGAGAGAACTGCGTTTTATTTCGAAGAGGGGTGGGTCCCGTAATGCGAAACGCCTGCGACTCTTAACCGAATCGCGCGTAATAACATACCTTCCCTTGTCGGTCATCCCGAATCCGAACCCTAGCGAAAAAACTAATCTAATCACTCTCGACTCGATTTATTATTAAACGGCGAGCAATATACGCTAATTTATCGAATCAAGTCTCTTTCAATGAGCTATATAATCAATTTTGTAATGAAAGGGAAACAGTTCATCTTGACATTTAAACGAACGCTATTTATATATTTTTTATTTTTACTGACGATTGATAACAATATTAAATAACTGAAAACATACAAATATTTAAAAATAAAAACATGAAAATAAATTTTCATGTGCAAAATTTAATATATAAAATAATACCTTATATTAAACACAATAACCTAAAATAATTACTATTTATTCTTAAATAATTTAAAATTGTAAATATCTGCATCTACGATACAGCTTATATTAAAAAGAAAAGGATTTTTGATTTAAGGTTCAACTTTTACTCATCAAGGTCTATACTATAAAATAGAAAATGCACGTGCCTGTCTGTCTGTCACAAGAACTCCTCTAAAACTGTGAACAGTAGCGACCGCGACGTGATATTTGCACATGTCATTGTGGCTGTCATTTCTAGGTCAGTGATTCGCTAGCGTAATTGATCGGACGTTCGGTCGAGTGCGCGGAAATCAATATCAAAACAAATACAATACTGTTTATTAATATTTTTTTATAAATATAGTGAAAATTACCCAATCAACTATAGAGGCTGCACGGTCGTCAAGAATATAAAACATAAACCGAGAAAACTTAATTCTACTATAGTAACAAAGGAAGAATCATATACTGAAATAACCGAAAAGAGCGTAAATCAGCAAAAACAAAATCAGTCTGATCAGCATAGTCAGTTACAAACGATGCCAACTTTATTAGAAAAGTTTGAAGCAATTGAGAAAATAATGTGTCAACAACAAAATTATGACGCACTTAAAACTCCAATGATCTCAAAAGACGTTAGAATAGCGGCATGGAACGCTAATGGTCTACTAAACAGAAGAGAAGAACTACAAGTTTTTTTAGATTTTAGTTGTTTTAGCAAAAAAAAATATATGTCTTATTTCAGAGACACACTTTACAAATCGATCTTGCCCAGATTGATTAAGAGTCTATAAAAATTTAAAAATAATAATAGGCTATAAAATATATCATTCATTACACTTTCAAAATAAATAATAATAGGAGCGTAAACCCAAACTTGCCACCTCTTTCTCAATTATGAATAATGACGAAATTGATAGCTCTCGAACTGACTGTGTTAACGCAAATATGGTATAGACAAAATATACTAACTGGAGCTGTATTTTGTCCGGCAAAACACAACGATTATTTGAACCACCTAAAGCATCTCGGTGAAAGATATATCGTAAGAGGGGATTTTATCCCCTCTTACGAGAAGTATATTTTTATAGGTACGTATGAGTGATTAGCGTCTCGGTACATATGTGCTATTTCCAATTATTAACGAAATTGCTTGGTCACGAGATCTATTTTCCAGTATTGTAAAAATACTGTATGCGGTCTCATTTTCGAGACTTGTTTCATTAGTCTGAGATGACTTCCTAATTATTACAAATTGTACAGGTGCTTGAAATCCCTACACTCTTAATAATGACTGCACGGTTTCAACGTATATCTAATTAAAGTCAGAATAGCGTAGTTCATAAAGTCTTAGACTGATAACCCAGATGCCGCGGGCTCGAGCCACGGCTGTAGACTTAAATTTGTATTTATAAAAATGCGTTTTTATTAAAAAAAATGACCCGAGCTGAAAAGTGACATTTATTGATTATAAATTATATTGCACACAATAATTTATAACTAATTATGTAGATTTCACAGAGAGACACCGTCTCATTGTTTGTAGTGCATTATATGGTACTTCAACAGAAAAATGTGTTTATATCTACGTTGACTTTAGGTCATAGTTTCACTGGAATGATTATGCGTACGGCTTAAAATAGGCGATTAATCTCTTATACTAAAAATTTACCACCTATCCTATCATATAGCTCAAAAGTATATTACGTTTCTGTTTTAAGTTGACCGAATGTCCTCCTTTTGTTGTCTTTCTTGAACAAAAAATTCTAAAAAGACCTCTTTTGCCTCTCTCGGTAATCTGTACTCAAACAAAAATTTTCGAGATAGCTTTTGAACAAAAATTTCCGAAATGACTTTTTTGAGCTCCCGCATCAATAATGCCCTTTTTATTTTTAATGTTCTTCTTTGATATTTTTAAAATCTAGTCACCTCACTGTTTACTTATGCTTTTTAAGTTTCACTTGATAATATTCACCCCCACGGTTGTAATATATTAATAAAATAGCGGTAGTGTAGGATAGATTTTGATTTTCATTTGCGCCGTTATTGTAGTCCCAAATTACGATCTCACTGTTGTTGTACCCTAAATTAAATACTCGATTATGTTAGCAATAGAGAGATAGTCATCGCATGGGGTAGCGAATAAATCAGCGGGCACCGTCGAATAATTACGTTGATAAATAGGAGGTGACCGCGAACAAGGGGACGCAGACTCGAGGGTCTGTCAACCTTTCGAGGGCGCGCGGCGCTCATTTGCGACCGATCTCCTCCGAATAATAATGAAAAAAAGTTTAGAGCCGGATTTTATATATTTGTCTCCGGTTTAATTGTGTCATCGTTTAAGAGGGCAACGGAAGTGACAAAGGGGCGTCGAGTAGCTTTCTGTCACTCAGCGTCTTGCCTCGGAGTGCTCCATTGTTTTCAGCTGCCATTGTTTTAACAAGTACCTCAAACTCTAGCGAGGGAATTAGCGAGCGATGCCACCTTTACTCGTCTAATGTCTAATTATTTTGGGCAACTATTCATCTCGTTATATTCTTCAGTCGTTTTTCTAAATCCATTTCTCAAAAAGTACTTATGGACAGAGAAATTTAAATTCTAATTTTATATAATATATAAACATACTTAGTTCGACGTTCATATATAGCTAATATACGTTAATGGATACAGATATTCTAAATATTTAAGTAACAAAGTTACCCTTTTAATAAAAAAATATATTGCCGCCCCTAAAAGACTGTGCTTTGTTTGAATTTTCACCTATTGTTAGGACGCAGTGTAATACATATACAATACAGCAATATTTTTATAAGAAATATTATACTATAAAAATTTTATTTTAATCATCACACTTTAAATATTATTTTTTTAATTTTTTGAAATTAAAATAATTACAAAAAAATGCTTAATATTTGTAGTTAGTTTTTTTAGGCATATTAAATTTGTCTGTTATATTAGTTCATATATTTTTTATAGCTATAGGTACTTTGGAATTAAATTTGATTAAAATATTTACCCATACAATTTAATAAATTAAAAAAAGTGTTAAATTTATACACTTATTTAAATATGTTTGTTTCTTAGCATGCACAGCTTTTTGGTTATATTTTTATCATGTACAGCAGGGGTCCCTAAACTACGGCCCGCGGGGTTCAACAAAAATAATTCACAATAATTCACTATATTAAATATTATGACATATAAAAGCGTATAGAAAATTTAAAAAAAACGTATTAATGTTATATCAAATTGTAAAAATAAATACTTATAGTCTATTATTTTTTATGTTTTTTTAATGAACAGTGGACGGTGACATATTTTTTCTTTTTAGTTTTTATAGATTTTATTTTTAATGCTTAAAATGCTTCAAACATAAATCCTGTCTGATACCATTTACCGATGGTTCTTAGGTGAGGCAGGTTAAAATTTAAAGTCTGTCGAACATATTGATAAGCTTTGGGAGAATAAAAACTTAAAGTTAATGCAAACGATCGAACTCGAGTTAAGTACTTGGCTACTTTTGAATTATTATTTATTTTTAGAAAAGTTAACAACTCTTTTGAATCAGAATTAAAATTTGCTAATAGTGACAAGCCGTTTTCCTCACTTAAAATCCTTTGTCTGTTTTTGACTTAACTATATTTTCCAAATCAACTATTTTTTTGTTTCTACGATAAAGTTTTTGCCTTAGTGCGTGTATTATTTTTTCACGTTTTTTTGCAATTAACCTAACATGATTTAATTTTCGTAATAAATTAATTTTTCTAGGGAAAATTGACGTGGAGTGAAGACGATTGTTGATTTTATGAAAAAAAGGAATCTGGGTTAAAATGGTCCATACAGATAACACTTCTCACGGATGGCTTCCATGAAGGAAGTAAAATATGTTCAAGCCATATTTTCTGCAATTTTTGTTCTAAAGAAAATCTAAAAAACGTGTATAATATTACTAACTCTTATATGTAACAAAAATATTTATTAATGAAATATATTATTTTTATCATTTATATTTAATTTAAAAATAAATTAAATATAAACTCGAAGAATGAAATGCGCAGCCCTAATTGGCACGTGTAGAATGACGCGTTTTGCACGCGTCACTTTTAATAAAAAAACCTAAAATAACACAAATAATTGCAATTCCTCTGCTGTTTTGCACTGTTTTTACACGATAATACCGAACAGGAAGCCATATTTTAATAAGTTTGTCGAATGCGCGAAGACGGGCACCACCGATTACGCGTTCGGGGTGAATGATCTAGAGACGAGGCGAATAATATTTTAAGGCATGCTAAATTTCTTCCTATAGGCCGCTCTTATTATATGATATTCTTTACTCTATGGTATTTATACATATTTTACAGGTCTGACCTACGTAACGACGAAAGTGTATGATGTCATACCGGGAATTTTAAATACATTTAAATAATAATTAGACATGCCGTCTGACTGGATGGAAATATTTAATACTAAATTAAGATATATTTAAATAAAGAAAAATCGACGGTGGTGATGTAACATCATGATGATATGTCAAAATTATGAATGGCGGCAAACATCTGAAACTTAATTTATGGGTTACAAAGAAAAATACGAGGCGGCTATGTGACATCGTGAGATTATGTCGAAATTATAGAACGATGGCAACGATGTGTCATCATGATATGTGTGAAAAAAAAACTGTGAAATTTTCAACGAAATCGGTCCAGTAGTTTTTGAGTCTATAGAGTACACACATACGAACATTGCCTTTTATTTGTATATCATAGATATGTGTCATTTAAATAATGTAAAAATTAATTTCAAGTTTTTATTGCAAACCATGTTTTTATTGCTGCCTTTTTACATAGTAATCACGTATGTAAATTTGTACATTTTTTTATGCACCAACATGGTTTGGGTAAGGGATTTTTTTTATCGACCCACCAAGCATTTCAAAGTTTTGATACGGTCCGGTTCTCAATAAATTTAGTGATCCTAGCCCTAGAGAGTTGCGATCGCGTCCCTTATTCTTACCCGATGCGGCCAGGACGTCAACGCTTGAGAACACTCCTCTTATTCGAGTAGTTCAACTTACGAGCTTGCTTAACACAGAATGCTTTCGATGGTGCTCATCTATTTTAGGTGTGCACTATAATTGTTGCAAATGTATATTATTCTTTGTATAATATAATGGCCATCATGGCGCATTAATGAAACCTATCAAGTCATGATCAGATTTGTTTAAAAAAATATATAGTGTCGTCGAAAGCTAGCTTGAACTAAACCAAAATATGATATTTTGTTTATATTATACTTATGAGATATTGTTAAAGATTTGTTAGTACCATATATGGCAGACATGTGTATGAGGAACATCTAAGAAAATTTAATTTGTGTTGATTGATGGGAATTATATTTATGTAATAATTGGTAATTTATTTCACTGGTCTATCGTCGTTGTATGACCGCGTGTTTTGGATACTCATTTAGAGTCAAGCGTGCAAAGGTAGAGTCGCGTCAATCGCTCCCCGTCAGAGGTCGAAATGCGGGTCGTCTGAACGAGGTTCGAACGCATCTTGACCGCGTTCGGAAGCACTCGACGAGCCAATTAGGCCCGAGTTTGCCAACAGCGGCCAGCCAGATACGGCACGTCGCGGTGGGAACGCTTTTTGCCGAGGGTAATCCCCCATGGAAACCAATATGCTGCTCAATATGAAGCAATTTGCAGCTAAATTCGACTAACTCGACCCTCCGCCCTCTTTGTCCGGGGACAAGCGCGAATCAGACCGTCGCCGGCTACAATTGGGTTATCGGTTCTAAGCCTTGCGTTATGATAAACGTGTCGCAATCTCAGAGCCTTAATTCGCTTCGTTTACATACCGCCGAACAATCGCAGACGCACCGACCTCCCGCCCACCCCCAGATTTCATCCCGGATTCGGGATATATCGGCGGAAATCTATTCACGGTGCGCCGTCGGATATTTTTTAATATATGTACATACGCCTTGAAATACTTTTCTGATGATTTATTACTACAATTTTTTTGCCACAAAGATAACATAAATAAAAACAGATTGGAAACATTAAAGACTAACACGAAGATATTAAATATTACTGAGATTCAGTTCTGACTTTGATGCTAAATACCTCGAAAGCTCTGTAAGACCATTTCCATTTTACAAACAGCACGATAAATCAAAGGTATAGTCGCTGACTAATACATGAGAGACCTGGGTTTGAATCACATATGAACCCTAATGTATCTGGAGAACATAATTTTCCTCAATTAATCTCAAGGATGAATATCATAATAATTAATTTAAATTAAATCGATATCCATAAAAGGCTATGACACTCTTATAGTTTATAATTAATAAAATAGTAGGTATTGATTGTGTTTACACGGTTCTAACGCTTAACGAATAAAACGAATAAATTTGCAGTTCGGTGATGGGGAATCTCAGAAAACATAGATAAGTTCAGATTTTACTTACATACAAAATATAACTGTTTATACTACTATAAGGCATCCAAATTCATTACCCGGCTCTCGGATATATTTTATTTAATTAAACGGATACTCGGTTAGGCTCCGGGTAATTTTTATCCACTATTGTATACTAACATAGGGCTATAATTTAAATTACAAACTAAAATATTTGATTTTCGAATTATGCTTAAATAGTATTTAATTAAAAAAATATAAAAATTAATTGTTAATATTTTATTTATACGAAATACACGCGTAGGAATAACATTTCAGAGGGGAGGGATAAAACTTGGCTGGTTGCATTTTTCTGGCCAAATTCATTATAATCCACGTCAAAAGCAATAAAATCGTGCCGTCGCCGTCGCAGTGGATACGTTCGGTTATCTTGCGTTCATATTAAAGCTTTTATAACAATATTACGACTTACAATAAGTGAGAATCGATTGAAGCATATCTTAACCGAATTTTGACCAATAGGTGAGCGCAATAAATAATTATCCCTTCTCAGAAGTAAAAAAATCACGTCAAAATTAATAAAATATTTCCGTCAACGTTGCAGTGAGAACGCTAAGTTATCTAGCGCGTTTACTACGACTTTTTATAATAATATTACGAATTTATTGTAGCACATTTATACCAAATTTTGACGAATAGGAAAGCGCAAAAAACAATTATCCCTTCTCAGAAGCCAAAAATCCACGTCAAAAGCAATAAAATCGTGCCGTCGCCGTTGCAGTGGGAATGCTCATTACCGACGTTCGCTCCTCGTCAATTTTATCTGGTGCTTAACATGATCCCAAGACAAAAAGGAGCGAGAACTCGTAATCAATTTCACTGTGAAGCTTCTCATATCAAGATCACTTATTGAAATAAAACTGAGAAATACAAATTAAATCATGAAATTTATGATGGAGAATAGAAAGTGTCAAAATTAAAAAATAAAGAGTTCGAAACAGTATGCTAAGAATGTAAGCTTAGGGTAAAAATGTACAACCCTTTTTACCTTAATTGAGAAACAATATTTTTTACAATAATAATTAGTTTAAAAACAAAAATACAAGATATTTTCTATCCTATTATATTTATTTTTGATTTTTTTAAAATACATTTTATACATTGATTTTTTATCGTGTTTTCATGCGCGTTTATGTCGCTTCGCGAATTTGTCAGTGCGGTTTTGTCCTTGATTGTAGAGAGATTATTTGTCGATCAAATAACTACTCGATTTTTTATTTTTAATTAGTAGGCAGAGGATTATGAAATTACAATCTAAATAATGTCACAATAATTTTTCATAATTAGCAGCTTAGCGAAAAAAAGGTCGACTGAAATACGGGTATGGAAAACCTCGCTACGGCCCTTCGAAGCGCTCATAACTCGATTAGCAAAGCAGAGTCGAAATAAACAATATTAAAAGTCGAAGGCGCATAACGGTAGGTAATCGACTGCGGAAAAGGGAAAATGCGAAGAGTTTTCCTCCGGTGTACTAATCCCGGGGGCGTGTCCGGGCGTCGCCGACCAATGGCGTCGCGACCCCGAAGCGACCGGTTATCCAATCGCAGATCAGCCCTCGACCGATTACCCGAATTCCCTTAATCCGCAGACGACTCTCGACGACCCGCAGAAGACGATCCGACTCCGCTTCCGACTCTCGGCCGAGGGCGGTTCCGCCCCGACCCTTCCGAAGACTACGGAGCGGGGTCAGTAGTAACCGAGGAGCCGAGCAACGCGCACCATGACATGGAACTGAGGAAGGGCTTTGAGGCCAAGCGGCGCCAGGGCTCCGCCGAGGAGCCCTCCTGCAAGACGTCCTTCCTCATCGAGGACATCCTCTTCCGCGGCAGCAAGAGCAAGCAGCAGCAGCAGCAGCAAGAACAGGCGCCGACCTACCGGACCGCCTCCGAAGAGACCTCCTCGCCTAAGAGGGCCTTTCAGGGGTGCTACGGTCTGACCGAAGGCCACGGCTACAGACCTCAGGCGAACCCGGCGCCGGCTATCGCAGCTCACGAGGGCTACATTCAGGTGGCGATGGGGGCCCTCGGAGCCTACCTCAACACGACACCCGGGCCCTACAAGAGCGTCGAGACTCCCTATTTCCTCTCGCAAGGTACGCTTTTTCACTCTTCACTCGAATCTTCTGCATTACATTCGAAACTTTGACAATGTCCGAATACTCGTTTAAGATTCATATTTGTATAAGATCATGTTTTGATATTCTCTTAAAAGATCTAAATCAGCTAGAGCTAAAATACTTCAATAGAAGAACGTTTAAAATATTTTATACCATTTTGGAACATTAAATAACGCAATTAAATAAAGGACAAAACAAGAATAAATAGATCATTAGACAAAAACAATCAATTTTTTTTAAATACAACTGAAGTTGTGGAAAATAAACTAAAGTGGTTTTATAACCAGTCTGTCAACAGAGCGCGGGATAAATTTCCGATTCCCGACTCAAATAATGCATCTGAACTACAGTTGCTTGAGATGTATGTACTGATGTATTTCGGGTATAAGTTCCTTCAGCCCTTTTAACACACAAAAAATAAAAGGAGCGGAACATTGCCCTCAAAGGCACCCACTTTCTAGATAGTAGTTTCAAAATAAACATTATTATTCAAAGGAACAGATTGTAGTTTTTGACGCGGCTCCGTTTGTGTTAAAATTTGTTTGTAAATTATTGTTACTTTATTGCTTTTTGAACGTTTAAAAAATATTTGACATGAGATAAAATATTCAACGAATGTAGATTAGTAGCAGTAAATTTAGGTATTTGAACTGAATTTTTAGATCGAATACCTAAGCAAAATATAACGAAAAATCAACAACAGCACCAGCTGAATTAAATAAATTAAATGTTTTTATAGATTGTATTGTCAGTAATTTGACGCAGCAAAATAAATAACTAATACATTTAGTTTCATGTGCTTATTCCTAGAAGAAAATCTAGAAAAAACAGTCTCGAATCTATCCCGAAAATATTTTTTAAAATATGTCATTTCAGTGAAATCATATCATTTTCACCAGTAGATATATATTTTTACCAGTGAAAATATAAATTATATGGCAGATTCTAGTACAATTATATGATTTAAACTTTTCTATATGTAGTAATATATATATATTTACATACTTAGCATTATTTATTTACATCTGATGTATAATTGTTACAGTGAATGTGTATTTTTTGGTAAAATTATATTTCCACTAGTAAAGTCCAAATATATTTTAACCATTGCTATATATTTCTACTAGCGAAAACATAATTGAACTGATAGGCGCTAATATGTCGTTCTAAAATGTCTATAAAGCTTAATTTGACAGTTGCGAAACGTTCATTTGCTGTTCAAACCCAAATCTAATGAAAGTTCTAAAACTAAATATACTTTTAGAACTTTTATTAGGTCAAGTCCAAAATACAAACTAAACCAACTCATCTCTCAGGGAAAAATAAGCGGAAGAATAAGTACATATTGCTCCATTGTTTGACCGCATTTTGATATCACACTATATTTAAAAAATATAATAGCTATAATTACCGATATTAGTATAGACTTTTAATATCAGAGGGCTGATCAAAGTATATTCAAACCAAATTTTGGTCAATAGGAGAGCGCAAAAACAATTATCACTTCTCAGAAGTCAAAAATTCACGTCAAAAGCAATAAAATCGTGTTGGCGCCGTCGCAGTGGGAACGCTATTAGTGTTTTCAAACATTTTCTCATATAAAATGTATTTTTTTAAGAGTCAGTGCACAAAAACAAATACACTCATAATTCACGCAACTGAGAGCATGGGTTAATTAAAACAAATAAAAAATATATTTTCAACTAAATTAATAAAACATTAAGCGTTCAGTAATTAATACACGTAGAGTAATACAATATATAAAATTATAATAAAGTTAAAAGGGCGATAAAATAATAATCTGTAAAAAACAATATAGTCCTGTTTACTTATACCCACTGATACAGCTTCTCAGGGTGACCGACTAGTCAAACTGAACTGTAGATTCATCCCTTTGTGAGAACAAAACATCGCAAATATATACAATATATATTAAAAAATCAGGAAAGTCATTATCCACATTAACGATTAATGTTTATTTATTTACTTATAGTTTTTTTCTTTAAACATCGTTTTACGGACATTTAAAAAATATTGTACTAAATAATTGTGTAAAATTATAATTTAAGCTTTTAATCATTAATAAGATTGAAATAATTTACCAGTCTCGAAAATATTTTTTTATACATCAAAATTTAGCGGCGAATCAAATCCAACATCCTAAACTAGGTGATAAATGAACTATAGCTCAACATACTCCATTCATTAACGGAAATAATAATGAAAGTAAAAAATACAATTGAAATGAACAAAAGTAGCTCCAAAATTATTGCCAATAAATGATATCGACCTTATGAATAGACTAAGATCGATATCATTTGTTTGTGTAAGTTTAAGATTTAAATGTGACAAAGACTACTACCGATAAAATGGCAACAACCATAGAATAAATAAAGATGAAATAATTATTTCATGCCTCCCGTGAGAATCGAAAGGAGAAATATTTATAACAAAATATTCTGCACTCACTGTACTTTCTTTGATTAATTAAAAAAATACAAATAAAATAATAGAAAGTACTTTTTTCAATATATTTTAAGGTTGTAAAATTCAGGCAGAAATGAATCGTTTCATTCTCAACATTCACATCATTTTACAAAGACTTAAAATGAGTATAAAAATCGGTTAAAATTCCGATATTTAGCTTATAAAATTCAATATTTTTGACTTACTTATATAAGTACATACTTATGTTTTATATTGTTGGGTTTTCTAAAATGTGTATTATGTTAGAGTTATATTGTTCACATAAAATAAGAACTGCTGTTGCTCAAATTATCTTTGTAAGTTTAAAAAAAATCTACGCAACACAACTAATGGCCTCAAATATTTTAATAGCCTTATCAGTATTATATGATATTAAAATATTTTTTTAATCTTCAATGATAATTGTCAAAAATGATAAATATGCAAACGAATGTTGATTAGCGATTACCAACAGCGAATAAAGTTAACATCGCACTTCGATTACATTGATCGATTCAATTCGATTAGTGAAATGAGATCGTCTATCGTTTATAATATTATATGAATCTATATAATCTAAATGTCGTTTTTCGGAAGGTCTACCCTACCACGCTCTGTTTGGACCCTCGGAGCTGTCCCTGTCTGCCCTCAAGCACTGCAGGAGAAGAAAAGCGCGCACGGTTTTCTCCGACCCCCAACTCACCGGTACGCCTTCTTCACTAATTTTCTCGCATCTTTCCTTACGCCAGTCTTTCGCAATTGAATCTCCTTTAAGGCCTCGAAAAGAGGTTCGAATCGCAGCGGTACCTGTCGACACCGGAGAGGGTGGAGCTGGCCAGCGCCCTCAGCCTGTCGGAAACGCAAGTGAAAACTTGGTTTCAGAACAGGCGAATGAAGCACAAGAAGCAGCTTAGAAAAGCCCAGCATCAGGACAAAGACCGACCTAGACAAGGTGAGACCTTTTAATAATTTATTTATTTAAAAAATCGAATTAAACCTACTGGTTTTCTACAAATAATCTCATATTTCATTAGCCACGCAGCGATAAATTTTACAATATTTTCTAGAATAGAACAAAGCGAAATTAAACACTTTTATGTCATTATTGTATTGCTTGTATCAGGAGTGTCCAATCTTTTAAAAATTGTCGGAGACAGTAAATATGAAGTAAAAAATAAATATGAATATTTATTTTTATAACTTGTCTATATAAAAAGTTTTTTTAACTACCATTTTAAAAAATAAATATATTAATTACTATTTTTATACTTCTTTGATTTTTTACTGTCTTCTCGAAGATTTTTTTTAACTAAACTAGTTTTTCATATTTTTAAATAGCTACTATTTTAAATAAAATATAACAGATTATGTTGACTAATGTTAGTGTAGATCTTTATAAAAAAAATGTATATGATTAAAACTGTGACATTGTCGTGTTCGCATATTTTAATATATCCTAGACAAAAAAAAATAATCCGAAAATCTCGATTTATTTTTATGGAAATTTTATCAGTTAAATATTTCAATTCATCTTAAATTAAATAAACGTATGTGTTCTATAGTTATTAAATATATTTTATTTAAATTTACCCATAAATATAAATACATATTACACGGTGAAAATATATTTTTTTTAAATAACAGCTGTTGATAATATAAAATATTTTTTACGATAATGAGTTTCTACATATTTTATCAACACTTAAAAATATTTATATTATCTCCATCTTGTTTTGTATATAGTGTATTTGTATTGTAAGTGCAAAAAAATAAGTAATTTATATAAAATAACTATAATTTATTTTATAGATCAAAAATAATATTAAAACGTCTATATTTCTGATGAATTATATTTTTAGTTACACTGATTATTTAGTCGATTTAATATATTATAAAATTCCTACTGGTTCTATAGTTAACAAAAAACATTATCATCAATACCCTTTTTAAAAATATACAATACATGCAAAAACGTATCTTATCTAAAAACTGTTAAATACAAATTTTGTGACAGGACTTTAACTTAATAAGAAATATATTGAAGGTACTGCAATATTTTTTATATAAAACACGAAAGTCATGACTTTAATTACCAGTTGTAAAATAAATCTATGTTTCAAAGTAATATAATATTTTATTAAAATATACAAATACAAACTCATTATTGTTAAACTTTAACTGTTTTACTTATGAGCTCGATCGATTAAAATGTATTTTTACAACAATCAAATTTAAATTTATTTAAACTAGGACAAAATATTAAACAATATATTTTATTATTACAATACAGAAAAAATCATAAAATAATAAAATTAAATGATTCGAAAAACTAAAGTGTCATAGAGGACTCGAATAACAGTGAAATGCGTAAAAAGAACTATTATTGCTCTCAAAAGTGATTTTGATGTTTTCTCTAGCCAAATTGTTCCCACTGAGATCATATTTACAAATTGAATGCAAATGTGATCAATAAAATGACAAAGTAGTGCACTTTCCGACATTAAATGGCAGTTGGCTAACGAAAGCCCGTCTCCTTCGATAATCTAAACACTAAATAGAGAGAAGGAGTTCGCAATTGATCGCGTCGTTTAATACTAATCCTGTGCGATGATAAAAACTTGCTTACTAAAATTAATTCTCCCGATGATGTTGAAAAATATTTTGGCGAAATCTCGAGAATCGCAAAGACAAAATGTAAATATAAAAAATTTAAAGCTAGCTTTATTTTTTTTTTAATATTTACTTTGATAAAAACTATTATTATTTTCGAGATACTAATGATAAATACAAATTTATAAACTCACCATGAACTGTTCTTCATTATAATCTATATAACTTTTTAGCTTCCAAATTTTATTAATCTCATGTCAGGTATGTCAATCGAAAATTTAAAAATAGCAAGTATTGTAAGATTTATTTGAGTTAAAAATATTAAGGTCAACAGAGGCATGTTTAGAGATAATCGATCTGAAAGTTCGATAAGTATTTGCTATTTAGGGATAGATCCAAATCGAATTTATTATTGGAGATATCGCATTGCGTGATCTTTTGATTTTTTCAATCCACGATTAGGATATTCTAAATAATATTCTCAATACCTAAAATATAATTATTATAGTTGATTGATTTTTTACTATTAGAGAATATTTCGCCATACCAATCGATTTATACAGACTTTATACAGAAATGTAAGCTAAAAGCCTGAAAAGCAAATATTTGTAACAATTATATTTCCGGCTAAGATGACGAGAGTAGTTTATAAACCGACACAATTATCTGACGTACTTCAAGCACCGCTCAATTACACAGATATACAGAAAATTGGGCGTATATAATTACACTATGCGGTAATCGGAGAGCATATTTAATCTTGCGCTCGTGTGGAATACAATGCCAAAGGGTTCAACACTTTTAATAAGTACATCTAATTTTGCATAGATATATATCGTTATTAGTTATTAAAAAAACATATATGTAATTATCACAAATCATACAACAAACAATTTGAATTTACAGAAAAATGCTCAATGTTCCTGTGTATCGATTGTTCAAAGGATACTAATATACAAAATCCACAATGCAAATATATGTGGTTCTCGTTTAACACACAATTGCGAAAAAATAGTTTTTTAACAATAAATTCATCCATTGTGAATACTGTGTATTTTAAAATGTTTTATGCATGGATTATATTTACAAAAAAAACGAGCTTTTTTGGTAAACCTAATATTGTACGTAAATAATAATGTTCCTAACTTGAATCCTTGCGGTACACCATACAACATAACACTATGTTTAAAATATACGCAAATTATACAAAGGTTATTGATATTGTTTTAAAAATATAGTAATTTTCTTATAAAATTCATATATGCTTTGAAAATATATTCAGCAATAATTTTTATTATTGAATACGATAGAATCATATTTCAGCAATCAAAGTTAGCTTTTGATACCAATTCATTGAAAATATTAAGTCGCTATAAATATTTTTTTAAGATATTCTAAAAATTCAAAAAAAAAAATTTACACACTAATTTTTTAATATTTTTGCCATCGTGTGTATTTTTTGTATTAATAACACTTTCGCTATAGATAGATATTGACGTTAAAATATATATTATTTATATACTTTAATAGAATTAAATAGAATTATTTAAAAAAAATATTAATCAATAAAAAATAACCAATAACCACAAAAAAAATAATTGCAGTTTCAATGCAATTTCATAAAAAAATATATAAGTAAGCCGGTACATCTAGACTGGTAACCCAATGGCTACGGGCTCGAGCCACAGCACTAGACTCGAATTTTTGTCTATAAAAATGCGCTATTAATAAAAATTGACTCCGCTACAAAATTAATTTTAATAATTTATAATTAAATATAAATAGATATATTTCACCGATTCCAAGATTTTCAGTTGGGCGGTTTTAATTTTATTTATATTTAACCTGTCGGGTTGTAACGGAGGATTAAAATAGAACAAAAAAATATATATGTCACCGATTCCCAGACTTTTTAGCTAGGTGGTCTTAATGCTTATTTGTAGGTATAAAAACTACTTTGTAAGTCTTGTGCTTTATAAAATTATATATTATTATATAAAATTTACTGTTCCGATTAAACGAACAAACTGAAGAAATGTCTATACTTAATTTTATATGGTATAATTTTGAATATAATTAGAAATACTATAACTTTCATTTAAAATAATATGTTTTATTCTTCTTAATAAAAAATATAGAGAGATTATTGAAATATAATACTGTAATATATCATAACATTTAATAGTAAATTTATTGTATAACTTTTACTGTAAGAAGTAGTGCTTATTCGAGTGTTGAATCAATACTATCTATATAAATGACAAATAGCTTTGTTGTGACGTCACGAGAATCAGGGCAAGTCTAAGGTACGATGGTGAGATAAAAATAGAGTAAAAAAATCGAATTAGCTGATTTTCTGCTCTCACCTTTAAAAGTAAGAGGCTGGGAATTGTGCTTCGATTTAATGCTAAATATATGTATATATATAATACTGAATAGCAAATCCAATTCATAGTTACTTTTAATCGAGCAGATATTTGCCAGATTGTATTTTTAAACATACAATATTTTATATCAATAAAAGTCTTATTTTATCATTAGTATATGTATGATACACATGCACAAATACTTTCGTTAGTTATCCTATAAAAAAACATTCGTATTTTTACGAATTTATTATTATTAAAAATATACGTCAATAGAAAAAAAACGGTACTAAAAATAATAGTATCTCTCCCTTATGACGTCATGCGAGATCTGTTTGGCCTTGTATAATAGTAGGTTCTATAATAAAGCTTTTATTCAGCAACGCCAAATCGAGAATTCTCATTTATTGAGAATTTTCATAGGGATTTTAAATGTTTTACAACCGCTGCGTAAGAAAGTATTGGAATGGAAACAACGTGCTTGCTAATTTTTAATTAATTGGTAATCTAAAAGCTATATTAATTTATAATGATCAGACAGAAGAGCCTGCTTCGCGTGAGGATCGGCAGATTTTAATATTGTATGAGGGCTTTCCACAGAGTTACGCCTTAAAATTTGTCTGTCAACGAACTAAAATCTTGTATTTTCAATAATCAAGAGAGGTTTTTACCTTTATAATGTTAAAAAATATAAAACATATTAAGTAGCAACCACTGTTATTGACAATTTCCTCTACGACTTGGGTATAAATACGGGAGGTCGAACTCGGCGATTTATAAACAGGCATGTGTTTATTTTTGAGACTATGATAAATTATGTTAAGAATACGCACCTTATTAATATCATATAATAAACACTCAGATTTATAAAAAAATATCACGAAGTTGCTTGCGAGTTAAATAAATTGTTTGAAAGATAGATTTTTATAAAATACAACAATATTATTCTCACGAGTCCTCATCAATTGATCATAGCATAAATATTATTTCTTTTTGGAATTATATTTTTATAAAAAATAAATAAATAAAACATATAGTTTTAGTATTTAATGAAAGCGCGATTATATAATGTGAATTGTCTATAGAAACTGATTCTGATGTTATATTTTAATTTTCATAAAATTGCAAATTGTTAGAGCTTAAAAAACTAAGCAATGTATTATTTTAAATAATTCCAAGTAACGAGACATTTTTATATAAATAATAGATACATTGAAATAAAACTATATTAGTTATAGCTGATCTTGGAGTAGAGAACCTGCTATAAAATGAAATTAACGACAAAACAAAATAAGTAAAAATCTGTCTGAAAGATAGCTTGATTTTATGGATTTGATTAATAAATCAGAAGTTCCTATAACTGCAGTTTTATTGGATTAGTTCAACGTTCAAGTAAATATGATCCAATATTAACGGAACATATTTCAAACGTTCAAACAGAATAATAATAAATTAGTAATACGCAAGTTTAACTATTCAACAAGAAAAAAACGAGCTTAGTTACGTAAATTAAAATTGAGTTATAGAAACTGTGTGAAGTTTTCAGTCGCATAAAGCCTCTGAAAGTTCTATTGTAATCCAATGATCTCGTTCGCATCATCGGCCACCGATCGCGTCAATCGCTTCTCTATAACTTATGTTACGATTTAATTCGCTTAAACTGAAAAACGTTCCGGCTTTTTAAAGTGCTTTTGCATTTACGATCTGGCAGTGCAAATTGGTTAAACATCGGGCGCGACTTTGACGGCGGCGACAAAGGGTCGGGAGGGAGCGCGAATAGGGAGACGTTATTAAAATATAATAGAGCGCAGAACGAAGTATTATTCGGATAAGTGAATATGTAACACAATAAGTCAGTTAACGTCGGCGTCTCGCTGATTCGATTGAGATAGGTATCGATCGGTGCGTTTGCGGCGTGCATCTCCAAGACGCCGGATTCTCCTCCCAGCCACCCTAAGACGTTTCCGCCGTCGACCAATCGCGAGAGACGACACTTTTATTTGGGCGGCCATCTTGCCCCAATCTTACTGTTGCCAACCCTCAACTCTCGCTTTTCTTTGCAGAAAACTCGGCCGTCGACTTTTCCAACAAACAGATTGCGTCGGATACATCTCAGGTGAGCGTGCGATACTTTATTTCATTTTTAATATTTTATAAAAAAACCTTCATTATTAAAAACTAAACTGTCGTCGGTTGAATTTATCTACAAAATAAATATTTTGCTAGTACCAATCGCTGGTCTATGATTGAAAACATCTATATATAAACCAAACGGCTATGTTTTAATTTTTATAATAATATTCTATATAGTTAGCGTTAAATAAGTGTATATTTAATGGTATATTAGCAACCCATAAAATTAGTTCATGCATTTACAAATTGTAAACGAGGTAATTAAATTTATATGTACCGACGGCCCTCGACTTTCGGACGTTCGACTTTCGCACAATTCGCTATTTCGCACATTTAAAAAAAAAACAATTTTTTTAAATTTAATTTTTTTTTTTAAAATAAAAAAAAATATAAACACGAGTGAGAAACGGAAAAACTTGTGTTGATACGAACAAAAATAAATCAAGGACTCATAAACTTCACACGATTCGAGACAAAGATGGAAATTATTAGACGTTCTGATAGCGGTGAATCTTTTGCTTCAATCGGACGTTCGTATGATACAAAGAGGTCTACGATATGTTAAATTTTGCAAAATAAAAATATAATTAAGAAATACGTGCAAAATTGTGGAAAATAAAGATATATTTCCGCAATTTTAAAGATATGTTTCCAAAAAAACACAGCTAAAAAAAACATGGATGAAATGGAAAATCTTTGTCATCGTGGATCGATGACCAACATCAAAAAGATGTCCCTCTGAGTATTTCAATTATTCAAGCAAAAGCTCTTAGTTTGCACAAAGATTGGAAGGATAGATTAAAAAAAGATTTTAACACGGTTTTTTAAGCAAGTAACAGTTGATTTTATAATTTTAAAATGAGGCATTCTTTTCATAATATTAAATTTACTGGAGAATCGGCTGATGCGGATAAAGATGCCGCAAAAAAATGTATTTCCTAATTATCCAAAATTATTGAAGATGGAGAATATACCTCTAGCCAAATATTTAATGTAGATGAGAAAGGTTTATTTTGGAAATCTCTTTAACAATGAAAAATATGAATGGAGCCTTCACGCACCTTGACAAATTTTCAAATATTATGGAAGATTGTGATCCCAATGGAGAACGCATATCTAAAGTGCGTAAGGCGATCAATAAAAACATAGCATGTTATAAAATAATATACGAAGAAAAGAAAAAGAATAGTGGAAAACAGTTAACTCTTGATAACTTTTCAAAGGAAACACCCGCAAATCCCACTTAAACGTGCCTCTTAAACGCCTCTTAAATATCTTATATTTATTTGATAAATAAATATTTTAAAATACACACAATTTCAATTTTATTACTTCCCTCGACTTTCGTACATTCAACATTCGCACACATTTTCAGGAACCAATTATGTGCAAAAGTCGAGGGCCGCCTGTACAGTAGATTAAAAAAAACTCGAAATGCTGTTATTGCCGTTATAGAAAAACAATAGCAATACTACACTAAATATACGTTTATCAATATTTGATTATTTAAATATTAAATATGTACTAGAAAAAACCGTAGAATATAGATAACAAAATAGATACAATAGTTTACTTTAAGTTACTTTAAAAATAATTTCCCATAAAGCTAGGCTTTAAATATTAGGCAAAGCGGAAAGAAGTCAGTTTTCTCTTGTTTGCCGTTGCGTAAGTACGTCAATATTATTATTATTTGGAAGCTCTGTTCATCATGCAACGGTTTTCATTTATTTATTTTTATTTCTACCCATAGAAAAAATGTCATGACTAGAGATCGACGAGATGCAATTGCGATGTGTTTTGTTGTTTTTATTTGACAAGGGGTTAAAACCCAAAGAAGCTACTGAGAGTGTTTGTGAAACTTATAACGATATTTTGAAAGTTCATGAATGTCATCGTTGGTTTAAACAATTTAAAAACAGAAATTTAAAAGACAAACCGATATCAAGAAGACCTCAAAAAATCGATAATGAAGTGCTGAAATCGTTAGTGGAAGCAGATTAAGGAATTATCTCAAGACATCGGTTGTCCCTGGTCCACTGTAAAAGATCATTTAAAAATGCTGGGAAAAAACATAGGAAGGAGCTTGGGTTCCGCACAATTTGTCGCAGTCGGCCATGGATCATATGTGAACATTTGTTCTTCGCTGCTTAGCAGGTATGAAACCGATCCGTTTATACGAAGAATTGTCACTGGAGACGAGAAATGGATCCTGTACAACAGTCCAAATAACGTAAACAGTGACTTTTTAAAGGAGAAACACCACTTGCGACCCCTTGACCGTACTTAACATTGAAAAAAGTTGTATTGTGCTTCTGGTGCGATTTTTCAGGGGTGATTTATTACGATCTGTTAAAATCTGACCAAATCATAACAGCCGAGGTCTATTGTGGCCAATTAGATAAATTAAAGGCGGAATTGTTAAAAAAATGGTCGGTACCGGTGAATAATCGGCAACGTATTCTACAGCACGATAACGCATGCATCGAAACTCACTCAACAAAAAATCAAGGAGCTTGATTTGGAATTGCTGTCTCATCCACCTTACTCCCCCGATATTGCACCCTCCGATTATCATTTATTTCGAAGCATAGAACATTTGCTTAGAAATGAAAAATTAACCAACGAAATCAGATGCTGTTTTTGAATCAAAGGAACCAAGTTTCTTCAAAAAAGGCATCGAAAAGTTGCCCAAATTGTGGAAAGATATCATAGAAAATAACGTAAATTATTATTCGGATAATTAATTTTTCTCCGGTATTAAAAAAACGTCATTTCTTTTCGCTTTACCTAATATAAAGTAATAACAATCGCATACACATGAGAGCGAAACCCGGGCTCTGGGAAAACAATGATTCCGGGCCTCATCAAAAAATGGCATTTTATATATTTTTTAACATCATAATATAACTTTTTGAATGGCAAAAATGGCAATATTTTGAATAAATAATACTAGGAGTTAACCCTTTCTATGCTACAAATAAATATAAAAATTAGCCACGGTTGCGATATATTTTCTGAAAGCATATTTTATGCGAAATATATCAATTAGGCTTTAAAAATTATTAAAAATACATGATAATTAGTCGTGTTTTCTTTGCTGCTCAGTGTTGTCATATAGTGAATTTCCAGACCAGGTCAAAAGCAATAAAATCGTGCCATCGTTATCAAGCGTGAATATTAAGATTTTTTATAATAATATTACGACTGAGAATCGAATAAAGCACATCTATACCGAATTTTGACCAATAGGAGAGCGCAAAAAACAATATACTACTTCACTACTCCAGTGGCGTAGCTATGGGGGAGCGGGCCGCCCCGGGCGGCACTTGCTTGGGGGCGGCATATTCGCGATGGGATCGTCTAGTTTGGTTCTTAACCCTGAATGTACTAAAACATATATAAATCCACGAATAACAAGAGATCAATAATAACCAATGTAGTATTTTAAGAAATGCTGATTTTATGACCCTGCATAAAATGTATGGGAGAGGGGGTGGCAATTTTAAGGATCGCTCTGGGCGGCACATACCCTAGCTACGCCACTGCACTACTCGTCTTTACTTGGGATTTGGATATTATTAGATTAAACCAGTCTTTTACAGTTAAATAAATGTTTCAAAGATCCAAAGCTCATGATAAAATAACGCCGGAGCACACTGCGCGAGAGTTTTTCTTGTTTCAAATATATGCAAATTAATTTTCTGCTTTATAGGGATGATTTTATATAAAGTTGTATGTAAATAGGTATATATGAATGTATTACTAATGAAAAAATATTTAGTATATGACTTACGGTTTGTAGTTCGTTATGATGGGGGTCAGAGAGGCGTTATCGCGCAGAGCTAGTGATACATTCATAGAACAACCGGAGTCTACATATGTTAATTCGAGCTGTATATGATTTTACACAGGCGTCGACGGCGGGCAGAGCGAAGATGTCTCCTCGGCCCCGCTTCTCGGCTTATGGAAGTCATCCGGACGGCTCGGAGTCCGAGTCTTCGACCCACAGCGACAGCGACATCGACATCGTCGGCGAGAACCACCTGGACTCGTACAACGGCTAGTGCCAGTGACTGTTGACTTTTGTACATAGATTATGTATGCGTGATATTACTTACAGTTATAATAAATTAATAGTGTATGTATGTTCTTACCTGCGGGACTCGACTAATTCAATTTGGCCCGGCTAATAAACATGTTGACTGTGACTCGACTTTTATTGTCGTCGCGTCCAGGGAGGGCGCTCGGTCCGTTATTGGAGCGCCTGAACAGCGGGCGCCGCCCCTTTAATCCGGGACACAAAAGCCACGCTACCGGGATTAACGGAACAATTCTTCAGAAAGCGCTGCGGGCGGTTTCAATTTTAAATTACCCTCTATTCTACGAAATAAACTATTACTGCAAACGAAGCGACCTACTGAAATATATTTTTAAATATAAATAATATATCAAATCAAAAGAATCGTTTATTTTACTTATTATAAAAAACGAGTGTTTATTTGAAAATCGAATTCAATAAAGTATCATTTGTTTTCATTTTAATATTCGTAAACAAATAAAAATAATATTTTTTTAAATATATCTCTAAATAAAATAATATATAATCTTGCGGCAGTGTTGCCAATTAAAAAAAACATAATTCTTTTTATGTAAATTTATAAACAATTTTTTTTTGGGTTAATTACCGAGTGGTGTGGCTTTTACAGAACAGTTGGATGTTGGAAGAGCAAATATATAATTGTATACATAAAAATGCAGGTGTAAGAAAAAGTATCTGGCGGTGATATTAAATGAAGAATCGTTGAGCTTTGTAATTATGAAAACCAAATAGCTCTGGACCTTAGTTCGTCTGTTAGCTGAGTCGTGAGAGAGCATCGAATAGTTTTCATTTGGGGGGACAGGGGGGGAATTTATCCAAAAAAAATGCATGTCATTTAATATATATATTTCTACTATTGAAATTATATGCTGCTCTAAAACGCCTTGGAAACTCAATTTGACAGTTGCGAAACGTACATTTTCTGTTCAAACCCAAACCTATCCTAATAAAAGTTCTAAAACTAATTTTAGTTTTAGAACTTTTATTGGGTTAAATCAAAAATACAAACTAAGCCAACTCATCTCTCAGAAGAAAATAAGCGAAAAATTAAATTAAATGAATTCAATTTAATCAAAATGTTTTTAAATATGATAGCTATCTTCACTGATATGAAAGTATTGGTTAAAGTTTATTCAAACCGAACTTTGGTCAATAGAAGGGCGCAAAAACAATTATTACTTCTCAGAAGTCAAAAATTCACGTCAAAAGTAATAAAATTGTGATTTAGATTGACAATTTTAGTATTCTTAAATAAATATTATTTTTCTATTATGAAATATAAAATAATAATAATAATAATACAAACATTCTCATTGCTTATGATGCTAATTAAAAATTGAGTAATTATACCTGATGAGAGATAGACTAAATGCGACGGAATTGATTTGAAACAATTGCCGTTATGGACCGAATCGCAACCGTCACGTTTGCCGACGGCGTTATTAAAACTTATATTTTTACGCTCTTCGTATGATACTTTTATTTTATTTACTGACCTATGACCTAATCGATTTTATAATGAACCGTATTGAAAGCAGTACATGACATAACTAAGTAAGTTTCTCTATTTTAGATTTTTTAACATACATAAGTATATATCGGCCATTAATATTCAGTCAAATAATGTTTTGTAGTGTAAGTAGTTTTTTTTTAGTTATATATTCATTAATATTAATATGCATTTTATATATTACTTGCTTGCACAAATATTATTAAATATCATATTACAATTTGTAAGATTAGTCTTAAAATATCCGTACTTTCATTTTATGTTACATTTTTCATATATAACCTTTTTAATAACTATATTTATTAAGAGCTTGTTTATGTGACTTCATAAATACTTTTATAAAATTCTATAGCTATTATGAGTTGCTTTGTATATCGATAGATTTAAATGGATACTTAGCATCTTGTAAACTTTGACGATGGAATGCTTTTATGAAGTTTACAGTGAAAACTATGGCACGAAACATTACATGTTTCGTGTCTAATATCTAAGGAATTATGCAGTGACTGTGTTTCTTTCTTGGGTCACAATTCAAAGAATACAATTTAATTGATCAGTATCAGAATTGGAAGTATCCTAATCGAGTACTAAGCTGTAAAATTCATAAACTTCATAAATAAAAAATGTATGAAAAAAATAATATTTATGACTATATTCATCCGCGAGACTAGGAAAATCAAGGAAAACCCAATCTGTAATGATCGATCGGAAGTACAATAACTACTAATTCTGATCCCTCTTACATAATATAAATTGATATGGGATACGAACCCATGACTTTCAGGTATTAATCACGATTTATACTGTTCGTCTATCTTGCTTATATTAAACTTGAGCGTTTTATTTTATAAAAATGGCTATTAATGAGTAAAATATACAAAATGCATTTGCGTGGCCAAATGCATTTGATAAAAAAAATCACCATAAAATACTGCAAAATTTTTATTTCTAAAAAGGAAACCAACCTCTGCGTACAACGACTCAATTGTTATAAAAAAATTGTTTTAAATTTAATTCACATCTATAATTATATGCATTATTATTGTAAATATGCAGTGGCGTAGCTATGGGGACGGGCCGCCCCGGGCGGCACTTGCTTGGGGGCGGCATATTCGCGATGGGATCGTTCTTAACCTTGAATGCACTAAAACATATATAAATCCACGAATAACAAGAGCTTAATAATAACCAATTTAATATTTTAAGAAATGCTGATTTTATGACCCTAAAAAAATATATGGGGGGTGCGCCAATTTTAAGGATCGCCCTGGGTGGCATATACCTTAGCTACGCCACTGTAAAATAAATAAAGTCCATCAGTCAATAATAATGTTAAAAATTAAAAATTGCAATGCCATGTGCAAATGTCATGTCGCTACTGTTCATAGTCTGGGAGTTGTTTTTGTGACGGTGCACGCATTTATGCTACAATTACGTTAAGCTTTTAATAAATCACAATCCTAAATATGGTAGCATA
The DNA here is from genome assembly GCF_051122295.1 of Plectrocnemia conspersa. NCBI lineage: Eukaryota > Metazoa > Arthropoda > Insecta > Trichoptera > Polycentropodidae > Plectrocnemia > Plectrocnemia conspersa. Next base: position 292,175 of record NW_028277165.1, read on the forward strand.
ATCTGTGCAATAATGATATATATGTGTACTTATATGTTTTTACCGCAGTTCTGCATCGTCGTATCGAAGATCGAGTTGAACTCTTGGAGATTAAGCTGAACTGTCCTTATTATGGAGCGATGTGGTTGTTCTGTGATCAATTCTGGTGGAAGTTTTCTGGCTAGATGTACCCTTGAAGAATGGAGCCAAGCGCTTTGTTTAACACTAATATAGAAATTAGAGACGTTGTTATTCATTGGAATATTCGATTAAAAGTTGTTGCGTTGTTTTTTTTTTTTTGTCAAGTAAGGTCCAACGGTTTTTAGTGCAAATGTTTCTGAAATAATAAAATACATTAGTGTAAATATGCACAGCTATTTTTTACAAAGATGAAAACTTTTAATAAGTTTGAGGAGCAAATTAGAGCGCCTTAAAGAGTCGTAATGGCGTCCCTTATTCTTTACCATCGCGGCCAGAAGCTTGTCAAACACAATAATATTTTCGGCGATAGCTAAAAATAAATTAATAGAAAATAATTGTGAATCGTTAATAGGACAATTTAAATAGTCTTAATTACAAAATATTTGTAAATTAAAAACAAAATAACAAATTATTTTAAGATTATTATAATTAAACATAATATAAATTCTTATAAAAAAATATGTTTTTTTTTTATTAAAAAAAACTAGCATAGTATGCGTTGCGATAAAAAATGTTATATTTATATTATGAATAGAAAAATGTGTTTTACTGGGGTGGGATTTTCCCCTATGTTTTCCCCCTCTCCCGTGAGACTTCGCCTGGATATAAACATACATACGGCGATTAAGAAACATCAGTCGAATAAATCGTTTCTATAACGAGCTATGAGATAATAATAGGTGTCAAAATTTTCCAATCCCTAAACAAACGCAAAACGAAAGAATGGTGGATCTTACGAGGTATCCGCAGCGAATGGTCGGAATTTGCGTAACGATCCGGCAACGACAAGACTCCGGACAAATCCTGGCGGATTAGGGCTCCTCTGGGGCTTGTTAGGGTCCAATCAGCGCAGATTAGGGCCGCGTGCGGAACCAGACACCCGTCTCCAAGCGACCCCCGTTGTTTGATCGAAGCGTCGACATGAAGAAGGCCGACAAAAAGCTCAAGAAAGGCAAGGTCTCACCGGAGGAGGAAAGGTCTGTCTCTATCGTTTCTAAAAAGCCCTCGCTCATTTTCATAAACGACTCGTTTCGGATGCAGGCTCACCAAACTAAACGCTGTCAAGGAGCGGAGGCAGGCGGCTAAAAAGGAACAGACTATTCTCGAAAAGCAGGAAGATGCAGAGCAAGCGGCCAGAGAAGGCGCTCTAGAGAAAATCGTTCAAATCTTTGACGGTAAAAAAATAAGTAATTTATTGTGTATTTTGTACAAAATTATATTATAGTGATAATATTATTTTTTATCAAACACCTGAGTTACGATTTGTTAGTTTTAATTATATCGACATAAAAATTCGTTTTGAAACAAGTAAAGAGACCAAAAACCTTTAAAAATTTTAAATGACTATATAAAAAAAAAAACAAAAAATTGTAGCTAAGTTTAAAAAATATTATTAATGTATGTATAAATTTTAAGATTACTATTTAAAACTGTTATTTATTGTGTCAAATTAATTTGATTAACATTACATTATGTAAAAGAAACATTATAGGAAATTACATATTCATCTAGTTTCTTTTCTTTCTTTCTTACTAGCTTATTCTGTAATTAGTAAAATCGTCAAATAGTTTAAAACGTATGAAAAGAATTATTTTGCCAGAATCATTTTTTTACTCACGGTTTATTGTTCATTCGTCAGTATTTATGAAGAATAGTCAGTATATTATGTGATCTATATCTGTACCTCAAGATCAGTTTTATTGCTTGACAAATGAACAGCATAATAATACATTTTCATTATCAAGGTATTTTAGGGGCAATATATTTGTTTGGGCTGGTAACATTGTCAGATGTTAACACAACAATTCAATAATAATGTTAAAAACCGCTCTGTCGTTATTCTCACTTCGTTCGTCACTCTGAATACCTTCGCGTCCTATATACAATTAAATATACTCGTTGAGAGTAACTCATATGGTGTTTACTGTTCTGACCAACGCTCGCTCTCGCCAAATCTGTCCAACAATTTAGGTGAAACCGAGATATTTTATAAGATATTTCAATATGTTATAATTTTTTAATTCACATGATCGTCCTATATTTTTATTCTAACCATTTGATATTTATTCTGACCCTAAAGCATATAATTATGATCAGTGTATTACCAAAATTCTGACTGAGGTTTGATTTTTATTCTGATGCAAAGTTGATTTAAATTCTCACTATTGAATTTGTTGTCCATATTAAAAGTTACACTGATGTAGTCATTATGTAGCGTCTACTAGTCATGTTTATTAGAAACAGTTCTCTGAGGATGCTCTTCTTTAGGGTTTGGACGCGATCGACCAAGGGCGAAGCCCCGGCGTTAGGGCATCTACCTATTGTGGCGAAAGGGGAGTACATTATCGGTTGTTTCTGGTTCTTCATAGAATTGGATAACCCATTGAAATGTCCATCGATGAGTCACCTCTTATCTTTTTACTTTGAAGTGGTTTGGTGTGGCAGGTGTGATTGCCGCAGTTATTTTCTCGAGCTTTTGCGCATATAATATAATTCTATTTAATATTTATTTTTTTAAATAATAAAAACATTACACAGTATCGACCCAGAAGAAGATCGAGTACTTAGAGGAGTCGACCAAAAAGGAAGAGGTATGTTGTTCGATACAGAATACGTTTGAATCGGACTATGGAACTGAAGCATTCTAGTGGGCGCAGTACCTCTCCGTGGACACTGGACCGAATCCTAGAAATCCTCCGGAGCTGAATTGCGCGCTACTTCGATGGAAGAACCAACGCACGGGGAGCGACGACTTCGCCTTGGCCATGAAACGCGACGAAGAGATTCACCCAGTAACTAGAACCTCGTTGATGTTGCCTAATGACTTTATAAGGTTATTATTTCGAACGAATCAATTGCAGATCCTTCGCGTGCTGGATGAGATCATCAGATACCCGGACAACCTGACGGCGCAGCAGCTTCAGATATACAAAGAAGTACTGTTGTCGTCCTTAATATTGTGTCGAGTATAGTTTGATGGTTTTTCGTGATAGGTGTGCGAAGACGTGAGCTCCGAGCTTATGGCTTGCGTGGAAGCTGCGATTCGGACGTGGGTGTTGGACTGCTGCTCCGAGCTGAACGAAGTCCGCCACGCGCATGTGTCACTCTCCTATAGTTTGGCGCTGTGGATGCTGGTTCCTCTGCCTCCTCACATGCCCAAGCCCAACGATCCTCCCTCGTAAGATATCAAACTACTATAATAGCTCCGGAATAGCAAATAGCAAAGTTATCGTACAGTGTAACAGTTTGAGAATTGTCGCAGCGACCCCATCGAGGTGAACTTCCCAGAGCTGAACGTCTCCGTCGCCCTCCCCGGAAACAATTCCTGGAGAGGAGCCGTGCTGAAGGTCCTGTGGCTGCTGGACGACCGTCTGTCTCTCGCTTGCAGATCGTTCGCGGATCCCAAGCCCAGAGCGTCGACCGACGGATCAGGTTTCCCCCTTTTTTAATTAACCTTTACTATTGATTTTTTGCCAAAATAATACGTATAACGGAACAGTCGCAAATTTAAGCGATCGTTAGGGGGGAAAAGGTCAATTCCGCCGTTGAATGTCACTTAATACACATTTTAAATCGATTTGGGTCGTTTTCCATTGTCGCGGAGACATTAGCCTATTCCCAGTCGGCGTATTAGCAGCGATGCTATGCTAATTAGGGGAAACGCTAAAGCGACATTTCACTTTTATCCCGTCGCTAAAAAATAGGGATTCGAAGCTAAACTTTCCCGGAAAGCGCACAGCAGTAGTACAATCTAGGTAAAAATATGGAAATATAAAACTTGCATTTTCTTTATACATATATTTTTTATACATCTAAACAGTGGCGTAGCTATGGGAGGGCGGGCCGCCCCGGGCAGCACTTGCTTGGGGGCGGCATATTTGCGATGGGATCGTCTAGTGTGGTTCTTAGCTCTTAATGCATTAAAACATATATACATCCACGAATAAATTAATAATAAATTAATAATAACCAATTTATTATTTTAAGAAATACTGATCTTATGACCCTGCAAAATGTATGGGAGGGGGGGGCGGCAATTTTAAGGATTTCCCTGGGAGGCACATAATCCTAGCTACGCCACTGCATCTAAATAAAATCATTTTATTTATTGCAATTTTTGCAAAATAAAAATAGACCGGACAATTGTGTGTGTGTGTGTAAAACAATTAATGAGTATGTAGCAAAAAAAAACATAAAAACTGTATATCTATTTGTACACAAAAACAACGTTCATTCGTTATCATAACGTGCTCTTAAATTTCTGCCCTGTGATTAGTCAGTCGCACTGAGAAGTGGTCCCGGTACATGTAAATACACAGACCGGTACTGTTTTTTATTTTGTTTTTGAGGTACGAGTTTAATATCTCATCGTTTCTTTCACTATTGTTATAGTTATATCCGTCATTTAAATCAATCATTGCCTTGCTCTAAATTTTATTTCTAATATTATTACCGCGTGAATTCTGGGTGTATTTGTTTTTGTGCACTGACTTTTGAAAAAAATAGAGTGTAGAAAAATCGCTAGTCATATTCTATTATACAATTGAAATAACTACGTCTGAAAGAATAACATAGTTTATAGTGTAAAGCATAAAAAATAAATATTTTATATTTAAACTTTAAATTTTGCCTAATGCAATTCTACCCATAACGGTCTTTGGTCGAAACTCTTCATGACTCGCTTGTTTCTAAAAACTATTTTTTAAAGTAATTTATAGTTATTATTATACATACATTTTTGATGCTATCAAACTCTCATAATAGGCGATAAATAAATTAATCAGGACTTTTAAAACATAAGCGGAATTCTCAAGATCCAGATCATAATGACATTGTTCTGAATTATTTGGGATATACCCGTTACAAATGCCGTTTATTCAAACCGAGCGGTAAATTCCGGCCTGGTCGTTTTTATACCGCTGGCTTCTGTACTGCGCGGACGCGATGGTGAGCCGGGGATGTTTATTTAGGGGGAGGGCAAGTAGAGGCATTTCCTCACCTTGAATTTAGTTAGAAAAATGCATGTAATTTAGTGAAATACTATAAATCTTATTGAAATCGTAAATTATTGTGAGCCTGCGTATAATATAAGACAAAATAAATATTTTGCTGATCCTTCGATCTTTTACAAGACGGCTTTCCTACACGGGTAAAGCCGCACGCGTAAAAAAATAAGCCGCCGACTTCAGTTGAAGTTATACAAACATTGTCTGACATTCGTATAATAATAAATAGTGGTTAAAGTTTCAATGCTATTGTCGTGCCTAAAATGGCCCAAAATACTTAAGGAAGAAGCAGAGAAATAACGAAAAATCAACATTGATTTTATGGATTATATTATCGGTAATTTAACAATTTGATTTATTGCAGCAAAATAATTCAGTTTCATGTGCGTATTCCTAAAATAAAATCAATAAAAAAAATAGTCCCGACTCTAATCCGAAAATATTTTTTAAAATATTTCATTTCAGTAAAATCATATCGAAATACATTTTCATTTATCTGGCAGGCACTAGTAAAATTATATTAAACTTGTCTATATATAGTAATATATATATATTTACATACTATTTATTATTATTTATTTACATCCCAAGTATAAATGTTACAGCGAATGTGTATTTTTATTATTATATGATAGATGCTAATATACTGTTCTAAACTGTCTATGAAACTCAATTTAACAGTTGCGAAACGTCCATTTAAAGATATAGCCGAGATACGAAAATTACATTGTTGGTGCCAAAGGTCCAATGGCGGCCATTTAATTGATATTGTTTTTCATAATTAATAAAATATATAAAAAAATATTAATATAATAAGATATCATTCAATTTGTGCTTGTAAACTGATGTTGGATCACCCTTTATGAGTGTCAATCCGGACCACCATGTAGCTTCGAAATAAAATTAAACTCTCTCGAATATTTCGTATCGATCGAGTTCACTTTTGCGGCACGTCGAAATTCAATTTCAGACCTGTACGAGTTCACGCGGAAGGAATACGAAAGCATCTGCGATCTGAGGCTGGAGCAAGAACGAGACCTGAAGGACTTTTACGCTGACGTAAAGATCAAAACCGACGCCATCCAGGCCTTACTGGCGGAAGATAAGTACGCGCGACCCTCTTTGGCTGCTGCAATATTTTTTATAAACGTGTTTTTTTTAAAACAGGTTCGGCACAATGAAAGACGAGAGAGCCGAGCTGGATAGATTGACGTGCTTAGAGCCGGATCCGGTGCTCAATCCCAGAGAGTTGTTAATCAAGCGAGAAGGCACTTAATGATCTAGATTAGCATGTTTCAGACTATATGTAGAACTACACGGTTATTTGTAATCGCAGCTGAGAGTACCGCAGCATATTTGAAGTCCATGGTCTGCGAAGTGGCGAGTAACGAGGTGAATCTTAGAAGCCATCGCCCTTGCGGCGGAATCCTCCATCTGAAGCTTCTTCAGCAACCGCCGAGACCGAAAGTGACTAGAGACAGCATCACTCTGACGAGACGTGAGCGATTAATATCTTTTTAATGTTGATATATAGTGAGGTAAAAAAATAATTCTGTTTCGTTTCGAATGCGATATTTATACTATTATAATTATTTTTTACAAAATACGCTTAAAGCTACGCCGCTGAATCCGTATTTGATTTACTATGCAGCACTATCGATCTCTTCAATCTCTTCCAAAAAGCCGGGATGTCGCTCTTCGACTTTGGCCATATTATATACGTCTTCGTCAACATTAAATAATTGAGTGTGTTCGGACGCTTCCTCTTCGGTATGTCTTCTAATAAAACTAAGATCAGTTGCTCGCGTCTAGTCTCTACCAATCTGAAATCGCAAGAAAATAGTAAATCGCTAATATAGGGCGATACAGAGCTTTCCAAGCTCACCTGTGTTGCGCGAGATGCATTTCAAACTGGCACCACCGACTCTGCAGGAACTTCTCCGAGAGCACCATAAGCAGCGTTCTCGAGCGGTCCATGCACGAAATTATGTTCTCCAATATGGAGAGGCCCACCTGAAAGTCCCTCTCGTGCAAGCACACGCTCAGATCCGAATTGTTCTCCACGTTGGGCAGAAAGTGGTCGAGAACCCACCCGCGGTCGTGCTCGCAGTAGCTCACGAACACGTCGTAGTTGAACATTTTATCGCCGGCTAAAATTTAAAATAAAACGATGCAGAAATGTGTTTAAAGATGCAATTTTATCGTGAGTACCTTCGGGGTTGCTCTCTTTACCCAAGACTGTCAGTATGGCGACGTTCTTCATCATCAAGAAAAAGTATCTGACGTACCACCACTTCCAGACGACGATCACGACCGCGGACACTACCGTGGCGACGGCGATCAGCGCGATGACTAGCGCCGAGGAAGAAGCCACCATATCCGCAGGCGGGTGTTGGCCTCTCTTGCTTTCGTCGCAGTCCGTCACGTTACTGAAGTACTCGGCTTTGTTCGATCGCGAGTCGATGCACATGTATTCGCCCTCGTCGTCGAGCAGCTGGAACGTAAAATTGCGAGCGAACGAGAAGTTTTCCGCCTCTTCCAAATCGCCGTTCTGGCAGTGGTTGTCGCGCACCGAGTAGGAGGCGCTCGTCGAGTTCTTATTGCGTTTGTCTATGAGGCTGCTGAAGTAGATAAAGGCGTTGTGGAAGTTTATCACCTCGCTTAGCGATATGTAGAACGTCTCGTTCTTGGGGTCCTCGAACTCGACGTCGTCGTCGTCCGTCTCGTTTGCGTACCAGGAGGGCAATCGTCCTGAGTCCTCGTTCTCCGCGGCGCCGTCGATGAAGCACTTGACGTAACAGTTGCACACGAAGTTGTTGTCGCTCAGGCTGAGGAAGCGGAGATCGTTGAAGTCGGTCAGCATTTCGAGAGAGAGCAGGTTTAGGTTGTTCCGGTTTAGCTTGAGAAACTCCAGCTCCGGCTGATGTATCAGCGTGCGCTCGTTCCAGTTCGTGATTCTATTATCGGACAGGTCGACGATCTTGAGCGATCTCAGATTGCGCAGGCTCCTCGAGTCGACCGCGTTTATGTCGTTGTCGGCCAGAGACAGCACTTTGAGTTTGCAGAGGTCTTCGAAGGGCTTCATGTTCTTGATGCCGAGCCTCTGCGCGTACAGCACCTCGAGACTGTCTTCGATGCCGTAGAATGCGTACTGGTCGAGCGTCTCCAGCGCCAGATTACCCGAGATGTCCAAGTGCTTCATGGACGTCCTGTCGAACGCCCCTCTTCTCACGTACGGAAACTTCGTATAACATATGGAGAGGCGTTCTACGGACGGTCCCAATTCTGCGAACACCCCAGAGGACGTCTGCGCGATTTTGGAATGGGAGAAATCGAGCGATTTGAGACCGATGAGCGGCACGAAGGCACCCGGCAGCACCATGATCCCGTCTACGATCCCCGATGTGTCTTTTATCTTGACGAGGTTCTTGCTTAAGTCCAAGTGGACCAGTTTACTCAGTCCCGCGAACGCACCCGCGTAAGCGTGGTGTATGTTGTTGTGCGAGAGATACAATCGCCGCAGATTTGACAGATTTTCGAACGTGCGGTCGTCCAGTATCTCGATCGAGCAGTTTCTCAAGTCTAATTCGAGCAAGCTGCTAAAGTCCAATCTAGATAAGTCCTTCGCCCAGTTGGATTTGCCTGATTCGAAACAATCGACGTTATCTTTAACAATAAACGCGCAATAATAGCAAAGAGGGACGCGTTACCTTTGGGATACGAGAAGTAGTACTGGGGAGTGACTTCTTCCCAGTCCGTAGCGTTCAGAGTCACCGCGTACTCGATCAAGCTCTGCGACAGTTTGGTGCTGTCGCCTGAAAAGATGTTTCCGTATAGAGATAAATACTTCAAATGTTTCCAGTAAGATCCGCTGACGCCGTTCGAGTCCGTATAGAACAGCGGGATTCTGGAACCCCCAAATTTACATAAAATAAAATATGGGTGGATGTGATTCGGTGGAAGTTTAACTGCGGCTTACCTTTCGAGGCTGTTCCTGGCTAAGCTCAGAAAGTAGACGTTTTTAAGCGCGACGTCTCCTTTCTCTTTGATGCTGAATATCGTCGGGTAGGATATGTGAAAGTCGTCCTCGGCGACCGGCTCTATCTTCTTAGGGTTTCCGTGTCCGCGCAAAAAGACGTAGTTGTCGTACTCGGCCGTCTCCTCCTTCATGAGCAGTCGCAGCTCCGCCAGGAAGTCCGGCTTCCCGGTCAAGTCCAGTTTGTGAACGGGATCTGAGGGAAGTCGCAGATGTACACGGAGTCGAAATGCAGTAGCTATCCGAGATTGGCTTACTGATGTTGTCGCTGAGCGTTCCGTCTACGTTCACCCACCGCTGCACGTCCGTGAACTTTCCGGTGAGACATTCCGGGTCCTCGGCGAGGACTGACGTTCCCCCGACCGTCAGCCAGAAGAGGAGGACTAGGAGAGTCCTCGGCGCTCGGAGTCGACCGCTGAACTTCACATGAGTTTGAGAGGCGTCCGTTCGGTCGTTCGAAAATGAGTCGGATTCGAATCGGCAGTACACGAACGCGCACAACATGGAACGAAACGTCAGTCGACGCTGTGAACGGTCATAGTTAGAAAAGCGACTGGTAAATCTGAACATCGCATCGATCGAGTCTGCCTTATCGGCGATAATGCGGGCGTCACGCAGATAACGCCATTTTTATTGTTAAATCATTTATATAATTATCGCCGTTTCATCTTCTTTGTACATAATTATATCGATCTCGCAACAATGCAACGAGATGCCTCTTGTTTAGCGTTAAAAATAGAAAAGTATTGTGGAAGAATTTTAGGTCAGGGATGTCGTATATATATATATATATATATATATATATATATATATATATATATATATATATATATATATATATATATATATATATATATATATATATATATATATATATATGTATATTAATATATTAAGATATTTTTATCGTTTCTTTCTTGTATTTTTTGTGTATTGAAATAATATTATGTACTGTTTTCGAGCTCAGTGACGCATTGGGGTAACCCGTTAGGTCACGGTGGTCTTAATTAAATAAAAAAGGCGGTAGATTTGCAGCATTTAAGGATATCAAAACATTAAAACAACGACCACTGACCGGCCAACTTTTGCCCTCCTCTCCTGGAAAATAACGTCCCTGATTGAGTGCCATATAAAATGCAGCGCTTGTGCAGCTATTCGGCTTTTAACCAGCCTTGGCCATACATTGACAAATAAAAAATGCATTCTAGTGGAAACCGACGAAAATTTGAGCGAGCTGAAATTCGCCGAAGTCTACAATCCTCCACCGCCTCCGGCCCCCGGAGCAGTGCGAACGCCGGAAGAGATAGAAGCTGACATCAGAAGGCAGGAAGCGGCTCTAGAGCGCCTCTTCCTCATCAACATACAGTAAGTTCCGCCTACACCTGCGCTAGAAGTTGAAGCTGAGAATATTAGTATTTTTCTATTTTTCAGGCTACCGGAGACGGTGCTGTGGCTCGAGCCGCCGATTGTGTGCTGCTGGGATTCTGGGAAGAACCACTGGGTGACCGACGATGTTCACGATCTCAAGTACAACGAAGACAAGTTCACTGTCAACTTCCGAACGGGACAATTGCGTAATTATTCATTCGAGTGCCTTTTCGAGTGTTGTTATTGTGTTTTTATCGCACCGATCAGATACGAGCGGAAGTAATAAGAAATAAATTCGATTCCCATACTTCACAACTACGCGGGGCATTAGATATAAAGTTTCCGATAAAAACGTTGCCAATAATGAGTAATTTATTATTACAGTTAGTAGAACAAATCATAGTATTTCGATAAGAATCGCAGCTTTTCCTATTAGGATGTAAAACGATTTAGTAGAGCGTTGAACCAAAGGATGATCCAAATAGGTGCTCCAACATTTCGGTAAACGTTTTTAGTGTAACACAAAAATCCAATGGCGTTAAATCGCATGATCTTGGCGGCCAGTTGACGTCACCAAAATCAAAGTCTTCAACATCAATATCTTCGATTTTGTGCCAAAAATAATCGGTTAACTGTTACAGTCCCATCTTTATATTTTTCACAAAAGTAAAGTCTAATGACGCCGCCTGACCACAATGCGCACCAAAAAATCATTTTTGGGCACGTAATGGTCTCTTGTGAATCACATGAAAAATTTCCTCGCCGTTTGCGGCAATTTTGCTTATTAACATATCCAGTGAGGTAGAAATGTGGCTCATCATAGAAAAAGATTTACTCTGAAAAATCAGCATCAACTTTCTGTCGCTCTAACACCTAATCTGCGTAAATTATTGGCTATCTGTAGTCTCTGGGCTTCAGTTATTATGATATCTGAATTTTATATTGGTATAGATGCAAGTCTAGATGGAAAAATGCGCCAAAGGGAGCCATAAGAAAAGTTCAAAACTGCGAACGCCGACGAATTGACAATTACAGGACTTCAGCCACACTCTTGGCTGAATGGGCGCAACGATAATGCTTTGTCCTATTTCCAACGTTTCCAGTCTCTTAAGAAAAGTTTGCGAATTGTTCGCTCAGTAGGACGATGAAATTGACCATAATCTTCCCGTCAATTTCGATATATAACTCGTACAGAATTGTTATTTCTGTAGAACAATTAAACGATTTTAATGCGTTGAGCGGTGTTAAAGCGATCTATTTCGTAAATGTGTGGTAGCAAAATAACATTTGATACTTTGAACACGCGTGATTATTGGTAGCTGTTTGATTTACAGTGCTGCCAACATATAGAACTCGAATTGGATCATTCTGTACTGGAGCGTGTTTTCATAATATTGTCGGCTGTGGATTTGTGTAGCGGCTAGGATTTATTGTAATGTATTCTCGTAATGGCGCTGATCTGTCTCGTGTCCAAGAACTGTCTTGGCTCGTCTCTGCTAACATCGCGACGTCTCCTGGTCTTTCGCCGTGTCATATCTTTTATAATGATAGTTCGAGACAGCTCTGACGAGTCGCAGATGATGATGTTTGTCTTAATATAGAGACGGTCCAGATGATCACTCAAGAGTAGAATAATAATATCTTTTCCAAAAAAAGAGTAACTTTTTAGCTGTATATGGGTGATTTACGTTTCGGGACTGATTTGCAATTTGTAGTCCGCAAAATATATCTAATTATTAATGCAATTGTTTGATGGTGAGATCTCTTTGCCATTGTTGTGAAAATACTGTTTGTATAAATCATCATAATGATCTGTAAATTATACCAAACTAGCCAATTATCCAGGTTTTATTTATCTCAATCTACTATTATACAGGAAAAGGATTCATAAAAGTTAGCTTAAATGTCATCTGGACTGTCAACTATTGATTCGACACTATCTGTCATTTTTTAATCTAATATTAGTTGTTTTTTTACATGTCACCCCCCCCCTCCCCCCACACACACTTCTAAGATCCTTTGAATGTTTAACCCCATAGTATTGTTTTCTTATAAATTATTTTCAACATGACAATTGCACTGGAGTTCTAAAATCGCTATTTTTATTAATGTTTAAGACTGTAAAATATATTTTATTAACTTTTTCAAGTTCTGCAAAAATAATTTACCTTATTAATATCTTGGAAGTTCGTTAACCAAGCTGATTCGCTATCATGTTTCAAAATTCGTAGTTCCATAATATTGGGCCTAAAGAAATATGTTACCAAACATTCCACATTACTGTTTTATAGTAACTTTGACATTATGTACATCCGAAATCTAGTTAAATTAGGGTTTCACATTTCTAGGTTTTTTGTTTAGTCATTGTAATACCATTGTAGTGTATTAAGCTTACAGTTGCATTAGTTTAAAGTAAAAACTATTCATTTTTAGCATTACCATATTCACCCGTCTTATCTTTGATATCTTATTTGAATAAAATCTCTTTGACATTGCATTTGTGACTGTCCAAGCTGCTTCAATTCTTTGAATGATTACAAACACAGAAAATTCTATTTATGTTAACACATCTTTATTTTTATACCGAATGCGTAAGATCTCTCACAAATTGAATCAGATCTTAGATTGCGATTTAATAACCAGTACGCGATAGCACAATGAAGCTGTGGTTATCTTGTTTACTTTGATGTATTTGCGATAAGAGCAATCGATCATCGCGAAACATTAAGAATACAGTGCAAAGTGCTGAAATCAGAATCGATTTCAGGACCGATCGCATTCGCCACCTATAAATATAGCAGTCTACCTTATCAAGGATGGGAACTGAAGCCGAACAAGGATCAGTACGTTTATTACATACCGAGCCAATAATGCCAGAGATTTAACGACGAATAACTTTTTAGCAGCGGCGTCGTAGTCACTATTATGGGAGCCATCATAGTGTCGGAGTTTGAGGTCTTAGAATCCGGCATCAAACTCAAATCTATTCAAAACGGCGCGACTAAAGCTCTGCAAGACATGGTGGACCAGACGTTCACGATTGGAAAACTCATCGGGGTAATTGTAACTCGCTTATGTCGATCTATCGAATTTGTACGTGGGATTGTCCTTCGGCAGAGAATGCAAGGCGGAGGCGTAGATTTCTTTCCGACGGAAGATGCTCCAAACGTCATCGAAGGGTGTTGCTCCAAGTTATGGGTCATGGAGAAGCATCTGTATCAGTGCATGGCTCACTCGTGCACCGCTTACAATTTTACATGGTCCAGGTCAGTATTTTATTTTTTTGTAGCTTGAGAAATAAAAAATAAATTACTCAGCAAATTTGCATAATCTCATTCGCTTGTTTTTTTTTTCTTTTTACTTAAGTGTCAAGGGACATGTTTAAAAAGTAAAACACTTTAATTAGATACATATGATTAAAATTAAACACATACACTAAATATATTTAACAAAATCTATGTAATTTTTTATTATCAAATTTGAAGTTGTTTAACCCTTTTGTTGCCGAAATCCGGTAAATCGATTTTTACTACTCGAGCGGTAATTACTGGATCTGGCTGTATCGAATACATTTTAATGAGCTGTATGGCATTCGCTTCAGTGGTAACTTTTTTATAATTAATAATACGTCAATATTTAGGAAAAAAAACATCTCAAAAGGCTCGGCAAGCAAAGTATTAACTGCTTCCCGAATTCTCATCTCAAAAACCAGCCTATTTTTTTGTTAAAAACTAAATTTGTATGAATATTTTTAAATGTTTTATAATGGCATAAGAAAGGGTGGGTCCATGCAAGAAGTTTTTAGAAAAGTGGTATAAGATAAAATATTTGAATCTTCGTTGTTGACAAAGTTCCAGGCTTAAGTGATATATAGAAACTAATTTTTGAGAGTTTACAGGTGGAACGTCTCAGCGGGTAGAAGAGCTATCGTACAGCAGATGAGAGAATACGTAGACAATCATAGCGAGGTAATCGTCAAAATCGTTCAGTCGAAATCAGCGCAATTTGTGATACGGTTCTTTTCAGCCTCTGATGATGCTGCAAGTGTCGCCTCTGCAGGCTCAACTCGTAAAGGCGACAGAAGTGTCTTCCGAGTACTGCAAAGATCCGATCGACGATCAGCAGGTTTGTTTATTATATCTCTAGAATCGAGGATTTATTCTCATTCACCGTCTCACGCTTCCAGTTCTATCCGGATCTGTACAGCCTGATGCTGGACAGAGGCAGCGAAGAAGTCAAAGCGCTGGTGTCCGGCGTGTCTCTACAGCTGGTGGAGAACGTCAAAGATTTGTTGTACGCCGTCAAACTGTGCAGTTACTCTTGAAGGGAGCGGAAAAATAATACGACCGATTGTCAATTTTCTAAAGAATTAATTTGATATTTTAATTAATAAAATATATACATTAAGTAAATATTTTAATGTCGTATAAAAACCATATTCGTTTATATAAAAAAAATATATAGCCGCTCCGCCGGGGGCTAAACTGAAATCAATGTGTTAGACCCGGGACGGAGCCGCCACTAGTCATGCGAAAACGATAAAATCGATAACAAAATTTAACGAGCGGAACGCACTAGACGACGTGTATAAAAACGGTTAAATTCATATTAAAATTTAAATAGAGATAAATATTAGAGTTTAAACCTACGCGGAAGGGAGGCCTACCTTCAAACCAATATAGGTGGACCGCCGTTCGATTAACAATTTATACAAATCGTCGCTTAACGTTAATTAAAAAAAGAACTAATCTTGTCTACGTTCGCAAGCCGAGTATGCGCGTCTTCCCGATTCGTCTATTACTAATTCATGAGGTGAGTGTGATTGTGAGGCACGTGATGCGGCGGCGACTCGTCTTCGGACTAAGAGTGCGCGAGCGCCTCCGCCAGGGACTCGTCCGCCCCCGACGGAAGCTCGGCGGCGGCGCAGTGGGCGGCGAGGACTTCGCGCGAGACGGGATACGTCGGGCGGGCGTTTCCCGAGGCGGTGGTCAATCTACCGGCGCATTTAATCATGTTGTTCCAGGCGGCCGGCGCCGGCTTCGGCAGAACAGCGGCGCGTTCCATCAAAACAACCAAGATGGACAATCCAATCTGAAATATGATGGAATCGATTATTTGGGCACTGAGAATATCGCAGCGTTACCCATGTGAAAATACTAACCGAACTGCTCATTATGAAATACATAAGATTTCTAGATGGCAAACTGGGCGTGACGGATCTGATGGGTACCGAAGACGCCCTCTGAGAAGCAGGTCCGACGGGGGACTCCTCCGAGAGTACGAAGCACAGATCGGATACGGGGGTCCATCCTTCCGTTCCGTTCAAGTACCTAAATTTTAAAACAATATTTTTTAGTAAAATACCTTTCGGTTGCCGAGTCTTTCAGGATTTCTAACACGATAATAAAAATATACGTTTGGATAAAATGTATTTTTTTTTGTTTGGATAAATTTTTCCTTTTAACCCTTTAGGTACGAGATGTGAATAAATCTGAATCACCGTGCAGAGCTCACAAGTGCGAGATGCGGATTTATCCAACGCTCTATAAAAATCATAATACAAAAAAAAAATATTTCTAATATTATATTTTTCCAGATAAAACCAGCAAAATTGTTGCATTGTTTTTTTATAATTTCTATGTTCTTTATTAACCCTTTGCACTCGTATTATTTTTTTGGTTGGGGTAGTGCCAGCTCGTATTTAATTTCAAGATTTTTTTTAAGTTCAATTTTTGGAAGTAAAAATGAAATAAAACATGTTTTGATTAATCTTTTTACAAATTAAAATTAACACAGCGAAAGATTGATAGTTTGTCAGTATTTTAGTTAAAAAACAATAAATTAAATATTAAAAATATATTATAATTTAAATACTTTAATCGAAAAATAACTTTTTTTATTGTACTTTTTTAAATAATTTGTAGAACGTTAACCATGAAACTTAGAAAAGAATAATTTATTGAAATGTGTTCACGAAGAATTGTACTTACTATTTACAAAAAAATAAATGACATAGTATTAGGTATACATAGTATAGGAAGGTAAATGTAATGATGTTTTTAGATGATTTTTCGTCCATCGCAATCAAATGCGCGGTAAAACAAATAAATAAATTATTTAAAAAACAGCTGAGTGATGTAGCGGCAGGGGTTTATAGCCATTAAGAAATTTGTAAATAGCTAGATGTCATATGAATTCTGAATAATTAAAATATTGGACTGCTTGTATTTTTTTTGCACCTATCGTTTATTATCTTGCGCATCGCGCTCGTTCTATAGCGTTTAGCGCTCATAACATCGATCAACAATTTGCGTTCATACAAAAAAATAATGGTTACAATATAATTTAATCAAGATTAAAATTACAAAGAGCACAAGTTAAATGTTGTTTTTTTTCTTAGTAAAACCTTAGTTTTTAGTTTTTTTAATTGTTGTTTTTTCTTGGTAAATAGTTAATTTATTCCCAATAACAAGTTTTAGACTTTTTAGAAAATCAGATTACAATAAACGTATTATAAAAAATAAAAAAATATATTGTTAGTTAAATAAAACATATAATAACATATAATTACGTTTTAAAACATATTTAATACGAAAAATTGTTATGCACCTTACAATAAATAAAACACAAACAATATGCACATCAGCACATATGTTTTAAGCAAAAGGATACATTTTGACGATTTAACCAATGATTTTTAAAAGAAAATTTAACACTTTTGACGCTAAGTTGCCGATAATGAGATTCCGAATAAAGTAAAGCGAAGGTCCATATATAAAGGAGAATGTAGATTAGTAAATATGGTTTTAGGACACTAACC
Source organism: Plectrocnemia conspersa (assembly GCF_051122295.1). Taxonomy (NCBI): domain Eukaryota; kingdom Metazoa; phylum Arthropoda; class Insecta; order Trichoptera; family Polycentropodidae; genus Plectrocnemia; species Plectrocnemia conspersa. The sequence goes on from NW_028277165.1 coordinate 309,585, forward strand.
GCCTGGAAATATACTTCTTGGACAATAACCCCCTGTCAAAACCCCCCTGGACATTGACCCCCCGTGCAAATAACCCCCTGACAATTAACCCACCATGCAAATAACCCCCCTGACAATTAACCCCCGCCACGTATAAAGATAAGTATTTTATATAAGTTAGTATTTATAATAAATGGTCATTATTTTAATAAAATAATGTTTAATACGAATAATCAGTATCAATACTAATTATTTGCACAGGGGATTATTTGTACGGGGGGTTAATGTCCAGGGGAGTTTTGATGGGGGATATATGTCCAGGGGGTATTTGTCCTGCGTTTACGTGCACTTGGGATAGGAATATTTAAAATACGAATAAAAAGGCCAAATTAAATTAGATATTTTTTTAATATATTCACTGTCTATGGCAGAGGTCAGAAAATTACGGTCAAATCCAGCCCTCTGCTTATTTTAATCCGGCCTGCAAGTAATTGTTAAATTTGACATTTAAAAAAATCAAAGTATGTGAGCGGCCAACCGTCGAGTTAAGGAGCTAGCTAGGTATCACCTTATAAGGTGCTCCTATTGCTTTGGATTTCACTGTGACGTTATGCAGTTTAAATTTGACAGCATCTTCAGTGCCCACGTAATGCCCTTTGCAATAGATTTGTTCGTCTACCAGTTTTTCGGCGAGAACAGTTGCTAAAAGATAAGCACATTGTGTGCAACATCAATAGACAACTAAATAGCAGTTTTTTTAACTCAATTCGGTGTATTTAAATTATTTTCGACTCTTAACACCATTGCTGAATTCAGGCTTTCGTATGGCTCTCTAAGTCAAAATATTACATGTAGCCTTTGGCAAATAGTCAATATTTTGTATAAGTAAAGGGTTATGTATAAATAGTACCTAGCAGTATTTATCCATTTTTAAAGGCTTCTGCAAACAGTAAGTTACTAAGTAAGTTACTGGTTTGCACAAAATTATTTATTCAAGCATTAAATGCTATGTTTAAGTGACTGAAAAATTAGTTTTGGTGAATAGTTTGCATGGAACAACTACAAATGAAAATAATATTAATAAAGTTGAATAACGTTAACAAAGTACATTTTAAAGTGAATTTTGAATAAAATGTGTAACATCTGATATTAAATAGATTTGAGAATTAGCCTTTGCTGCAGATATCATGAGATTTCTTAACAGATTGAACTTAGAACTAAAAAGAAAAACAGTGCTTATATTTAAAATTTACACCACATTTGAATATTTGAGAGAAATGATAAAGCTCATTTTAATTTTGCTTCCTGGCCCGCTGAGCTTAAAATATTTACAATCTGGTCCTTCACAAAAAAGGTTTGCCAACCCCTGGTCTATGGTATTAGACGAGTAAAATAACCTTGTCTATATTCTTCAGTCATATGTTTTACAAAGAGACTTTCAAAGTGCGTCATGGCGATTTTACAACTTTATATTTAGATTGTCTTGTATAACCGGAATGTCGCAGTCCTTAAGGCGTTGAATTGATATCCAAGAGGCTATCGGTTCAGGTCCCCGCAGCAAACTAAACATTTTAATAATAGGAATGCGCTATTATTAAAATTAGGCCTTAGCTGCTAAGCGACATTTATTGATTGTAAGCTGTAATTATAGTTAACAATATATAATAGATATCACTAATTTACAAACTGTGTTTTAAATCTTATCCAATTAAATGTGTAATTGTTGATTATGTTGTGCATAAACGGCTTTTAACAATAGTTTTTCAATGACGCATATTTGAGTCATCCACCTGTAGAGTGTTAAATATAGATACATTTATATAAGTACAATACAATCCTAAAACTCACTGAAAAAATTAATCTTACAAGACTTTTAACCCTTTCACCGCGGATGACTTCTATGGGTGTCATCAAGAAAATCGCTAGTACTATTATTACATTTAAAGGTGCCGTACACATTTGAGTCTAATAACATGGCTTTTTAGTATAATTTAAGGTTGTAAATCACTAGAATTATTGGAATCATTATATTTTTTTAAATATGGCATGAATAGGTGCCCCCACATTAACAAATTTCGAAATGGCGCTCAAAAATATCAGCTGTGGCGATAATCTAAATGCAATCGGGGCCAGGCCCCACCCAATTTTTTTGTACATAAAAAATATTAGGTGGGACCGGTAAAGTTTTATTATATTTTATGAAAATGATCAAATTTTCTATTTAGACAAATATTCTACAAGTTTTTGTATGTATTTGCCCATTTGAGGCAGAAATGATAAATATTACATTGTTTTTTTGTGGGGATCTGTTTTGGATTGGCAGGCGTTCTTACACCTAGAGCGAATCAGCGTAGCTTGGCCTCGTGGATATATTTTTGAATTTTTAAGTTTTGAATTGATTAAAACAGTTTTTAATAATATAAATAAATTGATCATAAAAAAATATTACTTTAAAAGATTATCCTAAAACTTGAAACTTTAAATACTTGTACAAGATTGGTAGAAATAGTCTTAGCATTAACGCATACTATTACTGTCACGGTTAATATCAAATTCATTGTCACGTCCTTAAAAATCCATTATTATATCGTCATTCGTAATTATATGGATAATTTTTAAAATAAAATCAATATATGTATTTATAAATAATTAAAACACAGATTACTAATTCTGTTTTACATAATTTAGTAATTTACTAGCTCGAAAATAAATTAAATGTGTCGAGACCAATATTATCATTTGAGTTGAGTACCCAGGTCGATAGTTGTCAATCGCTCATTTTATTAGCGCGAGCGAGTAAGCGAGCTCTGCTTGCATAACGGCATCTCGCTCTTTTTTCCCTCTTACAAATTTTATTTTTATTTCATAACAGACACACAATATAAAGTAATAATTATGCACAATTAGAGCATATGATCCCGTTTCATCCCATATCATAAAAATATAGATGCCCTTTGAAGGAAAAAATCAGTTTTTGAGCAATAATTGACAACCTAAATCTGTCAGTCTAGCGCGATGCCGTCCTAACACCGCGCGCTTTGACCATGTTCCGATGAAAAATTTTACAATAAACTTACACTTGTAAATTTAAAATTATTGAGTTATTTGCATAAGTTAAAAATTCAATATTACTGAAATGTGTTTAACAGAAGTCTTTTTACTATTAATAAATTTAAATTTTCAAAATTTGCTTGAACACAAAGCCAATAAATGCATTCAAAGTTTTGTCGACATATTGTCGACGTTCGAGTGCAACGCTTGAAATACGATGTCGACACATAGTCGACTTACGAGCGCAAAGGGTTAATTAATTTTTATTAAATGATTGTCAAATACATTTATATATATTTTTCCTTTTCCCTTTATTTTATCCCTCTTTACTTTTTTAAATTCAATTCTAAAGGTGAATAAAGACGCAGCAGAGAATGACTATAAACATATAAAAAAAATCACAATTATATCTTTAACTTTTTTTTAGTGGATAATTGACACATTTCCTAACTTTTTATGAAATTTAATTCCGCACGTAAAGGGTTAAGCAAAGAACCTATTAAAAATATATCCGATTCTTTTTTCAATATAATTAAAATATATCGGATTTTGGCAGTTGAAATATTTTTATTTAGAATTATAGATCGAATAGATTACCTTCTGAAATGATCGACGAGCGGAGTCAAAACACTTATATCCCTTCTGAGAGCGTAAGGAAGACTCTTAACGAGCCGAAACCATACTTTTCCCAAGGGAACTTTCCATTTCTCGGTCGGAGAAGCTTGTCCGAGAATTCTGATCACCAGCATCTAATCGTTAAGCAAATATATAAAAATATGCACTAGTGCAATGTATTTAAAACGTTCATCGTACCTTTCCTTTCCTAATGGTCATAAAAGATGACAATCGATCCTCAAAGAGCAATCCGGCGAACAATTTCCCCAAAAGGTCGGGTTTATTTTCGTCGAGTAAATTGGGTAAGACTGGATTTGTATTGTGAGATGGAAGAATGCTGTTGGTAACGTTGGCGCCGACGGCGTTAGAAGTCCTACTCGAGTTTTGCTTCTGTACATTCTCTATATCGCGAAGGAAATTGTTGGGCGGATCGTCCGGCGACGTATCGTCGTCGTCGTCGTCGTCTCCTCTCTCCAGCGCCTCCATCTGTTGCTGTTCTAACAGTAGAGCTCTCTGTTTTTCGTCCCTCTCCTATTTAACATAATACACAATTAGCGACTATAAGAGATATCGTACGGGACGGAAATTACCTTGAGAACTAGAGCGTTAGCTATGGCCAAAGGTTCCGACAGATCTTCTAATCGTAACAATATTCTGAAGAGGGTTTCAATGGCTAGCAATATATGCCGAGTACCCCGAGGAGCGCCGATGACGCCGGCGGTGGAGCTTCCGACCGCGTTGCAGCGAGTCTCTCCCGTAGGCGACTCGCTGCCGATGACTTCCATGTCGATTATCTTTCTCGGAGCGGTGACGGAACAGCACTGAAATATAATATGTAGTCGTTATAAAAAAATACAATTACTATAATGACAACGTTATTCACCTGTAATTTGCCCAGAGAGTTTTCAAACTGCGTAGGAACGTAAGTTCTCAGACCTTCTTTATTTGAAGAGTTTTCGTTGTTGCTGCGAGTGCTGTTGCATCGTTCTCTGCGATTCTCGCCGTCTTTACCTAAACGGTGTAATATTTCAGATCGATTAAACGCATCGACGATGAACGATTTCATCGAGTTTGAAACGTACCGTGATTGTTGTACTGATTAAATTTGTTATTCGCCAAGTTTTGCTGACTGAACGGGTGGTTCTCTTGATTTACTTTATGCGCTTCTTTTATGACTTCCTTTTGCTTTCTAGCTCTCCTCTCCAAGAACACCTGCAATACAATAACAATAGTAAAGCTGCTGGTGAATAAATATAAAATAAAGCATATTTTTAATATACGAAGGCATGTCTAATTAGCCCTTTGGGTGTACAGTGGTACCTCGGTTTTCGTTGACTTTGGTTATCGTCGATTTTTTCCGAGAAAAAATTGTTTTGGTTTTCGTCAGTGTTTTTTTTTTATTGATTGCGAGTGTTAACGCATACTAGAAATAATTGCCTCGGTTTTCAACGATTGTTTTCGGACCGATTATAGACGAAAACCGAGGTACCACTGTACTATATAAATATTGATTCGATATCGATAGCCAGGCAGGTGTGAATAATCGTTTACTCAATTAAAGGCAAATGTTGAATTATATAATAAGGAAGTTACTGCGAACAGATATATTATTTCCAAATTAATTAACGTGATTTGCTTTTTATCTAAATAAGAACTTTCTTTTCGAGGACATTCTGAAAATAGTGATGCTGTAAATAAATGTTGAATTATTGTATTTCCTAAGTGAATCGGACACGTTATTAAAAAAAATCTTGTTTTTAAAGGAGTGTCAAATCATATTCAAAATGGCTCAATATCTTCGATTTCAAAAGTATTGTTATATGAGATACAAGCTATTATCGAAATTCATTTCTATAATTGAAGATGAATCTACAGATATCAGCCATAAAGCACAGCTATCAACCGTTTTTAGATACATAGACGGGAATGATATCATTCAAGAGAGATTTATCGAAGTAAGTTTTAGCTAAGCACACACGTACGGATTTGCCCGTCGGACATCTGACGGATTTGTCCGGGCTTGGCCACAGACGCAATTTGTACTAGCTCGAACAAATTCTTATCGGACACCAGATTTACGTGTTTTTATGTGAAATTTTGTTTACAATATATGTTTTACTGTCTTTGATAAAAAAAATGGCAAAAAATACATTTTCAACGGTAACAATATTAAGCGCCATCATAAAGTAATAAAACCTTATTTAGATATTTTAGACAATATACTTACCGATGGCGGCAACTTTGGCACAAATTAATAAAGGCGAGCGGAAATGGCCCAGGTCATAAAATCACTTAAGGGACAAATTTTAACAAAAAATACTGTAAACCACCGGGTGCTAATAACACAATTACAATACATTTTAATTACCTTTTAATTGACGTAAGGTGCGGAACAGACGGATCTGTTCGACAGTTTTAACCCCACACACTGGCGGATTTGTCCGTCGGACATCCATTTCGGACAAATCCGACGGGCAGATCCGCTCGTGTGTGGCCAGCTATTTTCGATCATATTCATAATACCTTGAATGTACAGAAAAATTAATTGCTCAAACTTATGACGAATGGAGTACAAAAAAATTTCGAGATATTTGTACACTGCTATGCTCACAAATTGAATCTTGTTTTAGCTCAATCTGTTAATAATGTAATAGGATGCAAGCGTTTTTTCAAATATACATATATATTATCATTTTCATAATTTTTTTGTACATCATCAAGAAGAATATCTCTTCTCGATAGTGAAAGAAAAAAAGCGTTTCCATGCAGCTGCTCTTACATGATTGAATTACTATAGTAGAATTTTAAAGATGGTCTGTGAATTCAGAAGAGAATTAATAATAATATTTGACCAAATAATCAAAGGATTCTAATGCTGTTAACGCAGAAGCACTTAGACCAGTTATGGCGAACATAAGACCCGCTTGTCAGACACTGACCCACACAGGCTTTTCACGCGTTGATTTGTATAAACTTATTTTTTATATCATACAGGCAATTAAAAATATTAAAAAAATAAAGTATATATATCCAATGTCGAATTTATAAAAAAGATTCCAAGTGGACATTGGCTAGCTGATTTTCTTTCGTATCAATGCACATGTACACCGTAAAACGACGTGTTTCGTAGTAAAAAGTAGTTTTTAACCATTCTCCCTTCCCCCTTTCCAAGTGACACCACTGACTTTGTGACCCACGAGCTAGTACTAAAAAAAATAATGAACAAAATTTGACCCACTTCTCAAAAAGGTTAGACGCTATCTTACAAGACTTACAATTTAATTTCTATCTCAATCTATTTTCACCCATATTTAATTCTAGATATTTTATTTGATATTTTACAAAAAAAAAACATTCGACATATCTCATTATTCAAGTGAAATAAAAAAAATAGTGGAATTTCTGAATAACAAAAAAGATTTTGACTCATTATGGAACAAAGTCAGGATTGAAGAGTTACATAGAGAAAGAAATCACGATGATAACATAGGTCTGAAATTGAGGTATAACCCTTTCCGCTCGTAAGGTGCGTGAGACGCACCATCGCTTGGCTCTATATTACTCGTAAGGTGCATCAGGCGCACCATTTCAATTAATGAAATATAACGTCGATTTTTGGGTATTTCCTGAGCATGTTTTGAATGGCGTTTTTGCAGTGTTGTAGACAAGAGTTTCAAGAAGCATATCTTATCAAAAAATATTATTTTTACTTGAATCAAGCCGGGGAGAGCTCATTTATTGCGATAAGTCGGGTTTTTTTTATGACTAAATTTAAATGCAGATGTGCCGTAGATTTCTCCGAAGGCAATGGTTGGCGATCGTCCTTTGGTAGACACGCGTCGGTGACGTTTTTATTGCCTATTGGGTTTTCGACAGTCTCGGGTGTCCATAAATTGTGTCTAAGTAAGACTAGTGATTAATAACTTTGTTTCAATTACTTATTTTTTCATTTTTTTAAATTTTATTGTGAATTTTTTTTTAAATTTTATTGTTAAAAAAAACAGTGCTATCGTTGAATATAGTGATTGTAATGATAATATGTTTTGTAATGATAGTGATGGGGAGGATTCAATGTTTGATTTTTCATCTTCCAATGATGATAGTAAAGAAAGTAACGTCGAAATTAGGCATGTTGCCTTGAATCGAAGATGAAATACAGGCAATTAAAATAATAGCGAAAAAAACGATACCTCAAACAAATCGCACCACATCAGAAAATAATAACTAGTAATGACAATGTACCTTAAAAATAGCAATATTTCTACCAAGTGATAAATGTTCTGGGCCCCAAGTTCCCGCAAACTGTATACAACCTATTAATTATTTTCAATTGTTTTACACAGATGAGTTGGTATACTAATAGAACTTGGGGATTTACGAAAAATTACAAAATAATATTTTTCCATATTTGTTTCCTTAATTTATAATAAATCAACATCCCACATATTATTAAACGAAATGCTCTTTTTTGTGCATCACTTTTTTATTTTTATATAAAAATATGCTATTTAAGCATTATATGTACCATAAAGCTACTGAAAAGCTAAAGTTTTGTCTATTTTTAATTAAGAAATATATATAATAATGACATTAACTGCAACGTTTCATTTGACCATCGATGGGACGTATTTTAGTTTTTAAAAATATACCCAACATCAGTTTATATAAACATAGATATACCTCGTGCAAGCGATGTAAGCTTTCTTCGTTCACAGGTAGATACGTTTATCTAAAACTGAGCGGCATGTCTTTGTTATTTGTGTATATTTACTTATTTGTGGTTAACTCATTGCGTACGGTGTGCACAAATTTGTGCGTTTCAGAAACCTTCCGTTGCGTCGGTGTGCACAAATTTGTGCGTTTCGTCATTTTAACTTCATACGAAAAAAACCCACGTAAACTGCGTATTTACTGTAACGTATTTATTTAGGGATTTACCTACAGATGTTACTAATATCATATTAACTAAAAATAGTTCAAAAAAGTAGAAATTCTAAATTCCAGAGGCTCAAAACTCGGGTAAAATAAATTCGTTTCAAGATGTATGTTTACATATATATATACAATTTTTTTCTATGGAATTATCTCACATATTATTTATTAGAAATAGTGAAATCACTCAATACCAAATTGCGAATCACATATCAGTAATATATAAATATATTTAATTAATTTTTAACACTTAACGGTCGATTTACGCGGCGATATTCGCAAGACACCCAACCGTCCAATTTCGAACAAATGTAACGTTTCCGTTAGGCTAAGCGCACGCTGTTAAAAAAAAAAAAATGTTAACGAAAAACCCCACCTTATCGGTTTGATTCAGTTAAAGATGGTAATTTTTTTAGAGATATGTTTCTTGAAATTCTTATCTACAAAATTACAAAAAACCCAAAATATTCAAAGGTAACCGCATAAAAAAAAGAAATGTTGAGCTAGACCTAATATCTAAGTACATATTATCAACCCGAAGCATTATAACAAAATAAACAGTGATTCTCAACTTTTAATTGCGTTAATTTATTTGCACTTTTTGCATTATTATATTTTGTTAGGTTTACAATATATTTTTGTAATGCTTATTTATTTCGTACTCCTTCATTTATTGATACTATTTTCTAAGAAATAAATTACAGTAAATCAGATTCATATTTTTATAATATAAAATATAATGTTTATTATTTATCATTATTTTCTGTTATATATATGTATGTAGAGGTATCGTGGGCATTTAAATGCAGATTCATCAATCCCAAATGTGATATTTTATAATATTTAGACCTGAAATGATCCCGATCTGTTCAAATTAAATAAACTGTTCTCAACATGTTTTCAATTACCAACACATTGAATACCGGGCATTATTCCTAAAAATGGAGCGTGCGGCGGGGATTATTTGCAAAAATTAGGACTTTAATTTGTGTAACTATCCAAGCACATTGGTGGTTCGAGTCTTTATTGGATGCGAAGTATACAGTAAATGCGCGTTTTTCATTATTTTAACACATTGCGTACCGTGTGGTAAAAATACAAAAAGTGGTAAATATATAATATTAAAGCAATAAAATGTTTAGAATCACTGATAATTTTTAATTATATTAAATATACTATATAAAATAATAATACATAAATTATAACAGAATTATAAAATAATAATACATAAACAATAAAAGATTACATTTAGCCATAGGCAAACGTTACGTTTGTTCGAAATTGGACAGTTGGGTGTCGTGCAAATATCGCTGCGTAACTTGACCGTCAAGTGTTAAAAATTTTGAATTGATTGTATAGGTCACAAAAGTAGATAGTTTCGGTTTTTATTATATACAACAGTATTTTATCATCATTTTATTATTATCTTTATTGTTTTTATTCAAATATATATATATTTGGTTATTCTAAACTAAAAATTATATTTTATTTTATTGGTACGCGATCCACAGTTTGACGTTTACTGATTTTATCATTGCGAACACAAAAAACCGATCATCATAAATCTGTTTTTAAAATTTGACGTTAAAACGTTGACTAATTAAAGAGTTACGATGTTTTAAAAAAAATAAGTTTGTATCCTAATTTTCGCAAATAATCCCCGCCGCACGGCTCCATTTTTAGGAATAATGCCCAGTATTCAATGTGTTAAAACATATTTTGGTCCCATAAATATTTTAAAATAGTTGGTCGCCCTATTCTGTTAATTTATTGTTATGGATTGTCAACCAATGGTACTTGAGAGAACAAAAAAAAATTAAAATGTAATTTAGAGAAATGCAAGTATTTGTTCTGATTTCTTCGTTTTTGGTATTAATTTATTCATATTTATGCTCTACATATAAAATTTTAATTTTTAAAAAGAATTTAACATTTTTCATTTTTCCCGAGCTCGCGACATACCTAGTACGAAAACGATTACGAGTGCAAAGGGTTAAAGCTCGATATTTCAGAATACTTGAAACAATTTCTACGAATACTACCGATCGTTTTAAATATACTGATAATTTAAAATTTATGGCACTTTTAAACGTAACTAAATTTAATGAATACGAAAACAATTTTCTAGAACAACTTTTTATATCTCTTCAACGCTCGTATGGAACATTTTTTAATTTTATGAGGTTGAAAAGTGAACTTATATATACACAGTGGCGGCCACCTAAGTAAGACACTTTTTACAAAACTCACAAAAAATCAAAGAGCTTGATTTGGAATTACTGCCTCACCCACTTTACTCCCCCAATATTGCGCCCTCCGATTATAATTTATTTCGAAGCATGGAACATTCACTTCGAAATAAAAAATTCACCTCTGAAAACACTTGGATACCTTTTTCGAATCAAAGGAACCAAGAAAAGTTGCCCAAATTGTGAAAAGATATTATAGAAAATACCATAAATTATTTATCGGAATAAATAACATGTATATTTTTATAAATAAATTTTTCTTCAGTATTAATAAAAACGTCATTCCTTTTCGTTTTACCTGACATGTATCTCGCATACATGCGAATTCGACTATCAATTTTATAAATTTAATTTTAAATTGAAAATATATATTTTAAATATTTATAACAACATATTTTTATTCACCATTATGTAGATTATCTAGATAGAAAATTAAAAAATGAAAACTATTTCATGTTAAATTTGCACTTTACATCGCATTTTTGCAAAAATTCGCGAGTGTCTTATTTAGGTGGCCGCCATTGTATATTCGTTCCATTTAAAATATATAAATTGGATTAATAATGTGATTATTAAAAATGAACTAAAATATATCTTAAACAGAAGTATTCAATTTAATAAAACTAATTTTTACGTTACTGGTGACAAGTGCTTCTGTAGAAAGATCATTTTCTACAATGAAAAGAATAAAAATATTCACTAGAAATAGTCAAAATGAGAATAGATTGTCAGCTTTTACATTAATATCGATCGAAAAAATACTTTTAGACAAACTAATGAAAGACAATATATAAGATGATGTGGTTATTGATGACTTTCGTAAGGAGCGTCGAATAAAATTAATTTTTAAAAATTAAATACATAATATGTTTGTCAAATAAATAAACTAAATTTAAAAATATAGTTTTTGTTCCCCCCCTCCTGACCGCATGCCCTGTTTTAAAAGTCATCGCACGCTACTGGTATATATATATATATATATATATATATATCACAAAAATACATAATAAATCAAATTATAAACAATGGAGAAACTGCATAAATTCTGCCATCGTGAATCAGTGGTTTTAATTTTATTAAAATTGATGCTCCGAATGTTGATGAACCGAAAATAACAAGACATGTGTTGACATGCAACACCCAATCGGACCCATACAAAAAAACGACATTAATTTCCAAATAACCAAATATATTGTCGCGCGCAAAAAAACGCTTCAGTTCTCGAAATAGAACAAAAATAAGATATTTCCGTTATCGCTTGTTGAAATTCTTGGATTTATTTTGTGTTAATTTAGGGGTAAGTTTCCATCGTTTTCTAGCAGTTACCTAGTCAGTTGACGGACAGCTTTCGTGGGAAAAAATATTTTTAAAAGTTATTATTGCAATTAGGTGAAAATCAAAAAAACCAACATCAATGTATATTTGTCAATGGGGTTTTTAACAAGACAAATTTCGCAGCCTGTTGTTTGTAACTAATTAGCAATTCAAAGACTTAAAAAAAAATATCGAAACAGATTCGACAAATCGAGTTAAGGGTAGTAAAATAGCAGTAGATATTACCAGTGAGTTCAATGATACAAAAAACAAACAAATAAGTGTGGACACCACTCATAGGATGAAGGTCTCTTCGGTCGTATACCTGCTAAAAAGCCGTTATTGACCTAAAAAATGCGATAGAAACGCATGAAATTGTCCTATCAGCATAAATATTTTGGGCTTCTATCGATCGAAATGTGATGTTCTCCGATGAGAGCAAAATTAATTTATTCGGGCCAAATGGAGCGCTTACATTCGTCAACAGACAAAGGGGTGAAAAATACCGTGATTGTATCCAGCCAACTGTACGAAATCCAAGAAGCCAAATGAGCTGAGGATGCTTTTCATATTTCGAAGTGGTAAGTATTATATACATTTTATCAACGGAACGGAAAAGCCAACGGATTACAAAATCATCCTAAATTTTTTTACTCGTTTCAATGGAAGATGATTCTGCACCCTGTCATTAGGCGAAAATAGTCAGTTATATATTTTTTAAATCAATTTCATCAATGTCTTAGAAATGAGATTAAAAATTAAAATAAAACTGTTTATTTAATAAAAGAAAAATTTATTTAAACTATAATACGTTTTTAGTTTCATATGAAATATGATGAATTTAAATGTGATTCATTTTTTTGATAACCTAAGATATACAGTAGCATGCAAAAAAAATGCATCACTTTCAAAATCATCATATTTCATATGAAACTAAAAATGCATTATACACCAAAGCCTCGTATAACAAGGTTTTATATAACACGGTTGATGAATTGTGGCATATTTTTGTAGAACACGTTTTATATAACACAGTTTCAGAAAAAAAACAATTAAAAATTAATTTACATGTTTGATTTATATTCGGGACTTGTTATTTTCGATCAGTTGCGCTTGTGCTGTGGCCAAAAATAGTCCCTGGAGAAAATATTGTACCACCAATAGAATATGAATACCAAATAATAATTATCATTTGTCGTGGTATTAGTGGAGAAGGATTTCATGATATGGATATTCAAGATATTGGAGAAATATTGGAAGATCGTACGTTGAACGAAGAAGAATTAGTCGAAATGTTAAATGAAACAACCATAATTAATGACTCAGAAAGCAGTTGCAGCGAAGTAGCTAAATGTTTCACATTACAAACAATAAATGACGGCTTGGGATTGGCTGATAAATTAGAACATTTTTTTCATAGAAAATTATCCTATAATGGAAAGAAGTTTGAAGTTCAAAGAGAGATTACAGCAGATCTTGGCCCCTCATAACGAAATACGTAAAGATTTACATATATGCTAAAAGTAGACAATCGTTTATTACAGATTTTTTAAAGGTCAAATCCAAATAGTCCTCTGATGATGAAAAATTACAACCGATCTCGAAAAAGAGTCTAACGTATAGAATTTTAAGTGATAGCGATGATGAATGAACGATCTATTATATGTTACATATTAAAAAAATATTCGATAAATATGAAAATGTGTATTTTTTTGATTGTTTATTTAAGAAATAAAGGGTATTACCTAATTTAGATTTTTTCTTGGAACGTAAACCCTAATTTTGTATAAAATTCAAAACTCGTATAACATGGCGTTTTTGTGGAACCATATGACCGTGTTATACGAGGCCTGGGTGTAGTTTAAATAAATTTATAATTTTTTTCTAACTATTTAAAAGTTTTGTGAAGTATTACACATAAAAAATATAAATTAAAAAATGTATTCATTACGATTGTTCCAAAGAGCAATCTGCTGAATTAAAAAAACAATTAGAAAAATGTCAAGCACCATATTATAAAATTTGAGAAGAAATGCAGACAGAAGACAATAAAGAAAATTATTCTGTTATTAATGAAAGTGGTAATGAAATTACGGTATTAAAAATATCTCGATGGAATGTGATATTAGATGACACTGACAGTAATTAAATGCATAATTACACGATTTAAGATGTTTAACTTTTTTCATTTCTACCATTGTTGTTTGTTTTTAATATAATTTATTGGTTTTTATTAATATTCTTAGATAAAAAACATACTGCAGAATTTTTTTAATAATTTATATTTACTTTTTATTATTTATTCATTGTAGCCTAACGCATTTAAAAATATAACTCAAAAAACTGTTGCGTTTGACTCCCCTGGCACTTACAAAATCAATGACATTCTTCGCGCATGTATCACAATAAGAACATAGGGCATGCGCTCTTGTTTATAAACTAAATACAAGGTCATTTAATACATAAAAATGGGAAAATGCTGATTTCATTAAATTCACAAAATACAGTTGAAAGAACCTAACCTCAAATTTTGTATGGGTGCCTAGTCCCCCCTATAACGTAGTATTCCTATAACGAAGTACCAATCGAGGGTCGACTGTACTGACTGACTACGTTCTACTCCAGAATTTAGAAAGCATGCCCAGATCATTTGACTTCCTGGATTTCGCACTGTTGGCTGGATACAATCTTCACAGTATCTTCCACCCTTTCAACAACGAACGTACTTTGCTCCGTCTGATCCGAATAAATTAATTTTGCTCTCATCGGAGAACATCACACTTCTCCAATTTTTATACTGATCGGCCCAACCCATGCGTTTTTGGTCAATAACGGCTTTTTAGCATGTATATGACCAAAGAGACCTTCATGCCTTGGACGCCTACGAGTCGTGTCAACGCTTATTTGTTTGTTTTCTGTATCATTGAACTCACTGGTAATATATACCGCTGTTTTATGCTGATCGCGTAAGCAGATTCGATGTATCAGCCGATCTTCACTAGGTGAGGTAATTTTTCTACACCTACTACTCGATTGGTTACAAACAACAGACTGCAAAATATACAACGATATTGGATTTTTGATTTTCACTTAATTGCGAGCGATTCAGCATTTTAACTTTTAAAAATGTTTTCTCCACGAAAATGTCGGTTAACTGACTAGGTAACTAGTAGAGAGCAATGAAATTCTAACAAGCGATAACGGAAATATCTTAATTTTTGACGATTTCAAGAAATGATGTGTTTTATTTGCATGCTACTGTAGATATATGTAATTTTAGTTTTGACTCTGGATTTCAGATATCAGTTTTATAAATTATTTTAGGTAATATAGTATAAGTAGCATCTTTGGTTAAAGCACTAAATAAATACGCAGTATAACCACTTCAAGCTTTTGAACGAGATAAACTTGCACACAGTTTACGATAAGCAAACGAAACACACTCGCCAGTTGGTAGAGATATTCTTCTTCTTTACCTTGTTAATGTTTAAATTATGTAAAAAATTGTAATATAAAATAAAAAAGCCGAGCATGAAGCGGTTAATGCACAAACTTTTCTCTTCGCTGAATATTGACCATATTGCGTAAGGAAAGCGACAACATAAAAAGGTTATCACGGTCACTGAGAGTTGAAAGATGTAGCGTATTATTGAACACATTAGCAATGGTTATCAGCGAGGTCATGAGTCATAAATCGTAAAACAACTCACTGTGTAATAATAATCGTCGACGTAGGGAGTGCCCGTGTTGAGTTGCATCATTTGAATGTTCAGCAACCACTGCTTTTCCTTGGTGGACATGAGACCGCTGTAAGGGTCCGCGTCTGCGTTCTGTCGGCGCTGATCTTGCCTTTGCATGCCGCTCTGCTGTTATGAAGACGAAAAATATCTCGTTATGAATTTGAAAAATGAAATATTTTTTAACACAACCGACCTGATTGAAGCCGGGCGGCGCGTTCCCGAAATGTCTGTTCAAAAGTCCTCGCGCCAGCATCGGGTTGGCTATGAAAGCGTTCATGTAGTTGGAGTGCGAGTTATTCTGGAGCATGGGATGAGTATTTTGAATCATCTGGATGATGTTGTTGGTGTCGTTTTGGGCTTTGTTCGCCGGTCCGTTGACGTTGTTGAAAGTGTTAGGGAACTGCCTGTTGGGGTTGGGCTGAGGCGCGACTCCGGGCTTGATCTGGTGGTTTCGGTTGTTGGGCTGCTGGTTGAGTTGCGGCCGCTGCTGCTGGTTGACGTTCGGCTGAGGCTGAGGCGGATTCGGAGCCATCGATTGATTGGGCGGGAATTGAGGTTGATTCGGAGGGAACTGATGCTGATTGTGCAAAAAGTGCTGTTGATTGGGGGGGAACTGCGGATTGTTGGGCGGGGGCATTTGAGGGTTAACGGGAAACCGCTGCTGATTGGGGACGTTCTGATTGTTGAAGTTGTTGGGAGGCTGTTGGTTGAAATGCATCTGATACATGCCCTGATGGTCCATTCCGGGAACGAGAGGCGGTCGCGGAACTCCGCCGGGAGGTAAGCTGTTGGGTGGCGGCATCATCTGAGCAAAATACAAAATTGAGACGTTAATTGGCACCGAGTCAGATTTTTTTAAAGGTAATAAATATACGTTACATTTCCATAGTGATGCTGGAGATGATTAGGAGGCGGCTGAGATTGCAAACGATAAGGAAACAGACCCGGAGCCGGCATGAACTGTTGATTGGCCAGCATCTGAGGCGGCGGAGGCATCATACCGGGGGGATACCGAGGCGGCTGTTGCTAAACACGGATTTCGGTCAGATAATCGGTATAGCGCGATAAGACAAGACAACTCACTTGGAAAAAAGGCAACAGTGGCGGTTTTTGAAGATTGGGCTGCGGGAACTGCTGCATCTGGCGCAGGTTTCTCTCCAGCTCCTCCACCGTGCACACGTTTTTCAAGCAACTGATGGACGGAATCGCTCCGGGCTGTTGCACCATCGACTGCAAAGAAAAGGGTCGACTCCTATGCTGCGCGGACGCTGCCGCTGCCGCCGCCGCCGCGTCGGTCGGCGTGTCATTGTCTAATATCAAATTTGAAAGCGCTCCTTCTGCAACGGTCGAATATGAGTGAAAATATTCTCGAATCTCGTATGATCGTATCGAACTCACCGATGTCTATATGTTTGGTGCTTTCAGTAAGAAGAGAAAACTCTTCGTGCTGTTGCTCCCAATCTCCGTCGTCCACTGAAAGGCGAAAAAAGATGAGAGGTAGAGGTCTAAGCGCGAAACTAGAGAGGACGTACCCGTTTCTCCGAAGGTCTCATCGTTGAGGGCGTCGTACTCGTCCTCGGAAGCCTCGAAGGTGCCTCCGTCTTCGTTTTCATCTATGCTCTGAAACGTGCGAGTTGACGATTAGGTTCGACGAGGCGATAGCGTCGTCGGTGGTTCGAGGATAGTCGCGGAAGGGCGGAAGGGCGTCGCCAATTACCGTGTTGAAGCCGAAAAACGAGTCCGCCATGTGAAGAGCCGGCGGCTGACATGACAACTCACGAGCCAGGCGCCTCCGCCGAGGAGAACTTGACGCGACGCTTTCCGGCCATTGACGCTCGACTACTTTTTCTACTCGAAAACGCAAAATTTAAATCTATTATTTATTTTTAACAAATCCCTTTTAACTTGCAAAACAATACTCAATAATTTAATACTACATTAAGTTTGACAAATATTTTTTTTATATATTTTTTTTTACCTTGACGGGGTAATATCGAACAACGTTTGTGTACATCTCTACCGCAAAATAATTATTTTACAAACAAAATATACTTCTTTCTAATATATAAATCGTATTATTTTCAATTTTTACCACATAAATATAAAATTTCAGCATACCTACCTGGATAATATAAATTGCTAACCAAGTGATACACAACCTTTTCTCTCTCCTTGAACCGTCATACTGCATTCACTTTCGAAACAAAAATATGTACTTTGAAAACTTTAATATGTCATTACTGCTTCGGTGGATGAAAATCATTGTTCTCTCAGCTTTTCTCCCGGCTTAGTATTTTACAGTTATGTTTTGACCATAAAAAAATTATCCCCTCGAATAGTTTTAAGTAATTCTATTACATTTTAAAATGTAATAAAATTACAGAAAATAGTAGATATTTCACGTTGAAATTAATTCCTATAAATATCTATAAATTTAATATATTGATCATTGCTATTGATGGGCCAAATTGGAAATTTTGAACAAGGACATTATTTAAGATTTCTACAGGAATGTGGGGGGGCAAAAGTTAGTCAGTCAATGGAAATGCATTTTTTTGGCCAAATTTAAGGGGTCCCTGTTTAGAAACCACGTCAAAAGTAATTAAATGGTGCCGTCGTCATTGCAGTAGAAACGTTCGGTTATCTAGCGTTCAAATTAACACGTTTATTTAACAATATTATAACTTACAATAAATGAGAAATGATTTTATTAGCGCATATCAGTTAAATTATAATTTCGGTACTGGAAATATATATATACATATATACATATGTACATATATATGTATAAATTTACCGGTGAAAATGTATTTGGACTTCACTAGAAAAAAATATAACTACACTGAGAAATGCACATTCACTCTAACATTAAATAATGATAAGTATGTAAATCTATGTATTACTACATATGGAAAAGTTGAAATCATATAATTTTAGTAGCACCTGCCAGACAAATTATATTTTCACTGGTAAAAATATATATTTGCCGATAAAAATATATTCCGATGTTCTTATTTCATTGAAATAACATATGTAAAAATATATATTTGCCGATAAAAATATATTCCGATGTTCTTATTTCATTGAAATAACATATTTAAAAAAATATTTTCGGTATAAATTCAAGATGGTTTTGCAAAACTTTTTTTTAATAAATAATTTCAGGTGCTAACAGATTTATTAATGAAGTAATAGCAAGTGTATGTCGTAAACTCATTCGGGAAAATAGCGATATGATAATTAATTGTATATAAAGAGACTGAAACTTTATACATAAAACATATAATTAAAAAAAAATATATATATATATATATATATATATATATATATATATATATATATATATATATATATATATATATATATATATTTAATGTATCAAATAAAAATAGTATATTTGCTATTTTAATTATAATTAAATGTATTTAATTATAATTAATAAAAATATCGTATGTGCTTAAACTACTAATCAATCTATTGTAAAATATATTCTATAAAACCCTCTGCAATAGGTGTTATTTTAATTGACATCTATTTAAAAACATATCTTGAATCCACTCATTTAAGAAAACAATACTCATTAACAGAGTCGATCCTAATACGAAATTACGAATATAACAAAGGTATTTTGAAATGTTTTGTTGATGGGTATTCAACAATACATGTTTATTGTATTTTTTTGTAAAATTGTTGATTATTGTAAATTGTTAATATGTACAATTTACGTTTCTTTTTTATATTTGCTTCTACAAAAGCATGCATGATGCGTGGCATCGTGACTGGAATTGTCAGTCATGGGTTTGCAAACCGTTGATTACTATGTTCTTTATACTGGCAACACTAAAATACACATTTGCGCTGTCATTTACCATAATATTATATAGGAAATAATATATTTAACGATCTAAATGAGTAGAGGTTGTATTGTCTCTCTCTCCCTCCCCCCCCCCTCCGAATGCAAGTGTCTGTCTCTTTATTTCCTTCCCTCTATATATATTAATTTAACATGTGACGAATTTCCTTCGTGACAATCTTTAATGAATTTCATGAGCCATCAGTACTTTATTGTTCTCTTTATCAAGTATCAAGATAACATTTTCGATTCATCGCATTGTTCACACGGATGATACAAAAATCAAGCCCTTGTTTATAGTCTCTATAAACAAACATATAACTCAATTCCTGCGAATAACGAATTACGTAACAGCAAAATAATTGCGTCTCAATTATATTAAATTATATATTAAATATGCTTATTTTATAAATCAGAGTATATAAAAAAACTAATAGAACTTAAATAATTAATCGATGCCAAACTAATTATTTTATTTGTACTTAATAATTTATTTTACTGAATTAAAATCATACTTTTGGTTATCTTTAAATTTTCTTGCACCCCGCCCCATTATTTATGATTTATTTTATTTTCATGTTCCTCTGTATATTTTAAAACATGCAACAAATAATTTTAATTGCAATAATATTTTTTTATAAATACATTTGAGAAATATTTATTTGCATTGACAGTCTAGTGTTAAACTCGCGCATGGGCATAAAAGTTTTGTTGTGTGTAAATTAGTATACGTAATTAAATTGATAAAAGAAAGTTTTTTCAGTAGTTATCTACTGATAAAATTTATCAGAGTTTTAATTTTAACTATTTTAACACACAGGGAAAAATATATTTATTATTAAAATTAATAAGTGTATTTTTTATCTATTTTAGCTACATTTAATAAATATTTTTAAATCCGCCTCATAGATGTCTCTAGCGAGCGCATATCGAAATGAGTCATAGGATTTTACTGCAACGTTATTACATTTGAAACATAGAAATCCCCATAATGACATGTTTATTTAGCGCTTTATTCGCCTCGACGGAGCGGAGGAAAAAAAGCTATAACGAGCTAAACGAGCGACGCGAAGTATCAACCGAGAGAAAGAGAAAGAGGTGCGAACGCGCCAGACTAATCGCCAATTATGTCGGACAAACGGGTACGCGAAAAAGAGTAAATTTGCTTATTTACACCCGGCTAATGCTCCGGTGTCGCTTAGCGCGTCTAGATTATTTCATATGACAGTTGAGTTATTGTCCGAAATAGAAGTTATTCGGCTGGCAGCACTCCGTTGTCTAATTGAGTGGCGAGCGTCCTTTTGATCTGATTTTTTGCTCTTCGCGAGTCATCGCCGCCGTTAAAGCGTCGCCACCTACTCCAAAAATCGCACTGAATCACCGCTTCTTGGTAAAGTTTTATTTGCATCACCCGATTTGCATCGTTTCGCATATCTTCCGTTCGAATCGAAAACTTTTCAAAGAAGTCGGCGGTCCTCCGAACATCGGTCTAACCGAGCAAAACACATAAAAGCAAAGTATAAAGGCATTTTTCTCAGAAGAAACCGTCGTCGGATTACAGAAACGATTCTACATATGTATGTAAGAAAGAACGAGCAATATTCTATTATAATTAATGTTGCAAATTTGGGGTTCATCATGGAAGTCGTCCCCGAGCGGAGAAAATTACCGTTGGTTGTAATTGGAATCCATTACTTTTTGCCATTCATGTTTTTTAGAAAATAACACAGGCTTGCGAAAAACTACTTTTTGAAAATTGTTGTAGTTTTGATAATTGATTGTTATACAATATTTTGTACTGATTCAAAAATTTCATCCATTTTTTCTTTACGCCTAAGGTTATTTCACAAAAAGATAATTAAAGATTAACACAATTACAAAATATGCAATTTTAAGATATTTGTTTTTTAATGTTGACACTTTGTTATTATCAGAAATACGCAAATATGAAAATTAAAATCATTAATAATGTTTCCAATAGATACAAAAAAAGTACTTATAGCAACGTTTTTTTCTTTTTCTCAAAACTTATTTTCCCGCTTGTACTTTTGTAAACTTGCTGAGAATCATTTATTTTCCACATTTAACAATAGTCTGCGATCATGTTCATAATCCATCTTCCTTGTTATCGCATTTCCATTATCTTTATATCTCCTCGCTTACTGCATCCAATTTTTCAGGGGAAAATGCACTTTTAAACTCATGTTATAGACTAAGATCTTGAATGTTTTCAACACATCTTCAATAATATACTTGTACTTTGCCTCTATTTTATTTCCAAGATAGCTGGTTATAACAAGCTTAAGTGCTTTCAAAACTTCTTTCTTACTTTTTTTCATTTTTGTTTAGAAATGTTCATCCTCCATAAGTTTTCTAATGTCGGGTCAAGCAAAAATGCATTCCTTCAACTTTGCCTCTGACAAACTAGGGATTTGGTCACAGAAATACTTAAAACATTCTCTTTATTTTGGCAAAGCTTTGACAAATTGTTTCATCAGGCCCTGCTTAATGTGAAGTGGTGGAAGTGAAACTTTTTTCGGATCAATAAGGCATTTTTTGATTCTAGGTTGTAATGTATTTATGATTAGCCATACTTTCTTGATATAAAGCTGCCTTCTGGCACGGATACATATAAATATGGTGTAACAACTTTGCAGTCCAAGTATTATTGATATTACTTTTCAGTCGACACAAGTTGTATATTTATGTAATAATTAACTCAAGATTTTCGTAGCGTTCTTTCAAATTAACTGAATGTCCCACAGGCAAAGATGCACACTTAATACCGTTATGTAAGAGTACTACTTTCAGATTTATTTTTAATGAATCAATAAAAAGTCTCCAATCGTCAGCTTCGTATTTAATGATGAAAGCTACCATGAGTCCGGGAACATTATTGCAGAAAACAAGATCACTTTCTTGAAAAAAAATAAACTGTTTTTCACTACTTCGAAACCAATAAAAGGACGTAGCAGGTGTCAACATTTTTTTCTTTCAATGCGAAACCTAAAAGTTCTGCAGATTCCTTAGGAAGATCGAAGTCTCTGATTAAATCATTAAACTCGGTCTGGGTGAAATTTTTTGGATGCCAGGATCATATGAATCACTACTATCGTCATCGCTGTATGTTTAGGGCAGTATTTCAATTTCGTCCAAAAATATTTGCTAGTGTATATACAAAAAATACAAAATGTAGGTGGACGAAGAGACCAAAGAGACACTGATATGGAAGGGGAAATGTTATTATTTTTACAGTAATCAGCAGCTGAAAAACTATATAAATCACCATTTATAATCAATACAACTTAGTAATTAGAATTTGTGCAAAAATAAGTTTAATAATAAATCATAATTAAGATGGTGTCCGCCTTGAGGTGCTCGAATGATTAACATAAATTATTCTTTCCTGTTTAGACTTTATAATACAACTCGAAAGGTAATGAGTAGTCTTAAAAATCAGTCGATACGGTCTCCCACGCGTGTCCTACGTAAATAAAGAACGTTATTGGAGTTGTCTCGGGATTTATAGCCTCAGTTCGAGAGATAAGTTTGAGGCAAACGAGAGGAGAGCGGCAGATAGAAAGACCACCCGCGAGACGTTTCCGAATCTTCGGATTCGCCAGGTAATGACCCGAGCGAAGAGGAATTATGCAAATGCACAGAGGTGCGGCCGATACTCTTTTTTTCATAACTCTGGCCTAAAACAATGGAGCCGAGGTGTCGGCGCATAAATTAAGTCCTTCCACGGGCAAATTTCACACAGCACAAAACCGACTAAAAGCTTTATTGTGTAAGGGGTGCTGCGCTATGTGGCGTCGCTTCTTGAGGAAGGGCAATAAATAGCGCTCGTAACCAATATGGATGTTACGATTTACACGCGTTTTTTCTATCGCCTCCTTTTATTTTTAGACGCCACCCCGCGAACAATCCCGGCCTTTATTCTCTACAGAAGTAGAGCTTATATTACGGGCAAGATTTTCTGAGATAATCAGTTCGACGTAGATAATACTTATATTTATTTAAATAAAGATTGAAAAATCGAATTAATAATATCAGGTTGTAACAAGTCTTTGCGTTTTTTAAGGTGCGCGTTAAATGAGTTAAAAATTAAAACGTGTAATTGAGCGGGAAGTTTTTGAGCTAGCTGTTTTAACCTGCATGATGACAGCCCTAATATCCTCACTAACAACCCCTAAGGACTTTCCGCTCTTAAGTGTCAATGCCAAAATTTTCGGAACGAAATTTTTAGAACCACATTTGACACTTTCTAAATTTAATGGCATCCCTGCCCATTATATTGAAGATGTTTTTAATTGCTATTGTCGCATTGTGACCGAGTTGAAATTCATAAAGTATTAACTGAGGTTATTTAATTAAAAAATGTTGTGATTTGTAAGCGGAAGGCAATAAAACGCTTGGTACTTTCTATATACATATGATAAATATTGTATGGTAGATCCGATCTTCGATGCGTGTCTTATTAAAAATATTGTAGCAGTCATCTCCATAAACAATTTCGAGTGCGCTTCTTCGAGTTTCGAGCAAACAATTAATCGAGTGTGTTTTCGGTTATACGTTAGAAACAACAGCTAGAGTCAACATTCTAGCCGGGGTCGCCATAAGAAGCCTGAAAGACAAACAGAACCCTCGTGGTTTATTTTCGTGTCGTTATGTTATTAGCGACAACACTCTAAATTTTTGTGTCTATTGGGATTCCTGGGTAATTGCGCGTCGTTAGCGATCGGGAATAGTCGGGAATTCTCCCACGAGGCGTGCCGTTAAACACTATCCGCGGCTAATCCGATCTAGCCGTGAAACGTTTCAATTAATTTATGGACGGTCGCTTTCGGGATAATGCCTACAATTGTACTAGGGGTATTACGATTAATAACTTTAACTTTGTCGCTTTTTCGCTTTGAAGTCGCTCTTAATTGCCTGGCGAGTTATGGCGATCTTCTTCACTGGATAATTGTTTTACAGTCGATAACATGTTCGAAATTGACCGACGTGACGCTCAACCGGCCTTCTCAACTTTTATATTTATATCTTATAAAAAAACATAAATAGTAGAAACTGATACAACGTAGTAAACTATCTAAAATTGTATAATTATCAATTTCAATACAACTGTGGCGACCGTTCACAAATTAAGATAACAACGTTTTCTAGAACCAATTTTAACCTGCTTTTAGAGAAAGGTAAGGATTGTGAAGGACGGCAATTATACATAAATTGGGCCGTATATTAAGAGTATTAATGTTTAGTTACATGTTATGAAGGAGATGATTGCGATCCCTCTGAGCATCGTACTCCCGTTAAGATCCACCAAAAAATCGATGTTGCCCTTGTCACGTTCACGTCAGTGTTGTGCCATTGGCAAATAAACCGGCCCACCAGCGTAATGAAACCATCTATTAGAAATTTAGAAAGCGTTAGTTTATCAAAAAATCAAATAATCACATTTTCTAAGTGCTTCTGAAAAAACCCCTCCCTTCACTAAGCTCCAAAGATAACATGAGCTGTCGACGCGCATCTTTCTTTGGACGAAGGCTTGTTGGCTTCCTAATGGATCTTCATTTGCAAAGCTTTTGTCATTGTCCAGCGTTTCTTTTTTAAATCCACCCGTAGACAACCTGAAGATAAGAATAACGCAGTCCTTCGTAGCCACAGCAGCGGATTCGAATTTATTAAAAAAAGTGACATATGTTGATTATAAATAATATTACACATAATAATTTATAATTATTTATAGAGACGTCGCCGATTCCCAAACTGAATTGGTTAATACTTATTTGTAGGCAGTGGCGCAGCTAGAAGGCGGGAAGAGGGGACTGCCCCGGGCGGTACTTGCTTGGAGTTGGCATTTTTGCGATGGAAGGACCGTTCGTGTAGTGTGGTTCTTATACTGATTGCGCTAAAAATATATATTTACAAAAAACTAAGAGTTAGAGAATATGTGAAAATAATAAACAACAGTTTAATAAATGATGATTTTATGACCCAGCTGGTCCTAAACCATCACTATAGATTCAAATATTTTTGGTTGTTCTTAGAATCTGTAAAAGTCGATAAAACCCGTTTGCCCATTTTTTATATGCATATAATATTTAAAGGGTATGTAGCGTAGCAGGGGTGGGGCAAAATGGGTCCTTAATTTGGTTGATCCAAAAGAGAAATGATTGCACAGAACAAAAATGATACATGAACATATTTTGCCACATAGGAACTAAAAATAACTGGTTATAAATATACAATCACATATTTATAATCATTGTAAAATGTATATTAGATAACATCTAAAAAACTACATATTTATAAGCTGATATACATATTGCGAGTCGTCGCTCGGAACGGAACGATCTAGGTGAATTGTTTTTGATACAATAATGGTTTTAATTCATTTTTATTTTGTACCTTGGTGTATACAACAACTCACACACTACCCTAAATATTATCACTAATTATTAAATTAATTTAAAAATGAAAATATTTGTATCTTCGCCAAATTATTATGTCATATCATTGTAAGTATTGTGTTTAGATTTTAATTATTGAAGTCATGAGCGAGCAATAAGACGAGTACTCAAAAATCGAACCAAACTACTTCAGGTAAATAACCGACTGCATCACAATCATCATTACGCTGTCGTCGTGAAATAGTATCTCCAAATATCAATAGATAAAAACATATGTTTTATTAGCATTTATATGGTTTGATAGACATTAACATATATTACATGTTCAGGTTTAAAACATACCTGGTTTATTTTCAATTTGAGTAAATCTAACGAATATGTGCATTTAATTAGAATCAATGATAATTTTAATGTATTGTAAAAGGAACTCACTTTTCGGAACTCAAATTTTGAAGATTTCATTACAAATATTGTTTTATGATTGTTTATCAACGTATTTGTCTAATCCTTACACACATTATGTATATATGTATGTAGCTAATTAATTTGCAATCCGAATATATATTATAATATATGCAGTCAAATCAAATAACGCACATAACAGATTAATGAAAATTATTGTCGCGTAGCACTGTTGTCACGTTACCGTCGGCCATCTTGTTTTATATTTTAATGCTTATTTTTCATTGGCCGAAACAACAGAATGCATTACCCGTGGCTCAGAAATCGATGGAGCAAATTCAAATATTATTTTTATTTTTAAAATTATAATTAATTATATTTCCTTTGTTTATTTGCATTATTATACACGCCGTTCATATACAAAGTGATACGATTGACAGAGTAGAAAATGTAAAATTTTACATTTTAAAACGAGCACGTCCACATATAAGATAAGTATAATATGTAATACTATTTAGAATTTAGGTGTTATATATGAGGAGTTTGCTGCCCTCTAGTTTTATGGCCATATAAATCGCCCCCCATATATTAAAATAAAACTCGCTGTTAAAACGTGTGAATTTTAGATAATTTATCGGTTTGTGGATTGAAAAAAATAATTCCGTTCTATTTAATGTAATATGTTTTTGCGAAGTAATTTTATTTTAATCTTAATAGAAGCTATTCTTCGAATATCAACACTGAATATTAATTTTGAGAACAAATAGAATTTGTATGGTTTATTATAATAAATCATTAAAATTATTTTTTTTATTGTATGAAAGAATGATGAATATACGAGATCCAAAATATGAAAACTTATTGAAAAAACTAACGATACAGCTGAAACCAGCGTGTAATTTGCACATTAATCATGTGGTAAACAGCAAAAAATGCTGACATCTGTTTTTAAGTAGATTTCGATTGAAGTACTACTCATGATATAATTCTAATTAATAAATCGCTTGTTGCTCAAACGTATTATTTTATCAATAGCGTTTCTTGGATTATTGACAAGCTTTTGAAGCTCCTTAAAATAGCGTAAGTTCAAGTAATTTATACGTGGATTAAATTATATTATATTAAATAATTAATAGAGTGCGGACATTGCGACCAAATCGGCAGATGACTGCGTTATCTTTGATCGAATTTGGTGATAATTCATTCCGCTACGCATAACAGTTGGATTTGTATCGGTCTTGTTAATTGTTAATTGAACGCAAATAGCTAATTTTAAACTATTATAAATATATATAATTTTTATAAAATAAGCTTTTGAGCTTTTACCGAAGCTCTTCCCTGTGAATTTCCATTTTTATTATTTGTAAAGCGAAAGCCGAGGTATCAATTTCGTCGGGTGAAAATAAAACGATTTAGGAACCTCCGAGTGGGAACAAAAGCGAAGAAAAGAAAGGGCGAGGTGTAATCAATTGAACACTTTGTATCAAACGCAGATAATCGATTGGTTCCGAAGGTTCCAAACTCGATTCGTCCCGGTTTCTTTGCGCCAGTGCCGCTCCTCTCCTTCCACCCGATGAGGCGTGAACTTTTCAAATATCTAGCTATGCTAATCTTCGGTAAAAAATCGGGTCGCCGCCTTTTAATTCGCAGTTTCCCCCCACATTTGCATGTAATGAGCAATTGCGCCTATTTGCGGACTGTAACCGTTTGGCAAATACATTTCATTCTACGATAGTGGGTTGCACGTGTGCCAGACTTGTATCTTAGCGTTTTTTGCTAGAGGTCGGGATGTAACCGATTTGTAATACAAACCGAGCGTGGCATCGCCATCTGCAATCGTCCCGAGACGAATTTCACCAAAAAATACAAAACGCTTCATATCGTAAAACTAATTTGCATATCAAATTTTAAATAAAAAACTTATTGAATTACAATGTCCTTTTAATTGTACTCTTTGCCATAAGCATTTGCCATAAACAGTCTTTTCAAAAACTAACAATCGATATTCAACAACACTTTATATGTGCTGACTTTTCATTAAATGTCAAAAAAATGTATTTCAGTTTTTAAATATTATTTTACTCAAAAAATATTTTATGAAACATTTTTGCCCTCTTTACTAAGTGTTTTTAACGGAGTTATGATTGTTTTTATCAACGATAGCTAAAATATGAAATATTATAAAGAAAATAATATTGATCCTCTAAAATCAGAAAATAAATTAAGTTAATTTTTAACATTAGGAAAAAAATGCGAAATTATTTATACAGTGTAGGCCAAACTTTAAACTTATTGTATTATTAATTATTTTTTATTGTGAATATTTATTTTTCTTAAAAAAAAAATCCAAGACCGTGAGATAATGATAAGAAATGATAAGGAAAATTTTTGTAAATTATTGATTCTTCAATAAATTTGCCCATTTCCTATTCTGTACTTGGATGTTACTGAATCTTTGTCCATAGAAACGTTAAAGCATACCCAAATTAGCTGATTTTTGAGGATTTTTTTTTTTAAAGCAATATTTAATAACATCGACATTTTATTTATTGTATTTTTTACATCGTATATTTTTTAAAATTATTTTATTAGAATATTTAATAAAAATAATATGATCTGTATTTATAAGAGTTATGTAACTAATAAGGTGACTTTTAGGCTACCTGTATAAATTCTAAATTTTTTTTTAAAACTGGGTCTATCATATCTACAAGTTAGTAATAACCTACATTAGTATTATAATTAATTTAAAATTATTAAGTATATTATAATTTACAACCAATAAATATAATTTTTCAGATGAGGTCGATTTTTAATAATAGCGCATTATTATAAATACAAGACCCTACGGACTACGCTATTTCAACCTAATAAAAGCACTTGAAAAAGACCTGAGCAACGTCGAATGGGCGACGGCCAAATACAATGGAATGCATTCCTACTGCAACGGCGACGGCACGATTTGATTGAACACTAGTCAGCAAAGACAACACTACTAATTATCAGATAAATATTTATTAATTTTTAATGCCTAATTAAAATATTTCGAATGAAATATGGTTTCAGAAAAAATGTTGCAACGGTGGCTAATTTTTATATTTATTTGTAGCATAGAAAGGGTTAACTCGTATCTATTATTATTTATTTAAGAAATTATATTATGATGTTAAAAAATATAT
The DNA here is from genome assembly GCF_051122295.1 of Plectrocnemia conspersa. Classification (NCBI taxonomy): domain Eukaryota; kingdom Metazoa; phylum Arthropoda; class Insecta; order Trichoptera; family Polycentropodidae; genus Plectrocnemia; species Plectrocnemia conspersa. The sequence continues at coordinate 339,315 of NW_028277165.1, forward strand.
AAAAGCCATTTTTATCATGAGGCCTGGAGTCATTGTTTTCTCAGGGCAAATACAATGGAATGCATTCTATAGAATTCCAGTAATGTCATCACTATTTTTCTAACTAGATATTTATTATACAATAAAATATAGTCTGTTTCTGTTCCGAATCAACGTATTGGCCGGAGTCTGCTGCGGGGATCTGAGCCCGTGTTACCATTCTAGACCTTACGTACTACGCTCTTCCGATCTTATATGTGGCTTACTACGAATTTCGTATTAGCGATGGAAGTTTTGACAAATCGAATACATATATGAATCTATATTTTAGTATGACAATTAAAATAAACCGTAGATCGAAAGGTGCAGGTGCATAAAAAAATTTTCTGTTAATCTAAAAATTCTGAGGAACGTTTTCTGAGATTCTGGAAATTACTTGCTTTATCATTTACAATAAAAATTATAATTCAAACTAAATTTAAATATCTTGACTGAATTTAGCTCCATCAAAAATATATTAGAAAAAAGAAAAGATATAAAAATGTATAATAAAATTTATAAAATATTTCTTACACACTTTTATATACAGAAATCTATCTAATTCTTGCGACTTTTTCCGGACGGAACATTTGATATTACTATCGAAGTAAATTGATGTTAATGTAGGTTCGGTTTTTCCTCAATCGATAGATTCATATTTTATTTTTATTAAATCTTCTGTTGTACCTGACAGGCGTAACCCCGATGCGTTACAACAGAGTAAATCTGTACCAACTGATTAAGTTAATCAGATATAATGAATACCTACCAGAATGAAAGTCTGGGAATCGGTGACATCTATATTAATAATTATAAATTATTATGTGTTATGTAATTTATAACCAGTTGAGGCCGTTTTTTCAAAATTAGCGCATTTATTTTAAATAAAAATTCGAGTACTGCTGCCGTGGTTCGAACTCGCAACCTCAGAGTTGTTAGTTTGAGACGTTACGGACTATGCTATTCCGTCCTTATATATATAAAGAAGGACACGTGGATTAAATGTTGTACTAAATTTGGATTGATATTTGATTATGTTTCGATGTCACCTCGCCGATAAATCTCGCATTAGAGAGCAGAGAGAAAGCTGTGGCGAGCGGCCAAGGGCCATCTGTTGATTTTCAGCTGTAAAACAACATTACTGCTATAAATTTAAACTAATTTATTATTTATGGCCTTCGGAGTCTGCCGAGTTAGAAAACTGATATAACTCACCCTTTTCTAGGATAGTGCGTGGATGATATCTCCCCCAATTGCAGAACCGATTTCACGGATAATTTTTAAAATATCGTGTTTCGCGTTTTGTTTATGCTTTTTTTTGCCAAGGTGTCCCAGTGACCGGGTTCGAACCCCGACACGCCCTGTGACATCGCAGCTGCCGCGCAAACATCCTGCGTATCCAGGGCCGGATCTGCAGATTAACAGAGGGACGAATCCCCCAGTCAAAGATAACACGAATATATCATCCGAGACTTAAAAGGAACACGCGCACCTATTAAGTGTTAACACTGGAGGGACTTTTTTATGTCTCGATTTCAAACGACGAGGCTTGTACAAATATTTTGCTTGTGATATTATATTCTAGGCGGAGGTTCATTATGCTTTTTACTACGCTGTATATGCAGCTGGCTTAACACTTTAATTATCTTCTTGAATATTTTATAAAAAATAATAAAATCATAGTATATATGATGTACTTACAAATTAACCATGAAACCGCTTCTAATGATTTAGTAAGCAAAGAGCAAGAAGAGGACTCGGACGAATCGACTCGACAAGAGTGCACACACTCGACGATCGTTCGACAAATATGTGGAATATGTGAAATTACTTTCTAAGAACGGTTTAGTTTATAAATATTCGTTTGTGTGATTATTTATTAGTAAAATGTAAACAACAGATGCTTCGTTCTCTCATGAGACTTTTTGTGGACGTGTGTGCATTCACTCACAAAACGGCCTCTCGAGTGGATGAGTTTCTTCCGTGTTTGTATACATATCTTCTAGATACGTAAGCTAACCAAATATACCATGAGAGATAACCGCGTTTTTAAATCTTCAAGATCTCTGACATTTGCATACCTTACAATCTTAGAAAGTTGTATCATTTTAAACATAATCTTCAAACGCCTTTTCGATATATAGTTAAAGCGCACCTATGTTTTCTATTGTTCGTCGATAATTTTCTAATAAAAATCGCGCATACAGCGTTATAAATCCGATGCGGGGCCTTTGAAAGTGTGCTAATCGAATAATATAATTATGCAATTATGGCGTTACCGGTTTACGAAACCCGGCAAATGCCTTTCTGGATTATCCGAGTTAGGATTTGCTTCAGAAGTTGGAATTTCGCCGGGAGGCGATGCGTCGGCGGTTCGTCAAAACCATATGGACGATTCCTCCATATATAAATTCGGCAACTCTCTATATGGAATTCACTTTGTGCGGAACAGTCATGCGTCAATCACCGCAGCCTTATAATTATTTACAAAAAAATATATACTTATATATATATATATATGAATACGTCGTAGCAACAAGCAAACGTCCGACGCATAGAAGGTCAGCATCCTAGGGTAAACTTTGGGTTCTAAAGTGTCCAAAGTTAGCGCAACAATGGTTCGGGATTTCAATGTAATATTTTTTTCCATTGCACAAAGCCGTATCTTTACCTGGTTTACAATAATAAGCCCCCATAATAGGATTTTATAGGAAAAAAATACACACATACCTTGTGCAGCTTTGGGTGAACACATCATTATTTTCCATTCGATCGTAGGGAATATCGGAAATCGGATTAGTCCAAAATGTTGTGACGGATGGAGTAAATCGATATGTAACAATTCAGTCGGCTTAGGTCACGATTTGCGAGTAAACCAGTCACGTCTCTAGCAAATCTCTCTTTCTGTCCTGTGACTCCGACGCCGGATCAAGGGCACTGGGTTTGTTTCGTAACGAGCTGCATAATCCGAGCGACTGCCTCGTTTGTTTATCCATTTAGAATGCCATTACAGCTTAATGACTTCACTGAGACATTAGACACAATAGATACAAAATCAACCTCTCAATAAATTAGTTGCGTATTTTTAGATTTCTTAAAAAGGATATTCATTGCAGAGGGATTTATGACGCTCTTGAAAAGAATTGAATGCAGTATCATCAGGACCGCCAAGAGAGAACCCGGACCTTGGGAAAACAATGATTCCACGCCTCATGACAAAAATTGCATTTTATATATTTTTAACATCATAATATAATTTCTTGATAAAATAATAATAGGTACAAGCTAACCCTTTTATATTAGAAGTCCATAGTAATATCGGAAAGAATAGTTAGGGTAATATCGAAATGCAGACAGACTATGGAGCAATATGTGAGATATGATGTCAGTCTATACTTATTCTTCCACTAATTTTTCGGTTCGGTTCGGTTCTGCCCGCTTTAAAATCTCTCGGAAGTTGTCCGAGGTTACCGAGAACGGGAGGTAAAGTGGGGGTAATTCAGTCGACTTTGTCAGCTTCGAGCGCTTTCGAACATTGTCGGCAAAAGGACCGAAGTCGGAGCTGCTCTTTCGAGCGCGAGCGGTGAGATACTTCCACTTTCGCTCTCTCGCGTGTTAAGTGACGAGAGTGAGAGAGATAATGATATGGTGTTTCGCAAACTGAGATAGAACGAGTAACTCGGTTCAATTTCAGTATGCGCGTAGGCGTCCTATGGTTAACGCGCATGTCGAGCGCTGCATAGTGGTCACGTGGTCAATTTATAATACCACATGCTTATCGGGGACTTCAACAGACTCTTACTGACATCTTTGAATATTTTAGGGCACCAAAAGGGATTAATTATATTTTTGATAGTATATTCTTCTAACAGATATCGTTATTATATTTCTTTTCATATAAAATTAAATAATTAGTGGTACTTGATTTTGTTTAAAAAAATCGTTTCGAATATCCTTATGTATTTTCCTAGATCGGCTTATATAAATGTCACAGCATAACGAATTCTTATTTAGAATCGATGGCGACAAATTCTAGGATAGTCACACACGTTTTGTTCGTATTCTAAAGTATCATTTGTATGCCTTATGGCATTTTGCAAAAGCCGACAAAGATTTTGAGTAAATTGAATATTTACAACCGAAAAGCTTTCACTGATATCGTATTGGTGAGTGCCCACACAAACTTTTATAATTATCAGTAGCTTAATTTTAATAATATGACAATTTGAAAATTGCGATTATTTGGCACCTTTTTTTATTGCGCGCAAATATGCGGGATGTACGTGACAGAAGCTGCCGTCCGGACGGCATATGAAATTCGCGACAGTGTGGTCGCTTTCTCGAAGTCGTAGGTCTCGGCCGACTTCAGTTGTAACTTCAGTTCGGACAACTTCAGTGTAGTGCAGGCGTTAGGTTAGGTTTGGGTTTGATTAATCACCACGATATTCATCCGTGAGATTAGGAAATCTAGGTAAACCTAATCTGTGATGATCGATTCGAATTATAATTATATAATAATCAGTAATTCCGATCTCCATCACCAACTTCAACGGAAAGCGAGTGAGTGTTAAAAACACTGCTCACTACAAAAGTATGTAGCAGGAATATTCGTATCTAAATGCTTTGGTTTTTCTAAAAACTTTTTGTGCACAACAAAAATAATATATGTATTCTTATCTGTATTTATTTACTTAGTTAGTTGCTTGTTACACTAAACAAATATAATTAAAACATACACATAAAATAGTAAATATTATAATTTGCTTCTAAATTCCATAATTAAAATCCGATACATTTTTATTTTTTGCAGATTGTCCTAGGAATATTATATAAATTCACACTTTCCCCTGGCCTAACCCGTTATCTTATTTTTAACTATCCTTAAATTATTTCTATTTTTAGTATTAAATATATGTACGTATCTTTATTTCTCATAAATTACATTTTAACTTATACATAAATACGAAAACATATATCTTCAATATTTCTTGAATATCCAACCATTCCAATTTTTCAATCATACTTCTACGACTAGTAAATCTATTTTTATTTAAAACTACTCTTATTGCACCATTTTCTAATTTTTGTGACAACGTATTATCTTATATTGTTGCACAATAATTGAAGTGGGGCAATATAATATAATTGTAGATTATTTTTTTTTTGTACTGAAAAAAAATCTGCGTAAATCGAGACTTAGAAATTCATACAAAATTGGGAGATAAGTTACGAAAAATTCGCATAAAGCTAGCACATACAATGATATATGTAAATTCTCGTATATCAATACGAAAATAGCAGTATGGTAAAAATATTATTTATTACTACTTTACAATTACAATGTGTACTCAAAAATATAACTGAACAATTCTGTATAATATGTACGTAAAATAAAGCAGGATAACAATTTTAATGTTTCACTTAATCGCTGCTGTATTTTAACCTACTTTTTCATTATAATTAGTTCAAAATCATTATTCTGGATTAAGCCTTAGAGTTTTATATTATTTCAAATCCTTGTAAATTTTTTGATCCTGCCCGCAAATGATTTTTAAATCTCGCTGAAAATCATCACGTTCGAAGTTTGGATCGATATTTAAAACCATATTTTCAGATTTACGTATTCATTTGTTCTGTCAGAATTATAAATAAAACCGATATCATCTTCACGATACAATTTGTTGGTTTCAGTTACCAGAGTAATTATTTCTTCTTTGTTTATTTTTTCGTAAACGAATAACTGTCATTGTCGGCGTATTCTAAATTCTTATCTCAATATAGTTGTTAATCTTAGAATATTAATTATTTGTATGTGTTGTTGAAATTAATTAGTGGGGGCATGTCTTTAAGCCCATCATTGGCAGGTGTAACTGCATCTCGCATAAACATACGATTGCATATAATATTAAAAAATGTATTTTCTTGACTGCGTTCAAGCAAAATCGAGGTATGGGTTTAAATTTAGACTTACACGGTAGATACGTTCAAGAAAAAAATGTGTAAATCGAGGTATAGAACGAAAATTGCAATACAACGATCAAATAGTATAATATTAACGTGTATATTAACGTTTTTTTTACTTATAGAGTAAACGGGAAAAATCTTCAGCGACACGCGTGCACTTCATGAGCAGTGGAAGAGGTTCCAGATGTATGTCAAGTGCATTTGTACGTCGTCGCGCTACACGTGTGGAGAAATTAAAATAAATGTAAGGGTATATATCATTTTATTTATTATTATTATCTAAATAATTAATTTAGATAATATAGCTAATTTTAAAATTGAACAAATTTTAACTAAATATACATATAATACGTAATATAAATATGAACGGAAAATATTTCTTAATGCACAAAGGTGTTTCTTTATTCGATTTAGGAAACCCGCTACATTTTTATTTTTCCAAATTATCCTATGAATATTAATACAAATTATTTTCCTAACTATCCTTAAATTGTCTCTATTTCTAGTACTTAATCTATGTATATATTTGTTCTATATTATTATATTATAGTAAATACAGTGAACCTCCCTATAGCGTACCCCATATAGCGAAGTTTCTCATAGCATAAGCGGCAGTCCCTCCTATAGCGTTCCCCCGTATAGCGTATTTTTTGTTACTGTTTATCCCTTGACTTCGCTAGACGTATACTGTGACAGGCGAAACGCCGCCGCGCTATAACATTAAACTTATTAAGGTAACATATTACTTTCTAATTTATATATAAATACTAAAACATTATTCTTCAATATTTAAGCATATCAATCATACATGTACAACAAGTAAATCTATTTATATTTAAAGTTAAAGTTATACGTATTCAATACGCTGAGAAAAATATCCAACGTCTGTTGTATTTTCTATTCAACTTAACTATTTGCTATTATGTACTTCGACAAAAAAGCAGAAACGGATGCATGCTAAAGTGTTTTTCGGTACATTTACAATGAATTTATCATCTATGACGTTAATTTCAAACGGGCCTTTTAAAAAATTAGCAATTCACCGACTCAATCAATTAATCAAAGCAACCCCCGTCGAATCAGATTCCGGTTTGAGGCCCACCCACTTCCGTTCGGGTTCCCGCTTAGTTCAAAGTCCATCTCTGAATTCGAGCGCCTATGATCGATCACCTAAGCTTTCGCGGATCGGATTAGGAAGTCCCGAACTTTTCAAAGTTCGGTAAACATTCGTAATTGTTGTTCGGAACGAGGTCTCGTTAGTAGGGTCCGCATTATCGTTACAGAGGACACTAAAGTGGTAGAAAATTGCAAAGGGACCCCACTATAAATTCATGACTTCATCAAGCTAGGACCGAGCGATAACTCGCGCGCCAACTTTTACAACCGCTAATAATATTTTGCGGTCAACTCTTCGGGGAAGCCGTCGGACAGCTCGGCTTCTAATTTCATCAACGCTATATTTTTTATTCAAAGCTTATTGTGTGTCGATGGACACTAAAGCTATTCTACCGTTGAAATAAATTTGGAGCATAAAAAGCCTCGAAATGTATGCGAATTGGATTGAGAAAGTTCTCGATCTGGCGATTCGAGTATTCCCCTTTAGAAATTCACACATGGGAAATCATATAATATTTGTGCCAAGAATATATGGTAAAAAACTTTTTTTCCTTGTGAATAAAGGTTTTTTTGTACTCGTTTTATTGTGTGGCGTCATCGTAAAAGCATTAAATGAGTAAACACGTTTTATACGAAAGCATTTTATGTTTGTATATTGTTCTCTTTTTTTTTGTAAAGCCTTGATCGGAACAAACGTACATATTTATGCTTAAGTTTTATTATAAAAATAAGCAGTATGTTCACGTTCAAATCAATACTACAAACTATTATCATTTATGTTTATAAATATTAAAATGAAAAATCGACATCCGGCAAATCTGAGATCTTGTAATTCCAAACATAGTCAAATAATTACACAGTACACACAAGTTTTGTCGTATCGTATATTTTTCAGATATAATCAATCTTTAACACTTTTGCTTTGACAAAATACGTCAAAAATTAAAAATATATATATATGACTTTTTAAAGTAAAATGTTTTCACGCGTGCACCATTTGAAAAACCTAAAACATACATTAAGGACGCAACATTGTGAGAAAAATTGTCCGTTCCATTCTCAACGCTTGCAGCATTTCACGAATATATGTATATAAAAATTATATTAGGGAGAAAGGCCGCTATTTAAATTATATAACGCAATGTTTTCAGACAAGAACGGCGTTCCGTGCATATCTAGACACTTCTTATTTTATCTTATAATATAAGATAATGCCTATTTCTTTCACCCCTGATGATACGTCTTATTTTATCGCAATTTAAAAACGTTATAGCAATAATATACTTATATGTATGTAAACAAATAGTTAATATATATACTAGATTAAGTTTAAAAAACAGCTATATATGTTTTTCGTATGGATATTTTAGCAATTTTTATATGTTATCTTTAATTGGATATGCTCAAAATAAATTATGTTAAATTGAAATTCATATGTATGTATGTACATAGGGATCATCAAAGACACGCATTGACCGTGAAAATATGACTTGTCGCATATACAATAAAATTCTATTACGACTCGTCAAAAATGCATTGTAACAATCAGAGATATAAACTCAAAAGTATGTTAGCTGAAATGTGCCTATAGTTTTTAAACTCGTCAAAATAGACAAATCCAAGTCGTTGTTAATGCGCATTTCGAGATAAGACAAAGCAAAGAAACCTCAACCATCTCCACAAAGCGTATATAAGAACATATCGTAAATATAAAAATTACTTGCCAATCTTTTTATTGTTTCCAAATTTTATGGATTAGTTTTTAACTTCCGTTCGTTAGTTTTTAATGTATTTAAAACCAAAATATAATGGCAAATTCAAATTCGACATATATGTATATACTATTTCTACAGTAGATTTAAAACCCTTAAAGGCACATTGAATGGTATTTTTAAAGTAGTATATTTATGCAAAATTTGTGTGAAAAAAATTATTTATAACATGTTACGCGTTTCTATTGTAGATCTTTTTAGTGTTTGTTCAAAATAATAATCTTTTTAAGATTTTTTAATATAAAAATCAAACTTTGTATTGCACTTATAAATAGCGCATTTCATTCGTCAAGAACATACGAGTTCAAAGCAGCCGCTTCAACCGAATTTTACAGACGACGCCATATTTACAGTAACTATACAAACTGTACGTGACTCACAAATAGTTGCACTATAATAATAATTCATGATCTTCTATAAAATATGTTAGTATTGAACACTTTTAATGCTTTAAAACGCTAAAACATGTTATAAAATCAGATATGGCAATTGTTTTACTCATTCTGGCGTACCACAGGGATCTAATCTGGGTCCTCTGCTCTTCATTAAAGACATACATTATTTATTATATGATGATGATCTGAATCTATTTCAGATTACTTGCACAAATTTGGATTTAATCTCTTTACATAAAAGACATCTGTGGAGATATAGGATCGACAATCGATTACTTTTTAGCATCACAAAGTGTCTCTTTATCATATTAAACAGCTCCCCTTTCCTAGCAGAATTTTCTTGCAGCTTAGGCTGAGGTGTTTTAAGCATAAATATCTATATAAATTCGATGAATTGGGAGTGACGTTCGTGATCATCGATAATTAGTTGTCGAGGATGCTCGGTTTCGTTATGCGGAGCGCGTATCACTTTCCGTGTCACAGTTCCATTGTCTAGATCTAAGTGAAATGAAGCACTCGTTGTTGTCGGATAGGATTCAAATAAAATTTCTGAGATAATTCTACTAAAGGAAGTAATGGTCGTATCTGTATATACAGCGAACCCGACCCTGGGAAAAAAATGATTCCGGGCCTCATGAAAAAAACGGATTTATATATTTTTAACATCGTAATACAATTTCTTGAATAAATTTTCAATTATTATAGCATACTAATTATTATTATACAAATATGAAAATCGATATAAATAAATTAAAAAATATGTAACATAGATCTAAGGATATTAAAACGAGTACGGCCAGGGAACATAAGTATTTTTTATATTCTGTTTATGATTATAGCCATATATTATACAGCTAATATATTATATAAACATAAAGTATACACATTATTAAAATAATATATGAACATATAGTATTTGTTGAAATAAATAAATATTATAACTTCATCAAATTTTATGCCAGAACTTTTAAAGAATTTTAATGAGATTTTAACTAACTTTTTACTATCCACTACCAGTAAACCTATTTATGACGGTTTTGGTAAAAATCTTTACTGAAAATTTATTTGATTTATTTAAAGCCATAGTTCACGAAATAATATATGAAATGATATAATATTTTATCGAAAGTTGATTTCATACACCTAATGCAACACCAGAATTTCGCCTTGTGTCATATATCTTGTACAGTATTATTATTATAAAACTGTAAACCGCAATACCACACAAACAAATTACTCAATCGTCATGTCATCACTGTTTAGAAAAAAAAGTGATAAAAGCACAATTGATAATGGTAACGGGTGACATTGCTCCGAATGCATTAAACATACATGAAGATCGATTACGATCGGCATTATCGAATCTGATGATTAAAGAAGTCATCGGTTGAATCGAAAAGAGTTTTCCGGTTAAGGAAGGGATGCGCCGAGAGAGCGAGGGAGAGAGAGAGAGAGAGAGAGAAACGATCCACATGTGCGCTGGCGTTCAGTCAGTCGCCGCCGCTCGCGGGTTTCGGTGTTGTGCTTCGTCTTTCGTGATGTATTCCGACAGTTTCTGACACTTACGCGCGTGTGTTCTCCTCGCGGATGATGTGATCAAACCAGTGATAATACATAAGGTGCAGTGATAATACGAAACGAAAAAATATGGCACAAGTGCGTCTGTGGACCCTCGTAGCAGTTTTGGTCAGCCTGCTGCGATGCACCCAAGGTGAAGAACTTTTAAACATTATAAATATCCTTTCGATTACACCAAAAAAATTCCACTCAGGGTTATACGTATCTACTCGATTAGAAAAAACGTTAAATGTAAATCGCAAGTTTGTTTACATGGGGCGTTTGTGATTGTTTGCGTTTAGGCGATGGGCTTTTACATTAACGTGATTAAAAATGTATATCCTAAAAACCGTTCATAAAATATTTATTGTTCAAATGTGATTGTTATGATGAGTTTGTAAATGTCAATAGATATTGACAGACATTGATTTGTATGGGTAGATAGGGACAGGTCACTTCTAAATAATGTTATTAATTTTTTAGTTTTTAATTCTTTTTAACACCATTATAGTTTATAACACCATTTTTCATAGAAAAATATCCATCACAGTAGATTTAATACGATTTTTTTCATTGACAGTTACTATTAGTAAGTTACATGTAACAAAACTATGTACTGAATTTACTTATCATGATATTTACTGTATGTTTAGTTGTTGATTTTGTTTTTAATTTCACTGCATTTCATTGAAAGCATTTTACAGCAATATTTTTTCACATAATTGCTAGTTAATTACGTAGTAAATTTGCACTAAATATTTTTAAAATATTACTACTTCTACTCAATGATAACTTATTTAATTCCGGATTATAAAAAACATTAATAACTAGAATTATCTCTCAGATTTATTAGCATACGATCGGTTTATGCAAACATACGAAACTATTTTTTCGGTAAAATATTTTATGATACATATTGTATAAAAAATACAGTTAAATCGTCGATTAGGTCTAATTTCCCTTGAGTTTGCTAGTTATTTTAATAGTTGATCGAGCTCCCCAGAAATTGTATACAATAGCACTCGCATTGAATCTGGAACTGCGCTTCCGATGACCCTGCCTTTTCGGATGAATACAATGTTAATGCAGCGCTCGGTACACAATGCGTGCCCTTTTTCGGGCACTGCTTTTTTATTCCCAAAAAAACGCCCTTTGTCGCGCTTTTTGTCCGCCGACTGCAAAAAATGCTCCGAATTCGCTGCATTTTTCATTAGTAACCCGAAGGACAGGTTTGTGTGTTTGCTCTCCGTTTTCGACTTTCCGATGCGCTAATGGCCAGATTATCGCCCCGCGGGGAATAAACACTCGCTGAATAAATTACGCTTGTGATTTTTGCCCAATAGTCCAGTCAAATAAGGCGAAATAAAGGCTAAACCTCGGAATGAAAGATAACAAGCTGAAATTTTGCACAGACTTTCGTATTGATGTTCTAAGGACAGGGTGAAAAGTCTCATAAAATATCGTGTCTGCTAATCAAGATATCAAAGGTCAAAGGTCACAAAATTTGTTGTTTTTTTTGCAAATATCTCGCATTTTATGCGTCGCACGTCATTAGATGCTTTACAAAACTTGTAAAGCATAACATTTTCTACAAGTTTGGTTATAACATTTGTTTTGTATCCTTAAACGTTTTTGAGATATAGCGCCAAGAGTGGGAGGCGTACATCCGTTTATAGAATCCAGCGAGTATTTCTACCTGCTTAACTTGGTATAAGCTTTGAAAAAGTAAGCAATCGTGAAAAAAGTGGTCTCGGCAAGTCGTTTGAACCATAATTTTATTACTTTTTTTATTGTATTATTAGGAATTATGAATGAAATATTGCTCGACTAGAAATTTGTGCGAAAAAATTGAAAGAGTTGAATGATGTCCTTACGGAGTATGTACCAGATGATAAGAAGATCATTTCCAAATTAAGAGAAAAATATTTAACTGACATTATAATTACAACGAAGATTGGATCATTCCCTATTTTTTCTTTTCGCGATGCTCAAGCTTAAATTTTATCCATAGCTTGGTATGAAAATAAAAAAGGCACTTCGGAAGAAGAACACTTGCGCGTAGTGGAAGCTGCTGCGGCGATTATTAGAGAAGATATTTGATCTTCTGTTGTTGAGACCAAGTCCTATCCGCCCCCGAGTAAAATATTAATGAAGAAATTCCGAAAACTTTATTACATTTTCTGCAAGAAGTTATTATAAAGAACAGAAAAGGAAAGACGGGGCATTTTAAAACGAAATACACAGCTATAATGACTTCCATACGAAAACGGTCCTTTTCTTCGCAGTTATTAATAGGCCTATCTGTATTTCTTCATAGAAGAAATACAGATAGGCCAAACATCCATAAAGACTTTTGGATGTTTTGTCAAGTTTAGGTTTTTTCGCTTCATATAGTGATACTGTAAAATGTTAAATTTCAGCTGTTTATCACCCACAGCCTCGTAATCAACCATCAGAGTCAAGTGCCTTAGTACAGTATGCAGCGGATAATGCAGAAAAATATTTATACTCTTGATGGCTATAATACTGTTCATATAATGGGAATGATAAAAATAATAACTTCAAAATCTGAAGTTATATCCGATGACCGCATAAAGAAATTTACAACAAAACCAAGTGCAAAGGAGTTAGCAGCACTATCACATATACCCCTTCTAGTGTATGAAAATCATGTCGTACCCGGATTGAGCATGAGATTCAAGTTCGAAATTTTAATGATGTAGAAGAACTAACCGAACAAATATTTAATGTAGTTGATTTGTTGTGGATGTACGGAAAGTGGAAAAATATCTCACCGTTGCCAGGGTGGAATGGATTTATTGAACAACTTACAAAAACAATGAGAACTTTGTAACTTCTCGGATTCTGTTTCTTACTTTTATTCATCATCCTGCGAGTAATATGGACACAATTTACGCTACATTACAGTGTACTATAAACACTGCCAAGAAACATGAACAAAGAACATGCTTAATAACTTTTGATCAGCCGTTGTACATAAAAGTACGTGAAATCGTAGCAGCTTCAGATGCTAACTCAGACTTGTCCAGAGTAGTTGTGAAACTAGGAGGCTTTCATATGCTTATGTCTTTTATTGGATGCATAGGGTATATAATGAATGGAAGCTGAATCAAGAAAGCTCTCAGTACAATTTATGCTTCGAATTCTGTCGACAAAATGTTGGATGGTCACGCTTTTGCAAGAAGTATCTGAGGCCATACGCTATTAATTTTTGCATTATCGATGATGATTTTTGAAGATATGGAGATTGAAAGTTATAATGCTTTAGATGGGTTCATTCAGCAGATAACAATTTGCGATGTTTCCTATGAAACTGTGGAAAAATGTGCAGGTAGCTCTGGCTCCGTAGTTCACATAGCGTTATCCTATAAAGTTTATAGGATAACGCTATGTGAACTACTACATCCGTTTATAGTATAAACGGATGCGCGCTTCCCACTCCCCGCGCTATATCTCGAAAACCATTAACCATACGAAGAAATAATTAAAAAAAAAAACTTGTAGAAAATTTTATTTTCTATAAGTTTTGTAAAACATCTAATGACATGCAACGCAAAGGAGGTGAGATATTTGCATAAAAACGATTTTTATGACCTTTGACCTTCAATATCTTGATTAGCAGACACGATATCTTATGAGACTTTTTACCCTATCTTTAGAACTCCAAAACAAAGGTCTGTGCAAAATTTCAGCTTGTTATCTTTCATTCCGAGGTTAAACCCTTATTTGACTGGACTACAACGCCTGTCGGAGATTTATGGACGAGTTTCAATATTAGGGGGTTGCTCGATGCGACCTATAAATTTGCGGTCGCATGTGTCGTGCGGATCAAATCTATGCAGTTCTGTGAGAATTTTTTTCTATAACCATGTGTCGACCAATTTGTCTGAGGAATTCTCAAGAAAAAGGTGTTTCGGGACGTCTGAGAGAACTCATTCATATGCTACCGATATCCATTATTCAAATACAAAACTTACTCTTCACGTCATTTTAGAACAGCTGACAATTCTAATTAATTCAAGATTATATATGTATATACAAAAGAGTTGCCTTATTTGAATGATACAGTCATTAGATTCACTTAACAAATAGATCGCCATTAAATATATTCGTTTGATTAACAGATTTGACCGTTCAAATATTTTTAGAAGTATCGGTAAATAACTGATCAAATAAAATATATTGGGCAAGACTTACGTATAGTCCATCCTAGATGTTAACGCTCATCATCATTGTGTTGGAAATAAGGGTGCGTATACGCATGCATGCATACATATATATTTTTCCGCGAATTTGTTTACACCGATAGAAGAACGTTACCAATACTAAATCAGGGCTGTTTTAAGGGACCATACGTTAGAAATTGAATTAAAAATTATAATGCGCTATATTTTTAATATAAATTATTGTCATGTTGTGGTATTTTTCAATCATTGAAGCAATTCCTGTAATATTCTATTGGTATTTTTTTTAAATATTATATTAAACAGATATTCAACTTGGAGAGTGATTCCAAAACTGATCTCAAGTTTTTGAGTTAAATATGTATTTTAATAAACAAAATAAGCAGAAAAGTGATATTTTACATTTTCACATGGTCCCCCTAAAATATTTCTCACCAATACTATACCGATGAGCGTTCACATCTTGGACGGAATGTATATGTCTTTGCACTGCAATGATAAACTATTTTGGGCCTGAGGACTTTTAATGGTTAAATTAGATCAGTATACAAATACTTCTGTGATTAATTTATATTACATAAGTATGTGCCAACATCGTTAGTTGATAAGTCTTTTGCGGTTAAATTTTATTATCACATATTTTATAAGCTTAGAAAATGATTCACAACCTAATATTTAACTATTTTATATTTTAATAAAGATTCCAAATCGAATATTTGAATATTCGTAGTATTTTTTAATGAAATATTTTGAAAATTATGGAAAAAATTTGACTTCTCAGGATTATGATTCTGGTGTGAAATACAACAAAGGCAGGAACAATGAAATCAAAGCTAAGGACTAATTTAAAATATTAAACGTTTAATGCTTTGTTAGTTTTAAGTAGATTAATATAAATATACATTTGTATGTATTATATTATATATAATATAACGAACTTTAAGGACACGATAACTGTCGCACCTTTACTTTAATGACATAAAAGTTTTTTAAAAACAGACTTATTCGCTATTTTATTTCAAAATGGAGGCGATTAAAATAAATACAGAAGGCAAAAACGTTATGTATTAAATATTAATATATAAAATATAATCAATATATTAAAATAAAAATAAAGCTCGGCTTCGTTATGCGGAGCGCGTGTCACTTCTATAATTTATTGCTGATTCACATTCTGTACAATACGCTAGTTCATGGGCTCCATTATCTGAAATTTAAAAAATTGTGATATCTCCACAAGAGTACGGGTCGTATCCTTATTTTAGTGCCT
Organism: Plectrocnemia conspersa; assembly: GCF_051122295.1. Lineage (NCBI taxonomy): Eukaryota > Metazoa > Arthropoda > Insecta > Trichoptera > Polycentropodidae > Plectrocnemia > Plectrocnemia conspersa. Next base: position 355,612 of record NW_028277165.1, read on the forward strand.
TTTTGCTAAAAGCGTAGTGATACAATTGCATTCTCGGCGAAGTCTACTCAATAAAGCGATTTCCAAAAATGCTAAAGGGCGGTGCTGACAATCCATCAATGCTGCAAGTTTTAGTCACGATCGCGACCCTTATTCTTTCCCGTCGCGGCCAATACGTTAGGGCTCGAGAACACTCCTCTTGCACGAGCGATCCAACACATTGATGTTTTTGGCGAAGGCTATGAGGAGCTTTTTTAAGTCTTAAGTTTTGTCAGATCTGTAGTAAAAAATAAAAAAATATGTAAAATAAAAATAATTTAGGAAAATCTCATGCTTATTTTGTCATTATGTATTTTATAACGAAATTTGGGGGTACGATTGCTGCCGTTTTATTTAATTATATCGACATGAAACATTTTTTAAAGTAGATCTTACTATATAAAATATATATCTTGGCAAAGTTTGCTTGCCAACTTGATCAGCCTTGTATTAAAATTGCGACTAATAAAAAGTAAAAAATTCGAAGCTCTGGTAAAAATTATCTTAGAGAAAAATGTTAAATAATGAAAATTAAATTTAAAAATAAATATAAAAAATGTTTTTTTTTTTAAATTAGCATTGTTTAAAAATCATTTACATTGGTATGATAGACTTACAAATTTTTACTTAAAAAAAAGAGAAAAATACTAAGCAGTTGGAATTAAAAGTAAAATATATTTGACAAACAATTACATATATTTAAAATTTTCGATGTGTGGATTTTTCCTTTTCCTCAATAATTCGGTCAAAAAAAATTATAATAAATACTTGACTATATTTTACACGTACTTATATTTCAAGAAAAAATATGTATAAAATATAAAAATCTACATAATTCTTGCGATCTTTGCCGGGCAGAATTTTTTTATGAAATATAAGCGTTTTTTAGAACTTTTAAAACGTACTTTTCATATTATAGAAACTATTCAAATATTGTTAGTTTTATTATTCGATATATCAATAAATTATATAATATATCACTTGTAATTTTACATGGTCACCCTATCTTGGACGGACTGTACATAGTTAGTAAAAACAATGTTATTAGATATTTTATTTACTGTTCATTAGACGTGCTGATATTTTCTCAGTAATATTATTGTCTATTTATCCGATTACATTAATCTCTAAAAAAAATAGTCTACACTTAAAAATAATCAACGCTATTATTTTCACAAAAATTTTAAGAACAACGGACTATTTCATGTCCAAATATGAATGGGAAAGCTTTGAGATGAGTTAGAAATAGACGAATGTGAATAGGAAGGATGTAAATAATAAAAAAAGGGATTCGAAATTTGTTTATTACCTAGAGACACGAACTATTTTATTTAATATGATATTATTAAATATTAGTACCATCTTTAGTTAAATGGTTATATGAATATGTTATGCAGTTTATCGTGCATTTTTTGTATGCATTTGAAATTGCGCACATGGTATTCAATATGTTAAAGGAACCCCACCCCTTTCGTCTTATTTAGAATCCTAATTGCGATATTTTCTCTCTCTTGAATTAATTTCTGCTGTAATTAAAAATTGAGAAGTATGAATTGTTATTTTTCGTTGAAAAGGCTTCTTTTGGATTTGAACGGCTCGTGCCGTAAATTTGCGGAACCACCCCGCATATTTCCTCAATAGCTCTACCCCTTCTTTATGTTAGCGTAGGGTCGAAGTTAGGTAGGCAGTATATTTTTTTTATAATATTATAAACAAGCCTCGCGTCCGGATCGCCATCGACAGGTTTATCTTTATTATTACCGAGGCGGTTTCTGTCCTTTTGGGGTAAAAAAAAGTGAAGTAAAAGCACGCACGTGCACGCGGTATTACTCGTTTTTAATGGGCCGCAGGGCGAGGACAGGTAACTCACGTCGCGATATTAGTTTCCAGTTATTACCGACTAGGGTTACTCGCCGTAATTACCTAGCGTTCGATCCCGATCCTGATCAATCAGGCCAGGTGACGATGGTGGCTCGTTTTAGCCGGCGACGAATTTAACGGCGACGACACATGTTGGCACTCAGTCAAATCCTCGGAACGAGGGATCCTTTTAAATTAGACTTCTCAAAACAAGAGCGACCATTGTTCCTTTATTCTTCTCGGCGACGCTAGATCTGCCTGCATTCTTGATGAATAACACTACACAATTTATTATACGTATGCATATATACATTTCAAAGTATAATTCCGCATATCTTATCTTTGTGGGAAAAATGTTGTAGTAGTGTAATCTAAGCGATATAAATCACGGAATGGCTCAATCCGCAGACAGATTCTGTTATTCATGATGGATATGATTGAATTATGGCATCGTAATTAATGTTCTGTCGGACGATCGTGACCTATCGAACGCTATTTCGTGAACGTCCCAAATTATATGTGTTTTTTTTTAAAACTATGATAATTTTTGGGCATCTTACAGAATTGACCTTTTCTTATTATTAAACTACTATGAACCGTCTGAGTCACTTTGCAATTCCGCGGGCGTTCGATCTGGAACCACTTTTTTACGACATAAAACTTCGATATCGGATTCGCTGCGCATAGATTGAGATTCAATCTGGAGATTGGTTTACTTTTCGCGAGTCTTTCTATTCAGCTGAATTTTCCTGCAAATTCTGAAACAGTGAGTTTATATCGAATTAGATTCTTATTTAGAATTTAGTAGTTTCACTCTTGGTAGGATGTAAAAGATCTAATGGTCTTTACAAGTTCTAATGGTATGCTACTTACAATAAGCAGGCCTGCCTAGATGGGGGGGGGGGGGGGACAAATTCCCGGAGCTTGACTGAAAAAATCATAGCAAGAATATATTTATAAAAAAATTAAAATCGACCTCAAATAATGAATATGAACTAAACCAGTTGTTTGAGATGCACAAAAATATATACTGATGTATTTCAGGTATAAGTTTATTTTGCCTTTTTTATACATATTATACAATAAATAAAAGAAGCGGAACATTGCCTTCAAAAGCACCCACTTTCTATGTATTACTTTCACAATAAACATTATTAGTCAAAGGGACAGATTATAGTTTTTTGCCGCGGCTTGTGCTATTTTTTTTAAAGCCGTATGTCATACTTGACTGATAGAGTACGCGATCTTCATTCCGTCGCTTGACACTCGGCTGTCCTTGCTGTTGTCACAAATGAATATAATTTTTATTAACACAATTATTTTTTGCAATTTTACTAGTACTTTTTTGTAGATAGTTAAAATGCTTTATCGCGTGACGTATTATCCTTTTTATGATTAAATAGCTTGAGTTCAGTCCTTGTTAAACCCGACAAAACTAATATAAACCAGTGAACTAAAGATGTATTTAGAAATTTTCGAGAATCGATTAAATAATTAAGCATTATATTGTTTAATTCGTTAGCGTCGGGACACGCATATTTGCGTCATTCATTGTACAGATTTTAAACTATATAATAAAAAATACAAATATGATAAAACAATTTATTTTTAAATTATTACAATTAATATATTTAATTATTTCATATGAAGTAGTCGATTTTTTTTATTATGATATAAAACAATTTTAGTGCTCAAAAATGTTTTTATAATATCTCTTAAAATATTGAATTTCGTATTTTGGCGAAAAAGGTAAGGGCATATGGCAATATTTCCAAACCTTATTCATTTGAAGTATGAGTTCTCGCATTATAGAATGATTTATGATTACTTTTTTATTCACGGTTTCAATTTCGACAGGCTTAAGAAACGATTGATGAATAATCCCCATAGAATAGCACTATACTGTCATCATTATATTTCTCTGTTGTTTAACCTGCTGTCTAACTATTGTCTATTCTGGTTATTGTATAGAATCCATTTCGATACGTAAATAGTTATTGTTTCTTGGAAGTAACGAAGAACTGCCTTTCGGTCAGTTCGTGCGGTACCCATTAATATATTTTTACATTTTTATGGAATTCAGATGTAGAAAACGGTTGCTCCGTTAATTGTGTGTATATTAACTTCAAAAGTGTTGTTAAATATTTTTTCATCAATAGCATATGGAAGTCGTTTATTGGACGAATGTCCTCTGTCTAAAAAATTGATATTTTTTGTAAACTGCGCCACATACTATTTCAGCTTAAACTCATACAAAAAAAGATAAGTAATTTTTGAAAAAGTCAGTCAGATTACAAATAAAAAAAAACGGTTCAGTTAAGATCTATTTAAAAAAGTGTTTTAATGTTGCATTTATTATAGAACATTGTTGACCTCTTTATTTTTTTATATACAATTTTTTTGGATTTTGTTTATAGGCATTACATTTTTTATCAACATTCATATAGATTATTTTAATGTTTTGAATAGACGCAATTCTTAAACAAGATCAAGGCCGATCAATATGTTTAACAAACTTAACTGATATATTTTATAAATATGTTTTATTTCGCTATACTTGAAACTACAATAATGACTAAATTTTCAACTGAAACCCGCAAGAATTAGTTTTCTGTAAATGTGACCAAAATTTTAAAATTTATATTATCTTTTAATTCTTATTAATTAAAGTTGTTTCGTATTCTACTTTTTTCTTTATGATTATTTTAACGGGGCTACGATTTTTTATTTTTTAAATTTTTAACAAGATGGCAGATCATATGAGCTAATGAATTTAGTCTATTATTAGGAAAATTTTCATGTCGATATAATGAAAGGTATAGTATTTAGTCTGAACGTCTTATTCCAATAAGCAACATGTTTTGAACGACATACTTATTTTTCAATGGTACTCAAATTGCTATTGAAAAAATGTTAGTAGTGACTCGAACTATATTCGAATAATCGTTGAATTAAAAAATAACATAACAAGGAATTTAATGGTTGTTCCGTAGAAGGGAATTTGAGAAAATTGGGGTATTATTAATAGGCATTTTATTAACAAAAAGCTTGGCGAAAATCGATCATGCGTTAGATTGCCGAGTGCAGATGGTCGATAAAACATAAATCGTCTATGACGCGTTAATGGAGGTAAATTGCTTCGCAGCCGTGGGTTTTCATTAGAGTTGATACATATTAATGAGTGACAAGACAGGTGACTGGAAGATAGTAGTGACCCCGCGAGAGATAGAGCAGTGCGTCGACCCATATGCGTGTGTTCTCTCGCTAGATAGAACTTTGGCCTCAGATAAAGGGTAGAATTGGAATACCGAGAGTCGCCATAAAACACCGCTTCTGGGAAAGATTTCGCTTCGGAGACATTAAAACGTTTTCACGCCTCGACTCATCGTCACATTGTTCTCTTTGCATGGGGAAAAATTTGTAATTTTTTCATAAACGCTGACCGCAAAAAACGCCGCAAAGTGTCGGCGTGGGACGACGATCAGCCTTTCTCAACCTGCATATACGATCTTATCTTTTGGAAGGTAGAATCATGTTTTTGGGAGCCATTACTATCCATATCTGTTTACCGGACAAAAATATTTGCTTATTTGCAATTTATTTAATCACAAAAATTATGCTTTTTACTTTATATTTTTATATAATTTATTTAGGGTATACTCTGTACCTGTTCCAGGTGTTGGGACAGCTACCTGAAAAAAAACACACCTAAGAATGCAATGACAAAAGAACGAATATTTTGCTCTATCCTTGTAAATAGTATTTAGTTAATTATTCACAACTTTCATTCACACAATATCAGTTCTCAACATATTTTTAATCACACAGAATTTACACTTTCCTCAACAAATTAAATTAAAAATGTAAAAATTAATTGCACTTGTAATTTTACATGGTCACCCAATTATATTTTCTCACCAATACTGTGACGATGAGCGTTCATATCTTGAACGGACTGTACACACCTTCTAAAGTAGTCGAAATAAAAATGAAAATTGGCTCGCTCTCGTTTCTCTCTCCGATAATGTCATCATTGTCATCTCGATTCGTCGAAATCGTCAAAGGCCAAACTCGTTTTAAAGTTGCGCAACGTTTGAGGAGCGGTGGCGCCGGCCAGTGTTAATGAACGGTCTCCTCGTTCTTCCCTTTGCGCGAATTAACATCTTCATCTTGCGTAGGTGGTCTTTGCGTGATTAATTCGCGCATACCCTTCTGTTATCGCCATAATTCATGCGCAGTCTCTTAATTAAGATTTGTCGCCGTTTACGGGATAAGACCTTTTTTGACATACCTGACATCATAAAAGAGCCGCCGAATCTATAAGACCGGTGAGAAATTTTCACACTGCAATAAAGGCAGTAATGAAACGCAATTTGTCTTGCTTTCGCACCAAAGCGTATTTCCGGCCTTGGGCTTTTGTGTTTTGGGTGCAGGGATCATAATAGCTCGCTATCAGCCAAATTTACATTTTATTACGTTTCCTTTGTACGAGCCACGTTACATAATACGCAACATCGATCGTGAGCTGTGAACTCATCATCAGTCGAATGTAACATTTATGTACATCTTACAAATTTAAACGATTATACGTAATTCATCTCGCTTAAATGAACCAAAACACTATCGTTTTCACTGTGGGGACTGGTTTAAGTTGGCTACTTTGGAGTCGCGCGTTCTCTGGCAACACTGTATGGCCAGGGGCTTAATTTGGGACGACTTCTTCGTAACAATGTAATTATTTGTGCTTCACCATTCGCTAAATCAATACGCCGAGAAAATGCTTTTAATAAAAAAAATATAAAATGTAAAAGTATCGTTATTTCAAAATATTTCACTATCTATATACTGCGATCGTGTAGTTATTGCCATTTAGTAAATCTGTATAACTTTTGGCTCGTTGACATTCGACAATGCCAATGATGAGAGCCACAATAAGTTCTAAATCGGTAAAATATGTATCTTTACAGACACGTATTTTAAGCATATATTTTACCATTTTGAAAAAATATTTTTTGCATACTTTGTGTATGTAAATTTGAAAAAAATAGCATCTACTTCCATATTTTATGTTTTTAGCATCTATTCGCAAATATTATGAATTTTAGCATCTATCAAAAATTTCTCAAAATACATAGGTCTCTACTAATATCTTGATAATTAAAAATCGTAGGCGAAATGTTTATTACTTTACATTTAGGTGATGAATACATTTCGATTAACTTTTTTTATTATACATCCCGTCACCATCTGTCAGCCTTCTTACGCACATCCGTCAAACCCTAACTTATTTTATAAGTATGCATTCATAAGTTGCTCCACTTATATTTGGCTTTGATATGGTATCGATCTGTTAAAGTAGGTTAGTCGTTTCAATATATTTTATTCACAAAAAATTATTATTTATTAGATAGATCTATGCATACGTATGTATATACATATGTAAATAAAAATATATGAAAGAAAATAAAAATATATTTTCTCATCACATTGATTTTTTTTGTCGCTTCTCGAGACTTCAAAATTACTATAAGTCTAGAGGAAAAAAGTAAAGAGTTTACAAATGTTCTATAATAGATTGTAGGATAATAAAAACAACTTTTTTTACACACTTTTACGGACAGAAATCCACCTAATTCTTGCAAGCTTTGCTGGACAATTTTTTTTATTTGCAAAAATAATCTATATCTCTTTAGACTTTCAATAAAGGTTCTGACCATTTTAATCTGCAAATACCCACGATACTTATATTTTTTAAGTATGCCCACTCTTGAACGTGAGCCAACATTAAAAATATATTTTATCGATGATATCGTAAAATAAATTGCAGTGTTTTTATTGCTACATTCGTGACGCATTTTGATGCGTGTATCACTGCACGCCATGGTTACCAACACTTCATGCGCCATCGATGACAGTAAATTGAAAATGTATTTAGATTCCCAAAAAATCAATTAAAATATATATTTTTTATATTTCTGTTGTTAAATTAAACAGTTTTTGAAGACAGGATAACTGCCTTAGCTTAAATCACACCGACCAAAATTCTAGAAAAAAATAATGAGGTTAAAACTTTATTTAATAGAAACTAAAATACAGTAAAAATTAAATGAAAATATTTTTTCACATTTTTTGATGACTGACATAGTTAAAATCATAGCGCCATTTTTATAACAAGATTTGAAAATATATGCTAAATTCTCAGACCATCTTGTTTCAAAATGACGCTAGTCAAAAATATATAAAAAAATCGTAGCTCTGATTAAAAAACTCTAACGTCAAAAATAATATATATATAAAAAAAATTACATAATTCTTACTACCTTTACCGGTTGAATTATTTTAACCTTAACCCGATTTATTGCACCCCTTTCGACTTTTTAAAAATATATTTGAATCGACTAAAATTTGCCTTGTTGATAATCTAATTGGGGAATATACAATAATATCGCATTATTTGCTCATTGTAATTTTTATAAAAATTTTCCCCACACAACACAATATAGACATATTCTAAATTTTTAATTATATAGATTAAATAGATATATCCTTAATTCCTATGACTTCGAGAAGTATTATTGATACTGCACACTGACAAATTTGATTCTGACCGTTAAATATAAATCATTAGCGTTTATTATAAGTAATGACCATCTATATAAGTTGGTTAAAATGCAGAACAAATAAATCTTAGTTCGATTAAAATACAAAAAAAAATTATAAGTGTAACTCCAACTTATTATATCGAAAGAGCGTATCACCCGGGGTAAGAAGAGAAATCTGCGCACGTATCACTGTATACTTAGGTATGTAAATGTCCTTTGAAAGGGTTCCGAGATCTTAATTGCACGCAATACGAACGCGCTTTGTGCTCCGTATAATAAACGCGGAGGTCGCCTTTTGTCCGACCTAATCTATAAGATTAGGTTGTAAAAGACCCTAAGATTTTTTGTGCTGCATGTATTTCGAGGCAATAAAGCAATTGTCAATAGTCTGCGATGACTTTCTGCCTAAATTTTATTGCCGAGCTTTTATTTTTATTTTTACAACCGCCGTCTTTGTAAGCAAAGGGCGATAAAAGCTCCAACTATTTCTGCGCATTCGCAGACCTTGTGAATAAATTCGAGGAATATTAAAAAATCGCCCCATAATGGAGAATAAAAGCGAAAGGGATTATCGAGCCGTAGAAAATCCTCTCATTGTTCGCATCTAACCCTAAAATAATATTTTTAAAGGCGCTTTCCTATACTAGACGCGTGTTCATTGTTGTTTTTTTTTCAATCAAGCAAAAAAGGGGAAGCCGCTGGTCGTTCGCCCGCGTATATCGATCAGAGAACTAGAAAATAGCTCTTAAAACACTCGAGCGTATATTTATAGAGCGCCTCAGCATGTAACAATTCGGTTTTATGCAGTGGCACTTCCGGTCTCTTACACTAATTCTACATCTGTCCAAATCGAAAGCTCCCTATGGGGGAGGGGAGCGCTGCCGATTTGTTAACAAATTGGTCTTCGCTTTGTTCAAAGGGTTAAGAACACTCGAAAAAGTACATAAGCCATACATCCAGTTAAAAGTGAATCGGTAGTTTTCGCTGGAAGGAGTGTTGTAGTGTTTGCGCCGCGTGCGCTTTATTGTGAGCGAGAGAGTTCATATAACTGGTCCCGAAAGGAACCCTTATTCACAATTCTCCGCACCCTTTGACCCCTTCGCTCTCTACTTTTCGTATGTATGCATTTCGTATACGCTCGTATTACCCGAGGAGACATGACCCAAATAGACACTAAGGCGCAAATGGCGCACCTAGCGTTTCTTGCTTTATATTGTAATACGAGACAATCGGTAAAACTCCTGGAGTTTATCGACGTCGCGAGTAATTAACTTCTAGTTTAGAAACTCATAGTTATGACATATAACGAAATTTGAGGATACAATAACTGCCGTGGTTTTTATTACTTGTTTAAAAAATAGTTCTTACAAATATCTTAAAGAAAACATTTAAAAATAGATATGTTATTTATTTTATTTGTGGGGTGTGAGCCCGGGCCCTAATAAAAAATATATAAAATGGCAAAAATGCCATTTTATATATTTTTTATCGTTATAATATAATTTATGGAATTAATAATAGGTACAAGTTAACCCTTTCTATGTTACAAATAAATATAAAAATTATCTAGCATTGAAACATATTTTCTTATTGAATTACTGCAGAAATGCAAATGATGTTTATAGTGACCCACTGCTTCTATCGAGTGATCCTAGGCACACCATTTTTTAATAATTCCAGATGTTGAATGAATAGGTATTTGGTCGTAGAATACAAAAATTGTCTCTTTTCAAACCATTACCTGATGTTTCCGAAATAATAAAATAGTTTTAAATTATTTAATGTCGAGCAAATCTCGACATTGGAGTTGCTGGTAAAACAACCGACGTTGAGTCCACCTCGACATAGGAGTCAAAAGGGCTAAGTATTTTAGTCGACTTTATCCGTCATCTTGTCTGAAAATGGCAGCTATTCCATACAAAAATTTCCGTAAAGCAATAATCGACTCATTCAAGTATTGCTACCCAGATGGTTACGGGGTGCAGTGGCGTAGCCAGGATTTTGTAAAGGGGGGGGGGGGGTGTTTGTCAAGAAAAAAGGCAAGATAATTTTTGAAATTTATATTTAATTCAGATAAAATAACCGGCCGCGCTCCACCAAGGGGAGGGATCCAGACCCCTCCCCTTCGCTACGCCACTGACGGGGCGTATATTAAAAGGAAATTTCTTTATTAAAAAATTATTCAGTATAAAACCGTTCACAATTTGTTAAACCCGCTAGCTGAGAACAGCTATGCAGATTTCTGTTGTTCTTAGACCATACATTGAAACTAGTTTGTTTTTCAGCACAAAGCTGAATATTTGTCTATCTGTATGTAGCAATTAAACTTTAATGCCGATATATTATTATTTAACCGTTTGTATGCCACGGATTCTACGGAGAATATAGTGGGATACTTCGGTCGAGTTCAGTTCTGCCCTCTCTAAAATCTCTCGGAACTTGTCCGAGGTTACCGAAAACGGGAGGTAAAGTGGGTAATTCAGTCGACTTGGCCAGCTTCGAGCGCTTCTAAACATTGTCGGCAAACGGACCAAAATCGGAGCTGCTCTTGCGGGCGCGAGCGGCGAGATACTTCCCCTTTCGCTCTCTCGCGTGTTAAGCGACGAGAGTGAGAGAGATAATGATATGGTGTTTCGCAAACTGAGGTAGAACGAGTAACTGAGTTCAATTTCAGTATGAGCGTAGGTGTCCTATGGTTAATACGCATGTCGAGTGCTGCATCGTGGTCACATGGTCAAGTTATAGTAACACATGCTTATCGGGGACTTCAACAAACTCTTACTGACATCTTTGAATATTTTAGGGCACCAAAAGGGATTAATTATATTTTTAATAGTATATTCTTTTAACAGATATCGTTATTATATTTTTTTTCATATGAAATTAAATAATTAAAAATTAATTAGCGGTACTTGATTTTGTTAAAAAAAAATCGTTTCGAATATCCTAATGTATTTTCCTAAATCGGTTTATATAAATGTCACACCATAACGAATTCTTATTTAGAATCGATGGCGACAAATTCTAGGATAGTCACAGATGTGGTGTTGGTATTCTGAATTATCATTTTTATGACAAAGATTTTGCGTAAAATAAATATTTATGACCGAAAAGTTTTCAATGATATTGTATTGGCGAGTGCCCACACAAACTTTTATGATTATCAGTAGCGTTATTTTAATAATATGATTGCGATTATTGGGCACTTTTTTGATCGCGCGCAAATATGCCAGCTACACGTGACAGAAGCCGCCGTCCGGACGGCATATGAAATTTGCGGCAGTGTGATCGCTTACTCGAAGTCGTAGGTCTCGGCCGACTTGTAACTTCGGTTCGGACAACTTCCAGAGAATATAGTGGCACATATTGACATGAAGGTTGTTATAAAAATAGATCTTAAAAATATCTCAGCTTAGTTCATTAGTCAACATTATCCGTAAGGCTATTATAAAAAATTGAACAAATCATAGGAAAAAAAGAATCTGCAATCTTGTTTCAAAACGATGGGTATTAAAAAAATATCATTGCTTCTAGAAACATATTTTTTGCAAATAAAAAAATCATAATACCGTTTAAAAAATCGTAGAGAGTAAAGAAAAATAGTTAAAAATATTTTTTAATAGATATTAAAATATTATAAAAATTTAAATTATTGTTTACACACATACATATTTGCTGGACATAGTTTTTAATAATGTATTCATTCGATAAGTAATATTATAATAACCGCAATATATCATAAAGTCATTTAATAAGATAACAATGTTATTGAACCGTACAACGTAATTATCCATAATTGAATCGCTTTATTTTGCACATCGTTTAACTCTCGAGTTTAGTTAGCTGTATCATTATAATCGACCGGGAAAGAACGGAGAGGTATTTTGATTAAATTTCCTCTTTAAGCGATGATATAAAATAAAGACTAGGTTAGGTTAGATTAATTTGGCAGCCACCGAGCTCGGATTGCGGCCCGAGGGCATAGGAATACGTTTTATTAATCGCGTCTGTGATTGATCTGCGACGAGCGTGATGAACGTTAAAAAAATGGGCAAAAAATAAATTGCTACCATTAGTTGTTTGCCGATTTGCATTTCTCGGCCGTAAAAGCGTAATCGCAGCAGTAGGAGAATCGATTCGAAGCAGAACGTCCGGCGTAGTAAATTAATCATTTGACCCTCCGGACAGTTACGATCCTCGACATACGCCATAATACGTCATACTTTACGGAGGAGAGGGCAAAAAAGACCACGCGAAGCGTTTCGAAAGGTCTGCTTCGGATTAGTGAAACGGTTTCGAGAGCTCGTGTAAAATAGACGTTTTGTTGGCTACATTACACAAATTGAATCCAATTTATTTCCATGTACTACACGCCGGCCCGTGTTGGCTTCGACAGAAAAAAACACACACATGTGTCTCCAGACGTTTGCAGGTAGTTATCCGGACCGAGGGTGAAACGAGTTTATAATGCAAAAAAATGTTTTCAATCGCAACAAAAAAAAATGTATACAAACATTGACACGGTTCGTGAGTCACTCGTTATCAATTTAATTACCGCAGCTTTATTTTTAGATGTAGTTATCGCACGAGACTTTGATTGTAGTAGAACGCTCTGTGTACAATTGCTGCAATCAAAACAAATTTCAATGGTTATTGTAACCGAGAGAATTGGTAACCACAACGTCCTGGCGTTATTCATATGAATTTATTCGAGTGCGAGAGGGTCTTTTGTGTTCATCTATTGAAATATGTTTAGCGGTACTTATTTATATTTTGATAAAATTATGAGTGGGTACATAAACAATCTGAAGCATGTTACTACATTTTTATTGTCCACTACAAATACATATTCTCAAAAATCCCGACATTATTTTTTGGAGGAACCATAGAAATTATAAATTCATTATCTTATATCTAAAGTAGTTTCGATCGTTCTCGCATGTTTTATATATTTTCGAAATACTTAGAGCGTTATATAGTTGATTTCTTAAACTATCTGCTTGTTCTGATATCTGTTTGGAATTTTTTTAACTCCACGGTTAATTTTATTTTTATTTGAAGCCGAAGGGGTGTGACTGTGCAGTTAAAAGAGATACCGGAAAAACTGTTTATTTTATTACCATACATATATAAATTATCATATACATATATAAAGAAATATAGATACCGAGTTGAAATGACAGGTCATGGATGTCGAAGAGTCTTCGCTGGCTTGTCTTTTTTTCTTCTGTGACCAAATGTCACATCTTCTATTATAATGCTGGTTCGAGACAGCTTTGGCGAATCACAGATAATAATATTATAGAGCCAATTGTATCGCTTCTTTGACATACACCCACAATGTGTTTACGCCTAAAGAGAATGGCCAAACATGTATTATTTCACGCACGTCCTTTCCAAATAAAGATTAGTTTTCGGTGGTATGCCTTGGGATTTTTAGTCCGTGCAATATTTTCAAATATAAACACAATCATTTTAACTATTTTTAATCCTAAAAATAAAGGAGTTGATATTGCATGTTAAAAGTTTTACTAAACTTTAAATATTTACCACGTATGTGATATGGATAACTTTTGATTATATAGCGAGAAAGATAATACATCTGAGGTTTTAATGTTATATTGACATAAACTTATTTTACAAATTGATCGCGTTAGCTACGTTTTTCAGTCTGATCCACCATCACGTTTCAAAATTAAGCATATTTAAAATAAAATTCGTAACTCGGTTAAAAAATTGTGCAATATTTTTTTGGATCATATTGTACATATGCATGTATGTACATATGCTTACATATGTATAATATATGGGATGTAACGATTTTCACTGTTTCAATTTTTTACAAAAACAAGTAATGTTGCTTCTAATATTTATTGTTAATAAGTTATAAATTATTAAAAATATGTATTGTGAGGCGAAATAAATGTAAAGCTTGTGGGGGCGATTTATTTGGCCACAAGTTAGGCGGCACTCTGGTAGCACTGACGTGGCGGTGGCGAGAGTAATACTTTTTCTCTGGCGACCATGACGAGAGTACGACGGCTGGCGGGGCCTCGTCCATCAGCCTCTTATTACTTGTAACATGTAACGAGTTGAAGCGGTCAAGTCGTAGATTGTCGTTTACGCTTCAATTTAACTTTTTCTGCAGTGCAGGTCGACGATTTGTAATTTGTAATTATTACAAATCATCGACCGGCACTGCTGCGCTATATAAATAATTTCAATAAACACTGTGTCTAATTGCAACCAAAAATTATTACACTGTGCTATCTAGTTTTGATTAAACAGATTAAACTGCATATTTAATATTACGTATTTATTAATTCCTGTAATTAAAGATGTCACTAATATCATACAAACTAAATAGTTTATTTGATGTAAAAAGTAATATCCTTCGTGTCTCTTTATTACATACACATTTTGAGTCCATTTTCTAATATTATATTAAAATCTCATCACCATCTATCGACCTTTCTACGCACATTTACCTTAAAAGTTCACTGTTTGACACTGCCAAAACGTTGATTATTATAACAAATCGTAAAAAATAATTAAAATAAAATTATCCTTGTGCATAAAAATTAAAATTATAACATACATTTAGATATGTCATATTATTATTTTTTTGTTGAATAAATATAAGATATTATTTAAGAGCAGAAGTAGCGCATTATTAAAGAATTTTCAATATATGTTATGTACATAGATTTCAATTAATTATTACGATATTCATCCGTTAAATGAGAAAAATGATCGATCGGAATTATAATTACGCGTTTAAAAACACATTTAGTTCCACGCGTATAGCGCGGTGCACTTGACCTACATATGGAACCTCTCCCAATGCCCATGCAATGTGTCTTGAGAAAATTTTTCTTGTTTAATTCATAATTTAAGGATACGTTAAAAAGTACACGTCAGTATTATTCGATGGTTTTATTATAAATTTCGTTCTATGCCTCGATTTACGCGATATTTTCTGGAATGTATCTACCGCTTCAACCGAGAGATTATTTATATATATCTCCCAGACACGATAAAAATTTATAAAACACTAAGATGCATATGTGATTTTAACGCAAGTGTTTTTAAAAAAATAAATAATATACACATAAGCATACGTTGCAGGAAAACGAGTGATTTTTATATTTAACTAATGCGTAATATAGCAGTTACTTATCTGAAGCAGTTTTAAACGATCCTTATTATTTTTATATCTATGTACTTTTACAGTTAAACAAATAAGCGGAAATTCGAATAATACAATTATTTTGGAGTTAGCAATTTGCATAAGCCGATTTGGATAATATCAATTTTTATAAGGCAATTTCGAAATAATTTTAAATAACGTGTTCCCAAATTCATTGGATTATAGCTAAAAGTATTTATATATTAAATATAAATTTTATAGTGTTGTAAATGTTAGATGACTTACTGTTCTATTTATTATAATTGTGAAGTAATATCTTTTATACGAATAAAAATATTTTACTGTGCATTGAACTAGATTTATGCAATAATTTATTTTGATTATTGTTTGAGCCATAGCATTCTAACTTTCTAATCGAATTTATTGGGAAAATATGGAGAAATTCAATCTAATGATTTCGGATTGCATAATAATTCCAAATTTAAAATAGCTTTAGGATTTTATAAAAATACTGTAGGTATGTAAATCTGTTTGAAAGGACCAGATCGACGAAAAGTGCGGTTAGATTCGTTACCCTAGTATTTTACGATATCGTTGCGAGCGAAAAAATATAAGTCGTTGAAATTTTATAGCCTCGGTAGAAAATGTAAATTGGGACGCAGGTAACGCTGGGGATTTATTCGGCAGGGGTTAATTTATACCGGGTATTTCGCATGCATACATATTGTCAGAGGGCTAGAAAAGGCACGTGTGTATATGTGCGTTTAAACCGAGGGGTCTTGTTAACCGCGCGCGTTGGGATCCTCAAAATGGCCGACACGTGCGGAAGGGTTAAGGACATTTTAACGGGCGCGCACCTTCGGGATTGATTCGGTGAACGATGCATCAAGGTCGTCGAAGGTCAGCCCGTGATCGATGCCCGTGATCGATCATTGTCTATCGCCGCTGATGAGGTCGGCCGCGACCGCTTATCTCTACTTAACCCGAGCTGAAGATCTTATCGGCTCATTTAGCAAGAGCTAATCCCCGAGCAGCGGCCGATGCGTTTTTCTAACATCTCGATAATGTCACGAGATGTGATCGATCATTGCGGAGAAACTTTCACGTGCGGACTTTTACTACCCATTGTTGTATCTCTTTATTATGAATACCATGATATTGTATTTATCTTACGCTTTGATAGCAATTGCGGTTGATGTTATTATAACCAGGGCCGCCGAGAGCGAACCCGGGTCCTGGAAAAACAATAATTCCGGACCTCGTAACAAAATGGCACTTTATATATTTTTTAACATCGTAATATAATTTCTTGAATGAATAATAATAGGTATGAGGTACCCTTTATATGCTCCAAATAAATATAAAAATTAACCACCGTCGCAAAATATTTTCTGAAATTGTATTTTAGGCGAAATATTTTAATTAAGTATTAAAAATATCTACTCATAATATTTATCTAATAATTAGTCGTGTTTTCTCTGCTGCTCAGTGTTGCCATTCTTTCACTTCAGAGTTATCATTCCAGTTATTTATAATATATTGTACTTTTTTTGTAATGCAGAATCTTTTATTTATAAAATAGCAGTCTACCCCCCAATTTTTCCCTCGAAGAAATAACTTCTAGTTTGAAATGAAACACATTGAATTCTGCCCAATAGCCTGGATTATTATTATATAAAATGACATAGATCGTTATCCAGTTTTCTGCAATGTCTACTTATCTAATAAGTTATACCATTAATATTGGTGACTCAAACTATCAGATCCAATAAGTAAGTTGGCAAATTAAGCAGCGGATTAGATGGAAAAAGCGAAACGCTCTCGCGTGAGGCATTGTGACAAGATCTATCAGAGAAAACAATTAATCTTGCAATGTTTTGACACATACGCTAAAACTTTCCGCTTTGTTGATAACCGTCGTAGAGTAACAATTTATTTCGGGCAGACGCGTAATATTCGTGGAATAAATAGCTACTGTTTGTTTGTTTTTGATTTATATGTTTGTGTCGTATTAGATCGATCTATGTGTAATACATATGTATACACATAGATATGGTATGAAATACGTATATTCATCGCTGACGATTTTTTTAATAAAAATTCTTATTTTAATGAATCTGATTATAATGTGGGGGCTGTTTTTTTCACTGGCAACACTGACATGGCGGTTGCGAGAGCAACTCTATTTCCTGCACTAAACTCTCTAGAAGTTGGGCAAGGTTGGCCAAGGACGGAGAATATAGTGGGTTACTTCGGTTCTGCCCGCTGTAAAATCTCTCGAAGTTGTCCGAGGTTACCGAGAACGGGAGGTTAAGTGGGGGTGATTCAGTCGACTTGGCCAGCTTCGATCGCTTCCGAACATTGTCGGCAAGAGGATCGAATCGGAGCTGCTCTTTCGAGCGCAAGCGGTGAGATATAAATTGAATATTTGCGACCGAAAAGTTTTCACTGATATTGTATTGGTGAGTGCCCACACAAACTTTTATAATTATCAGTAGCGTAATTTTAATAATATGACAATTTAAAAATTGCAATTATTTGGCACATTTTTTGATCGCGCGCAAATATGCGGGCTGTACGTGACAGAAGCCGCCGTCCGGACGTCATTCACGGCTGCCGTCCGAAAGGCATATGAAATTTGTGACAGTGTGGACAACTTCCAGAGAGTGTAGTGTAGGCATATGGCTGATCATGACGAAGTATGGTTACTAACAGTGCTTCGTAAATTCATAAAATGCAATAATATAATTATTACATATAATTTCAATATATAGCAGCGGTCCAATCCGGCAAAATTAAATTAAAAATGTATTTCTGGACTTAAATATAAAAAATGCATACATCTTACTAGGCACTGAATGTGCGTAAATTGTAAATAGATGGGCGTCGTTAGCGTGAAAATATTCAATTTCCATTGCATGCTTTAAAAACTTCATTCAACTCCAATCTAGCTTTATGCATTAGTAACGGGCCAATCATCGTTCCGTCGAATCCGACTATAGTATAATAAATATAATGCGAGTATAATCTGTCTATTAACAACACGCGAAACTATACCGGCGGATATAATGCGTTTATGAAGCGAAGGGCGGTCCGCCATCTTGTCATTAATGGCCCCAATGATCCGCGTAATTGATCGGGGAAAAACAATAAAATTTCCGCGGCGGATTTAATCGCGTGGGTTTTTTCATCAAAGCGGCGTAATGGGGTTTTTAACGCAGGTGAAAAATTGTATTACGCCAAATTTGCCCGAAATAATATGGCGGCCGTAGACTTGGACTATGCCGGTGTACAATGGAACTTTTCAAATTCGCAATTTAACCGGAAAAATTGCGGCCGCTTCCCACTGGGTGTTCGTTATGTTCTATTCAACTCAAATATATAATAAAATGTGTTGATAACATATAATATAAAATAATAAAAACGTATTATTTTACTCGCATCAAACTTCATGCGTTACGCAAGGATCTTGATGTTTATTATATTGATTTATTATTTTTATATGATAGTATTATATGCAGCGCTAGCCTTTTATTAATATTGAGTTTGTCTTAAGAACCCCGTCTAACCCAATTAGTCGATTAATCTTTTATTAAAGAGCGAATGCAGTTCGCGAACACCTTGTGACTTTGGGGCCGCAGACCGGAAAATGAACGAACCGGTTCCGGGGGGAAAAATTAACTTCCGTTGTCTGATTAATGTCGGATAGACAGGCTTTTCCATGGACCGTTATTCCGCCAGATTTCGCGCTGGCTACACAAATTGAAACCGGAAAAATTATACCAACATTTGGAGAGCTCGCGTTTCGATGCGATTACTCTGAGCAACGCGCGTGTCGCGTTTTCGGGATTAAACCGAAAATGACCGGAAGTACTGCGATTCGATGACCGCCGATCGACAGCGTTTTTATCACGAAACATTCGTTGGCTAATTAGGGGTGTCGTTACATTGCCCAGGTTTTTCACGAGCGCGCAATATTTTTTTCACCCAGACAATTAAGGGAATTTGTGTAATTATGTTCTTTAATTTTTTCGCATCGCCCTTTTTTTCGCTGCGCCACATCTACCCTTACTTGCTGTAATTGCGGCCCGAAAATCTCGGTTATGGCCATAATATGTTTTTTTATTCCTTCATTTTTTACCCTTTTTATTTTGTCTATAAGCACACATTTAAATATAGAGTACTATTAAATGTCAGTTAAAAGTGTATAATAGAAATAACTTACATATATACAAATTCCCGGAACCCATTCTCATTGAAAGACCTGACTGGAAAAAATCATAGCAGGAATATATTTATAACAAAAGTAAAAATCGACCTCAAATAATGTACTGATGTATTTCAGGTATAAGTCCCTACAGCCCTTCTTATACATACAATAAATAGTTGGAGCGGAACATTGCCTTCAAAAGCACCCACTTTCTAGAAAGTACTTTCACAATAAATATTATTATTCAAAGGGACAGATTGTAGTTTTTTGAGGCCCGGAATCATTGTTTTCCCGGGGTCCGGGGTTGAGGTTCGCTCTCGGCGGTCCTGTATATATGTATAGCAATAATTGACAAATGTCTTTTTAATAAAATTAAAATAAAAAATGACATGTATATGCTGCGGTTGAGTTAAAAATATATTGCTTACGCCCTTAAATGTCCATCACAATGACTCGTAACATGTGAGTGAACAATTAACTAGTGAGAACGAAATATTTTTTTCAAGTGATAATATATTTGATTAACTAGATTAAGTCATTTATATATGTAACAATTTTATGCAAATTGCTTGCTTTATAGATATTTTTCTATAGAATATTTTTATTAAATTCATTAATATTCTTAACAAAAATATTATGTTTCTTTCAAAATTATAATTTTTATTGCTAAAGTATAAAAAAATAAATTACATATTTATGTAAGTATATAATAAATTTATTATATATACTTATTATTACTTAAATTAAACTTGTATATACTTTGGTTGCTCTAAGAATGTATTACTAGACGAGTACAAAAACGCCACAAAGCTAACACCTAGATGACTCGTGACATGTTTTATGATAAATTAACTAGTAAGAACGAATTAGTTTTTTTAACTGAGACAATATTATAGTTGGGTTATATATATATATATATATATATATATATATATATATATATATATATATATATATATATATATATATATATATATATATATAT
Source organism: Plectrocnemia conspersa (assembly GCF_051122295.1). Lineage (NCBI taxonomy): Eukaryota > Metazoa > Arthropoda > Insecta > Trichoptera > Polycentropodidae > Plectrocnemia > Plectrocnemia conspersa. The sequence continues at coordinate 376,437 of NW_028277165.1, forward strand.
ATATATATATATATATATATATATATATATATATATATATATATATATATATATATATATATATATATATATATATATATATACATATATATATATACATATATATATATATACATACATATATATATATATATATATATATATATATATATATATATATATATATATATATATATATATATATATATATATATATATATTAAACTTTTATGTAAATTGTTTGTCTAATAGATATTTCTCTATTAAATATTTTAAAACAAACGATTTTTTAAAGTATGGCAAAAATATTTTATGACTTTTTTGTCTTAATTTTTAGAATAAATTATAAATATATTTGTTTTACTATAATATTAGAATACCCTCAAAGCTAAGTAATTCATTATTAAATAAACCAGATTATAGTTATATAATATATCTATTTTACACCTTTTTCAAATATATTTTATCTAATATCTTATATCTTTCTTTCGATTATTTGCAAATTTTCAGTAAAATATTTTTTTTTTATAATGCTAATGTATTTTCTGACTTATTTTTGTAATAATAATAATAATAAATTATGAATATATAGGTTTCACAAAAATAATACGTTTCTCCCAAAATTAAAATATAATTTTAATTGATAAAATATCAAACAAATTAGAGCAAAAATAGTAAATTAATAATTATTTTACATTTTAGCATTTTTTTAAATATTATTATCAATGAAATATGCTCCATTTTTATCATAATGCTTTTATTAATATTTATATTCATATTGTAGATATTTTTGTATTGAACATTTGTATAATTTCAGTAAAATATTTTTTTTTTAAATGATTAACGGATAGAATTTATAATAGTATAAGTTGCCTGTAGGTATATGTAATGAAAAATATAATATATGTTAAATTTATAAATATACTCCAAATTTAAATACTTATTAACTGCCCCAATATTTTTTTAATTTAATTTAAAGCCTAAGAATAATATTGTTGTATTTTATAAAAATAAAAACAGATAACCCGATAGTAAATAAAATCTGAAGATTCTAATGGTTTTTTAAATACAAAAATAATATTCTCATGCGGAAAAAGTGATATGAAATCGAAAAATACTATAATTTAATTAAATATCGTATATATTGTAACATTGGCGATTTTTTGTTGCAACGCACTCATAATCTTGCGCTTCGCATTCATAATATCGCGCTCATATTCTTTTAAATTACTTCTGTTTATTAAAATGAATTAAACATTTTATCTTCTTGTTAATGTTTATTGTAATTAGTCTACTAATGCGTTACAACTGTGTAAACATAATCAACAATTACTAAGTGAGTAGTGAAAAATCAGCATATAAATTAGCATTACAGCTAACAATCGATATATGTATGTCAATATTTTATTTTAATTATTTATCACTTAGTGAAAAACTAATCGGTTTTTATTATTATATAATAATCTCTAATTCTTATTTCACAAATATGATAAAAATCATATGGGATTTAGTCCTTGACTTAAAATAAAGTAGTTTGGTTCACGTTTAGGATATTTCAGTACAAAAAATATATTTGTTCAGGAACTCGAATAATATGTTTGTACAAGTAACTACAACAGTAGTAAATATAGATAATAGAATATATAGTGAAATACTACATTTTTTATTAATTAAAATTGCTTATAAATATTAGTGTTATCGACTGAATATTTATAGAATCAATTAATAAGTATTTGGAACATAGCAATATTGTTGATATATTTTTGTTTTTGCGATGCATAATAGATTAGAAAAAATGCCGCTGAGGCTGCATAATCTGTATATACCTTTTACGACAAAAACAACCGCAATTGAGTTTTCCGTTGAGAATTCAGCGTCGAAACGGAAACTTTCGGTTTCGGGCTCGTTCCCAGAAAATAATAAAAAAATAAAAGGAGTTCGCACGCAGGAAACCCTAGTTGTTAAGGTGGAACGTTTTTCCTCCTTCCTTTTCGTAGCCGTGCAACAATATCGCATCCGGGAAAGTGTACCGTCATCCCGGTAATTGGATCGGACCGGAGAAAAAAGGTTCCACGGCCGCATGTAAAATAAATCATCTGACCGTTTGTCGCTGCGGCATAAACGGGAGATGGAGGATAAAGGAGGACGCGCGCGACAAACCGCCCTTAATGCGAAAATGTAAAAATAACATCGGATAAGAGTGGACGCGATAAGGGATGCGATTCTCCCGTTTTGCGCGTGTGTGCTTATAATATACACTTTTGAAAGTGTCGACATAAAACTTTAAACACGAGGCGATAAAAATGCGTTACCGTTCACAATAGATAGTACCTGCGTCGCCAAGACGTGTTAGCATTCGGGGAATTAAACTTTATTTATTCGTGGGTATTGTAAGTTGTTAAAATGTTACACACACAAAGCGTTAAAATACTTTTTAATACTCTGCTTTTGATATCATCTTTGGGTTTTATTAACCCTTAACGGTACAAAATGCCACATTTACGACCATCTCGACGAACAAATCGCACATGTACGTATCATGTTTATGGCGAGAAACGTTTGCGGCAATTTCGAGTACTGTTATCATATCCATATCTGTTATATGACAATCTTGCAACTGGATATATTCATCTTCAACAACATTTTTTTTATGTACCTACTATGTGTTTTACAACAGTTTTAGTTATTCGAAAAAACATATTAATTCTACTAATAAGTACTAATATTAGTTGGCTGAAAAATACACCATCTGGTTTAAAAATTGCAGCTATTTAAAACTTATAAAAATTCATAACTGCGTTTAAAAATACAATAAGATTTTTTGCGATTGTTTGTTTTTGCTTTGCTTCTTGATAAAGCATTATGTTTACATATTAGTCTGTTGATTATGATACTTTCACAATTATTTATCAAAAATGATAAAATTAATATTTTTTATAAAAAATGATTTGATATGTCTTATTGCCTGCACTACACTCTCTGGAAGTTGCCCAAGGTTGGCCAAAGACGGAAATATAGTGAGTTACTTCGGTCGAGCTCGGTTCTACCCGCTCTAAAATCTCTCGGAACTTGTCCGAGGTTACCGAGAACGGGAGGTAAAGTGGGGGTAATTCAGTCGACTTGGCCAGCTTCGAGTGCTTCCAAACATTGTCGGCAAAAGGATCGAAGTCGGAGCTGCTCTTTCGAGCGCGAGCGGTGAGATACTTCCTCTTTCGCTCTCTCGCGTGTTAAGTAACGACAGTGAGAGAGATAATGATATGGTTTTTCGCAAACTGAAAAAGAAAGAGTAACTCAGTTCAATTTCGGTATGCGCGTAGGCGTCCTATGGTCAACACGCATGTCGAGCGCTGCATCGTGGTCACGTGGTCAAGTTATAATACCACATGCTTATCGGGGAATTCAACAGAATCTTACTGACATCTTTGCATATTTTAGGGCACCGAAAGGTATTAATTATATTTTTGATAGTATATTCTTCTAACAGATATCGTTATTATATTTTTTTCATATAAAATTAAATAATTAAAAAATAATTAGTGGTACTTGATTTTGGTAAAAAAAATCGTTTCGAATATCCTCATGTATTTTCCTAGATCGGTTTATATAAATGTCACACCGATGGCGGTTTATATAAATGTCACATCGATGGCGACAAATTCTAGGATGGTCACAGATGTGGTGCTCGTATTCTGAAGTATCATTTTTATGCCTTATGACATTTTGCAACAGCCGACAAAGATTTTGCGTAAATTGAATATTTATGACCGAAAAGTTTTCACTGATATTGTATTGGTGAGTGCCCACACAAACTTTTATAATTATCAGTAGCGTAATTTTAATAATATGACAATTTAAAAATTGCAATTATTTGGCACATTTTTCGATCGCGCGCAAATATGCCAGCTGTACGGGACAGAAGCCGCCGTCCGGACGTCAAACTCAAATGTATTCAATATTTAGATCCAAAAAAAATATAGTTGGGGTCAAAATTCTTCAAATATATACCACTATTTAATAATGTCATCATCAATAAAATGCTATTAATTAGTATATTTTTTTGTAAATTAAAAGTCATGCGTCAAATGTAATAAAATGAAAATTGTAATATAAATCACATGATAATAGTTACTTATTATGGTTAAAATACAATAATATTCTCAAGTAACTCATATGTATAACCTAAACTAAAGGCACAAAACTGATACAGAAATGTTTGTATAATTGAGTTATTATAGTTGCTTTCATTTGTAAGCATAAAAACTAGATCCTATTGAAACATCAATGAAACGATAAAAACGGTGTATCACCGCGTATTCGAAAAACAAACAAGTAGCGAGGATTTACGACGTGTAAAAGAACTGGTTATCGTTCTCTCGAGAATCTCAATCTCTCGTGTCCACTTATGTCTGAGGAAACGTTTACAATGCTCGCTCGAATATTTTTTGCAATATTTTCATACAGCCGCGAGAATTGCGGAAAAGCTCGGTGCGGTACTTTTGTGAAAAGTCAATTCGGCGCGAAAGCTCGAAATTGCGTTCGAAATAGAGAGAAGGTGGGTTTGTTTAGGTTTTCATCTCGGCGGAAAACCTACTTGCACTTTCGCTGCAAAAACTTTCCGCTCTTTGTCTCGGAACGAAGTGTATATTGACTCTTCGGATAGGTGCTTTCGATACGCCACTCCAATTCCCGACGGACACTCGAGCGCTCTTCTCGCTTTTCACTCTTCCCCCTGAAGGACGCATCTACATACGCCGTCGTTATTTTGCGCTAATTCCAAGATCGAATCTCAAATCAACAAGTCATCTTTGAAGAGTATCGATCTTGGGAATAAAATGGGGTCTTTTATTGTTTTTTCACAATCGCGCGTGGAAACTCGTCCCCTTCGCAGGGGAAAGAATCTAGTTTTACCCAAGTTTTTTCTTTCTCCTCTCCGTAATCCAATTCCGAAGCGTCGGCGGGGGATCATTAAAAAGTAATTGGAAATTTCCATGGTGGAATTCGAGACTTTTTGAAACACGCCGAGACTAATGGTGCATTTTCCTCTAACGGTGCATTTTCCCTCTTAAACTTCGCTTTCGGGGAAATGTTACGATCGAGGGGCGAAACTGCATATAAAAGCGGAGTTCAGACACGGCAGTATGTTATTCTATTAAATCGGCAAGACGTTGTAAAAAATGCAAGCCGGCCGCAAACCCTCCGATGCAATAAATGCAGCGAATTGCATTTTCCTGCGGAATCCTCCGAGGATAAGGTCGTAAACCCCGAGGTCTCCTCTATAAGGAAGTGGATATACGAGCGACTCCTTACGCATGCACCTTCGAGAGCGTCTTGCCAGAGGTCGACAAACGGCGGCCCGAGGGTGCAATATCGGCGAGAGAAACTTCGATAGGGAAAGGCTCTTATGACGGTACAGCTTTTCATTCCATACCTGAGATTGAGAGGTTTAAGTACGCTTAACACGTTTCGAGCTTCGCTTCGACTTCGATTTTCTTCGGAATTCTGCCCCCTCGTTTCAAATCTTCAACTATTTTCCAGTAAAGGATTTTTATGATATGCTTTTTTAAATCGGACCCTTTTCTCCAAGTCTTTTATACGTTTCCTTTGACTAAGTTTGGACAATTGAGAGAGAAGGCTTATTCTAACTAACATCTCTTAATATAAGAACCTCTCTAATGCAGTGAGATTATTTCTTCTGGGTGACCTATTATAAGTGAGACAATTGTAAATATACTTATCCTAGTCATGTTTCTTTGGACGAAGCTCTGGATAAAAAAAATAAAAAAAAATTGCCATTGAATTTTTTGCATACGACAATTCGTAATTTAAATTATATTGACATGAAACTTAAAAAATAGTCTGATTCAGTTTGTTATGTCTACACTACACTCTCTGGAAGTTGTCCGAAGTTACCGAGAACGGGAGGTAAAGTGGGGGTAATTCAGTCGACTTGGGCAGCTTCGAGCGCTTCCGAACATTGTCGGCAAAAGGACCGAAGTCAGAGCTGCTCTTTCGAGCGCGAGCGGTGAGACACTTCCCCTTTCGCCCTCTCGCGTGTTAAGTGACGAGAATGAGAGAGATAATGATATGTTGTTTCGCAAACTGAGATAGAACGAGTAACTCGGTTCAATTTCAGTATGCGCGTAGGCGTCCTATGGTCAGCACGCATGTCGAGCGCTGCATCGTGGTCACGTGGCCAAGTTATAAAACCACATGCTTATCAGGGACTTCAACAGACTCTTACTGACATCTTTGCATATTTTAGGGCAACAAAAGGGATTAATTATATTTTTGATAGTATATTTTTTTAACAGTTATCGTTAATATATTTTTTTTTCATATAAAATTAAATAATTAAAAAATAATTAGTGGTACTTGATTATATCCTTATGCATTTTTCTAGATCGGTTTATATAAATATCACACCATAACGAATTCTTATTTAGAATCGATGGCGACAAATTCTAGGATAGTCACTGATGTGGTGTTCGTATTCTGAAGTATCATTTTTATTCCTTATGGCATTTTGCAAAAGCCGACAAAGATTTTGCGTAAATTGAATATTTACGACCGAAAAGTTTTCACTGATATTTTATTTGTGAGTGCCTACACAAACTTTTATAATTATCAGTAGCGTAATTTTAATAATATGACAATTTCAAAATTGCGATTATTTGACACATTTTTCGATCGCGCGCAAATATGCCAGCTGTGTGTGACAGAAGCCGCCGTCCGGACGTCATTCACGGCCACCGTCCGGACGGGGTATTTGAAATTTGCGGCAGTGTAGTCGCTTACTCGAAGTCGTAGGCGTTGTAGCTTCGGTTCGGAAAACTTCCAGAGAGTGTAGTGCAGGCATTAGCTAATTTGTTCCATTATTTTGTTTATAAATGACAACTAGCTTCGATGTTAAATTGTTTTTTTAAATAGAAATAGATATTGTAATATGAATTGAAAATTTATAACTATCAAAAAAAGGTAAAAAGGCGAAATTTATTATTTAATTTTTTGTAAAAGATAAAATAAAAAATATTTTTTTTTACAAAATTGTTTGCTTATACAAAAAGTTATTTAATTTTTAATATTATTTCTATCTCCAAAATATTTTCTGATAATAATTTAAATACCGCGTTAATTTTTATATTATATTTTAGTAAATGATTTAACGAAAATGTTGATACAAAATCATCTTGAATTATAAATGCATTTTCTTCATATTTATGATTATAGTAACTAAACTGCGTTTCGATAAACTGTAATATAAATAAGTACATAAAATTTGCTTTATGGTACTTGCACTTTTTATATTAATACCTATGTATTACAAAACTTTGTACCACAGTTCTCTGAAAAAATTAAGAGATCCCGTCATTAAAGTAGATTATGTTTAAAATGTGTTTTCATGAATAATACCCAAAATTAATTTTAAACTAAAACGTGTGACCCAAATTAGTAAAAATTGCTTTCTTCGAAAGTTTTCTTGGACGTGAAATCAATATATTCATACAGTAAAAGTATAGTTTCCAGACTTTCCCAAAAATAGACAATCAATATTTGATTAAAACTTTCTCCGCATACTTTTGATTGATCTGGTGAATTTTTTTATTCGGGGCGTCACGTCAACGGTGAAGCGCACCTGTTCCGACCCCATACGTTTTTTACTGCGTCGCATGCGGTAATCTCTTCTTCAATATGTTCCGAAATTGAATTTGATCTCGGGACAGGGGTAGTGCGTAATGCGAATCCGTCGCGTCTACCGCAGCAGTAAAGGTACGAGTAATTGGAGTTTCTTTTCTCTGAGCAGGACATTCTTATTCCTCGACGTCACCGATGGAAATTAGGCATGCCGGATACGAGCTGACAACTCTCTCGAAACGCGGAAGTGCCCTTTCGCTTTGGTTTATTGTCGCGCACCACTAATTATTCAAGATTAAGGGCTCGGGGAGTTCGCCGATGCGGAAGGAACTGGGCTTTGCCTTCGAAAAACTAACACGGAATCCTTATCGAAAATACGATTTTAATTAAATCACTTTCAAATGCCTCGTCTTAAAGTATTTTATAATATCGATTTAGTTAGTATTATTTTCCTAAACGATGTGATCCTTTATTTTATTAAATACTAAATTTGAAATCTTATTAAATATATAAGTTTTATTAACTGTATTTTTTATTTGTTTCAGGTGAGTGATTCACGCGTAAACAGGGCCGTACTGGGTTTGTTAATAATTAATTAAATTTCGTAACACGATTAAAATGATTGTTTGATTAATCTCGTATCTCTCTATTTACCTAAATACATAATGTATTTGTGGTATTATCTTGTACGCCGTAAATACGCATGGTGTATGTTTAATGTCATTTATTTGTCCATTACAAGCGAGCACGCGATATACGCGAGAATTATGCTCGGTCATAATTTGGGTTGAAACGTATACTAATAGGATTTTATTATTATTTCAATATATAAAATAGCATGCGAGCGTACGAAACACCATAGGGTTATTTATGCGAGTGAGCAAATTCTCTAAGTAATCTTGGCGGGAGGTATAAGGTACGATCCAGTCTTGCGTTCGAAGGGGTGCAAAAACATTTTCCCTCGAGGGTGAAAATTCACAACGGGGAAATATCTAGTGCGGAGGGTCTCGAGACGTCTCGGCTTACCGAGAGAAACTAACGATTTTCAGACGAGACGGGAATATTACTATTTGATTTTGATGCCGAATTCCACAATTATCTATTTGTATATATTTCTAAATATATTATGCATATTTGATCCATAAGTTGATTAAAATGATGAATTCGCTCTAATTATCCTTTGGCTTAGCTGATTACACGAAAAGATAAAAATAGTGTTGCCGAAACTCATAAATCTTTCAGCGGCTTGCGAATTTACATATTATTTTTTATATTAAAAAGTGGACGATTACGCACTGCTGGTATATTAACAAAGTTTCCCAGTTAAGAGGCAAGTTATGAAAACGAGTGCATTATTTATACGCTTCGGCCCTGAATGTTTTATAAAACGATACAATGAATTTCGCTTATCGCTCTCTTATTAAGAATAATGGCCTAGAATTTTGGTCTGAGCTTTTCCTGATTGGATTTTTTCTAGAAAACATCCAACGCAGGTTTCAATAAAGAATTCGGCATAGTATATTTATTGTTTTCTGTTTTATTATTCTTGTCAGCAAAAGAGATATATTTAAACCCACAATTGAAAATAACAAGCAGTTGCAATTCTCATCAGCTCTATTCACCAAATCTATACTTTCTCTGTCTTTGCTTTGTGGTACAAACTTTTTCATTAGATAGAGGCAGGGCCGCAGAGAGCAGCGTTTCTGGGTCTCTGTATGTATTTTTAACATCGTAATATAATTTCTTGAATAAATAATAATAGGTACGAGTTAAAACTTTCTATGCTACAAATAAATATAAACATATTTTCTGAAATCATTTTTAATGCGAAATATTTTAATTAGGCATCAAAAATATATACTCATAATATTTATTTGATAATTACTCGTGTTATATTTGCTGCTCAGTGTTGCCATATAGTGAACTTCCAATCCAGGCCAAAAGCAATAAAACGCTTGATTATCAAGCGTTTATATTAAGACTTTTAATAACAATATTAGTAGTGAGAATCAAATAAAGTACATCTAAATCGCAGTGCGACGGCGCCGACACGATTTTATTGCTTTTGACGTGAATTTTTGCCTTCTGAGAAGTGATAATTGTTTTTGCGCTCTCCTATTGACCAAAGTTCGGTTTGAATATATTTTAATCAGCCTTTTTTATATTAGTAGTTAACAGTTTAATATCAAAATGTGTGATGCGATGTCTGTCTGTACTATTATTTCGCTTATTTTCCTCTCTGACATGAATTGGCTAAATTTGTATTTTGAATTTTTTAAAATTTCATTAGGTGAGATTTAGGTTTGAACATCAAACGGACGTTTCGCAACCGTCAAATTGAATTTCATAGACATTTTAGAGCAGCATATTAGCGCCTATCAGTTTAATTATATTTTCGCTAGTAGAAATATATATCTACTGGTGAAAATGTATTTGGACCTAACTAGTGAAAATATAACTTTACCAAAAAATACATATTCACTGTAACATTTATACATGTGATATAAATAAATAATGATAATAAATGAAATTTGAAATCATATAATTTTACTAGTACCTGCCAGATAATTTATATGTTCACTAGTAAAAATAAATATCTACTGGTGAAAATGTATTCCGATATGATTTTACTGAAATGACATATTTTTATTTTCGGGAAAGATTTTTCTAGATTTTTTTTAGGATTAAGTACATGAAACTGGATCTAGTATTTATTTATTTTGCTACATTAAATCTAGTTATTAAATTACCGATAATACAATATATAAAAACCTTAAATCTTTATTATTCAGGTGGCGCCGTTGTTGATTTATTATTATTTCTTTGCTTCTGCCTTATTTTTCAGATTTAAAATAAATTTACTGTGGGTGCTTTTGAAGGCAATGTTCCGCTCCTTTTATTTATTGTGTTTATTAAAAAGGCTGAAGGAACTTATACCTGAAATACAACAGCTTAGATTCATTATTTGAAGTCGATTTTTATTAGTGTCGGCCCCCGGGAATTTGTGCCCTCTCCTCCCCCTCCGGGCGGTACTGGATAGAGGATGTATATATTTAAGTTTCAGTTGTAGTATATTTTTAGTACATCAGCACTAAATATAAGTACAGCTCTTCAGACACTGAATCTAAAGAATCATTAAAAAATTATAGTCAAAGTTTAGCGTAGATTCGATACAAGACATTCTGTTTTTTTATTTAACGTTTAATGTAATTTCTAAATAAAATTTAAGAGGTTTCATCATTTTTATAAATAATTACATTAAAAAATTGTGTTCATACTCTTGTTAGAAATTGTTAAAAAAAATGTTTTGGCTCACAATTGAAATTAATAAGCAATTGCAATTATTCAAATAAAGCGATTTTTATTTTGGTCTTTGCTTTGTGGTATAAACTATTTCTGAATTGATTGCTGAATAAAATTGATTAGTCTAGATCTTGTTCCAATTTTAAATTGGCATTCATGAAATGCTGCGAACGTTGATAATGATACGGATCATTTCTGCCTAAAATCTTGCATTTAATTTGCGATTCCAAATATTATTTATAATATGATTTCAAGACAACAAAGTGGGTGCAATGAGGGTCGGCGATGGGTCATTAGTTTAGCGGGACCTCCCGCAGGCCGATCGTCTTCGGTTCGATCGATCTTTTCCCCTTTTGCAATTAAACGAACAGACGCAAAGCACGATTCCGTTCGTCTCTTTCGACTTTGCACATAAAACGTCGCGCTACTTTGAAATATAAGCAAAGTTGGCGAAACACGTCCCGCATACGAGATCTAGCCAGAAATTTATAGCCACGCGCGCTAACAAAGCGATCAAATTCCCGGCAAGAACAAAGAGCCGGGGAAGAAGATTTCCCCGTGTATATTTGAACGGGGAAGCGGCCGTAAAACGGAGAAGGCTATTTCGCACATGGCAACACCGCTTGACCGACGCAATAAAGTCCACGATCGACGGTAGGTGGGATAGCGACGCCGACGGAATACAAATGGCCTTATACAAACAAACGAAACTGGGATTAAACCGAGAAGATGATGAATGAAATCGTGATGTTCTTTCGGCGAGGTATCGCATGTTGCGGTTGCAAATTGCTCACATTTCCCCGACAGACTTTTCCGACCGACGTTTGCAATTACCGGATAACGGCGCTAATAAATAATCGGCATAATAAGAGAGAACGTCGGGAGGTGCTAAACGGCGACGTTCGACTCTTCCTTTTACTTATGTAAAATGCGAATTCTGTCTGTCTGTCTTTCGCCTTGAAACTATTTACTACTACTTATCTACTAATTCTACTTATACATAATCATAATTCACTTAGTTAGGCACGTACAAAAAAAATGTCGAATGCAAAAGGTTAAGATATATTGAAACAATAAAAACAAATTTTTAAGTACATAAATCTACTTAATAGACTTTGTCGCGCAACATTTTTTATGACTTTGTAAAATGCTTCGAACGTTGAGAATGAAATGGATCATTTGTATCTAAATTTGAGTATTTTATCGTATTTTTAAAAATACAAAACAAGCGATGTATCAGATCGATCGGACCCCCATACGAGCCATTTTGAGACTTGCAGATGAGTTAACGCTCTTAATTGCTTGGTTTTGAAGATTAAAAGTAGGTTTAAATTTTAACGAAAAGATCGCTATACAAGAAACGTTTAAAAGCCTAAACTACATCCAAATAAAATATAAAAAAATAGTTTTTTGCTTCAAAACAAGCGATGTATCAGTTCGATCGGACCCCCATACGAGCCATTTTGAGACTTTCAGAAGAGTTAGCGCTCTTAACTGCTCGGTTTTGAAGATTAAAAATTTAATTTTTAGTATCGTATAGAACTACCAAGCACCCCCCTATACGTTATTTATGAAAAAAAATGTATTTTTTTTACAAAATGGCGGCCAATGTAAAAATTAAGTGTTTATAACTTTTTATAAAATATAGTTTAAGTCAGTATAAGCTTATTTATACAGATTTAAAGTTGAATTTTGGTGACAGTATTTTTATTTTATTTATTGTTATTTTTATTAATCTTTTACTGAAACATCCTTCTGGATTGTTTCGGCTTACTTTTATTCGTTGAATAAGAATGGAAGCTTTTTAGTTTCTAGTTTAAATAAAGCCATTAAAATTATTAAATTGAGAACTTCTTAAATATAGATAATCAAGGAACAAAGCTTTGCTCTCAAAAGTATCGATTTAATGCTTTGATAAAAGCAATGTAATAATTGTTGGTCTTAAGAATTTTAATTTTATACACAACGTCTATAATCGAATGATTATAGACTTCCTTAAAGTTCTAATGTTCACAGCGTTCATATAGACACAATTTCACTATTTATTCTCTGACTAAATAGCTCATTTATAGAAGTACAGACTTAACGAATTATACTATATCTGAGTTGTCATGAGTATTGTAAGTAATGAAGACAACAGTAAGGACACATTTGTGTATAAAAACGCGTCTTTCTCATAAATAAACAAGCATGAAGTAGTATTACGTATCGTTAAATTAACAAAGGCTAGAGAGCAACGGAGCGCTTTTTATGCGTCGGAAGATCGACGCTGCAACTAGCGTCTAAGATTGGGATCGTGACGAGACGACTGGCCATAAAAACGAGCACCCGACAAGTACAGTCACTCTTTTGGAAAATCGGGAGTTTATTCGCACCCGCTGGCGCATCTGCTAGATTGAAAAATCCACTCCACATCCCTTCCAAATATTTATTGACATCGCGTCCAAATCCATCCGATAGAGAGCAGGCCTCTTCCCGATAAATCACCGGAAATCTACCCCCCGCGTTAGTGAAAACGAACGCGTATTCCAAATAATGTAGAAGAAACAAGGCGATAGGAGCGATAAAAAATCCAGCTTTGTGCGCTTCCGTTTTGTCTCGGCGCAATCTCGCAGAGATTGTTTGCGAAACCTCCCAGTGATGTACTGCGTCCTCCGTTCACAATGAAAAAGGAAAAAACGCATTAGACGACAAAGGGAGTACATTTGCGGAAACGTCGGCTGCTTCTTCCTCCGACTAGCACTGTGCTCTCTAATTGCAGCGTACGAACTTTAATGAATAAATTACAAAATAATCCGACTTGAGATATTGGGCGTATTAAGAGCCAGTGCTCGTGTTGCGTTAGATTACACTCTACTCCAATAAAATTACCACATTTCCTCTACAATCTCTTTTTATGCTTTTCTTGGATGTGAACCATAGTGCATATTATGCACCGTAGTACTCTTTGATATTCGTCTTAGAATTTTGTTTTAAAAATGTGGATCTTGCCTTTATTGTCACAGGATCTTAATGTCTTAACCTTTTGCGGTCAATTATTGTAATTCCTGCCTACACTCTCTGGAACTTGGACAAGGTTGCTCAAGGACGGAGAATATAGTGGGTTACTTCGATCGAGTTCGGTTCTGCCCACTCTGAAATCTAGGAAAATGTCCGAGGTTACCGAGAACGGGAGGTAAAGTGGGGGTAATTCAGTCGACTTGGCCAGCTTCGAGGGCTTCCGAACATTGTCGGCAAAAGGACCGGAGTCAAAGGGTCCAAAGTCGGAGCTGCTCTTTCGAGCGCGAGCAGTGAAATACTTCCCCTTTCGCTCTCTCGCGTGTTAAGTGACAAGAGTAAGAGAGATAATGATATGGTGTTTCGCAAACTGAGATAGAACGATTAACTCGCTTCAATTTCAGTATGCGCGTAGGCGTCCTATGGTTAACGCGCATGTCGAGCGCTGCATCGTGGTCACGTGGTCAAGTTATCAGGAACTTCAACAGACTCTTACTGACATCTTTGAATATTTTAGGGCACCAAAAGGGATTAATTATCTTTTTGATAGTGTATTCTTCTAACAAATATCGTTATAATATTTTTTTCATATAAATTAAATAAATGAAAAATAATTAGTGGTACTTGATTTTGTTAAAAAAAATCGTTTCGAATATCCTTATGTATTTTTCTAGATCGGTTTATATAAATGTCACACCATAACGAATTATTATTTAGAATCGATGGCGCAAATTCTAGGATAGTCACAGATGTGGTGTTCGTATTCTGAAGTATCATTTTTATGCCTTATGGCATTTTGCAAAAGCCGACAAAGATTTTGCGTAAATTGAATATTTACGACCGAAAAGTTTTCACTGATATTGTATTGGTGAGTGCCCACACAAACTTTTTTAATTATCAGTAGCGTAATTTTAACAAAATGACAAATTAAAAATTGCGATTATTTGGCACATTTTTCGATCGCGCGCAAATATGCCGGCTGTACGTGACAGAAGCCGCCGTCCGGACGTCATTCTCGACCGCCTTCCGGACGGCAAATTGTCGCAACTATCTCACATAATAAAATATTTTAGTATTTTTTTTTAAAAATACGTACTTTGTACGTACAAAATTATTGACATTTATTTTGAAAACTTTTAAGACTAAATCTCAAAATAAGAAAAAAGCATTGACGACTTCTTCAAGAAGAAAAAAAATTTTTAGTGCATATTTTACAATTATTTTAGTTAAAGTGCATAGTTTACAATTTTAGCATTTGCGAATTATTATGAATTTTATATTCCATAAAAATTGCTCAAAATATAAGATCTGTACTAATACCTTAATACCTAAAATAAAAGTGTATTGTAGGAAATAAACTCGAAATGTTTTTATAACCTAAATCTCACTTTTTTATTACATATGTATTTCCCACATTCATCAATCCCTAACTTATCTTAAATAAGTATTCATAAATTTTTCGCTAATATTTAGTTTACTCGACTTTTTTAATAGAAGTTCCGATCTTTTTTTCGCATAAATTTATTGTTATTATCACATAAATTTATAATTTAAGTAGATTTCTTTAGAAATATATGAGATATTACAAAATTTGATAAATAGATCTTGTTAATAGTTCGTTAGCCAATTTTATCTGGCATTTTGTTTAAAAATGTCAGATTTTAAAAACATTAAAAAATAGAAATCCAGTAAATAAAATCTTGGGGGAAAAAATATATATAAAGAGGTAAAAAAGTTTTAAAATAGAAATTTATTTCATAAGTTTAATTAACCGTAAGAAATAATAATTGAAATATTCCAAACTTTAGAAAACTACCTTCCGACTACTCTCAGTTTTTGGAAGACCTCTCTGTTGTTGATCTCTTTCCTCTGCAATTAAATGTATCAAATCGAAATACCTTCACTAACACCACATCACTGGGCTTCAATGCCGAAAGATCAAACCTTTTGTTCTTCATCTAGAATATATCAGAAGTTTTCCATTAGAGATACATTACTAAATTTTGGCAATTGCCTTAACTTTTTGTTAAGTATGAAGTATTTCTTCGCCGAAAGAGTGTCTCCGTCCCAGCAGGAAGTCCCGCAAGGAACCCTCCATACCTCGAGTGGGCTGATAAATGCACTTAATTAAAAATTCTCATTAGCTCTCGCTGCTATCTTCAGCGCCGGATTGTGGAAACGAGGGAGATTAAATACCGGAGCGGGATAAAGAGCCGGGATTAAGCGCCGGCTTTGTGCACTATCGATTTTCCACTCTAGACACATAGCACCGCTAGTAGCGCACGCACTCACCGTCTTATCGCATTTGCATCTACCTCCCTGGACACTTTTTTTCCAAGTATAATTAAGGCGCAACGCCACTTCGTTAATTCTGTCGAAGCTGCATAATTGCGGAAAAACGGCTCTTCTCCCGTACATACGTATTTTTAGCGATCGGGGAGAAAAATAAGTATTATCAGTGTTAAACACCGGTGGGTCGCGGGGAGGGGTTGATTTATGGCGTCGGCGTTGAGTGTTGAGGGTGCTAGTGGCAGAATCGATACTGCAACAGCTCAACGCTAGGGTTCTTGTCTCAGATCCTATTATTCTTCGGGGGCACTTCCCATAAGGGCCCTCGTAACCGAAGAAGACGTATTGCGATATCCTTAATTCTTGCCTTGATCGTTGCATAGGTATACAAGGGTGAATTGACTAACTTTTACCATGGACTCAATTAAACTTTCCCTCGAACATATCATAACGGTGAGAAAGACTTTTCTCATTTATAAGCGTGTCCCTTTTAATCTCTGGATATTAGATTATGATAATTCAGTATTTATATTGACATTCATATGCGTTAATTGTGACGGAAATTCTTTTTTTGCGTCATATCGCTAGTCTAATGACTTATTGTATTTCGTAAAATATAATTTAAATACGGCGATTGCCATTATTATTGCATATGTTTTTTATATTTTATTTTTCAATATTACGCAGGTGTCAGTATCGGGCGGCGATCAAGTGTCACGACCTTTATGCTAGACCTGCAAAAAGGCTTTAACAAATGGGAGAGAAGGCTAATTTATAAGCAATCGTGTTATTGTTTAGCTCTGGTTAGAAAGTTTAACTTCTATTAATAAATGTGGTCATTTGTTGGCGATCATCCGATAATTAAGAATGATACGTACAACGACGCTTATTCGATGCGAGGCCATAAATATTATTTATGCCTGCACTACACTGTCTGGAAGTTGCCCAAGCTTGGCCAAGGACGGAGAATATAGTGGGTTACTTCGGTCGAGTTCGGTTTTGCCCGCTCTAATGATATGGTCTGTCGCAAACTGAGATAGAACGAGTAACTTGGTTCAATTTCAGTATGCGCGTAGGCGTCCTATGGTTAACACGCATGTCGAGCGCTGCATCGTGGTCACGTGGTCAAGTTATACCATATGCTTATCAGGGACTTCAACAGATTCTTACTCACGTCTTTGAATATCTTAGGGCACCAAAAGGGATTAATTATATTTTTGATAGTATATTCTTCTAACAGATTTTGTTACTATATTTTTTTTCATATAAAATTAAATAAATAATAAATAATTAGTGGTACTTGATTTTGTTAAAAAAAAATCGTTTTGAATATCCATATATATTCTCCTAGATCGGTTTATATAAATGTCACACCATAACGAATTCTTATTTAGAATCGATGGCGACAAATTCTAGGATAGTCACAGATGTGGTGTTCGCATTCTGAAGTATCATTTTTATGTCTTATGGCATTTTGCAAAAACCGACAAAGATTTTGCGTAAATTGAATATTTACGCCCGAAAAGTGTTAACTCATATTATATTGTGAGTGCTCACACAAACTTTTATAATTATCAGTAGCGTAATTTTAATAATATGACAATTTAAAAATTGCGATTATTTTGCACATTTTTAGATCGCGCGTAAATATGCCGGCTGTACGTGACAGAAGCCACCGTCCAGACGTCATTCATGGACGCCGTCAGGACGGCATATGAAATTTGCGACAGTGTGGTCGCTTACTCCGAAGTCGTAGCTCTCGGCCGACTTCAGTCGTAACTTCGGTTCGGACAAATACATGCATGTGTCTTAACGCTTATAAAAAATTTTATCTGGAAAAAGCCGTAGGGTATATTTATTGTTATCTTTCATGTCTTGTTTTAGATGGTTATTCGTGGGCGATTGTCCGATAATTACAAAGAATATGTACAACAATGCTTATGCAATATTAAAAAATACATATTTTTTCTTGGCGTGTTTCTGAAGCTAATAAAAATATCACCCCGGCAAATTCGCAAGGTAGATTTAATTGTGAAAACAAGTTTTTTATTTCAATATCTATGTATACCATTTTTGCCCTTCTTAATTTTTTCTCTATGACTTTTTAAACAAATGTACTATATTTTATTTTTTATATACCATTTTGTTAAAAAAAATATCTTTATTCAATTTCTATTTTTAAACTATTTTTAATTTTTTTTAATTGCCGTCATGTTTTTGAATATAAGAACTAACGAACATCTATTTAGTTTTATGACGATATAATTAAAAGTACGGCAATTAGCACATCTTCATATTTCGTTTTACCACTTACTTTCATCTCTTAAGTTACAAATTTTTATATTTTACATATAGCCATTTAAAAAAAAAATTTTACCCCTGCGATTTTTTTTAATAACAAGATTGCGAATTAGGCTAATTGACTTTAAGATTTTCACGAGATCTATGTACTAATTAATAAGAAACCTTATTAATTAATACATAAAAAATATTAAAATAACAGCATCATTAAATCTTGTGACTCGTTTACAGCAATGAAATTTTCAGAAAATGACGAATCATTTCCATTATAAATTACGCTTTATTATATTTCATATTTACAAACCTTATACTCCTAGAATCTAAATAAAAATAAAATAATATGTAATTTTGGAAAAGTTATTAATATAATTTTTAAATGATAAGGTGACTTTTGGTCCACTCTGCACATAGTAAATTCAATATGAAATTTTAAATGAGGAAAAATTTTCATTGGAAAAGTCTAATAGATATTATTTTAATTAAATTAATAAAAATGAAATATGATCGTAAAAACATACAAAATTCCTATCAAGGAGTAATGGAAAAACTTTTTGGTTCAGCGTTCAATATTTTCTTGCGGCGTCTTTATTCTAATTCATAAAATTCGATGTTTAAGGTAAATGTATACGAATCTTTAAAAATGCAAAATATTATTTAATTAATGTATTTATAAAAACATTTTATGAGATATAGAATACAATCATAATCATAAAATATATTTCGCACAGATGTTTTCCTTTTGTATGTTTGGCATGCCGGTAAACGCTATTTTGCGGAATGTACGTTCTCCTTCGGGTAGGTAAAATAGGTCGTAATTTTTTGAGAGCTTGCGTAAGTCCGATGTTTATTTATATATACTACATATGTATGTATGTACAAAGCTAAGTAGAACCGATCTATCAACCTCCTTCAGGACTAACCGAATACTTTCATTATTATATATGCTATTCATCTCGATAGTATCTATATTGTGAAGGATATCTCATTTGATAGACCGCCGCGATGGGTCGTTTGCCCAATCTTTTGTGTAATCCAGATATGATCCGATGCTCCAGATTTCTCGGCATGTTTTCCCGGTGATCAAGTCCCGCACTCGCGTTCGACCTAACTCGAAATAAACGCATTCTGGAAACCTTTCGTCCGGCTGTATCGACCCCGCTCGGGACCTCGTTATCCAAATCGGGGATTATCGGGACCCATAAAACCCTTCCCGGTCCCTAGCCCTATAAATTTATACCGTAAATACCGGCCGGACGAATAATACACTACGAAACTAGCGAAAGTTTTCCGCGAAAATTCAAGCCCGCTTAATATGCAGATTGAGTCTCGAGACCCAGAGCGGAGCTTAGTGATTGTAATTTGGGATTAAAAACGCGAAACCGGATTACCGGATTCGATTTTGGCGAATATCAAAGTTTGTAATACAGGTGGTCTGAAGACAAAGTTTCGAGCGGAAACGTTTCGAGTTTCGCCGCCGGAGCCATATTGTTTATAGGTGCTCGAACTTTGCTTCCGAATTATTGTAAATTGGTTTAATTACGCCGTTTTTAGCCTTATCTGCTCGCTTTTCGCATATGGCCTTCGTGTTAACTTTTATCGACAATAACGCCGGCTCTTGTCTTTAAATTTCGCTTTATGGCTTTAAGCGTTTTTAGGAGCTCTCTTATTGCCGCTGCAGATTGCAGAAACGTCTTAATAGCTAAATAGGAAATATTATTCGTGTTATGAATCCGTTTTATGATTGAACGTGGAGGAGAAATAATGCCAAATGTTAACGTCTTTGTTGATTGAATTTTAATAGCCATAATATGCTGAATTTAACGACGTACTATACGAATAAGAAAAAGGAGTAAAGATTAACAGAAGGATACTCCAGTTGGTTAACTTGGGTTTATTTTAGGAAAAAGCTCGTAAACTTGTTGAAAGTTATATCAATTCCTAGCATTCTAGCAAATAACCATAAATTTATCTTAACCCTTTAAAAATCATTTAAATTATTTACTTAATATGGTCCATATTCCGCTCCCGCTATTTATTTAATACCGCTTTTGATTATTAGTTACAAAATTAAAAAATAACATTATATGATGGTGCATACATAAAAACGGTAGCGATTAATGAATGTGCGTAGGAAGGCCGAAAGATGGTGACGGGAAAATAAGTAGTAGATTAATAATAAGAAACTTAAGATTACGCCGCAAAAAATAGGTAGATTTCTGTAGAAAAAGTTGTTGAATTTTAATATGTAAATAATAATATATTAAATCAGTAATTTAATATAGATACTAAATTAAAAATGTTCTATAATTGTATAGAATATTTCTGATTTATCAACTTTTTTATACCCTATATTAGATTGACTAATGAACTCAGCCGAGATATTTTGTCATATCACAAATAATAACCAAAAAAATATTTATTTTAACTTAACTTATATTTTAATTAACAGAATAATTTTTTTTTATTATTTTATTTAACAAAAATTATTATTTTATTTAAATTTTATTTTATTTAATTAATTTATTTTATTTTATTTAACAGAAAAAAAAAAAACTTTTATTCTTTTTTTGACATTGGTATTGATGACCACGATTACTGTAGTTTTAATACTACTAAAAATATATTAAATTATCTTGTAAATATCTCGACTAAATTTATCACATCATAAATTACAAAAATAAATATAAAATATATTTATTTAATTTATATTTAAATTTAATTTATTTTTTAAGTGTTTTTAATTTCTTCGATTTACAAGTTTTTTTATGTTTTTAATTGTCGCCATTTTGAAAAAACAGATACTGACTAACAAACTTAATCGAGATATTATTAAGATATATTTTTATAATAAGTTTCATGGCGATATCATTAAAACTACGGCAGTTATCGTGTGCTTAAAAATTTATATGAATGACAAAAATTGAAAAAATAACGTTATTTGCTATTTGGATACTGGTATTGCTAGTCATTTTAATACGTAGTGGTTTATAATTTATTTTTAAAGAAAAATAATAAAACTCAAAGAATGGCCAGACAAAATTGCTTTTGGATCAAGTCAATCATTTATGAATGACCTTCATAAATTAATTCTAAAATACTACAAAGATTTTTTTTGCGGCGGTCAAAATATCCGTTCTAGATTCATATTTCTTAGGAGAATGAGACGGCACAAACTGATATTATAAGGAGGGCTTCGCTCTGTGGAGATAATTCGAAGGGCTGCCGTCTCGTTAAAATGAGGTGAAGTCATCAATGGAGACGTCAGGCCAAGAACGAGCTTTGCGAATGACGGCCCGACAAGCCAACAGCTCTCACAAAAACTCCCATGCTTTGAAATGATATTACAAAACTTTTCCATGGAGAAACGTTTAAAATTATTGTATTACCACTCTATAGCATTCATAAAATAGCTAAAATTAATTTTTTCAACGTCGCCAGGGCTGTCATGAGCAACTTGTACCTTTGTATTTATTATTAATAATGGCTGGCATTACGGTCTTATATTACGCCAGGGTACTTTAGCGCATAAAGTGTTAAAGAAACTCAAGACTGTCCGACATGGCTCACAACTGTTTCGGAAGATCTCAAAAACGTTTGATTTAAATTTGCTTAGAAAGGTACCACCACACTTTCTTTTCTTTCTTGAAAAGCAGTTTTAAAGTGGTTCTGAGAAACGTTGGAAACACATTCGAAATTGATTTCCAAGTAAAGTTATAATTTTATAACTTTTAATATAATTTTTCGATATTTTAAAATACTCAGTATATGTCTACATTTAAATAGAAAAGTCCCTATTTGTCATTGCGACTACTACTTCCATGACTTTTTGTTATTGATAAATCAGTCGTCGCCATATAATACATTGACGAGGTTGTAAAAAAATTATATATTTTCGATAGTTTAACCATCAAATTTTAAAAGTAAAAGGTACATTTACTGATGAGTTTTAAGTGACATATGTTTACTGTCGGTGTTTACTCTCGCTAGAACGGAATTAAAAGTATTTGCACCAATGATAATCAAATAATTGTGAGTTTAATATTATTTTTTTTTATGTACTTGGTAGTTGTATTGATATTGACAGTTATGGAGTACGCGCTATTTGGATTTACACAATCGAAAGTGGTTTACAAATACAAGGATTAGATCTTTGAGTGTTTTTTCATGGCTCAAGAGGAACTCGAAACACAGACTGCTTTCTATGGGAGCTATAAAAGAAAAGGTACATTAAAACGCTAAACTTTGCATAACGACACGCTTAGTTGGCTGGTACAAACGTAAACTGTCGATGGCGTGAGCAGTTTAAAAAAGAAAAACAAAAACCTCCCCATCTCCCTTTTTATCGATTCCAATTACCGGTCCTTTCGTATCGCTTTACAGGTAGGGTTCCTTTAATTGTACGCGCAAACACGAACCGTCAATCATACATACCTACGCAAGTATCGGCGATTGTTTAAAATTTAATTAAACCGCCCGTAAATAACAGGTTCCGGAAGGTATGCCGACACTTTCCATCCCTTAGGTGGAGAGTTGCACCCCCGAGAGAGGATGCAAGCGATAATCGAATTGGAAAACTATCCAACTACGCTCGTTAACGGGAATATTAAATTAGTTATGCAAAAACTACTCAATGGCACTTTTGACTATCTAAAACGTCGTCCGGTGGGAGTGTTTCCAATTCAACACGCAATCAATTTAATTATCTTGCAAACCGATATCTCATTTGATAGTTAGGATAATGGGGCGACGAAAGAAATCCTTCATTGATATTTGGTTACATTTACGAAGTGAACTAAAATTTTATAATATATAAAAAAAATTAAAAATGTTAACGTAAATTACGCTTAAAACTGCCTCAGCAACTTTATATTTAATCTTGTATTGGAATGTTGTTGTCAACATTGCATTAAAAAAATATAATATTAATCATAACTTTTGGAGTTAATGTGCGTGTTTCTTATTGTCTCTGATATTTAGATAGGGTCAGGCAAGGTATTGTCTTAAATGTATTGGTAAAATGCGTGCGTGCGTAACAATTTGGAATTGTCAGAGTCATAAAGACGAATCGGCTGTGCACAAAGGTGCTTATCGATCCGCCAGGGGTGGAAATTGTATCTGGAGACCGGGGGAAAGCGCCCCGTGAAAATGCTCTTCTAGCGCGCCTACCCTAGGGTAGGGGCGGCTCGCTACGAAATAAAGATCATCGTTACGTTAACGACAACAATAATAATAACAAACGGAGCCGGGCGAATTTCGCCAGAATGAATGTATACTGTGTGCAACGGAGTTTTAACTCTAGTACCATCCGACGAACCTTAGGGGCGGTCTCTTAACCTTTATCGGTCAAATATGCACATATTTCTTTGTTTTAATCAAGAAAAAATAAAAATTTTCTCACTGCGAAGAAATATATATGATGCTTATGCTTGCCTACACTCTCTGGAAGTTGTCTGAACCGAAGTTCAACTGAAGTCGACCGAGGTCGCCGACTTTCGAGTAGCGGCCACACGGCGGCCGTGAATGACGTCCGCACAGCGGCTGCTTGTCACGTACAGCTAGCATATTTCCGCGCAATCGAAAAATGTGCCAAATAATCGCAATTTTGAAATTGTCATATTATTAAAATTACGCTACTGATAATTATAAAAGTTTGTGCGGGCACCCATCAATCCAATATCAGTGAAAACTTTTCGGTCGTAAATATTCAATTTACGCAAAATCTTTGACGGTTTTTGCAAAATGTCATAAGGCATAAAAATGATACTTCAGAATACGAACACCACATCTGTGACTATCCTAGAGTTCGTCGCCATCGATTCTAAATAAGAATTCGTTATGGTGTGACATTTATATTAACCGATCTAGGAAAATACATAAGGATATTCGAAACGATTTTTTTTAACAAAATCAAGTAGCACTAATTATTTTTTAATTATTTAATTTTATATGAAAAAAATATATAATAACGATATATGTTAGAAGAATATACTATCAAAAATATATTAATGCCCTTTTGGTGCCCTAAAATATTCAAAGATGTCAGTAAGAGTCTGTTTAAGTCCCGGATAAGCATGTGGTATTATAACTTGACCACGTGACTACGATGCAGCGCTCGACATGCGCGTTAACCATAGGACGCCTACGCGCATACTGCAATTGAACTGAGTTAGTCGTTCTATCTCAGTTTGCGAAACACCATATCATTATCTCTCTTACTCTCGTCACTTAACACGCGAGAGAGCAAAAGGGGAAGTATCTCACCGCTAGCGCTCGAAAGAGCAGCTCCGACTTCAGTTCATTTGACTTCGGTCCTTTTGCCGACAATTTTCGAAAGCGCTCGAAGCTGGCCAAGTCGACTGAATTACCCCCAGTTTACCTCCCGTTCTCGGTAACCCCGAAGTAACCCACTATATTCTCCGTCCTTGGCCGACCTTGGCCAACTTCCAGAGAGTGTAGTGCAGGCATTACATATTATAACTCGTAGGCTAGACCATTAATGAGTTTTTATATCATATTTTAAAACTTTATCTTCAAAAATATTTAAAAAATAATATATTGATTATAGCCATGATCGAAGCGGTAGTTCTGAGTGTATAGTGTCTGTAAAAAATATATTCCTAGCAAAAATAATTTAGTAGGGCCAAATTCTGGTTTATATACTGTTTAGAATTGAGAAAAGCCTAACAGAAGTCCGTGTTGTAATACGATGATACATGACAAAAAATGTAGACTATCTTGGATTTGTCAAAATTTTATTTCAATTTAATAAACCACATATAAGATCAAAACAGCGTAGTTCGTAATGCCTAGATTGCTAATTCAAATGCCACGGGCTGGTTCGAAATCCCGCAACAGACTCTGTCCGTTGAGTTGATTCGGGATAGAAAGACTATATATTATTGTCTAATAACTAACTACTTCAAACTGTCACATCTATTGAATGCATTCCATTGGATTTGCCACTGTTCAATTTTTGGCGTTGTTTAGGTGTGTTTTTAATAGTTAGATATTATTACAGATTATATTTTAGTATTATTGAATTAGAATTTCAATGTCATCTTCGAATTGTGCAAATCATTTACGGGCAATGGTACTGAAAAGTTTTTATCTACGTTGACTTTTAATAAGAATTTGATTTTTGCGTGTGTGCCTTTTTCCCTTACATACATTTTTTCTTCATGTACGTAGGTATACATTTTAAATGAGTTAATCTATGGGTCGAGAAAGGTTTACAGGTATTACTTTTCATGTAATGTAAATTTCTGGTATTTTGACCCGTGCCGATGCGGATCTGGCAACAGCATCGCGTTTTAATTAATGTCCGAAAAACAAACGGGCATTTCGGCTGTAAATTCCCGGAGGGGGTCTAGTCCGCGATAAGGGTAGGTACTCGCTATCTACAACGCCCCTACGACACCCACCTGCTTTTCCTTATCTGGGGAGGTGTTCAATTTATGATACGCGCCCTTCGACTGCGCGACCGACGCTCCGATTTCCAGTTTAATTCTGAATTATGATTACGAATTCCCGGGAAACCGGTTCGGAAGTTAGTTGTGTCTTTTGTGCGGCAATTAAGACTCGGCTTGAACGAAAACGTCCAATAGAAATCCCCATATATATACGAGTGAGCTTTCACCCTCAGACGAAAACTTATCGCAGGAATCCGATTGAACTTTTTTCATCTCTGCAAACTCGAATTTCCTCAAATAAAATGTTTACAAACACTTTGTGATTTATCGTTTCGATAGTTGGGCGCTATATATGGAAATCGGGGTTGGCGAAAGGTCGCGGCCTAATTATTTTCTTAATATTATATTATTACTCGGTCGTGTCATAAATTAACTGCGAACAGATTTATGCTTTTTGTTTTCGTTATATTGTGGGGAGTTTAAATTTAATTTTTAATTAAGCGCCGCAAAATTGTTGACCCCCATTTCCTCGTTAACCGGAGTTCAAGATTGGGTTTGCCTATTTAGCATACTTGGACGTGCTTTATAGGTGTATATCATATTTATAAACTGTAAGTATACATTTATGTCATGACTGTACTGTATTACGTCTTCGAGTTTCTCGAAGATCGGGCTGAATTCTTGGATTTTGGTGACTGCTTTTTTGGACCTGGTCCTTCAACTCGTTTATTTAAATTTGGAAGCGAAGTGATGGTTCTGTGTCTAAAGTAAATATATTTCCAATAAAAGAAATTCAGTATTACCATACTTCAAGATCTAGAACGTTTGCCCAATGCGATGATTAGGGACCGATACATACTGTTTGTAATTGTATTATAAAAAAATAGTTACACTGCATCTGTATAACAAAAATTTTTAATTTATTAAACGGCGTAATTGTAATTGCTTACATGCTTATATATCTAACGTTCCCTCCCGTTCTCGATCCTATGGCTAATATCGACGATTTGGGGCGGAAACAGACTATTTGTTAATGTCTAATAAATATCTACGTTTATGGAATGTGAAATATTTTGTACCGAGTCATTATCTTTGTTCTGTAGTTCTGAGTTTTTTTATGCAAGTGCTCTGAAACTGGCAAAACTGGTAACTTAGAGGCCATGGGCTTTATACATAAAAATGCGCTTTTAATAAAAATCGGCCTCAGCTGCAAAGTGACATCTACTATTTATAAATTATAATACGCCTAATAATTTATATAGATGTCACCGATTCCCAAACATTTATGTTTGGTTTTTCAATACTTGCTTATCAGTATTTATTATTTTTAATTGCTTTACCTTAGTTGATACAGATTTACTCCGTTGTAACGCATTAGGCTTACGCCTATCAGGTTGCAATGAAAGATAAAAAAAACTACATACACACAATAACATTCAACGCGTACTAAAAAAAAAACAACAAATAAATTTTATCGCAACGATCACCGATGATCCAGACACATTTGAACAGTAAAATATTTAATATTTTTTTAAAGTTAAATTTTTATATTTTTAAATTTAGTGTTTTTCTATTTTAAGTCAGGTAATTTTTATTTTATATTGCATTATTTTAAATAGTTTCATTTTTTTAATATTTATTTATAGATGTTTTTCTTGGTTTATGGAAATCAGCTGCTTAATATTTTTAAGATATCTCTGAAAAAGTATATTTTTTATTCCTTAGTTATTTTTTGTATTTTTTGGTAATTTGCTAATATGAGAATTAAAAAATTTAGGGATAAAAATATTCCATTGATTTCGATTTTTTCATTAAATTAATTGCACAAATAAATATTTGCAAAATGTCGTGAATTTGAAGCCAGAATAATTTATGTTTATGACAAACAAAGAAGTTGAAAGTCACCTTTTTTTGTTGTTGAAAAATCTGTGTTGTATATGCTAGGTAAACATTTTTTTTTTGAAGATCTAAAACTTGTTCGATAGACAGGGTCTAAGAGCTTTGAAGTTCTATTTCGTCTGTTGTGTTTTGTCGTCGTCTTCTTTTAAATTGCCAAATTCTGGTTTTTATACCATAAAGGGAAAGGGAGGAGTCGAATGTCCCAATTATTGATTTTTCTCTTGTTGGAAAATAATACTGTTATTTTATTTATTATATGATTTTTAAAAGTAAACGTAAAGAGTGCAATTTTTATTTATTTTTTAATAAATTTAATGGATACAATTCCATTAGTTTGAAAAACTCTTTTTATCAGGTTATTATAAACTTCTGATAAAAAATTATGAATAACGTAAACTTGTATAATTACTGATCTAATTTAACCGTTGAATCAAATTGTCAGCAGCTAAAAATATTATGTATAGCCATCAATAAAGTTTTCCAACCCCTGTTTGAATCTTCATTATCTCTCCTATTTCGATTCCCTGTATCGTTCATTTACATTTCGTGGAATACACGTTCTATTTCACTCAAAAGGATATATTAGAAAGACCCTTTCGCACAACCTAAATTCAGTTTTCGCTGAAAGATAAGGTTTATTGAGATACACAGTAAACGCAAATGAGAAAGTTACACATATATACGCGAGAATAAAACCGACCGATGATAATATAACAAAACCTTTTCAGATCCAAGTTTTTTTTTATTAAAATAATAATAACCGAATTCCTAGCTATGGCGTTTTTTTTATTGAAAACGCTACCCTCGTTCGTTTTTAATAGCTTATAAAAAAAATGCCTGCAAATAAAATGGCATACTTTAATGCGAGTTTTTACTTAAATTTGGCTACATTATTAAAAAGAAAAATATGGGTTACTTTTAGACGGCCGTTATTCTCAAGAAATACCCCTTTGGTATGACGTAATATATACGTATAAAATAAATAGGCGCCTGTTTCGTGCAGCATCGCATTACGCGGAGATGGGATTCGCAAAATGCTTTCGCCGGCGGGCAACCGTCGATCCGCGAGTCGAGATTTAAGGAGAATTTTTGCGGCCATTACTCACACACGCCCCGTTTTCATAACGCATTGTTGCCGACGATAACGCTTCTATTCTTCTTCCCTCTCTCGCTAGTAATTTGTCTCCAAATTCCTATTAAGCTCGTTCTCCACCTGTGCGGTCTAACTTTAACGCTTTATTAATTACGAAACCTTTATTGTACTTCGAACTTCGAACGTCGCTCGTAATGCGCTACAAACACGAATTCGTCAAGTTCCCGATAATGTCACTGGCATTAGCGTATAATTTACACAAAGAAACCCTTCTATTTGCGGCCTAGGGGGTAATCTTTTAAAGTTTTTCCTACAAGTAAATTACTTCAAATGGAAAATGACTAATGTTTCTTGACTATTTAGATTGATTTCAACGTTTGAATTGTTGGACATTTTTTTATATTCACTAACTGTGACTTCTGAACAGTCATATACTATTTTATCTGTTCATATTTATTCCATACAGCGAGGATTTTTATTAAAAATATTATTGTTTCTTTATGATCGACAATAATAGCACACATGTTTTTTATCAGGTTTATATCCGGGCTACTTTATATGCATAACATCACTGCGTTTTAGATTTTTAGTGCATTAAAATGACAACAAAATCTGTATGATCAGCTTAAATTATTCTTCTGGTCGAAGAAATTCATTTGACAAAAAATATAATGCAAGCGTTCAGAATCAACACTATATTTTTTCGGAGCATACGAAATGCTTAAACGGCGCTCTTTACTAGGTATGTAAAGTGGGGTTAATTCAGTTGACTTGGCCAGCTTCGAGCGCTTCCGAACATTGTCGGCAAATTTTCCGAGTCAAAGGGACCGAAGTCGGAGATGCTATTTCGAGCGCGAGCGGTGAGATACTTCCTCTTTCACTCTCTCGCGTGTTAAGTGACGAGTGAGAGAGATAATGATATGGTGTTTCGCAAACTGAGATAGAACGAGTAACTCGCGTCAATTTCAGTATGCGCGTAGGCGTCCTATAGTTAATACGCATGTCGAGCGCTGCATCGTGGTCACGTGGTCAAGTTATAATACCACATGCTTATCTGGGACATCAACAGACTCTTACTGACATCTTTGTATATTTTAGGGCATCAAAAGAGATTAATTATATTTTTGATGGTATATTTTTCTAACAGATATCGTTATTACATATTTTTTCATATAAAATTAAATAATTAAAAAATAATTAGTGGTACTTGATTTTGTTAAAAAAAATCATTTCGAATATCCTTATGTATTTACCTAAATCAGTCTACATAAATTGTATACCATAACCAATTCTTATTTAGAATCGACGGCGACAAATTCTAGGATAGTCACAGATGTGGTGTTCATATTCTGAAGTATCATTTTTATGCCTTATGGCATTTTGCAAAAGCCGACAAAGATTTTGCGTAAATTGAATATTTACGACCGAAAAGTTGTCACTGATATTGTATTGGTGAGTGCCCATACAAACTTTTATAATTATCAGTAGCGTAATTTTATGACAATTTAAAAATTGCGATTATTCGGCACATTTTTCGATCGCGTGAAAATATGCCGGCTATACGTGACAGAAGCCGCCGTCCGGACGGCATATGAAATTTGCGGCAGTGTGGTCGCTTACTCGAAGTCGTAGATCTCGGCCGACTTCAGTTGTAACTTCGGTTCGGACAACTTCCAGAGAGTGTAGTGTAGGCATTATAGAAGACTTTTTAGATTTTTTTACATTTTTCGTTGGCGTTCAAGCTACCCATATTTTTTGTGATTAACATGTTTTTAGAAACGTGAGATAAGGCGCGACTCATCGATGAAAATTTCAGTAGGTCATCCAAAAGTCTATAAATATTTATATATGTAGAAAAATATATGAGCTCATATATAAAACGTGATGTATTGATACTACGATCTCTTAATTTACATTTCCTGCTCACAACATAGCTTTTTGGAAAAGTAGTTTGATCTTAAGTGCCATTAACGTTAATGTGATACACCATTAGTACCTTGAAAACGGTAATATATATATATAGTATGACGTCAGAGGCATGATCCAACTAGCACTCGCTGATTCTGACAGATGATGACACGTCGCGTCTGACACCCGAATGACAGGTCTCAATGAAAGCTAGCGCGTGCCTATTCGATCGGTCAAAGCTACGGTTAGAGCTCAAAACAATCCGTTTCATTATTCAGCGGCGTATATTCATTACGGCTCGTTTTATGTGAGTTTTTCCCCACTACCCCTAAGGGTCGTTATTTAAAACAAAACGCCCCGACCGTGGCGGGAAATTAATATAAATCAAGCGAGGGAGGGTCGGACTTTTACACACACCAGGTGGCTCAAGGGGTTGTGCATGAAATGCGACTCCAACTTTCCGCACTTTTCCCGATGCATCTGTTTACGCCCGTTTTCTAATTTACGTTTCACGTGACTCGCGTTCAAACTTTCGCGTTCAACCGCATCTTACGTACATAATAAGCGTACGGTCTCGCCGACAAACGGGACGATTACCAGCTAGATGAGACGGGAAAATATTTTAATAAAAAAAATACCGTAAACGTAAACAAGATTACCTACTTTGTAAAAATGAAATTTTTAACTGCCAAAGCAGCACTGAGAAACAACTGATTTATGTTAACTGGTTGTGTCTTTTATTTATATTTAATAATAATGTTGCTACACAGCAATCAACAAGTATCATGGAAATCACAAACAGCGGCGAAGGTCATTCTCCCTTGAAATTGAAAAATACTAGAGTTGCTATAAAATTATTTGGACAAGTGTTTTGCTGAATTAATATTAAGAACTTGATTCCATTGATGAGTCATCCCTTATCCCTTATCCTACCACCACAAATATTTAAGATTTTTATATAAAAAATGATTATATACTTAATAATGTCTTTCATGGTTCAAAAACAATGAGCCGTGGCATTATGCTATAAATAAATATAATAGAATCAAGTTAGTTTCACATATAAGTTTGCCAGTGAATCCAAAGCGCTATCCATTTTCATTACGCTTTATATGTCCGCATACAAAACATTCGTTCGGACATAAAAGATGACCACGTCCGGAGCCAAAACCTCGCTGAACTTTCGCCTAGGTGATTTGTTTTATTATATTATCGCGACGCTACGATATCAGAGAAAAACTTTCTGTAACAATCTTGGAAATTTCCACTTTGTTCCTCGCGTTTAAAAAAATAATCACGTTTATCGCAATCGTCGCCTTTATTATGCGCCTCAATTAATTTCCGTAAACGGCCGCTTTTTTAAATTCGTAGCTACACTTTTGGCAAACGGAGGCGGAAATGGAAATTTATTCAAAGAGTGGATTCGCGCCGAATTGTTTTTCCATCGTCTCTACTTACTCACTGCGATTCCAGATACGCTCCTCTAATAAATTCTGCGTTTAAACCGGCGGATTCCGCTGTTATCGCCAGAGTTCAAAGTGCGAGCGTTTTATATATATTGTACATGTGTCGCTAGCGACGTGCAACGTAATCTAGGAATTCCGTGGAATGTCTGTAATGAAAAAAATTAATTCTCTCATCCACTTAATGATTGACCGACACGAACGAAAAAGTACTTCTCTCACCACATGTTTGATTTATTATTTAGATAGATAAACGTTTCCACGTCCTACTTTCTATAAGTGTTTCACAAATATATTACAAAATAAAGTATAGTGAATTAAAATAATTAGATAAAATAAGTAGCTCCCAGAAATGTTATTTTAAATTTAAACATCAAAAGTCATCGTAAACACGTGTAAGAATCACTCAATAAGTAATTAATTTCTTGTATTGCATCTGAGTCGTAAAACGAGATAATATATTAATATAATCAGGGCCGTTGAAAGCGAACTGGGCCCTGGGAAAATAATGATTCCGGGCCTCGTGACAAAAATGGCACTTTATATATTTTTTAACATCGTCATACATTTTTTTAAATAAAAAATAAAAATGTAAAAAATCGCAGTGGGAACGCTCGACACGATTTTTTTGCTTTTGACGTGAATTTTTGCCTTCTGAGAAGTGATAATTGTTTTTGCGCTCTTCTATTGACCAAAATTCAGTTTGAATATACTTTGATCAGCTCGCTTATATTAAAAGTCCATATACGTTCGATATACTTATCAGTTCCCCTCCCCCTTCTCTTTTGACATGAGCTATTATGTGTCATAATTCTCGCTGAAAGTACATTTAAAATAAGATTAATAATAATAAATAAATAAAACAATATTACATGAGGCAAATGTTTTTTAAAATTATCATAAACATTAGAATTTGAAATGACGCATAAGTGAGTCAACGGCGCGTACTGTGTTAATCATTTATATATATGGGATATTTGCCCGTGCAGCACATTTCATAAGAAGTGACTTGTTAAATATTTTTTCATGCACTTTTTGTTTCTCTGTATAAACATTTACTTACAAATAATAGCGGCAAAATATAAATATTTTAATTAATGAAAAAATGTAAATATGTAATATTTTACACTTCCTGCGAAGATTCTCCAGTAACAAGTTAAAATATACAATATCAAATTACCATTAGCATTAGAATTACAAATGACTCAGAACTGCGTCATCGGTCTATGATGTGTTTCATTCATTTATTCAGTAAATATTAAATAACATAAATATTACATATATATTTTATTACCTTATGGCTGTAATAGACGCTTTAGAAATAGCCATAAATATTTTTTTAAATACAGAAATATGTATGTTGTAATGCCTGAACTACACTCTCTGGAAGTTGGCCAAGGTTGACCAAGGACGGAGAATATAGTGGGTAACTTCGGTCGAGCTCGGTTCTGCCCGCTCTAAAATCTTCGAAGTCAAGCGCGAGCAGTGGGATACTTCCCCTTTCGCTCTCTCGTGTTTTAAGTGACGAGTGTGAAAGAGATAATGATATGGTGTTTCGCAAATTGAGATAGAACGAGTAACTCGGTTCAATTTCAGTATGCGCGTAAGCGTCCTAGGGTTAACGCGCATGTCGAGCGCTGCATCGTGGTCACGTGGTCAAGTTATAATACCACATGCTTATCGGGGACTTCAACAGATTCTTACTGACATTTTTGAATATTTTAGGGCACCAAAAGGGATAAATTAAATTTTTGATAGTATATTCTTGTAACAGAAATCGTTATTATATTTTTTTTCATATAAAATTAAATAATTAAAAATAATTAATGGTACTTGATTTTGTTAAAAAAATCGTTTCGAATATCTTTATGTATATTCCTAGATTGGTTTATTTAAATGTCACACCATAACGAATTCTTATTTAGAATCGATTGCGACAAATTCTAGGATAGTCACAGATGTGGTGTTCGTATTCTGAAGTATCATTTTTATGGCTTGTGGCATTTTGCAAAAGCCGACAAAGTTTTTGCGTAAATTGAATATTTACTACCGAAAAGTTTTCACTGATATTGTATCGGTGAGTGCCCACACAAACTTTTATAATTATCAGTAGCGTAATTTTATTAATATGACAATTTAAAAATTGCGATTATTTGGCACTTTTTTCGATCGTGCGCAAATATGCCGGCTGTACGTGACAGAAGCCGCCGTCCGGACATCATTCACGGCCGCCGTCCGGACGGCATATGAAATTTGCGACAGTGTGGTCGCTGGTCGCTTACTCGAAGTCGTAGATCTCGGCCGACTTCAATTTTAACTTCGGTTCGGACAACTTCCAGAGAGTGTAGTGTAGGCATAACAATGGAGATGATATGAAAATAGATTATTAGAATTATGTATTAATTTGTGACAAAGGACATATGGCTAGCCATTTATTTAAATAAAATCAAACGAAATAAATCAACGATGTTTATAAAGGTGCTGGAATTTTTTTAAGATTTTCGGATTTCTAACATTGCCGGCTACTATATAGTGCTGCAATCGTTGGTCGTAGCACATAAAGTGAATCACTCTTATCGCCCATACGTACCGTAGAAAAAAGGGCGCGGACGTTTGAGAAGCGCTGCGGCTTAAATCCGAATTTATATATTAGCGCTGGAAGGATTTGCGAGGATTTATCTAGTGGCTCTAGGCGCCTCTATGGAAAATCGCTTTTCCGAAGAGAACGCCGCCGGAAAATTGGAAGATTGATGACGACCACCGCGCCGGAAAAAACCAACGCCGTTCTCTTTCTCACTTTTCCAAAGATGACCTCGTTTAGTGACCGAAGAGACCCGAAAGGGAAATTGTTATCTATCAAAGTTTGAGAAGCAGGTGAAATTCGGTTCGATGTTAATGCAACGTACACGCTTCAATAAGTTCGGTATCAATTGCTGAATCGCCGGTCGCTATCGTTTTGTGTATGTTGTGTTATTACACACCGACCAGGGCAGGGCCTTCCAACCTTCCGTTGATGGTGCAACCATTGCGTTGAACAATATAATAAATTTATCTCTGCTTTTATTTATTATACACAAATAATCCGTATCTGTACGCGTGAGGCAATAATTTCTGGGCAATTTACTTTTATTCGCTGCGACTAAAATTAAGATAGGAAGAAAAATGTATGTACATAAACAGAGCTGCGAAACAGACAATTTATTTTTTACATAATGAGCTGGAAAAAACAGGCTGACATCGTAAATTTCTCATACCTCGGTGTAATCAGTGTTACTGTTTCGGTAAATATTTTCGCTTTATAGATATCGTCAATTTTATTTATTTAAAATAATAATTAACACACTCTCGGGTGGAATTCCTTTATTTTTGTCTATGACTATTTCAGACAATTTACGTCGACCGGCTTAAAAATATTTTTTCTCAAAATTCTTCAAATACATTACGAGCACAACATAATCAATCATAACAAAAAGTTTCAAGTCCAAATTCGGAACGCGGTATTACGTTTGTCTCTCCTGGCGGTCAATTGAGTCGGTCATGATTTATGGTCAGGAAACAATCGAATTAATTGAGGGTCAATTGACGCTTCCTGACCGCGAGGCTCCATCGCTCGTATATCAAATCATATGTATGACAAACGTCTAAATAATTACCTTCTATCTAACACAATGAGACAACATAACTTCTCAAACTTATATCTTGTAATTAAACTATCAAATAAAATGTTGCTTTGTGTCTACTGTTGTTTATCACTCAAATCCTGACCTCAATGAATGTAATCATAATTAGGAACGCTCGCCATAATGTGTAACACATGGCAGGTTTTTATTTAAATTTAATCTCGTGCGACAATCGCCAAAACAGCTCAATTACATTTTCTTCAATGTAATTACAGTAATTATGGGATATTTTAACAGATAGCAACACATTAAGATTTTTTGTGGCAAAGGAAACCATCAAATTGTCTACTTAACTGGTTTACGTTTTATTGTTGTTGTGTAGCTTTAATTTACCATTATAATTCACACTAACCTGTCATTGAGAACTATATCTTAATACTAAGTATAAATATTATGGATAATGATTATGGAAATTTAACAGGACGTCATCAACATAAAAATGAACTGGTGTTTATTGCGTTACATATTTATAAAATTACTTTAAAAGACGGATGTATAGTTATAAAAGCACAATCTTCTCTCCATTGAATGTTTTCCGTTGCCAATTGATGTACATGATTTAAATAACGAGTTATTGCATAATTTAATGAAATAACTGTACTGTTTCTTGGCACGCTACTCACAAATTTGTTTTTTATTTGTATTTAATATGACTTCCAGCTCTTAACAGTAGATAAAATTGCTAACAGTAAAAAACTTTTCCAATTATTATAATCCTGTTAGCAATAACATTTTTAATACATATACGATATTCTCTATGATCTTTTTCAAATTTTGAAGCCGAAGTGGTGTGACTTTGCAGGCACTGAAAAATCTGATCTCTGGAAGTTGTTCGAACCGAAGTTACAACTGAAGTCGGCCGAGATCTACGACTTCCGAGTAAGCGACCACTGTCGCAAATTTCATATGCCGTCCGGACGGCGGCTTCTATCACGTATAGCCGGCATATTTGCACGCGATCGAAAAATGTGCCAAATAATCGCAATTTTTAAATTGTCATATTATTAAAATTACGCTACTGATAATTATAAAAGTTTGTGTAGGCACTCACCAATACAATATTAGTGAAAACTTTTCGGTCGTAAATATTCAATTCACGCAAAATCTTTGTCGGCTTTTGCAAAATGCCATAAGGCATAAAAATGATACTTCAGAGTACGAACACCACATCTGTGACTATCCTAGAATTTGTCGCCATCGATTCTAAATAAGAATTCGTTATGGTGGGACATTTATATAAACCGAGCTAGGAAAATACATAAGGATATTCGAAACGATTTTTTTTAACAAAATCAAGTACCACTAATTATTTTTTAATTATTTATTTTTTTATGAAAAAAATATAATAACGATATCTGTTAGAAGAATATACTATCAAAAATATAATTAATTCCTTTTGGTACCCTAAAATATTCAAAGATGTCAGTAAAAGTATGTTGAAATCCACGATAATTTGACCACGTGATCACGATGCAGCGCTCGACATGCGCGTTAACCATAGGACGCCTACGCGCATACTGAAATTAAACCGAGTTACTCGTTCTATCTTAGTTTGCGAAACACCATATCGTTATCTCTCTCACTTTCGTCACTTAACACGCGAGAGAGCGCTCGAAGCTGGCCAAGTCGACTGAATTACCTCCCGTTCTCGGTAACCTCGGACAACTTCCGAGAGATTTTAAAGCGGGCAGAACCGAACTCAACCGAAGTAACCCACTATATTCTCCGTCCTTGGCCAACCTTGGCCAACTTCCTGAGAGTGTAGTGCGGGCATTATAACAGCTTATTTGTATTATGTACAAATCTTTAATTATTTATATGTATTTCGTAGACTAGGTATCTCGTTTATGCCTCAGATGCATGTGATCGTCTGTCAATGTGACAAAGCGTAACATCTTTTATACTTTTGAATCGAGACAGCTCTGACGAATCATACATGCGAATGTCGATGGGTCAATTGTAAGTGGAAGAGGTTCTTGTTGTAGGTTAAGTGCAAGTGGAATCAAATTTTTTTAACCGCATAGTACTGCGTAAATCTAGGGATAAACTTATTTTCTTAATTTAAAAATTGTATTAAATAAATTAAATCGACGGTTATTTTGCGCTGCGGCTCATAAATTCAAACTTCGCTTTTGCATAGTATTTTATACCACTACAAAAATAACATAAGAATCATATAAGAATATTCGTTTCTTACGAAGCTCTGTAATAATGAATAAAACACGAAACCATTTATCCGATTGGGTGAGGCTGAGTTCTGATTTCGATAATATATTTATTATAAAATAATATTTTTTTTTAATATTCAATTGTTATATCAATTGTGTGTTGTTGTTGTTGTTGTTGCATAACAACGCCACCATAACGGCTAAATATCAATTGCATTGGATCGAACATTGCAAGATTTACGTGGAAACGAACAGCCATTCGGTGGTGCGCTAATATTATTAGCAGCTAATTTTCGTCAACCATAACCTGTGAGTACACGTTCAACACCAGCTAATGAGCTGAATGCTTGTCTAAAAGCATCAAATTTGTGGAGACGCATTAATGTATTTACATTAACGACAACCATGCGTGTTCAATTGCAAAACGATGCTTCTGGAGAACGTTTTGCCAAACGGTATTGGATATTGGAAATGGCAAATTTACAATTGATGAATCAGCCGACTGCATTAAATTACCAACCGATCTTAATAGTATCACACATTCAAAATAATAATGCGTATTTCAAGATATCACACACTATAATAGTCATCAATGGTTAAGTGAACGTGCAATATTAGCTACAAAAAATATGGATGTCATTCAACGTGTGCTACCAGGCGAAACATACACTTATGTTATGAATCAAGATGAAGCAGTAAATTATCCAACTGAATTCACTTAATTTAATTTTTTGTTCTTAGAAACGTTGATCCACCCCGTCTTTGCAATGGTACTAGATTGACAGTCAATAAATTGTTAAAAAATGTCTTCAAAGCAACAATTATAACTGACAAACTCAAACTCCATTCCTATTTAAACGATTGCAATTTACAATTAAACTGGCTTTTGCAATAACGATAAATAAAACACAAGGTCAATCGATGTAAGAATGTGGATTGAATTTGGAGAATCGATATCATTTATCATGGTCAATAATACGTTGCATGCTACCGTGTAAGAAAACCAAACGATTTGTTTGTATGTGCGCCAAATGAAATCACCAAAAACATCTATATCCTCAGAGCATTACAATAATCTTGAAGGTAAATAATTTTTTTTTTCAATTTATCGCGTCATCGTTATTCGTATATTTTAAAATAGTAGATATTATGTGACAACCGTTTTCCATTTAAAGGTGATGAGATGGAAATCAATTGCTTATTATACGTTTTAAAAAAATCCGGGAAACGCCTTCCCTCTGCCAGGCGCTAGAAATACCAACATATTTTCCGAACATTGTCGGCAAACGGACCAAAGTCGGAGCTGCTCCTTCGAGTGCGAACGGTTAGATACTTCCCCTTTCGCTCTCTCGTGTGTTAAGTGACGAGAGTGAGAGAGATAATGATAGGGTGTTTCGCAAACTGAGATAGAGCGAGTAACTCGGTTCATTTTCAGTATGCGCGTAGGCGTTCTATGGTCAATACGCATGTAGAGCGCTGCATCGTGGTCACGTGGTCAAGTTAGAATACCACATGCTTATCCGAGACTTCAACAGACTCTTACTGACATCTTTGAATATTTTAGGGCACCAAAAGGGATTAATTATATTTTTGATAGTATATTCTTCTAACAGAAATCGTTATTATATTTGTTTTCATATAAAATTAAATAATTAGTGGTACTTGATTTTGTTAAAAAAATCGTTTCGAATATCCTTGTGTATTTTCCTAGATCGGTTTATATAAATGTCACACCATAACGAATTTTTATTTAGAATCGATGGCGACAAATTCTAGGATAGTCACAGATGTTCGCATTCTGTAGTATCATTTGTATGCCTTATGGCATTTTGCAAAAGCCGGCAAAGATTTTGCGTAAATTGAATATTTACGACCGAAAAGTTTTCATTGATATTGTATTGGTGAGTGCCCACACAAACTTTTATAATTATCAGTAGCGTAATTTTAATAATATGAAAATTTTAAAATTGCGATTATTTTCACATTTTTCGATCGCGCGCTGTACGTGAGAGAAGTCGCCGTCCGGACGACATATGAAATTTGCGACAGTATGGTCGCTTACTCGAAGTCGTAGATCTCGTCCGATTTCGGTTGTAACTTCGGTTCGGACAACTTCCAGAGAGTGTAGTGCAGGCCTCAAGATCTAATCTGATTTATATTTATTTAAGAAATATAAAATAGCCATATTTGTGATTAAATAGTATTTTAGACTAATAGTTTTTATTATTATATTAACTATTGTATATTAAACTGTTTAAGTACGACAATAATACGTCAATCAATAGTAAAATTTCTATTTGAAAAATAGCATTATTAAAACTGTAAACTGGTGAATATTAATAGCCAAACATACCGACGGGGGGAGGAGGGGGGACAAATTCCCGGAGCCCTTGAAGGGACTGACTGGATAAAATCATAGAAAGAATATTTATAACAAATATTAAATTTATACTGATGTATTTCAGGTATAAGTTCCTTTAGCCTTTTTTTTACATACAATAAATAAGAGAAGCGGAACATTGCCTTCAAAAGCACTTATAGTAATTTCACTATAAACATTATTACTCAAAGGAACAGATTATAGCTTTTTGAGGCGGCTCCGTTTGTGTTGAAATTTGCTTAAAAATTATTGTTAAAAAAAATACATTTAGTTTCATATGATAATTCCTAAAAGAAAATCTAGAAAAAGCAGTCTCGAATCCATCCTGAAAATATTTTTTTAAATATGTCATTCCAATAAATTCATGTCGGAATACATTTTCACCAGTAGATATATATTTTTACTCACGGATCTCAGATTATATTTATCATGTTTTTAAAAATAATATAAGCTTTCCTTTTCAGTATAATAGCACGTTTTATTTTATTATACTGAATTGGGCGTGTGGTCAAAAAATTAATAGGACCTATAATACATTTCGTATTGCCGTTAATAATTCAGCATTTATTGTGATTGTCGACGGGCTAATTTTTCGGGTTGAACCTAACCAAGTCACAATTATAGAATATAACCATCGCGAGATAAGCTCTTTTATGCGGCAAAGTCACGCGAGCCCACTTTTTTTTAATTATCGAAAAAGGCGCCATTGTTCCCATAACGGCGCATATTTAACGCATACAAGCTGATAAGGCACAGGCCATTGTGAAAATATTTTTTTTTCATTTATAATCATCAATCATTACGTGTATGGGTTTAATTGGCATAGAGAGGTATATTACATATATGTAGAAACATCACGACACATAGTGAAGATGTAATCTAGGATTATTAATACTTGTATCTGATATTTACGTATGTTATGAACGTGTATATCGTTCATCGCTGACGCCTGTAGATTTATCACTTCGTGTCGATTTCACCGATTAATATATGTTTTTTCTGTCTGTTGCAGGTGAGTGATTGGAGCTTATTTTTTACGTTTGTGCTGATTGCTGACATATGGGAGGATTGGGTTCGTTGAACGGCTTACATTTTTTTATTTAATTGATATTTTAAATACTATAAGATAGCAGTTAACAACAATCATTTATTATATTAAAACTGAAATACCACTCACAGATCCGATTCTGAATAATGAGTTTTCACTCTCATTCTCCCTTCCCTGAGAGTTTCGTTCTTTCTAATATTATTTTGATTATATTTTTATTAAATACTACTAATTTGCCCAATTAGTAATACTTTGTTGGACATTTTTTATTGAGTGTAATGTCCAAAGAATAACGAGCAAAGCCTACATCTAATATAGAAAAGGAACAGCGAAAAGTTTTTTACAACTTCATTTCTCTGGTCGTTGCTCTTATAATTTTGCGCTTTAATTGGCAATGAGACTCGAATCCGGCCCTGACGGCGTCAATAAAGGCATTGTATTATATCCGAATTTATCGCCTTGCATTTTCAAGACCCGACCGCTTCGCTCGTAAATCCGCATCGCTTTCGCCGAATCCGAATAGACTTTGTCGCGTTTCGCAATTAGCTCTATTGCGGCTCATACCGAAGCCATTAATCTGATTTAACAATAAAACGACGACACAGACGCCACTGGATTTATGGCGTCTTTATATAGCGCAGCTCCAACTTTACCTTCCCCGGATTCGATTTTCCGCCCTTCGGCCGCAATTCGCACCTTTCAAACTTTTCCGGCAAAAAACGAAACAATTTTGCAGCCGCCGAAATTTCAGACGCGTAAATTTCCCTAATGATCTACTTTAGACGGTCCCAACTTGAAAAATTTTAACCGGGCTGGAAAATTCCTTGCGTTTTACTTAAAGGTTTTACGAAGGTAAGACAAAAATGTTTTCAATTTAGACAAAAAAAATATTTTATTAGCTCTTGAATAAGGAGTAGCTGCAGCAACTAACTAGGTGTATTTTTTGATTTACCAAATAAAATCTGAAAGATTTGATTTGGTAAATTGTATCTGATTTGAATGGTTTTGGCAGACGGTGACCGGAATTATCTTGGCCAATTAAATTTATTGTCTATTTCCAGCCCTTCTTGTAATAATTTAACATTTACGCAAATTAATAATTAGACAATATCATGCGTCTTAATCATAAAAATGTTATAAAAAATCTTAATTCCGGCTAGGATTTTTATAACATTAATGCGTCATTGAAACGGTTAACTGAGCTTCATAAACGGTTTCAATTTTTTTACTACAAATATTAATATTTATGGTTGGAACGTAAGCTGCTTCGCTTTCTTGAGGATCTGATTAAACGTCTTTGTTTATATTTTCGTAAATCTGGCGATCTTATATTCTGGGTGTTTTCATATCGAGTTTTAGCACAAAATTATATAGGATACTTAAAAAAATAACAAGTAGATTATAAATCTGCTTTAATTTACT
This sequence comes from Plectrocnemia conspersa, assembly GCF_051122295.1. Lineage (NCBI taxonomy): Eukaryota > Metazoa > Arthropoda > Insecta > Trichoptera > Polycentropodidae > Plectrocnemia > Plectrocnemia conspersa. Next base: position 419,408 of record NW_028277165.1, read on the forward strand.
AAAACAATATTTTACTACTATAAATATACAGTGAAGATTTATTTTCTTCTATGGTGCCACCGTATTACAGAATATAGCATTTATGTAACAGGTAGAAAACCGGTTCCTTTATTTATTAAAAAATAGGCTACCTCAATGCGTCACGATATATGTAAATATGTCTAATAACTGCTTGACGAAATATTTTTTTTTGTTATATATAGTATGTCTTTAACAACAAACTATTTGGTTTAAGTAGTTTTACTATTTACATTTGAGCCCTATTATTTTATTGCAAAATTAATAATTATTATTAAATTTTTAAGTTCTTATAAGTTTACAAATAATAAATCAATATTTTTTTATTTTGCATAGTATTTTTATGCATTTTACATTACAATAATGATATTTTAGTTAAGAATATAAGAAGCGTAAAGTTTTGAATTCAACGCGCGATTATTTAAGCGCTTAGTACGAAGCAGCTATCAAAAAACTGTGATTTGCCATCTAGTTTTATGTATTTTGTATTTAAAATTTAATTCAATAATCTTTTTTTTGTATTTTTCTATTTGCATATTAAATGCACGCGAACGATTCCTCTTAATCCACATCCTTCTTTTTTTAAATTTCGTTAACCCTTTGAGTAGTGAGTTAATTTGATAGTAAACACCTGAGAGTGACTTAATTTAATGTATTTTTTCATTATTATTTTTGTTGTTATTTATTTATTATTATTTATATTGCATTTATAGTAAATTATAGAAAAACTCAGTGTTTCTCAACGTTTAATTTAACGTTTCTGTATTAGTATTAAAACTTTTCAAATATTAAATTTCGATAATTTATTTTACATATTTTTTATATATTTTCCGCCTACTGTGGAATTTTTTTATATCAATTCAGAAGCTCTCAAATTTTTTTATAAAAATAATATAACATATTTTTTGTTATGTTCTTATACGTACTCTTTAATTTATTGCTATTATTTTCTATACAAATCATTTACATTAAATTAAATTAAATAAATATTTATTTAATATTTATTCAGTTATATATGTAAATATATAACTATATGGGGTACCTCAAAACAATGAAAGATCGACTGCCGTATAGTCCATCCAAGATGTGAACGCTCATCTGGTGAAAAATATTTTAGGATGACCATGTGAATTACACGTAAAATTAATTTTTCCTTTTTTAATTTAATTTGTTGAGTAGCGTTCTCCTATCGGTGTAAACAAATTCGCGGGAAAAATGTATTTGTATGCATGCATGCGTGACGCAATGAGCGTTAACATCTTGGATGGACTATACATGTACGGCGATAACACTCAAAGGGTTAATAAAGAGTATATATATAAATAAAATAATTTGAATAAATATAAATTTTGAGTTATATGTACTATAAAAAAATTAAGGTTTAATGCAGAAGCTAAAATTTTGAAATTAAATTTAATTGGGTTAAAAATCTATTTTTCTTATTTTTTTATTCCTATCCCCAATGCACGTAAATGATCTCTTTTAATCCACGAGCTTCGTAGGAGGCTCGTGACAATATGGTTGCGACTCGATAGAGCTTCGTACGGCCGTTGGCTTGTCGGGCCGTCATTCGCCAAGCTCTCGTCCTTGGCCTGACGTTTCCATTGAATACTTCATCTCATCTTAGTTTCAAAAATAATAATAGGCTTACCATAAATACCCACTAATTTGATTAGTATATTTACAAAAAGAGTTTACCTACAATACTTGGTATGAAAATTTTCCTTTCGTGACGCTTACCAATTAAAAGTAGGAGACGAGGACGAAAATTTTTTTGTACTGCAATGTCGGGATTTTGTTTAATTGACCGGTTTTTTAACTAAAAAATATCATATTTTTAATTCAAACCTTTTTTTTAGAAAAGGAAATAAATAAATTTGTAAAACTATATATTTGTAAATATAATCAACGCGAGTTGATCAAAAAAATATTTTTTGAATCTTGGACTTTTTAAAAAAATTATATTCCTGTCTGAAATTAATTGTATTTATATATGTAATAATACATATACACTGTCTATCGAGCTCATCTGGTAGGTCCTAGCGGTAAGAACAAGGGATGTGATTGTGATTGTTACATCAAATTCTTGATTATATATTTTTAGATATATTCTAATCTATATTCATGTTTCACATCGTGGGAACTGCTTGTAGCAGCATTGTTTATTTTAGTGCTATGTAAACCAGCACTATATACAGAACACAAATTTTGCTTATTTTGGAACATTGCCGCCCGATAACATGGATTTAACATATTATATTTGTTCGTTCATAAAGGCACTAAAAGTAATGACCAGACATATTTATGCGGTTGACAAATATCCGAATAAACGAGAGAAGGAAGCGAACACATTGCCATTCGGTGCCACGTTCTGGCTCTAATACAAATGTCGCATTATTGTAATCGGTTATTAGCTGAGCGTATATCATTTTTATCCCCTCTTTTATTATATTTATGAGTGCACGTGTAGATGTAATACCGTTTTGGCATTGCTTTTATGGCCGCTGTCGTCGATGAAGTCGAAGACATTAGCGATGACAGATCTCAGTCATGGGACATAAATGTTGCACGGATGACGGAGATTCTGGGCCATCGTGCACTGAAATCCTTTCCACTATTCCATATGCCAGTAAAGCAATAATTAAAACATCTACTATAGACAAAACACCACCAAATGATGCTAAGCAATATTCGTTTATTTAAACAACAGTTATGGAATCCATATTTTTCAACACAATAAATGTAAAAAAGCATATCTGAAATCGTATACTTTACGCATGCACGCATGCTGTTAGCAATTTGGTAGTAAGTACTCGTTTATTAAATAGAACGCACCCCTTGAATTTAATTTGGCCGGTCAACGAAAATATTTTTTCTACTTTAGTGCCTCATAAACGTCCGCGTAAAAATATGCAGCGTGAATTGGGCCATAACTGTACAACAAATTTCTGCGAGTTTAATTTCCTTACAAAATACACAGGACGTTGAATTGAATTGAATCAAACCCAGCGCGTCTCAATCCGAGGGCCGCGAACGAGTCAATTATGAACACCACCCTCTATCATAAAGCATAATAGCGGCCAATAAAAAATGGGCGTTTTAAAATTTGACGTCGTTAATTTAAGAAATTTTCAAACAACTTTGATTAAAAAGTGTTATTAAAGTTCAAGTGGCGCTCGGGGGTGGGTATTATTCCCTAGATTACAAAGGGGAGGGGGCGAGAAAGCCGAGGAAAATACGGAGGGCGCTTCCTTTAACGACGCCTCATCAGAGCCTCCGTTCGAATTTCCACGCGTGCTGCTTTCCCTCTTGATGAAAAACAGTCGAATTAAGGCATGAGCTCTGCTGCAGTTTACGATCCGCCACTTTTTTCCATCCCCTTTTGTTCTCCGCCAGGTGTCGTTGAGAAAAATGAATTTTACGCATCACTGCCTGCTCTTCCACCGTTTGCGCCCTCTCGCTAAATACTTAAGAATTCCATCGAATACCCACACAAAACATTACGCCAGCCTTTATCATGTCGGCGGTTGCTTTCGATGAGACTCTTCTCATAGAAATGATCTGAACTAGAGGGCGAATTTACGATGGAATTGAATTTTATTAAAAAAAGCAGCGGTTTGCATATTTTAAATATTGAAAAAGCATTCGACGTAAACACCTTATTGACAATCTACCGTTTCAATACATTAATATTATATATATATTACTTTATTTTTATATGTATGTAAATCCAATTTATATTTAATAATAATATTTGAGTAGCAGTGCGATGATACTAATCTGCGTTTTAATTAAAATGTCGTGCGTTCACTATTAGCATATACAAATAAGTATATAACTGTTTAGGCATTTAGATTTATTATAATTTCAATGTACAGAAATTTTGTATTTTTTGCTATAATGATAAAAATATTTAGTATTACTATTTTTCGTTTTATCTGCAATCTCGTTTTAAAATGGCGGCTATTGAAAAGATTTAATAAAATATTATTCCGTTAAAATATAATTAAAATAAAATAAATATAAAGTTCTTAAAAATAGAGCTTGTAAATATTTAAATTAAATTTATTAGTAAACCTATTTCGCGATCTTAACACTTTATCTACCGCTCACGCCAATTGGCGTCCTGAGTGTGCCGAAAGTTAAACACCGCAGACGCCAATTGGCGTCCTGTGTATGTTTTCGTTTCCATGTCAAATTAAAAATATATGTTTAGTGTTTTATTTGCTTTTTTTTAAGAAATGACTAAATAAATGTATGAATTTTCATTTTATTTTGCTTTTTTTTTTTTAAAATTATATTTAGACAAATGCGAAGGTTTTATAAATATATTTTATATTTCTTTCATCAGGCAGTTTCACTACCAGACAAACTTATGTATCTTTTGATGTGGTCCGAATATTTTAACAAATTTTTCTAGACATGTTATAAATGTAACAATGCATCAATTAAAGCCATTATTAAGTGGTTCTCAACATGTGGTTCGCCAGAAATAGAAATTAATTATTACATTTCCTTATTATTAGATTTTAAAATTGATTGATGATTTTAAAATTATAAAAGCAAGTAATCTAGGAATTTAAATAAAAATAATTTAAATTGAGTTAACCAGCGGTTTTCAAACTTTTTCAAATTTCTAAAAACTTTTATCCAGCACACTTTTTTTTCGGACGGTGTAAAAACAGAAAAAATATGATATTTTATACACAAATATAAATATGTATATTTAAAAATAATTTATTGGGTAAATGGGTTTATTTAGAAATAAAGTCAAATTACATAAAATTAAAAAATACGATGTACATATATAAAAAGTACAAGACACTAAAAATTTATCATATCATTAACCATTAGATAGTATTGGATTACTGAGAATCTCAAGATTGTCAGATTAGTAAGATTCTATTGTATTTTTTTCTATCCTGTTATAAGGAAATTCCAACATATTTTTTGTGAGTAAATATTATCTCCCGTCAGATATTACTGACTTACTGGAAATACCGAATCTCAGTGACACATTATTTTAGAAAGTTTTCGAGTTATTATTTTTGAATTATTAGCACGATACACATAAAAACCTATGGATAAGAATTAAGTTTAAGTTATACTATCGTGTGAAGTGCATCTGGTTTTCGTGTGCTCGAGTGAATATTCGAAAAATATTACGAACTGTTTATAAAACATAGTTTTTTAGTTAAATACGAGTGTAGAATCTACGTGAAAATAACTACAGTTTATGTTATTTAATATAGTGTTAAATATATATAGATATTCCAAGTGACAATGAAAATTATAATGATAGTGATTCAGACTCCTCTGTTCATGGAAGAAATCGTCCACATGCTATGATGCTCATGAGCAATGAGGAAGATGAACAAGAAAAATATTTAGTAGACACTTTACAAGACACAAAACTTTATTGAAGATGACTTGTTTCCCGTTATTGCAGAAGAAACAAATAGACACCATAATCAACACATCAACAGATACAAACTGCAAATAAAATCTAAAAAATGGGTGGATGTAACGGTACCAGAATTAAAAAATTGGTTTTTGTTGATACTGCTAATGGGCCTGGTAAAAAAAGGCTCATTACATCTGTATTAGACAATAAATCCACTAATATTTACAAAAACCATGAGTAGAAATAGGTTTTATCAAATATTACGTTACCTGCGTTTTTCCAATAATGAAAATGTTCCTGATAATGTAGGATTACTGTTCAAAGTACAAAAAATAATTGATTATTTCTCCGAAAGATTAAAAAATATGTACAAACCAAGCCAAAACATATTTCTGGATGAGGGTATGATCCCATGGTGTTAAAGATTAAATTTTCACGTATACAACTCCAGTAAGTTCACAAGGTACGGTATAGTGATAAGAATGGTATGTGAATTAGTGTCAGGATACATATCGAAATTTAAAATATATTCAGGACCTGGAATTTCGTTACAAGATTCAATATCACATCTAACATCAGACAATAAATAAAATGGCATCATCTTTATATGGACAATTTTTATAACAGTGTTGAAATAGCAAAAAAAATATATTTGAAAAAAAATAGAATCTGTGGTACCATAAGGAAGAATCGGGTTTTACCAGAATATCTGAAAAATGCAAAATTACGAATATTTGAATCCAAATATAAACGATATGAGGTAATATTGTTGCAATTGCGAAAAACGGTAAAAAATCGAGACACTTTAAACTTTCATTATATAACTAGTTATTGTGAAAAGTGAATTACACGTGAAAGACAATGTAAATTATCTGTGTATGTGTCTGGAAAATTCCACATTACGATGGAGTGAATTACAACGGTTAGTGAATATTTTATTGCAAATGAATTATATATCAGTAAACTCGTATTAGTAAAAATGTCACAATACAAAAGAAAAGTTTGCTTGAAAAAAGTTTTTACAAATTAAAAAAAGTTTGAGAACCGCTGGTTAACTCAATTTAAATTAGTTTTAATAAAATTTCTAGGTTATTCGTTTTTATAATTTTAAAATCAAGATAATCATTTTAAAAATCTAATAATAAGGAAAAGTAATAATTATTTTTTATTTCCGGCGAACCGCATGTTGAGAACCATCTAATAATAACTTGAATTGATGCATTGATACATTTATAACATGTCTAGAAAAATTCAACGAAATATTCGGACCGTATCAAAAGATACATAAATTTAAATAAAAAAGGTAAAATTCGCGAAGTTTTGCGAAAAAGGGCCGGTATTTAGCGTAAGTCTGGTAGTGAAACTGCCGGTCGGTAAAGTGTTAAAAACGATAAATATGTTATATAAAATATTTACTTATAAATATAAGAAAAAGTAATAAAATATTAGTAGGAAAATAATATTAAAACTTTAGTTTTTGTAAACACTTTAACTTTTAAAAATGCATCTTTTTTAAATTTAAAATTAAATTAAATTTCTAGCCTTTTGTGTGGTATAAATATCCGACTATTGATCCGAAAGACCTAGGTTCGAATCCCATACGGTTCTTAGTGTTTTTATATTTCCATCGTGTCTGTGAGATCAGAATAAGTGATTATTATAAAATTATAATTCCTATCGATTATCACAAATTAGGATTATATAGATTTTTCTAATCTCACAGATGAAAATCGTGATGATTAATTAAAATCGAGCTAGGTCATACATATCTAATATTGAAAATTCTCTAATAATTAGCTATTTTCAGCTCTTATACGTATTAAAATAAAAAATCGAGGACACTATAACTGCCTTTTTTTAATTTTATTATATACACATTTTCTGAAAATAGATTTTGTAAATATAACAGTTTTTTTGACCAGTCTGTTCTGCTTCTCGCAAAATGACCGCTATTTAAGATATTTAAAAAATCGTCACTCGTTAAAAAATGTATTTTTTTTTAAAATATCATAAATGCATACATATATCTCAGCTAATTTCGTTTGCTAATCTTATCCGAAAACTTCTTGCAAAATGGCGATTATTGAAAAAAGTCCCTATGCTTAAAGTATCATAAAAAAAATTTAAAACATATTCACGAACTAAATATAAATATATTTAATAGTGATATATATTTATTTGAACATTTTTATATACAGAACTTTCAAAATAATAAAGGTTGTTAGAAAAAAATCGGTAAAACTTATTTTTTTAACACTTTTACTCATTATGAAAAGTTTTTTAAAAATTAATTAAAACTACATTTTCAATATATATATTTAGTATATGTAATATTATGCATATTACATACTTAATTCTATTCAAAAAAAATGTTTAAGAAATTGTTTTATAATTATGAAATTGTTTTATAAATGTTTAGTATTATTTTTCCATTACGTATTATTGGTGTTAAAAATTAATTTATAAGAAAAACTAACTACAAGATTATATTTTGTTGTTAAATAATGTTAGTTACTTTACTCACGTTTATTTTTATAATTTAAACCCAAAACTAAGCATTAAATTACATATTAGAAATATTTTCAACAAAATAATTACTTTCATATGCTACTTTAATTGTGTCATAGTTATAATTTAACCCTGAAACATCTTTAAATTAATTATTTAGTGTAGTTTATTAGAATACGCCATAAAAATTATGTTTTAGATCCTGAAAATGAATTAATATCATAGCACTATATTTTATTTGCTTCTTTAACTATATCACAAATATATTTTCAACCCAAAATTCTTTTTAATAAATTAATAATTAATTATGTTTATTAAATCATAAATATAGAATTGAAAATATTTTTTTAGTCTTAGTGAAATAATACACATAATTATGAGCTACATACATTTTTAGTTAAACCATATACACTTTGAATGTGAAACTTAGCTTTAAATTAATTAAAAAATATTATTTACTGTTTATAAAAATGTTTAGCTTAAAAAACTATGAATCTAAAACAGAATCAATGTTTAATTTTATTTTTGAATAGTTTTAATAAACAGTGTTTCTCATTACATGTATCACCATAGACTAAATTGATTACAGTCTCTCGATATATTCAATGCTTGAATACAATTATATTGGTTAGTAATGAGACACATTTTAGTATTTATTACATGTTATGTTATGCGCCGACCGGCGAGGCACCGATTGGCAAAAGACGTCCTTTGTGCAAAATTATTTTTTACTGTAAACCTCTCCTTGTAAAAGCCAAAATTTAATAATATGATTCGCGGCTCTGAATTTTTAAGTCAGTGATTTACTTAGCCATTTTTTCAATAATTATTACTACAATATACCTTTATACCATTATAGTAATTTACTTTACCTACAATTTCCGATAGTTTACTGTTTAAAATTACCATGGGGATTATTTTAATATAACAAACTGCATAGCTTTTACAAGAACGGTCTTGACTCACGCCATTTTGCTATAAAAAATAGCACAAACATGTGTATATAATTAACCTAAAACTTGATGAATCATCGCCGTTTACCCCTTTGTATTAAAAGGTAGTTCCATTACGCAACTGTGCTTATATAGTTTTGAAGTATCTGCAAAGGAAATTCCCAGGCCATTCGAGTAATTATAAAAAGCAACATCCGTCGGACAAATTTTATATAGTAATAAAATGTCTCCCGTTCGTCAGATCGGACCACACGTTAGAAATCGATTTCAGGTTTAAAAAACTAGTCAGATTGATATATACGACAACCGGAAAACGGGCGATCCGAATAGGTAAAGCCGCGTTTACACGCGCGTGCCGATCCGATCGAAAAATACACGACCGCTGGAAACAATCCTTTCTTCGCCTGTCCGAGATAGATCGGGGTCTTAGATTAGAGCTAACCCCTACCTGGCACGAACCGCTAGACGTTTCGTCAATTTGAAGCATTGCTTCCTAGTTGCGACACGCGAGCTCCGCCAAATATTCAACTTTTCTAATAATTTACGACTTATACGCTTAGAGGAGAGATCTGGCTTCCTCTCGATTTTCTCGCCCGATAGATATTGCATATACGTGCGTGCGTGTGTGTTTGTTGACGAGTTTTTCATCGTCATTTGGTTATATTTAATGGAGCAATTGGGCAGGTATAATTAGAGGTGGGGGAACACGCGATCCCCCCTTAGGTCTGTTTTTTAATTTAACTCGATATTCACCAAATAAAAACAACTAGCACACGACAGCTAACTTAACCCAACCTAGCAACGGACGGCCATTGAAAAATACTATACTTTTACTTTTATTACTTACCGAAGTGTGTGTAAGCAGATATTCAACCTAATCTGACTGAAATGTATACTATATCAAAATTATCAAAATATATTATAATCTAGGTTTTTATGCACGAAAGTGTTTCTTTATATTATTGAAAAAATCCTCAGAATAGTATCTAACAATTGATAATAAACCATATACAACAATAGTTAGGCGTTAGTAGTTTACTATCATAAAAAAATACTTTTTATTTTATTTCAATTTTTTTTTTACCTCTTTATTTTTTATCAAGATTTTTTCAATTAACGAGCGGGATCCGCTAGCTAACGAACTTAGCTGAGCTACTTACAATATATATTTTTAGAATAAGTTTTATGACGATAAAAATAAAACTACTACAGTTATCATGTCTTTCTATTTTTAAATTGAATTTTTATTTTTTATTGGTTTTTTTTATTGAATTTTTATTTTTTTAATAGTCGCTATTTTAACCATTTTTTTTAACCGACATTTATTCGGAGTTGTTTCTTAAATAATGTAGTGGGTGCTTGATACAATAGTCTGTGTTGCGATATATCATTTTGTGTATTTCTGCAATAATTTATTATTATTTGCACTATACTTACATTTCAATAGTCTTATTATTTATTAGTTAATTATAAATTAAAATTCGTGTTTTTTTTAAATTTATATAAATTATGTATTTTAGGATGTTTTAAACTATCAAAAATTGAATGTAGTTAAGAAAATTAATATTTTAGATGAAGCTTCAGAATAATTTGATATAACATAAAAAATAAAATTTCTTAGGGTAATCATAAGTATAGGAATTATTTATGTTCCGAATGTTTTTGTTCCAGATTGCAATTTTTAGTAAAATATTTTATCCTCGTGAAAGTTTTCTTCTTTGTATTTTACTTGCAAATATCTAGCTTTCTTTAGGGATTGCTTTAAAAAAGTATCACACTTAATTTAAAAAATTAACTTGTCAATTAAATGTTCAATATATACATAGAAAAGTTATCGTAATTTAAACCCCCTTTTATATAATTATTGACAAATTAACTGAAAATGTCTTTGGAGTGCAAAGAGTTAAAACATGATCGCGGAACCGACTGACTAACAAACTTGTCCGATATTTTTCCAAGGTATTTACGATTTTTAAAATAAGTTTCATGCTGATATAATTAAAACTACTGCATTCCACAAAATTAGTAAATGAGAATTTTTTTTATTTTCATTTTAATTTATTTCTATTATACTTTTTTTGCTAAGATTTTTTGAGTTGTGAATATATGTCCTTAAATTTCTTTATATCCCATATATATATTTTTCAAAATATCGACTATTAAAATATAAAAATGTTCGTTATTTCGTTTTTTACCTAAAATTTAAGAAGGTAAAAACCATTTTAAAATAGAAATTTAAATTAAAAAATATAGTTTTAAAAAGGTCTATTTTTTATTAGAAGTTTTTTAACATTTTTGAAATCTGTAAATATATAATTTAACGACTATATTATTGTCATACAATAACAAGGCATCCGTCTTATTTTATAGACCGCGCTCATTGCGAGTTTTGTGATATTTACTATCTAATAAAAATTCAATAAAAAATATATTTAATTAATGACGTTTTCCATTTACATTTTAAACCAAAATAATATATTATTTATCGCTATTAACTATCAAAATATTTATGAGAAAACGCTCATGTATACCACGTATATTCGTCGTTCGACGAATCGCCGAAAAAAAATCCGAATCAATACAATTTTTTTTACCAAAAAAATTAATAGGATATATGCTTCTCAATGAGAAACACTGCCTAAAAACGAAAGAAAAGAAAGGTTTGAATTTTGTTTTATCTGTTATATGACAAAATTAAAATACATACAGAACAACACTATACAAATAACACTGAAAATACAGTGCCAATAGCAACATCGCTACTAAGCATCATCGCATCAAAAAAAAAGTCCTGTAAATTGTATAATAACATATATAACGATATCAAGATATTTTTTTTAATAAATCATTTGCGAATCTCTATGCAGAAATTTTAAGGAGGATCATTGTGTTTTATGTATGTTATGCTTTTTATCCCTGAATGAGCTAGTAAAGATCTGAAAAATCCAATTACAGATATCTTAATAACTTCAGAAGTAATGCGTTTTGTTTTACATTCATTATAATATTTAATATCAAAACCTTCTATAGTTCGAACATACATAACCTTGAGCCTATATTTTTCCTTTTGTATGAACGAACTTTGAACTTTTCACCTAATACTTGGTTATGTCTTACGTGCTCTATATGCTTGCACCTTTTCGACATATCCTAACCTTCTCAACTCATACTACGTGATGTTTTCGTGGCTCTTTTATGGGTCTAAATATCTTCCTTGCAGTTTTACGATCACACGGTTTTAATGGTTTGATTATTATTGCTACTTACATTATTTTCACAGAATAAAATATATGTATTATATATACACTTGGTTCTCTTTTTATGCGGTAGATACGTTCCACAGGAAAATAATCATAGAAAAGTTTATTACGTCATATACGTATTCTTGAATAAATAATATACTAATGCTACAAATAAATATAAAAATTAGCCACCGTTGCGACATATTTTCTATAAAAAATATCTACTAATAATTAGTCGTGTTTTCTATGCTGCTCAGTGTTGCCATATAGTGAATTTCCGGTCCAGTTCAAAAGCAATAATAATATTTTTAAACGTTCAAAAAGCAATTAAGTCAACAATAATTTGCAAAAAAATTTTAACACAAACGGAGTCGCGTCAAAAAACTACAATCTGTCCCTTTGAATATTAATGTTTATTGTAAAAGTACTACCTAGAAAGTGGGTGCTTTTGAAGGCAATGTTCCGCTCTTTTTATTTCTTGTATGTGTAAAAAAGGAGTGAAGAAATTTTACCTGAATTTTACATACATCTCAAACAAATGTAGTTTTGTTCAGATTCATTATTTGAGGTCGATTTTTACATGCTATGATTTTTTCCAGAGTGGGCCCCTCAAGGAAAACTGGCTCCGGGAATTTGACTTGGCAGGCCTGTTCATAAGCAAAACAATATATAATTAAGTATTAACTTTTCCGAAAACCTTAGGTTTGATTATTTCCCCGGGAAGGTTATCGAACCTACCGAAGGTTTGAGAGCCTTCGATCCGTTCGATGAGTATATGCTTCGAGCAGTCGACAAATCCCCCACGCATGTTTAATTCATCGGGCCTTTTCAACATATTCAATTTTACAAACATAACGGAGCGCGGACATGCGACTGTGTCTCTAATACCCCAAATTACGCTGCATGTTTTTACACGGATTTCAATACGGCCCGTGCCTTTTTTACGATGACCCAGCAGAAAACAAGCGCTCCAGGTGGGAAGACTGGATGACTTCCTACTTTAACGCGCGCGCGTCGGTTAGTTTAAAAAGCTTTCAGGTCGGTTTAATCTATGCATACGTAATGCACATACTGCTATTATAACGTGTCATTAAATAGTGTAGGGTTACATTTTACATGTAACGCAGTAGCGTTTTTCGATGCGATGTTGACTTGATGAAGATCGATGACCTACATGCACAAAAACGAACAATTATATCATGCGATAACAAGGCCCTCTCTAGTTTAATTGATTTTTGTATGCATTTTACTGGCATAATAAGGGCAATAAAACCTTGAAAAAACTTACTCGTGACTTGTGAGTGGTCAATTTAATATGATTTTCTTTCGTATTATATATTACTCATTTTTGAGTTAAAAGTTTATTTTTTCACCCGTGCAATATTTTCGGTTATTAAGATCTCTCTTCCATTGTTTTGAATTTATTGCGTGACTTTCGGGTATGCATGATTTGGGAAAATTATCACAAATTGTGCAGGTTATTTAATATATAATATCTATATCTTTAGCGCGTGTTAAAATGTGTTTTTTGTTTTTTTTCCTCTCGATGTTTCGTCAAAAATATCTATCGGCATACGCAGGAGATACTTATGGAGCTTATTAAGCTAATAAATATATTCTATAGAAACAATACTATTCCTAAAAATGCTGATTTTAAAATACACATAATATTTCTAGTTTTCAATTATTAAATATATATATATATATATATAAAAACCCATAACAATACAATATATTAAGATCTATTTTTTAGAACGATTCTTTTGTATTATGTTGATGCGAGATCAGATAGAACGGTTACTAGAACCAGAATTGAACAAATTCGCTGGACATAGTCCAAGATAGAATAGATCCGGAAGAATTCCCGTATCCAACAATAGGATCACGTCGGACTGTATCAACATAACGTTTAACAATACATATAACGACAATTGGAATTGAACAAACAAACGAGAGTTACGACGCTCGTCAACGATAATGTTATGCAATATGTCAGGTGAAAAGATACACGACCGTTGTGCGTGTGGTCTAGCCGTGAATAGCTATAAAAGAGCCATCTTTATAAAAACTTCCTGATCTTTTATGATGTAAAGAGTGCATCCATCCTTTTTGTGAACTAAAGCGTCCCCTTTAGGTGTTGCAATATTTCGCCTCTCGGCTGGTGGCTAATGCGTTTTCCCAGAGAAGCAACTCGATACAGCGCCGTAAAAGCTTTTTACCAAATCGTCGACGTTTTTTCGAAAGCCAGCCACTCTAGGTTTTGACAGTAACGAGATACGAGAGCGCGAATCGGTAGCTCGCGGACTAAATTTATCCGCTGCATTGTTGTCGGTTCGCTCTTAACGAGGTGACCGTAAATTAAACGGGTGTTTGTTTTCTCCTCGCGATGAAAAATAACGAATCAATTTTACTTTCCTAACATAGCGTGAGCTACAAATTATAAACTACACAAGCGTGTACTACATACGTCAACGAACGCAGTGTTTCCTTTTCTTTATTTATTAAAAACGCATTGTGCGTTCGGGGCGATAAATCTTCGTGTTCTTCGCATGCTACGTCAAATTAGTTGGCTCGCTTTTACTTCCATTTTTAATCGAAAATAAGATAACGGCTATTGTTAGCTCATTCGTTTCGCGTCATCTTACTTATATAAAAAGCATGTCTTCTTTATTGTAAATACTAAAGTTATGAGCGAGAAGTGCAAAACTACGAACGCAAAGCGCTAAATTATGAGTGCACCGCGTGAAATTTTGAACGTTTTGCACTAAAGAGATATGAATCTAGTAATCATATTTGTTTCTCAAATTTTAATAAAAATAAACTGTATGCACTGCAACATGACAGGCGTTACAGTGTTTAATATTTTTTTTTCAGTTCCTGGCCATAGCCATTTACCTGGGTATCTATTAATTTGCTCTTACTTTTATTTATTTATTTTTTAGGGCAAAAAAAAAGTAAGAAAAAAACAAACTTTTTGTTTCTTATTAAATTAGCTAGTACTTTTTTTTAGATATTTATGTTATCTTATTAAGGTTTTTAACTAATGGGTTAGAATGATTTTTATTTCTATCATGGTAATTTACTTTAAGTTTATCGAAATAATCGCGTAAAGTGTCTATTTTTAAATCTTTATGTATATTTGAGTTTCGGACAAACCATTGAGCATTTGTCGCCATTCTCAGCACAATAATTTGTTGCGTTTGTAGTGATTTCGAATAATTACAACTAAGTATACCTCCCCAGACAGGGGATGAGAGGCGTTAGCATAATGGGTTACAACCAAGTAAACACAATCAACAACTACAAAATAAATAGTGAGACACATGACAATTTAAAGTTGCAATTATTTGGCACTTTTTTCGATCGCGCGGAAATATGCAGGCTGTACGTGACAGAAGCCGCCGTCCGGACGTCATTCACAGTTGCCGTCCCGACGGCATATGAAATTTTCGACAATGTGGTCGCTTACTCGAAGTCGTAGGTATGGGCAGACTCGGTACGGACCACTTCCAGAGAGTGTAGTGAAGGCATTAAGGTTTAAGAACCTTAGGGGTTGAAGATGATGTCCTATTAATTGTATATTTAATTCTCTGCATAATTTTCGGTATTGAAATCTAATACAAATAACATTTTAGTATTTGTTGGCGCCGAATTGATTGATAATTAGTATTCCCAAGTAAGCGGCTAATGAAAAATATATATCGCCGTATATTGTCTATTTTGGTTCTGCGCGTTTTTGACAAAGAGAACAGCGGACCGCCGGTAAAAACTGCACCACCGCATCTACGTGACAAAATTGTTAAATATTTTACCGATGCAGGAATTTTGAACATCCCCGCGGGCAGGTATGATATAAAATTAAAATGCCTCTTTCCTCTGGAAACTCGATAGAATTTTTTAGCGGTGTCGATCCTTCCAGAGGTTTTTAATTGCTTTTTGTCGCCGAGGATGCTTCGACCCAAATCTAAATGCATTTTCGCATCGCGGAATAAATTATACCGACCTCTTCGTTCCCTGAATAAAAACTAGATGTACGGGATTCTTGTTTCGAAACGACCATAGTGTCCTATTTGGTTTCGGACGAGACGCGAATGTCGATCGAAGCGATTGCATTTTTAATAAAATTTATTAATCAACAACCTGAAGTCGCTTCTGCAAATATTTTCTTGGAATGCTTATTCAAAACACATAATCTTTATTTAGTAATTATATAAAAACGTATAACTGAAAAGTTAAAGGCCAAACAGCTCAGCTGGAGCATTGACGTGACGTCATGTGATTAAGGACTGTTTTAAAACATAATGGTGAATAATACAACAAGATAATGTTCGATCTCTTTCCAATGACGTCACATGCGTGAGCTTTCTGGCCTTCGATTGTAGGTTTTGTTTTACTTCCCTTGGACTAAATTCTGAAAAACCACGCAATTCATTTGTACCTGATTTATGTACACGTCAACTCGGCGTTTCCAATTACCATCTATCGTCACCCCCACTCGCACAATCGCAATCTTTACTACAATATCGTTCGACCGAAACAAACACAATAGAAACATCGCCTTAAGGATTTATCTCCCGCGAGCGCCTTTTTTATCGCCGGCCTCTAAAGTTAATTAGTTTAGGCCTCGATTAATCGCGGCTCAATCGGCTATTACCGGAATTTACAAGGAGCGGACCCTCGTCCGGGCAAAGCTCGGGTTTACGATTGTCGTTTCGCAGCGCAGACGAATTCCGGGAATCGCGTAAAGTGGAAATTAAATATGAATGTGCAAATAGGCCGTAAGCGTTTTAACGAACGCGCCAGATGCGGCCCTCTCCGGTCGCATCGGTAGCTCGGCAATCGAACCCTGGACCTCCTCGCCCACGCCGCCCATTGTGCGCCAAAGGTAGCCTTTGCCGAAGAGAGCCTCTTTTGTCTCGCGCCACTCGAGGCCAGGTGCCCCTGCTTGTCCGAGATAGATCTACAATCATCTCCGTGTACAATAAACGCAGAACAACAATGCCTTGATTAACGCCCAGGATAAACGGTCAACGTTTCAAGTTTACAGTAGTCGGTTCGATGTATGTACAGTACATACATACATACGTGTTTGTGTTTTCAACGTAACTTATCCCATAAAAGTATTTAGATACTTTTTCTTTAGCTTTCTTTGAGAACAAGTTTTACCTCTCTGAGAAATGTGGAAGTCTCGCCATGTTTTTGGACAGTATAGTCATTTATTTCTACACGAGTTTGTTCAAACTTATATTAGAAGATGATGATTATTTTATTATTATAATCTAATCTAATCAAATTTCCTTAAGGCGATCATATCAAGTTCTTCACGCTTGCATAACTTCGCAATAATACGAAAAAGTGTCATGATCTCTGGAAAAACTCATAGCAAGAATATATTTATAAAAAAAGTTGTTTGAAATGTAGTATGTACTGATGTATAAGTTCCTTCAGCCCTTTTTATACAAACAATTATAATTACGTATAATTCTTAATATTACGAATAAATATCAAACTAGATCGTACATATTATATATCAATTATGCTTAAATAATGTGTCATATTTTATAATAATAAAATAAGGTTATATGTTCAAAAATAATATTTTTTCCAAAATATTTATTTTTGTTACTTCCAATTATATACACATATAGTATTCGACTTATGTATAGAGATATTACACTAAATAATATGACATGTAAACTCGGTATACATCACAGGAAATTCTATAAATTTTACTAGTTTCGCTTTAGTATCAATATCAAAGTCATATTTAACCTTTAATTTTTCCTTATAATATTAAAATTTATATTTAAATAATAAAATGATAGAATTGCTTTACATTTTTTTGAGCAGAAACATCGATTGTTATGCCTGCCTACACTCTCTGGAAGTTGTCCGAACCGAAGTTACAACTGAAGTCGGCTGTGAATGACGTCCGGACGGCGGCTTCTGTCACGTACAGCCGGCATATTTGCGCGTGATCGAAAAATGTGCCAAATAATCGCAATTTGAAAATTGTCATATTATTCAAATTACGCTACTGATAATTATAAAAATTTGTGTGGGCACTCACCAATGCATTATCAGTGAAAACTTCTCGGTCGTAAATATGCAATTTACGCAACATTTTTGTCGGCTTCTGCAAAATGCCATAAGGCATAAAAATGATACTTCAGAATACGAACACCACATCTGTGACTATCCTAGAATTTGTCGCCATCGATTCTAAAGAAGAATTCGTTATGGTGTGACATTTATATAAACCGATCTAGGAAAATACATAAGGATATTGGAAACGATTTTTTTTTAAGAAAATCAAGTACCACTAATTAATTTTTAATTATTTGATTTTATATGAAACAAAATATAATAACGATATCTGTTAAAAGAATATACTATCGAAAATATAATTAATCCCTTTTGATGCCCTAAAATATTTAATGATGTTAGTAAGAGTCTGTTGAAGTCCTCGATAAGCATGTGGTATTATTGTGGTATTAACTTGACCACGTGACCACGATGCAGCGCTCAACATGCGCGTTAACTATAGGACACCTACGCGCATACTGAAATTGTAGCGAGCTACTCGTTCTATCTCAGTTTGCGAAACACCATATTATAATCTCTCTCACTCTCGTCAATTAACACGCGAAAGAGCGAAAGGGGTAGTATCTCACCGCTCGCGCTCTCTCTGACTCGCGTCCATTTGACTCCGGTCCTTTTGCCGACAATTTTCGGAAGCGCTCGAAGCTGGCTATGTCGACTGAATTACTCCCACTTCACCTTCCGTTATCGGTTACTTCGGACAAATTCCGAGAGATTTTAAAGCGGGCAGAAGCGAACTCGACCGAATCCACTATATTCTCCGTCCTTGGCCAACCTTAGCCAACTTCCAGAGTGTTGTGCAGGCATTACGTTTAATATATACTTGATGGATCTGTTTTAATTATTTTCGACAATCGGCAGATTGGATTTTCTCTGACGATGTATCCGCCTGAAAATTTTTAGTACATCTTTGCTTTTGTCAAGATTTCCGCTCTTAATATTTCGGTTGAATCTTCGAGTGTCACAGTATCTCATTATTTTAGCATTCCTTCATATTTCAACTTTCATATACCTCCATCTTGCTTGTTAATATTCATGATTTCGTGATGTAGAGAAGTGGCTTCTTAGATATTTATATTCCAACAAGTTTTCAGCTGCTCACCGTTAAATATATGAAATATGAATACCAAATCCGGACGTTGGAAGTAATTTTAGTATACGCCTCGTTGGCAATATGAAAAACGCGTTCGGTTCGAGTTATATTTTGTAGTTAACGAGACTTGCGAACGAAAAGCAATACGTTCGGGTCGCATTAAGGCGCGTTTGGCGACTACAATGGCGATAAACGTATTTATGGTCGTTTAGGAGAGTAAGTTTGCAGAGGTCGGACCTCAGCCGCGGATGCAAATAGAGCCCGACTTCCTGTCGCTGCCTTTTAACCATTGTTCGCGTGGGCTTCTGGCTGCATTTCCCCATATTTTAATTGCGCCCTCCGGACCGAGCCCAGATTAATATCAAGGGTGGCTTGGCAGTTATGGATGGGACGGCCCTGCGGCTCGACAGCCCTAAAAAATAATCCATAAACGCGCTTCCGATTTTTATAACTTTATTATTGCGTTTTATACACTTTTATGGATTGTGTGCCCGAAAACGGGAACAATAGCCGACCCACGCGCGCTCTTCCTTTCCAATTTATGAACACACTTTTCGTGCGCTTCGAAGACAGGTGTCAGCCTCCTAGCCGAAGGTCAATTTATGGTGCTTTGTCCATCTGCATATAGCACCAATTACTTTTCGGAGGTGTTACCATCTTAGGATGTTTCCTAATTTCTTAGGGCTCAGATTTTTAATGACATAACCACACGACGCCATCCGCTCTGATCCTTTCTATGACCACATCGATGCATTACTGATTTATAAGGGGAATGTCGTTTTAACGATTTGTTCAGTTTCATTAAAAAGATTTCTGTCACAAATATAAACTTACACAATTCAGCTGTATCAAGTTTACCTCAATAATTCAGATTTTATTTTTGAACTTCTTCCTTGACTTGATATTTAATAAATATAATATTTTATGATGCGTGGTACATTTCAATCGATTTATATTAATATATGTTTTTCTGTTTGTTGCAGGTGAGTGATTGGAGCTAATTTTTTTAAACGGTTCATTGCTGTCTCATCAGAGATTCTGGTTCGTTTTTATATCTTTACTATAACATCATTTAATTACAAATATAACACAACTCTTGATTAACGAAGGAAATGCGCGCGTGTGTGTGTGGGTGTGCGGGAGGGTGGGGGGGGGGGTTATACATCATATGGCTGATTTTTTTAAAAAATAGTCAACGTAGCTAAAAACTAAGTTTTTGGTGTTAGAATCCATTGCAATTTTAATCTATTTTTTTTTTCATAGTCATTAGTTCATCATTACCAATAAATTATCTGGAATTATTATATGAAAATATTGTAGTATTTAATAAATCTCACTATATGTATTTCAAGTTCTTCTACATTCTTGAAATTTTTCTTACATACTTTTGTCTTAACGAATAATGTTTGTCTAAAACGGTCGGTTTTGAATAACATTTTAACCTGATTTTTGCAATCATTTTTGAAATATTTTCTAATCTAATCATTGTCTGATAAATATTTCTGATTTCACTAACAAGAGCAAAGCTCGATTCTATGTATGCGTAGCATAAAACAGGTTTTTAAGACCATTTCCGGATGATTTTTTTCAATATATCTAATAATAGTAGTATTCTAAAATATACAAATCACGATGTCAGACATATGTTTCGTATCTGATTTATAATTTAAACTTCTCTAGCTCACTGATTAGTTAGCGAGAAATAAAAATAATTTAGACAAAAAATGATATGATTTCGATCACAAAATGCAAAATTTTGAGCGCAAAGCGTGATTTTATGTACGTGTATAGATAAACAGCTGATTTTCCATTTAGCTTAATATTTTTTTTATTATAGTTTGATTTAATAAACTTTCCTTCAATTTTTTTTCATTTACATTTAAAGTCAACGGTTCTTTTTAATCTACATCCTTCTTGGTATACGCACATTCTCACTATATATGTGTTAAGAGTATAACCTTTCAAGGTCTGCGAGCTTTAAAAAAATATTTTAAATATTATAGCGGCAGATTATCCTCTTGAAAATAGTTTAATAATTTTTACAGCTTAAGTTCCGAGGCTCGATATCTTCCACTTGAGACTTTTGGATGAATTTTTATAAACGAAACCATTGTGGTCACTTTCCGATGAAAATAAATAATCTATAAATGAGCAATACGATGCCTATTTAATGATACTTAATGCTCAGTGTTAACAAACATTAACATGATTCATGTTATGGTTTTGGAGAGGTAGTAGAAGTCATTGTTTACATCTGGTTCTTATGTGATCTAATATTAATGTCTCTCTTGAGGATTTGTTTGTAAAACACATTTGTTAAATTCACACACATTGATTTATGTTAGACATGAGCCTGAAAACAATTTATGTTTCAAATTCATAGCAGTTTGGTATATAAAACATCAATAGAATTTATAAAATTCATCGATCTCTTTCTAGCGAAAGTCACTTTACTGCTATAAAGAAAAGTACTGTTTCAATTCATTACCGTCAGGGCTTCTACCCTCGAATCGAAAACATTAATTTAAAGGAAAAACTATTAAAAGCGTATGTACTTACGGCACCCTACCCTAGATCGCTACAAACGAGTACCATGAATAATACGCTTAACTTAATCACGACTATAATATATATAAACAGTATGGGATGTGGCACAATTACCAAAACACTCGAGAAGTATAGGAAAACGAGGGGAAAACTTTAGATGATTAATTCTCTTTATATGCTAATAGGCACTAATCTATTTCCATGTATCAACTAGTGCGTAGATATAATACGCATTAGTAGTTTGCTTAGGAATACTAAACGTGATTAATTAAGTAAAACGTATTTTACAAAGATCTCTGAGTAAATTGCCCGTGTAATGTATATTGTTCGGCGAGTTACACTTTTAATGCCAGCCGTTACTTATTTAATGCCCAGTGTATATTTTTTGCGCGCCCGATCGAACCCACCTTTGGTATCGCTCGTCCATTTGCTAATTCCCTTTTTAGAAGGCCATGCAGAACTGGATGTCCGCAGGAGTCCTTTTGCAACGAGCAAGTGTATCGACCTGCCCACGCGCGCGCCATTGTGAGACATTTTTTGCCCTTTACCCGCTTCGGTTTTACCATACAATCAGTACCTTATCTTAATTGCAAATATTTTGTACGGCGACTAGTCAATTACGGACAAAACGAATCGAGCATTGTTCCGGAGCTTCGACACCCCGATGCATATTCAACTTTTACCCAAACACGCAACTAGATAGATTTTTTATAAATAGATTATATCATATTTTCAACACGCTGGAACGCTTTGGTATAACGCCTGTATTTTATTTATGTATTTTCAATCAAATATTACTTCATGCACTTTTCGACTTTAATTCAGTCGACTTGGCCAGCTTCGAGCGCTTCCGAATAAAGTCGGCATTATTTTGGGGACCGAAGTTGGAGCTGCTCTTTCGAGCGCGAGCGGTGAGATACTTTCCCTTTCTCTCTCTCGCGTGTTAAGTGACGAGAGTTAAAGAGATAATGATATAGTGTTTCGCAAACTGAGATAGAACGAGTAACTCGGTTCAATTTCAGTATGCGCGTAGGCGTCCTATGGTTAACACGCATGTCGAGTGCTGCATCGTGGTCACGTGGTCAATTTATAATACCACATGACTCTTACTGACAGCTTTGAATATTGATAGTATATTCTTCTAACAAATATCATTATTATATTTTTTTTCATATAAAATTAAATAATTAAAAAATAATTAGAGGTACTTGATTTTGTTAAAAAAAATCGTTAAGAATATCCTTATGTATTTTCCTAGATCGGTTTATATAAATGTCACACCATAACGAATTCTTATTTAGAATCGATGGCGGCAAATTCTAGGATAGTCACAGATGTGGTGTTTGTATTATGAAGTATCATTTTTATGCCTTATGGCATTTTGCAAAACCCGACAAAGATTTTGCGTAAATTGAATATTTACAACCGAAAAGTTTTCACTGATATTGTATTGGTGAGTGCCCATACAAACTTTTATAATTATCAGTAGCGTAATTTAAATAATATGACAATTTAAAAATTGCGATTATTTGGCACATTTTTCGATCGCGCGCAAATATGCCGGCTGTACGTGACAGAAGCCGCCGTCCGGACGGCATATGAAATTTGCGGCAGAATGAAAGTTAATACTAATTATTATTAAAAACAACATAAAAGAAGTCTTAAATTTATTATTAATCTACAATACAATAAACATAGTGTTTGAAATGCTATTTTACTCTGAAATAGTAGTTCTTAAAATTTAATTTACTCTCAAATACACCTCCGCTCGATAGCAATCTATGTAAGTTCGCCTTTGACGCCGCGTAGACCTTTCGCCCTTTACCCTATTCGTCGTGGATATTCCTTTATTCCTCGCGATCGAAGCATAAATCTCGCCTTCAATTCACCGAACATCCTTCAGTGTTTCCCGTTAATATTTCTAAGTGAAATCGGCCCCCTTTCGTCCCGGAGTAATATATGACTCCATTTTTTCCTTTCCTCCTTATATACACTTCGACAATAACCGAAACGCTTCCATCTATCAATTTATTTATATGCCCGCATGATATATGAAAAATCCGCTTCGATATATTTATTCGCAAACATATCCATAAATCTGAAAAAAATACCATTTGATTTTATGTTTTTGAATCAATCTTACTTTGAATGCGGACCCGTAACGGGTTATATGAATATGTTTTTCTTTTTTAAAGCGAGATTCATTGTAACTTTTCTACACAATGGTTGAATATATTTATTTTTCTGGAATACAAAAAAAATGACACATAAACCACACCCTTATGTGGCGGTCACCAAAGACAGCTTCTCTCCTTCACAATGTGAAATACAACGCATTGTATAATTTTTGTGTCACTAGTAGAATAAAGATTCAAAGACACGGACACAAAATGTTAAAGGAAGTTTATGCCGAAATTATTTCTTTTAAATAAATGTAAAAATTCTGCGCTTGAGTTGGCAAATAAAGCGCCACCCCGGAGAGCTTCGTTGTTTATTTTTCGCATGAACACTAAAAGTTTATTATGCGTCAAACGCTTTTTGGTCGAACGTCCCGGTTGGCCGATAAACAACGAAACCACAAAAAAAGCTCATTCATAAATCTAAAGAATTATATTCGGGTTAACGCGGAAAAATGGGGCCAGGCACGCGAGCATTGACTCATCAAAATATCCGTGTCGTGTCGGAAAGACCTCAAGGAATACCTAACAAAGCTTCGATCGAACTCTTGCGCTATACACATTTTATGGTTCAATGAGTTAATTGACAAATACTCTTCAACCATATTTTTTTATACAAAGTATATGTAAAATTTGCTTGTTTAGTTGCAATTTAAGTTTCAAGAGACAATTTGCTGTTGAACTGAATCTGGTTTCTTACATATACTAAATCAAGTTCGATTGAATATCGCGGTTCTCAAGGTATTATCACATCGAGATGTTTTTTTGTTGTAAAAAAATAGACCACCAAAAAATTCTCGGCCTAGTTTGTTAGCCAGCCTTTTTTAAAATGCAAACTAATAAAAAAAATAAAAAGGTAATATTATTTTTGTAGATTTTTGAGAGTACGATAATTATAAAAATAGAGTTCTAATATAGATTTGTCGTGAATGTCGACTCTTGAAAGTAGCAAATGTGGCAAGAATAATTTCTTGCAGACCCTTTTATTCGCTCTCTGCGAGCAGCTTCTTAATAAAATTTCGGCTATTAAAAGTACTAAAAATCATAATACAGAAAAAAAGAGCAAAAAAATTTAAATTCAAAATTTTTTTTTTACATTTTTTTTGTCATTAAACGGCTTTAACGATTTTTGAGGTCAAGTTAATTTCTGTAGTTTTAATTATATCGACATTATTTTATTGCTTTTGACGTGGAATTTTGACTTCTGAGAAGGGATAATTATTTTTTGCGCTCTCTTTTTTAGATGTGCTTTATTCGATTCTCACTCGTAATCTTGTTATAAAGTCTGAATATAATCGCTTGATAATCGAAAGTTTTCACCGCGATGGCACGATTTTATTGCTTTTGACCTGGACTGGAAATTCACTATATGGCAACACTGAGCAGGAAAGAAAACACGACTTATTATCAAGTAAATATTATAAGTAGATATTTTCATGCCAAATTAAAATATTTCGCATCGGTGGTTAATTTTTATATTTGTTTGTGGCATAGAAAGGGTTAACTTGTACATATTATTATTTATTCAAGAAATTATATTAAGGCCCGGAATCATTGTTTCGCTCTCAGCGGCCCTGCATATAATTATATATTTAATTTAATATACTTAAAATAAAGCTAAGCGTGATAGTGTCTTTAAATTTCTGTCGCCCATTTGTTTGTCTCCCAATTTATTGTCACGTAAAACCGTTCCGTTACATCCTTTTTTTGAAGTCGCATAATTAGTCCCTCTGCAATGGGTATTCTGATAAAGAATCTACCTAATATATAAAGGACATTGTGATTAGTAATCGTCAAATACGATTAAGAAGATTGCTGAAGAAGTCGGTATTTTGTAGGGTTCATACATTTTGGGTAGTAAAATATTTTTCAGAATAACATTGCGAATAATGTTGCGTCTTCAAGGTTCTCTTTGATTATTACCACATGGATTTTTATGTCATTTGTGTAAGAAAACGACCAGAATTCAGGGCAAACAACTATTTTTTAGCAGAAAGATTTTTGGCCAAATACGACACCGGTGTGATGCTGCAGCTATTTTATTTATCAGATATGACCCCCTGTGACTTTTATCTGTTCTTGTAGATAAGGAGGACATTGAAAGGACACAGTTTTGCGATCGTTAACTAGATAAAACCTATACCAGACAGTGCATTTCACATGTGTTTTGCAGATTGAATGAAGCGCTGGCATAAGTGATATATTGTTTTGAGACAATTACTTCCTTCATTTGTATAACTAATTTAGACGTTATATCAAACGTCGCTCTTAAAATTTATATTGACCGAGAGCAGGAATAATGTCGCGACAGATTCCATACACTTATCGGACCCAAAAGTAACGTTCTCCGTTCGGTTCTCTACTTATTTTTATAGCACCCAGGGCTGTCGCTCGCACCTACCTGTCTGAATCGCCTCTCACGCTGACTATTGGAGAGTCCCGTCAAATTTTGACATGCTATGCTACCGCACTGCAGTTAATTACTCGCGTGCCAGTTTCGCCTTTGACGCCTATTGTCTAAACCACAATGAACTTTTGACGTCTAATAAGTCTAGTCTAAAAAGCGACAGCCCTGATGCGGCCGCCACTCGACAGATTAATGTTGTCGCCGGGGAGTTTTATCACTCGTACAATGCACAGCCCCACTTTGTGATCTTACCCACGACAGCGTTATTTTTTTCTAGATCCCTTTTTTCCTTAGAAGTGTTCTTCTTTGGGTCTCGTGTGTGCACACATAGGCGTAGAGTAAAATACCGGTCCGCTGCGGGCGACGAGCAGTTGCTCAGCTGCAATGCTAATATTTACTTTATCAATAAGACGGTAGGCGGGGGATAATTTCAGATCCGGTCCGACCGACACTGTTTTCTGTGTATGCATAGGAATTGGGTAAACTTTATCTAACATTTAAATTTAGAACGCTTTGCGAAACTTTCGCTGTGAGCTTTTTTCTGTTACGTCTGCGAGAAACGTGAAAAATGCTTTGCATACGGTCGTTCGCATTCTCAGATATTTTAGTATTAACATAAAGTTAACGATTGATCATATAATCGATCCAATACTAACGATATGCACGTATTCATATTATTTAATAAAAAAGGCGTAACAGCAACGAAGATACGCGGTACGTATAGTAGCGTATCTTAATATTTTTTATTATTAATAATAAAATAAATTCTAATTATTGGTAAATTTAAGCTTACATATAACCTTATTAATATATTTATTTTCTTTAAAATATTTTAAACTTTTTCAAAGTATATACTTACGAGCCCAAATATTTCCATATTTTTCTTACTTACGAGTATTGATGAAAGATAATGATTACTAAATCAAGTACACCCATACTTTTGATTTACGCGGTTTCGTTTTATTTTTTTATACATACAGCACTATAAGGATTAAAAAAAATTAGTAACAGCTTATTTAATAATGGTGAATCTTTAATAATGTAGCTAAATTGTAAAACGCTTTTATTAAAAACGTTTAAAGGATAAACGTGTACCACATCTATTCAAAATGCCATATTCAAAACATTAATAATATTTATCCAAAATAATAGATAATATATATATAAATTAGATAATTATGATTGTTAACATTCTTTTTTCGTTAATACTGTTTAAAAAAATACGGGTATTGTAAAATTAGGAATGTATAATTGCGTCAATTCTGGGAAAGGTGTATTTTTTTCGTCGTCCTAACAAGTGCATAATGGCGAGCCTCCAACTCAAAACGTGCGCGCGACCTATTTTTGTTCTTTTCATTGAAATAAATATCGTGAACGAAGCTTGTAAATAAAACACTTATAACATCCTAACAAAATTATTTTGCCGTAATTTCACCTTTATTTTTATTGTAATATCGAAAAACTCCTCCCACACGTCTATGATATATTTTTTCAGATGTAACGCATTGGGTTAAACGCATTATGCGTTCTAGATTTAATTGGTTTCGTTTTTAAACCATTATTAGTTCCATGACCGAAAATTTACTTTTTTATCTACATTGATTTTTAAGCAAATTTATCTCATGTAGGAATTGGCTTGATATACAGAGCGTAATACTTTACAGGACTCTTTTACGCAAAGCACATACAATTACTGCCGAAATATGTAACTATCAACACTTCTTAATTCATTAATACAACTTTTTGCTTACTCTATCATCAAAGATTATATATACATGTATATTCGTATCGTATCTCTGCGATTATGGTAGAACTAATATTACTATATACATTGTGTGTATGTTTAACTCTTTGAAGAATATCGCCGTACATGTACGGCAGTTGATCTTTCACTGTTTTGATGTACCCCAGATAGTTGTATATTTACATATACTTATGTATAACTGCAGGAATAAAAAACATTATAAATATATAATATATTTCTTAGTGCAAAATAAATTACTTCATATTGATTTTATAAAAACTATTGAAAGCCTCTGTATTGATATTAAAAAATCCACAAAAGTCGAATAAGTGTTGAAATACATTATTAAAACACACTAATACAAAAAGTAGTAAAATAAATCAAAGCAATAAAATTACTTTTATTGCTTTGATTTATTTAGAATCACTGATTTTTTTATTATTATCTTATATATAATTGTTCTAAGCCGCCGCCGTCGCTTCCGCTTCCGGACGCGCATAACTTTAAACGAAACATTCTCCGTTCAATTATCTACTCTGTAAATCGTATCGCTTTGTATTAACGGTGTGTAACAATACACGTAAACAAAGGAAATATATTTAATTATAATAATAAATAATATTAAAAATTAAAATTGAATTTGTTCCGATTGATTTTCGAGCCGCCGGTAATGCGTTCTGTTGTTTCGACCAATCAAAAATAAGCATTCAAATATTCAAATAGCATCGACCAATGAAAAATAAGCATTCAAATTCAAATAGACAGTACCGTGACAACGCTTTTAAATAATTATTATTTAATAATAAAATTTTGCTACGCGACAATAATTTTCATTAATTCGTCATTTGACTGAATAAAAATGAAATATATACATAATGTGTTGAGGATTAGAAGAATACATTGATTAAACTAGATAAACAATCATAAAATAATCTTCGTAATGAAATTTTCAAATTTTGAATTCCCGGTGACGGGCTCCGAGGCCTAAAAGTGAGTTTTTGCTTTTATAAATAATCGGATTGCAAATTAACTAGGTGTGTTATAACTATGAAAATTAAATATATACATAATGTGTTTAGGATAAGAAGAATACATTGATTAAATTAGATAAACAATCATAAAACAATCTTTGTAATGAAATCTTCAAATTTTGAAATCCCGTCGCCGAGCTCCGAGGCCGGAAAGTGAGTTTTTCTTTTATATTACATAAACATTATCATTGCTTTCCGATTTAATACACATATACGTTAGATTTTAAGAATTTTAAATTAACCAGTTATGTTTTAAACATGAACGTGTAATATATCCTTAGTATGTGAGGATTGAAAGTTAATTTCGATCAAATCGGCGCTGTCGGACAGCTTATAAATGTGTAGTTTCTTGGATGTTATCTAATAAACGACATTTTACAATGATTATAAATATGTGATTGCATACCTGGAATAATCGATAGCCAAAATATCTAAGAGTGGGTTATTTTTAATTCCGATGTGGCAAAATAGGTACAATTTTTGTTCTGTGCCATCATTCCTCTTTCTGAATAGCCAAATTTAAGATATTCAGTTACATCAAACTTATGTAGTATGTTCTTTATAAAAAGATAATACTTGCTGACAGTGACTTCAACACGAGAAGATTAACTCTTTGTTTATATATACCAATTCTACGTTGTAGCCATATAGGTCATCAAATTGTTCCATCATTGCTTCTGAAAAATAATTAAAAAACAATAAGACTCCTATCAAGAGTAAACATTGAACACATTATTACTACTAATATAATCCATAAATTAAATTTAAACGACAACCAAAGAACACAATTGATGGATGTACTGTAGAGGATTAAACACGTAGATTGGCATCTTTTCATCTTCTACAAAATTGTCACAATATGTCATATATTTTTTATTATTACTAGCATTGTAATATGTTTAATTAACTTCGGTATGTATCCCAAATCACCGCTGTTTGTCTTTTAATATTAGATCCTGGAAAGTCAATAGTAATTTTGTTAGAATAACCGTGTTATATTATTCATTTATAACTAAACACTTACTGGCACACCCGCAATTTATAGTTTTGTCTATAATTTCAAATGCTGCATCACTTGAATCATCTTCAATTGTCACTTTGTAACAAAAATGCCGCGATTATAACATATTTCTTGCCAGATGACAGAAGAACTGTCAAAGCAAATTTGGGAAGTCCCGCGCTTGAGAACGAACTAAATTGATTTTAACGAGCGAAATTGATTTTAACGAGCGAAATTTATTTTAACGATTTAAATTGTATAAAATTTATTAAAATATGTATAAAAATCATCAAATACAAAAAAAAATGTTTTTTAAAATATTTTTTTAGTTTATAGATTTAAAATATAATATAAATAATGTGGATATGTATTAGCTTCTCTATACAGAAAAAATATGTACCTAAATTTTGGCGAACGTTGGCAATTTAAAGTTTTAGTTTTTAGAGAATTTTTAAAACTTTGCTTTAAAAAATATTTTAAACAAAAAGGGGCAAAGTTTCAAAATAAGTACTATTCATTACCAGCCAACTACTAAGCGCACAGTATTGCAAAAATCCCTCTTACTGACGCCTTTGAAAGTAAACTACACAAAAATGTATAACACTAATTTAAATATTTTTTAAAATAAAAGTTTCAGAATAAAATTTCAAGATTTATTCAAAATATTTTTTTCAACATTAAAAATATTTTTTATTTTAATATGGATTTTAAATATTATTAATTTATTATAGATTTTAAATATCATTAGTTTATTATTAATTTTAAATATAGTGAAAACTTTTTACACTCATTAATTATTAAAATATATAATGCTGCGCAGAAAAACATTTACTTTAAAAAAGATGTAAATCAAAATATTTTTTAATCAAAAAAGACAAAGGTTTCAAAATTATTAATATTTTTAAAACGCACTTTTGGTCTAAAGTAACAGATTAGGTGCTTGATATATTTAGTTTATTGTTTCTTTCTCATTAGTAAATGTAATTAAGAACTGACTTTTATATTTACACATAAAACATAGAAATATTTTTTTTAAATTATAAAGTAACTTAAGGTGTCACCAAAAAACTTTTTTATTACGAAAATTTAAAGTTATGATATAATTGTGTTATGCAGCGTTAAAACTGGCACTCAAACACATAAAATACGCTAAAACACAATCAATGACTTATAATCACTCACATTGCACTAACTATATATGATCGATTGTGTTGTAGCGTTAGTAAGGTGTAACAAAATATTTTTTCATATCAGTAATATTTTTGAGCGGATGTGTAACCGATGCTATTTATTATTATTATTATTTATTAAACTGTAAACCTACTTTTAAATGATACAAAATGTTACGTTTTAATATTTTTTTTTATGTTGAAAACATTTTGATATTTTTAGTTTTAATAATATTTAGTAAAGTTACAAACCTATTTTAAAAAATATTACAACGAAATCTCTTTGTAACGAATACCGAAATAACAAAATTCCCAGTATAACGAATCTTTAATTTGTCCCCGAAAAACTTGCATACAAAATGTTTTCATTATAACGAAGACTGATCTCAGTATAACGAAATATTTTGATCCGAATTTAAGAATGACGTTGCAACTTTACACAATATTTCTCTAAATTCAGTTCGTTCTTGACGTGGTGTGTGACAGATGTGTTCAAAAGCGACATTACAGGTGTTTCGCTGACCCTCAAACTTTTTTTATAAAACATTTTTTTCACAAATTTTATTGTTTCATACAGTATCCTTAAAAATGGGCAAAAAACTATCTGTCAACCTTATAAGAGGTTATTTTGATGTTGTAGTAATGTGATAATTAAAAATAAAATATATCATCTTCCTTACGTTCAATATAACGAATTTTCAGTATACCAAAATTTATTCATTGGTTCCGTGAGCTTCGCTGTATTGAAATTTCATAGTACAATTTTTAATTTATTATTATCTAGCCAAGTTTTAAACCTATTCATAAATGATATACAATATTTAGATTTATCATTAAATATCTAAGTTTCAATATAACGATAAAACCTAACGTTGTAAATCTAATAAATAATATAAAATGTTTTCTTCTGGAAATATTTAGTCAAGTTGTAAACCTATTTTCAAATGAATTGAAAATTCTAAGTAGTTTTTTATAGATTGAACTATTTTGTCTATCATTGAAAATTCTAAATAGTAATGTCCAATTTGAACCATTTAATTTTAAAAAATATTTTTAAAAATCAGAACGAAGCAAAAATTATATTTAAAACCCAAAAAGTTGAGTGTCCGGTATTCGCACACTCGCTAGCTATCGG
Source organism: Plectrocnemia conspersa (assembly GCF_051122295.1). Lineage (NCBI taxonomy): Eukaryota > Metazoa > Arthropoda > Insecta > Trichoptera > Polycentropodidae > Plectrocnemia > Plectrocnemia conspersa. The sequence continues at coordinate 451,938 of NW_028277165.1, forward strand.
TACCTCACGATAGTGAGGTACCGACAGCTAGTTTACTATAAATGCAATATTAGACAATAACAAATAAACAACAACAGAACTAATTATGGAAATATATGTAAAATTAACTCACTCCCAAATACTAACAAATTAACAAATGTTTATAGATTAACTCACTACTCAAAGGGTTAAGATTAGTTATAGAAAACTTTGAAATTTCAACTAATTTGAACAATTCAACTAATGTTTAATTTTAAAAGTAAAATAAATAGTTCACTTTACGTATAAATATTTATGTTTGTACGATTCTTATTAATCTTACGAATATATTTAGTTGTGCAACGACGACGAGAGTCGGTACGTACAACACTCGCAAACCATTTTTGTTATAGAAAGTGACTGTAAACGAATTGTACCTGTACTTCCTCAATTTAATTTTCCATGTTTAACTTCAACGATCGTTTGAGAAGCAGCGCTTTACAACTCGGTTCTCCCCCGCGTTTTATATTTTTTCGTTCGTTTGAAACACTATTTCACCCATTACACGCATTCTCTTCGGCGCTATCATTTATATCTCAACACCCCACGTTATCCCAAAGCCCACGATACGCGTAGCATATGATCGCTCCCTTTCCTACGATGTATAAATAATAAGCATCGATTTGTTAGTTTCCACTATAACATTCTGTGGTAGTTGTCGGCCGTAACGATAATTTCGCACAACAAGAGAGCGAAATAATAGAAATCGAGTTATGAGCGAGCTTTGAATAGTTTAGACCCGAGACGCCTTTTGTGATGATAGTTAAACGCGAATTAACGGCGCTGTTTTCCTTCAAGTATTCCAAACTGTGGAAAGGGAAGGAAACCCCTTGTCCTAACTTCGCCTGGACTTATTTTAAGGACCTCGTCTTATTTTTATTAGGGAAAGTGAGACCGAAATAGTTCGGATTATCAGTAGATACTCGGATCGGTGTAGCATTTCAGCTAATTAGAAGAAAATCGGGCTATATCAAAGAAAACGTTTATATAGTGTGCGCATGTGTGTATAAAGCAATAAAAGCGGAAGAAAGGTGCGTTGAGAGATTAATGCGTTTTAAGGGACTTCAAAAGTGTTTTTAATGGCTAGGTGATAACACGTGGAAGAGGAGATAATTTCGGATAAATGGATGCGAGATGAGATATTGCGGTTAATGTCTCTTCCACATTTTTATAAATATTATATTATGAAACATACAAAATATAACTAGTCTCATCACACTAATAAAAACTGTATTTTACGATTGGCATTAAGGATTTTTAATACCAGTATCTTGATATTCTAGTAGTTCGTGTATTATTCAAATACCGGTATTTTAAAATTATTAATCTAATTTCTTTTTTAATTTTCATTAGCAGAAAGTAATTTTTTGCCTTTCGTAATTATAGTGCAACTTTGATACTTAAAATTCTTTAAGCTGCAAAGTTTGTTTGCTTAATCAGAAATATTATTTTCCGTCTTTAAAAATATATCACAAACGAAGGATAAACATCCATTTGAAATTATAGGATTGTTATGAATATTTACATAATTTTTACATAATTTTTTACATAAAATTATTTTTAGAGCAGATTTTACTATTTGTTTATTTATGATTGGCATCAAAATTATACATTTTCAATTAAGCAGTTTTAAGGTTTGCAGGTTTTTTCCTAAATATGTACATGTATTGCTTATTTATATTTTAATCTTTTTTTAATAACTTCTAAAGAAATATCAATAGTAAATCAAAGCAATGTTATTAAACGTATCGACATAATTATTTTTACAAAAAACATGCATCTCGAGTTTTCAAATTATTCACGCCCACTTCTGATATAAAATATATTTAATTTGTTTTTAACTCATATATTTTAAAATTTAAAAGAAATTATATAATTGTGCTATTTTATATTATTCTAAAACCTGCACTACACTCTCTGGAAGTTGGCCAAGGACGGAGAATATAGTGGGTTACTTCGATCGAGTTCGGTTCTGCCTGCTCTAAAATCTCTCGGAAGTTGTCTGAGATTACCGAGAACGGGAGGTAAAGTGGTGGTAATTCAGTCGACTTAGGCAGCTTCAAGTGCTTCCGAACATTGTCGGCAATTTCCGAGTCGGAGCTGCTCTTTCGTGCGCGAACGGTGAGATACTTCCCCTTTCGCTATCTCGCGTGTTAAGTGACGAGAGAGAGATAATGATAAGGTGTTTTGCAAACTAAGATAGAACGAGTAACTCGCTTCAATTTCAGTATGCGCGTAGGCGTCCTATGGTTAACACGCATGACAAGCGCTGCATCGTGATCACGAGGTCAAGTTATAATACCACATGCTTATCGAGGACTTCAACAGACTCTTACTGACATCTTTGAATATTTTAGGGCATCAAAAGGGATTAATTATATTTTTGATAGTATATTCTTCTAACAGATATCGTTATTATATTTTTTTTCATATAAAATTAAGTAATTAAAAAATAATTAGTGGTACTTGATTTTGTTAAAAAAAATCGTTTCGAATATCCTTATGTATTTTCCTAGATCGGCTTATATAAATGTTACACCATAACGAATTTTATTTAGAATCGATGGCGACAAATTCTGGATAGTCACAGATTTGGTGTTCGTATTCTGAAGTATTATTGTTATGCATTATAGCATTTTGTAAAAGCTGACAAAGATTTTGAATAAATTGAAATAAATTGAATATTTACGACCGAAAAGTTTTCATTGATATTGTATTGGTGAGTGTACACACAAACTTTTATAATTATCAGTAGCGTAATTTTAATTATATGACAATTTAAAGTTGCAATTATTTGGCACTTTTTTCGATCGCGCGCAAATATGCGGGCTGTACGTGACAGAAGGCGCCGTATGGACGTCATTCACGGCCGCCGCGCCGTCCGGACGACATATGAAATTTGCGACAGTATGGTCGCTTAATCGAAGTCGTAGGTCTCGGCCGACTTCAGTTGTAACTTCGGTTCGAACAACTTCCAGAGAGTGTAGTGCAGGCATAACATAATATTATATTCTAAGAATAAAACATGCATTTATTTACAATTTTAGCTTTAATTTGTATATTTGCAAAATATTATTTATTTACATACTAAAGTTGTATAAAGTAAAAAGCTGCGCTTTTTTAATATTTACACCTTTCTAATATTAGCTACAGTAGTTCATTAATACTTTATTTTTATACTTCATGTATACGAACTAGCTCGATTTTAATTAATTATCACGATAGATTAGGAAAATCTAGGAAAACTTAATCTGTGATAATCGATCAGAATTATTATTTTATAATAATTAGTAATTCCTATCTCCTAGACACGATAGAAACAGAAAAACACAAATGTTCATATATGATTCAAACTTAGGTTTTTCAGTTTTAGTCATACTATCGGTTTATCGATCTGGTTTATTTTAGAATAATATATAACTAATTGACAAAAAAATATATTCTGTATGTAATGTGTTGTGTATTTTTTGAATAGTCATACTTTAATTTACCTTCAAGGAAAAAAAAATATTAGCAGTGTAATCGTTAAGTAATATTTAACGACATACCAAAGTTTATGTTTACCACACATTGCTAATAAATAAATATTATCTACGATATTTTTGCATGTCTATGAATCTACATACCATATATAAATTAGAAATTTTAGTTAGTGTCGCAGTGGGTTTAGAATATATTTTTTCTAAGTATATAAAAAATATCTAATGATTGATGATTAAGTTTTTGTAAATATAAATGGCGTCAAATAATCTCAAATCAGAATTAAAAAACTACTATTTGTGTATTCAATATACATTAATATATATTATGTGTCTTTTTAGTTTATAAATATATTATACACTATTTTTGCCCTCATATATATGTTTTGGAAAGTCACTATTTTTAAACGTAATGGTGGATAAAAGTTGCTAATAAATTTAGCTGAGACAATTTAAAAAAAAATTAAAATTAAGGATATCTGATTAAAAACCGTTATATCCCTTATACTTATTTTATATTTTATAGTTATATTATTATTTTGTCGGTTTTTGAATTCTTTAACAGCTAATGTTGGTGTTTCTTGAAACTTGAAACCCTTTTATATATTCTCTCCGAGCAGCTTAAAATGGCTTATTTGTAGCATTTTTTAAATCCCACTAAGCGATCTTTATCTTGATTTTTATATACGCAAATTGTAGTCAAATTAAAATTTAATGTGGAAATAGCGTAATTCATATTAGGATCTTCCTTCCTTCTTTTTGTCACTGTTAGTCGCTCATTCTTTAAACCATGAATGGAAAAATGCTTTAATTAAAAGCCAGAGAATTTAGCTTTGTCGACGTGCTCGCCAACCGTCTCTTTGCTTCTTCTTTTTTTTTTTGCAAAAGCACATTCGATAGATCGTAAAGAGATCAGGAAGCTCTCAGTCCGCAATTAATTGTCAGGCAAAAGGGAAGCAAAAGAATTATGCGCTATTTTCGGAAGCAAAGATGCACAGTCGCGCCGTCGGGAGTAATCTCTCGCTTTTTCCTCTTTGTGCGTCTTCGGAAATAACTTTTTTTTACCCCACACAAATATATTACGCCTGTCAACAAATTCCCCAACCCGTTTGACGCCCGGAGCGTATTTTTCCTCCCCGATGCTAAAATCACGCGATAAAACATTGCTTTTTTTCACTCTTGGCTCTTCGAAAGCAAACGTTTGTTCAAATTCTTAATTAATCGGGTATCTGGCGGATAAATAAGGCAGATATGCAAAACATGGTCCCGAGGTGTTAAACTGCATCTGGGATGGAATGCTTTTAGCAGACGAGGACATTAAGCAGACGCAGACGGAGAGAGGAGAGGAATGGCATATTTTATGCGTCACACTTTCGTCAACGATCTCAATTATCGAGCTTTTAGAATAATCGAAATTAATTACTAAAACTGGAATCGTAATCGGTCCATTAAGCCACATCACCATAAATATGATAACCTTACATAAATCTTCTTTTAATGCAGCGTTTCTCAAACATATATAAATAATAATTTTATTGTGACTACAATAGTGTGACTCGACAAAACACTATCTGATGAAGGAGCATCATTGTTATTTAAATTAAATTTAATGATGAATAATATAATATATATTTATATATCAGATTTCAGTTGTTGTTTTTGTTGAGATATATAGTTTGAGTAACGCTTCTTTAACACTTTAAGTGCAATTTGAAAGGAGATTAATCAAATTTCTTCTCTTTATGATATCCAAACAATTTAACCTTTTGCACTTGAGCGTTTTATCGCCGTAATGTGGAGCCATCCGAGCTTTGTTGTCTCTATTTATACGAGTCATACATCACGTTAATAATCCGGTTGACAGGCGCATGAGCTGTTTTCATATATTTTCTTTTTATTTCTCTAAACGATTCTTTTCTATCTTAAATGCGATGGCAAGGATCGTTAAATATAACTCTGGAATGCGTCACGTGAGACTGCACAAGTTCTGTTTTGCTTACTATTTTTTAGATCCACTCTTGGAATTGCAAGATGTATGATCGAAGATAGCGATTTATCAACGAGTAATTCGCATAACATATGTAGATAATGTAAATCAATTCAATATATCGAGTTTTCATTAAATTTCTTGAAAGCAAAAGAACAAAATATTTTTTATGCTGGATCGTATCAAAAAGTATGTTACATATACATATGCGTATAGCTTACTATACATTTGTTTTCTTGTATATATTTTATGTATAAATTTGGTGCTGCGTCTTTATAGTTTCCAAGTCGTATTAATGATCGAATTGAACTCTAAGATTCGACAGACTGCTGCTTTTCTTAGACTTTGCCCCTCACAGTTCGCAATCATCTTTACAATTCTGATGATTCAAGGCGGAACATTTTTTTCTCTTGTCTAATACAGATTTAATCTCACTCTTTGTTGCGTATAATCACGTAACAGTAGATTTTATATCGGTACATTTAGTAATGTTGTCATCTTCTTGAATGTGCCACCGAACCTTGTTTTTTTTTTGTTAAAATAAGGTCCAACGGTTTAAGCGTACTGATTAAAAAATACTATTGCTACTAAATAAACGTCTGATTGGATTCGAAAAATGTAACGCTAACTAAAAAATGCAAAAATCTATTAGCTTTATAATCTTTTTAACAACAATACTTATTTCGATGCCATGATTATGAGTAGTCCAGAAAATTTATGGTTTTATCATTTCTTAACTTCTACATGACAAGTTAATGAGCAATTTGCTGAAAATATTTAATGTGACAATAAAATATTTTTTATATTTTAAGAGACAATTTGTTTCTCTTTATTTTTTTATAATTGGTGATTATAGGTGTGTAGTTTTTTTGTTAACAATATTGATATTAACTATTTTTTATGATCTATAATAGCAAAACTTTTCACGTTCCAACGATTTGGATCAACAGAGCAGTGCATAGTGCACTCACAGTCGCCTTTTCTGTTGAAGCCCGACGGCAGTCACTGTAAACTGTTGTCGATCCAAATCGTATAGATAAAAACGGAAAAGATTCAATGGAATATCTATAGAGTAGTAATTACAAGTGCCTAATGACTTTTTGGATGGATTAGGACCAGTCACAAATGTATTTCTTAAATGGATTTAACTTTTGAATACACTATCCATACAAATTTATCTAAAATACAAATTGAATTACGTTGCCGAATCTCAAACTGTTGTGATCGTTACATACAGTAATATTTTATGGTATATACCAAATTTCGAGATAAATACCAAAACAAGAATAAAATTTAATATGTACAAATATTTTAATGTATCACAATCGCTGCATAAAAAGGGTGGGTCCATGCTAGATGTTTAAAAATATGCATGCTTTTTTCGATGATTCTCTGAACGACAATGATTATCTCAACTACTCTAATCGGCCTTATCTTTGCTATCGTAATGTAAGAACTACAATAACAATCAGATAAGAAAATACCGAACCGCGTTGAGATTCGCAGATTACAAAAATTTAAAAAGGCTTTCCACCGAGTTTTTCGGGTACACCAACCAAATATTTTATAATACATAAAATGAAGTATCATTTTAATCATATACTGTATATTACATATATTTTTATAATAATCGAAATTTCTTGAGAAAGTCAAGAAGTGAAAATGAGAATTCTCATTTATCGAGAAATGAAAAACAACGAGAGACCAGCTCATAACAAATGTTGTTGTGGCTAAGATATGTCTGGCCTAAATCGAGCGAGAAACTCTCCGGTCGTTTTTGTGTTACTGGCTTCCATACGGTGCGGTCGCGGCAGTGAGCCTTTATATAATGCTACTTATAACTGAAACATCTTAAGTTTATATTTTTATGGCCATTCAATCCCCAGTATGATGGCCTTTACGTGTTAATGTTGTTCGCATAAGAAATAAATTCACTAGCTATTCTTCAGGGGATGAAGTTAATGTTTCCACCCCAAAGCACCGCATTGTCCAGACGGACAAGAATAGGAGAGAGCGTAGCATATCAAGATATTCAATCTGAAATTACACTTGTACTATGTACTTCGCTTTCTTCACGTCACACCTTGTCCGGCTAAAAATTCATTCTAATCTTTGGTGATGCAGAAGAGGCTATGATAACAACACGAATTTATACTATTACATTTTAAATACTATGTTATTACAAAAATAACATTGTATTTTATACTGAAAATAAATATTTTCTGAGTTATATGTTCAATATTGTGTCATATTAAAATTAAATTGTGAGGCTATCCAATCCGACAATGTCCGGAAATTGGAACGGTCTCTGCGGAATTGGACAAAATTTTGACGCACGTCACTGGCAAACGAGATTATCCCATTACTTTGACGTGGGGCGATTTAATTTTGCGTATATCGTTTTTGGACGACCGCGTCGCAAATCTGCGATCCGGAATGTGCGAATTTCTCCTTAAGGTCCGACCGAAAAATAACCGTTAAGGTCGGTCATTATAGAGGACCGTGCCTTTCTTAATATCCGACATTACCTAGTCGATACGAGGTCGTTGCCAGCAAAGGGGGAATAAAATAAATCTGAAGGGATATGGCGATTTAAAGGAAACGCGATTAAGCGCATGCGAAATCAAAGGGACGGGTGTCAATAGCACGAGTTCATAAGAAGAGTATTATCCGGCAGAGCGTGCCATGTCACCTGTCACCGGCAACCGGTTCCGGAAATGGAGCCAATTCGCTTCGATAAAACTTGCAAAAACTAATAGAATACATTGTGATCGCGATCATACGGTTTAATACAGTTGAAAAACATTTTTCCTCCTTTTATATCATTGCTTATGATTATTTCCTTTCACTATTTTTTGCTCTAAATCATTCCTTGTATTATTATTGAGTCTTTTATCTTTCTGTGAATGCCTTTATATAATATTTTAAGAACGGAGGATGTCAACCAATATCTGCTGTGTTATACAAAAGTCGAATGAATCCTAAGAAAAAATGGTACAATAATACAATTTAGTTTCATAAAATGTTATTCTTTTTTTACATTTTAAAATGTTTTGTATTTTTTGATATTTATAAGTAATTTATAGTTAAACCCAATACATAATTTAAACCATTATTCGAAAAATCTTATACTGATATTAAGTATGAAAGAATCGATATTTTAACGTTATCTAAACGTTTCATTTTTAGCGATCTTTTCGTTAAAAGTTAAGCCTACTGAGTTACGAGTGTTTAAATTTTTATACTTGTCGCTATTTAGCAAAAAATGGACACATTGGATTTTGCTAACGAACATATACAGGATGCTCAAGAATTCTATACTGTCACAATTTTTTTTTAAATATGTATAAATACAAGTCTTATGAGCGTATGTATAGTGGGTCGATCGACTCATAACACTAAACGTGTTTTGGAAAAAAAATAACTTTTTTTTAATTAAATTTTTTTTTAAACAGTATCGTACGTATATTCAGAAGCTCTATTTCGTGACAAAAATTCAAGTCTATATCTTAAATAGGAACCAAATACGAGCTTTAACTATTTGCCAAGTCGCGCAAAAGCTCGTTCGGGGGCTCGGTCAATATACCGTAAGACTCGTTTTTAATAAAAAAAAATAATTAAAAATTGTTTTTAAATGCAAATTAAGTTTCTAAACACTTTTTGCATACGACATTTTTCAGTAGGATTTCATTTTGCAAATCTATTACACTTTTAATTTTTACATTGGCCGCCATTTTGTAAAAATTTTTTATATATTTTCTTCATACAAAACGTATTAGGGGTGCACGGTAGTTCTATACGATACTAAAAATTTTATTTTTAATCTTTAAAACCAAGTAGTTAAGAGCGTTAACTCTTCTGAAAGTCTCAAAATGGCTCATATGGGGGTCCGATCGAACTTATACATCGCTTGCTTTGAAGCAAAAAACTATTTTTTTACATTTTATTTGGATGTAGTTTAGGCTTCTAAACGTTTTAGTTACAGCAATCTTTTAGATAAAATATAAACCTACTGAGTTACGAGTGCTTAAATTTTTATACTTGTCGCCATATTGCAAAAAATTGACACATTCGATTTTGCTAACAAACATATACAGGGTGCTCAAGAATTCTATACCCTATAGTCACAACATAACGAATTCTTATTTATAATCGATAGCGACAAATTCTAGGATAGTCACAGATGTGGTGTTCGTATTCTGGAGTATTATTTTTATGCCTTATGGCATTTTGCAAAAGCCGACAAAGATTTTGCGTAAATTGAATATTTACGACCGAAAAGTTATCACTGATATTGTATTGGTGAGTGCCCACACAAACTTTTATAATTATCAGTAGCGTAATTTTAATAATATGACAATTTAAAAATTGCGATTATTTGGCACTTTTTTCGATCGCGCGCAAATATGCGGGCTGCACGTGACAGAAGCCGCCGTCCGGATGGCATATGAAATTTGCAGCAGTTATAACTTCGGTTCGGACAACTTCCAGAGAGTGTAGGCAAGCATTACAGTGAATGTGTATTTTTTTGTAAAGTTTTATTTTTACTAGTAAAGTCCAAATACATTTTCACCAGTAGAGAATATAATGCAGACATAAGATTGAAATATAAAAGATAATCAAGATCTTTCTTTATGAGAAAATAATTATTAGTCTTAAATATAAAATTTTAAATACCAGTGACATTAGAATATTTTTTACTGTTATTTCTGTACAAAGAATAAAGTAAAATCAAGATAGTAAATATAATTAGAATAAAAATAGCAATTTACGTGTGTAGGCAAAAATTAGTTTTTATAGATAGGTTAGAATGTAGTATTTAAGATAATCAATTATACTATTTATAGTTTTTTCAGTTAGATTTATTAAGAGTTTTTAATTTTAAAATCATCGTCATTTTGAATCAAGATGGTGGATAAAACTGGTTAATGAATTTTACCGAAATTTTTAGAAAGTCAATCTTTTGAAAAGGTTTCGTTATATATCTTAATAATATTAAATTTTATAATGATAGTAAAATAATGAATCTATGTGGTGTACCTGTTGTTATTATTATGTTATTGCTGACTTGTTTCGTTTGGAACATTTCATGGTTCATTACTGGTACCATGGACTACTATATTATAAGGGTCTTATCGCGTCGTTCCATTGTTCCCCCAGACTTGAATTTCAATTGTATTTTTTTGTATTATCACAAAACGCTTCAAAGGAGCTAAACATACAGGCCGTCGTTTAGCGCGTAACGATAAAAAAACATAAAAAAAGATAAATTGGCGATAACGAAACAGGTGATAGATGTTTGCGTTCGGTGTTGCCGTATTAAAAAAAAAGCTCGGTCGGATTGTCTTTGACAAACTCGCGTCCCGAGGGAATCCAATTTAAATTTCCATCTGGCAATACGCGCTCAGGAGTAAAATAAAACTTGGCCGGATAAATTGAATTCGGCGAATAAATTTGTTTTGCTTCTCGGATTGTCCCGCCTTTGTGTGCTTTTTTTAGGGATAGCCAAAAAGCTCACATCTCCATTGACCCCCGAGTAATTTATACGGGATCGACTAATTTATTTGCGAGCCTCCTATATACGGCGTTTTTATGTGTTACCCGGGTGCGGGTTAGCCTGAAAAAAAAACAGATCGTTTAATGGAATTTTAAGTAGAGATTTCATTCTGTTATTTTCTGTATTTCCGATTCATTTTCCGATCATACAAAATCAACATTCGCTACAAACAACATTATTTTAGGCTGTATATTTTATCTTAAAATAATAATGACAATTATTTATCAAAAAATATATTTAAATAGCTATTTTAATACATAAATTATTAATTGAATTTTTTTACGATAATGGTACTTTTTGTGTATGTACAAATGTTGATTCAAAAACAAGACCGCATATAAAAAATAATAATAATAAACCAAGATTTTTTAATACCGCATGAATGTACTCAATTATGTCATGATATATATATATATATATAAACAAATATATACTGCCTATATTTGTCTTGGCGTTTATACGCATAGCACATACGTTAGATTTACAAATTATTTAATCCATCAAATATTAGGTAGTGCAATCTATATTTTTATACGTTAATTCAGAACTAAGTATTGTATTATAATACCTACAACAAATTCCAGATTTTTTATTTACAAGATAAAGCAGATACAACAAAGTGATTAATTATTTTAAAAGAGCACTTATCTGCGGCTCGACATTAATACATAATTAATTCCTTCAGATAAGACAAATGGACCGATTGACGACTGCCATTATAATTGTCTCTGAGTATAGTTTTTTTCGTGTTTTCACGGACGCCTTTATCTCGACGACGAGTTATCAATCAGTTCGGCGAAGCCAACAAGGCGGCTTCCGTAGATATTCCATAAAGATAAGAGGGTCCAGGTATTTCGGAGGGGCGACCCCTGGCTTGATTCGTCTTTTTACGAGGGACGTCCAATAAGTGGGAGGAATTCGAAAAGCATCGTATAAACATGGTATTGGTTTTGAAGATAGTAGTCATGCAATATAATAGAAAATCAGGTACATGGGGTAAGATACATATGTATTATTATTACGAAGAAACTGCCAAGTTGTATAAAACTATGTATGTCTTACATTGTTTTTAAGTGGTAAAAATCTTTATAAAAAATAGTTTGATTACTTGGAAATTAGGTTATAGACAAGACAAATTATACATTATGTTGGTTGTATCTCAATTATCAGTTAGAAAATGTCAAAATTGATGCAATAAATCTGGCTAAAGCTAAAAATAACTACCCTTGTTGAAGATCGATAGATTGTGCTTACCTAATATGCGGAAACCTGTAGTTAATTATACCAATGAGTATAAAGGGAACATTTGATGTGGTGTATGCTGTCGTATACCTGCCAAAAATCAGTTATTAATAAGCTTAAAACGAAGGGATAGAATATTTTCTTGTATCTAATCGACTCTTAGTCTACGCTTAGATTTAATAATCAATATCTCGCAGAAAAAACAGTATATAGTTAACACTCTCCTGGATTTAATTAAGTAGTCTAAACCCACAATCTCAGGCAAAAAGTAAAATGAGCTGTGAATGGCCGGCGAGATGACTTTCGTCGGCTGACCTCAGTCAGTTTTTTTATTCAAACGCAAACTCTTAAATATCTCCATGTATGAATAAATGGACCTCTACCACTTTCAAAAACAATTTGTGTGAATATATTACACGGTTTTCTTCCACGTCGTTTCAGTCACTAGTATGTCTTTTGAGGTCCTTATAACCTAAAATACAGATTAATGAAGTCTTTATTATATACGTATTTATATATTCGTAGAAATGCGGATTCGCTGTCTTTACAAAAAAAAAACTGTGGAGGTGGTCGATTAACAACCAACTACATTTCAGAGTCTAGTTGCTACATTTTCCGAATCCCCTTGTAAGGCAGAATTCTCTTACAGTTAAGGCGGAGGCGTTTTATATAGAAACACTATCATTGATGTCTTCCATGACATTCCAGCAGAGCTGATGATTTTATATGCACACAACCAAAGTATGCGACAAGACGCCGAGAATGCTCAGCTTCGTTATGCGGAGCGTGTGTCACTTGAACAATTTATTGCGAACTACCTGTCGGTCTCTGACTAACGTGAGGTACCGCAGCTAACGGGTGTGTGAATACCGGACTTTTTTGGTTTTAAGTACTGTTTTTGTTTCGTTCTGACTTTTTTAATATATTTTTAGCATTTATATGTTAAACTTAGGTATTTAAACAATTGTGTATATGTGGACTGTATAGTAGAGTATTGAATTTTCGGCGTAGCGTCTATTAAATGAAGCACAGGGATAGTGTCGACATTCATTCGACGATTGACAACTTTCAAATGCCCTAGAGAGTCTCGATTGCGTCCCTTATTCTTTACCGTCGCGGTCAGAACATCAATGCTTAAAAACGCTCATCAAACACAAGGATGTTTTCAGCGATAGTTATGAGGAGCTGGAACAATATGGTCTTTCCCCCTTCGGTCGTAATTGGAGCGGTCCAGGTCCAATAATAATCGATTCGGACGTTTCCGGTCATAGTTGTCGCTCGTTTTGCGCAATTACGCGCACCAATTTTCGCGCTGCCGGTCCACCGGTCGCGTTGCCGTTTAACGGCGCCCTTACGTTGCGCCTAGACCAAGGGGGAGCGCAGACATGTCGAAACGTCCGTCGGGGAGTTGCCATGACGACTGAATGGATGTAATACAATTTACGCAGGGACGTGCGCTTTTCACCAAAATTCACACCCGCACCACCGACACAATACCGTGGTGATTTATTCATAATTGAAATTATATTATAGTATAGTAAAGTTCCATAATAACAAGAGAACATTTAGTTCGAAAATTGACATAAACTAGTTCATCATAAGCTAGACTCGTCAGAATTAAAATTATCATATTCATTAGAGGACCAAAGTTGTGGTAACAAACTTAATAATTTATTAGGCGAGAATTTATTACAGATTCATGTAGTTTCGGAGCTTCCTACTTCTCCCTATTTATGTTAATATTGTTTTATATTATTGAACAGCTATTGAATTTTTTGTTGCTTTACACTTGCAGATGTAACAAAACAAATTGGAGCACTCAAAAGTCATAGCAATTAGGTTAAATAAAATGTAGTATAGTGTATAATAATAAATATGATATTTATGAATTGGCAACAGGTCTGGGGTTCAGCTGTCCCCCTGTTCGCAATAAAGGGCATTTTTATAAATACAAATAATAATAACTACGCTTTGCGCTCAAAACTTGCGAGCTTAGAGCAGTTATATTTTAGTAGAAATATATATTATATCTACTTGCAAAAATGTATTTGAATATAATTTTACTTAAACGTCAAATATAAATTTAGTGTAACATATATTTACATGTATCAAAATTTGGCGTCTATCGCATCCAAAAACTCCTCTACCGATTTTTTAGTATGCGGCCTAAAGACTTAAGAGTTCGACACGCCTGCTCGAAGGTTTCGGCAACTATAAGAGGGTCGGTTTAAATCTCGGCAATTATTTATTTGGGTTCAAATTGCGCTTAACTCTTGGCGATGGGGGTGAATAATTTACGCGCGTCGAAACTTGCGCAGCCCATATGCGAACTTATCTAACTACTTTGCCGCACACTATCTAAATCATATTTCTATCCTCTCGATGTCACTTGGGCAGCGGTAGTACCTAGTACCCTCGAACTTTTCCGACATAACTAATGGCCGAAGCGAACGGTTTTTGTGGCTTTCGAAAATTTCCTTATTGCTTTTTTCTGTGGAGTGGAGAAATATAGGAAAATTAACGAAGCGAAAAACTCATCCAATTAGGGGGCACGTACGCGCGTGCACCCAGCACTGCTGCACCGAGGGTTCCTAGGGCGTGGGTTTATTGTACTAGGGAACATATTTATATAAGCCCGACTCACGCCTCAAAGTCAACGCTCGAAGGAAATGTTCTAATATTTGAGCAGCTAGGTTTCGGTTCTCTGCATTGCAATCTCTATGCCCTTAACGTAAACAAAGAAGGGATTGATAAATGAAAACAAATTTTAGTAGTATATAATATCAAAAAAAATCTAAGCGCTCGCCCTATCTAATAAGTCTTACGCACTCGAGTTTAATTGTGGAGCTTTTCTTTTCGGGCAGTTTAATTCAATTCTGGGCGCAACAAAGGAACCGTGTCTCCCTTCTTAAACTGGCATTACACGCGCGGGGGAGTACTCGTAATGTGGCATGCGAAATTTCACGCAGAAAAAGAATCTTAGGTATCGAGTATCGCGATCTGTCGCCATAATTGTAAATTAAGGTCGAGTTATAGCCAATATCTGGGACCAGTATTGGTATTTAATGCCCGCCCACCTGAGGCTTTACGGCCCACGTGCTCTTATCTAATCTGTGATATGCCCTCGTGAGAAGCGCGATTTATCTACGGATCGACCGAAATCCTTCCGAGGACACCTCACTAAACTAAACAATGCTAGTGTCGCTCCGATGAAATTAATACCTCTGCGATCGGATAACGGGCGCTTATCGTTTTCGGTTCTCGGGTGTCGCGTTCCATAATGGTTCCATTGAGCGTGTGCCGTAGTTCAGCATCGTCGTTAATTATCAACGAGTCTTACCTTCGGATATTTGAGTTGTATAATAAAATTACACGATGTCATGTATATAATATTGAATATTCGACAGCACGTTTTGAATGTCAGTGATCAAATTACTTGGGATTGACAAAAGACATTCTTGAATAAATTGGAGTTTATTGTACTTCAATCGAATTTGGTTCTGCCTGTTCTAAAATCTCTCGGAAGTTGTCCGAGGTTACCGCGAACGGGAGGTAAAGTGGCGGTAGTTCAGTCGACTTGGCCAGCTTCGAGCGCTTCCGAACATTGTCGGCAAAAGGACCGAAGTCGGAGCTGCTCTTTCGAGCGTGAGCGGTGAGATACTTCCCCTTTCGCTCTCGCGTGTTAAGTGACGAGAGTGAGAGAGATAGTAATATGTTGTTTTGCAAACTAAGATAGAATGATTTAATCGGTTCAATTTCAGTATGCACGTAGGCGTCCTATGGTCAACACGCATGTCGAGCGCTGCATCGTAGTCACGTGGTCAAGTTATAATACCACATGCTTATCGGGGACTTCAACAGACTCTTACTGACATCTTTGAATATTTTAGGGAACCAAAAGGGATTAATTATATTTTTGATAGTATATTCTTCTAACAGATATCGTTATTATATTTTTTTCATATAAAATTAAATAATTCAAAAATAATTAGTGGTACTTGATTTTGTTAAAAAAACGTTTCGAATATCCTTATGTATTTTCCTAGATCGGTTTATATAAATGTCACACCATAACGAGTTATTATTTAGAATCGATAGCGACAAATTCTAGGATAGTCACAGATGTGATGTTCGTATTCTGATGTATCATTTTTATGCCTTATGGTATTTTGCAAAAGCCGACAAAGATTTTGCGTAAATTTAATATTTACGACCGAAAAGTTTTCACTGATAATTATTAGTAGCGTAATTTTAATAATATGACGATTTAAGAACTGCGATTATTTGGCACATTTTTCGATTGCGCGCAAATATGACGGCTGTACGTGACAGCAGCCGCCGTCCGAACGTCATGCACGCCACGAGTTCGCGGGCATATGAAATCTGCGACAGTGTGGGCGCTTACTCGAAGTCGTAGATCTCGGACGATTTCAGTTGTACCTTTGGTTCGGACAACTTCCAGAGAGTGTAGTGGAAGCATTACACCCCTTAAAATAAAATAGTAGTATTGCTTAAAAATAGATGTTTACTATAATATAAACGAAAATCAATAATACACAATAAAAATTACATTAGATCACATTTAAGTTATTTTATTTATATATATCTTAAAATACAAACCAATGGTTTTAACTGTTAAAATAAATACATAATATATTACCATAACAAGTTTAATAAAATATTAAATAAATTATATTATTGTTTACTGTACCAAAAGAAAAACTGGAAGTTGAGCTTATTATATTTCAGATAAACCTTTCAACAATACGTTTTCGTATCTGTAAGTCGTTTTTTTGTTGTTGCGTTCGTACAGCGATGATATATTACACAAATTCATAAATAAGACAATGCTTAATAAGTAGTTGTCTCTATAATAAATTACACTCATTAAATAACCGTTGAAAGATTATCTCATATTTTACTCTCCTTTTTTTATCATGAGAAAGGGGGAAATCTCGATTCGAGTGTAACAAACCCTTGATCTTAAAAGCCAAATGTTTAATGTGTAATCAGTACCTACGATTGTATGAGTTGGATTTTTTATTTGTTTAAAATCAAGATTAGTATATTTTTTATATCATCATACTGAACTGACGCGTCTGGGTTCAGAGGACACAATCGGTCAAAGCATAAAACCTGACTGCAGGCAGACACTCTTGCAATTGCCATAAAAATAAATTTCGATCGTAATAAAAGTGTCCGGTTGATGCGTTTATAACTGAAATTTATGTCGCGGCACCGACCGTCCGCTAGATTCGCTAAAAGCTCACAATTCGACCCAAAACTAGGAAACAAAGAAGCTCTAATTAAATTAGTAGCGCGATATCATTCGGTAATGGCGCTTTGATGATGGCATTCGTCGCTCCTAGGGGAACGCCATTAATTAATATCCCTAAAAAGGGCCGGCAGTGGCATCTGGCAGGCCGTCATATTATTTTGACGATAGTTTTTAGGGGACGGCACATGTCGCGCCTTTTAGCGCCCTTGAATAAATTCGCCTTTTAGTCGACTATTCGAAAAGGTTTCACACCCACTCTTCAAAATCTATTCTCGGATGCCTTATCATTGATAAACAAACACGCGTCTGAAAAAATGCATTAAAACTTCGGCTACCCACGTGTTCGGAATGTCATCGCGCGTTGTTTCATCGTCACGTGTTCACAGAAGCTAATGTGTTATTGTCGGTGCGGCAAATGCGCTGACATCAGGGGTAAGAAACACTTTATTTATATAAAATAAATAATTAAAAATCACTGACATATGTCTGCCATATATATGTTTCAGTGTGCTCCATTCCTTAGTACGTAACCAATGAATAAACATCAACATTTTACTAACATGTATCGATTCATCATTTCCATCGAATTGACGATTCTTGAAGATGAACAGACTATATAGTCAGCGATGAGTTAAATAATTCATTAAATACGATTAAAAATTATCTTTTAAATAAATTTATACTAATAAAAATTCATAATAAAAATATTCACTATCACCAAACAACGACGACGGTATGCAATAAGTGAAGTTTGCTTTTATTTGCTACTGAGAGCGAACCCGTGGCACAGGGAAAACAAAAATGGCACTACATATATTTTTAATATCGTAATATAATTTCTTGAATAAATAATAATAAATTAACAAATGAATATAAAAATTAGCTACCGTTGTGACATATTTTCTGAAATCATATTTAATGCGAAATGTTTTAATTAGGCATTAAAAATTATTAAATATATCTACTCATAATATTTACCTAATAATTAGTCGTGTTTTCTTTGTTGCTCAGTTTTGCTAAATAGTGAATTTCCAGTCCAAGTCAAAGACAAGAAAATCGTTAATATCAAGCGTGTAATATGCGAGTTATTTGATATTTATACACATACTTTCGAGACATAATTTCGTCTTAGAATAACTAAGCAGCGTTTGTTGCTGCGCAAGATCTTGTTACTGAACAATAGTGGACCATATATATAACATTAAAGTAAAATACAATCTGTTCACAAAGTCTATATTTGAAACCTGTAGAAGTGGAGGTTATTTTTCTATTAAGGATGTCCGGTGTGTTGCGTGTAGCTTAAATTGACCCTATAATTCCTTTTATGAAACACTTCGAGCCAATTGAGAACAGTTTACCTGTTAAATTATTAGCAAAGTTTTGTCGGATTGTTGTTAGTTATAAATAATTTGCGCGAGTTCATCGGTCTGTACGTAATCACGCTTTATAATGGCGCAATAAGCCCCAGCATTAATCGCGGCCCTTTCGGTCCATCCCTTAAATCCCACGATTTATACGTACCACTTAGCGAGAAAGCCTTTCGACACGTAATGGAGGTCCAGCCACAATGTGTACCCACAAATTTGGGCATCCGGCGAAAATCTTCTTTGTTTGCGCCGCAATTTTCCGACCCACAACCCGAAGGCTTAGCAAACTTTTTCTTACCTTTCCCTCTCAGATTATTGTTATCGGAACAAATTGTTCTTCAGGTGATGATCCGTCAATACTGATTTACCCACCTGTAACGACGCAGGGGCGAATAGGGTATAATGCTGATGTAGCACATTTTTTTATATATATAATATTAATTGTGTTTTTCTTTTTGTTGCAGGTGAGTGACTGGAGCTTTTATTACGTGTGTTCAGAACTAGCGACGAATTAGTTTGATTTATAATTTTAATAATATCAATTAAGTTCTTGTTGCTTAATTTTAAGGAATAGAACACTTGGATATAAATTTTTGTAGAATTTTTGAGGTATTAATGATATTCTAAACTGCCGAGTTTTGTTCCGGAACACAATTCTGTTTTTCAGTTTCATAAATTTATAATTTTTCTTACGCATAATAGTAAGTCACTTCGATGCCAATTCGGCTCTGTCTATTTCGGAATAATAAATCTTCTCGCATTCATCGTACAAACGGTTGGCAAGCAATGCCCATCGCGAGGAAGCGATACGTCTTGTCCCCCGGAGGGTTATCTCGGAAGTAGCCAGATAAGTTTTAATCTGGATCAAAACTCATTACGAGCTGTAATGAGGCAGTAGCGTTTCACCTGTGATTGATTGGTAATCGCTCGCGTAATCCGCTTAACAACTTTAAACATCCGCAGCTCACCACCCACGCTTCGATTAGATCTTCGAAGTGCCCATATTTTTCTCGGAAACTTCCTTATTGGGTTTTGGAGGGTACTTTCTCGCCAAATGCGAATCGGCCGTTTAATCGCCAGTTCCTCATTGTGAACATCTTCTCAGACCTTCTCCAGATTTATGGAGCGCACTTCACACCCACGCCTCCATCTCGAGTTACCCCCGAGTGCGTGTGGTGAAAACGCGATATATTGCCCAACTTTGGAAGAAGTGTATTGATTTCGAAGAGGAGACGTGCGCTGAATCTCCTTTCTTCGATGCCCAATTTGCAACCATTCATTATCCGACAGACTTGCAGATTTATAGGCGACGCCTTTTAAGCTAGAGAGATACTTCAAAACACGTGGCCTGTAGCCACTTCACATGCATAGGGAGGTCCAAAAGTATCCGATACCCGTGTGAATAAAACATGTTTTTGTATTCTCCCGTAATATAATTCATGCGTTTATAACCTCTCCTTTACTTTGAACCATGCCAAAAAAAGTAAATTTGGATACAGGGAAAAGTTATATTATATTTATATGATCGATGTATTCCTTTTATTTCTTGCGTAAGAGGGAAACACTACCGTAAATGTTATACGAAACACTATACCGATATGCTCTTAACGAAAAATAGCACAGCATCGACTTTTTTATGATATGGCACTTATTCATACCGCAACTGTTAATAAGATCTATCGTGAGATCTAGAAAAATTGATTGAAATTTGAATTGTATAATAATCCCAAATTCTGAACTTTTAGACACGATAGAAAGAAAAACCACACAGAGGTACATTGTAGGATTTGAAACCAGGTTTTTCGGTTATTAGTCACTGAGCTATCATGCTGAATAAAACAGGATTTTTTTTAAAAATGTCCAAAATATACTGCGTATTATATAATCATAAAATTTCAATTAAACATATTATTTATAATTTTTGTCAAAAAAAAATTTTTTTTTAACCCTTTTAGTGCCAAGCTAAATTAGGCGGTATATGCTAAATTAAAAAAAAATTAAATTAAAAAAAAATATTTCCCAATTTTTTTGTGTGAACTTCTATTTATTATAGGAACAAAATAAAGTCTAGTTTATACAAGTATGTACGAAAAAATTATTTCATAATTTTACAAAAAAAAATACAAAGCTAGGAAGGAACACCCGCGTTCTAGCGGCATTCATGTCGTCGTTCTTAAGTGGACACTGACGTCCTTACGGCATTCAAACGGTTAAGAGAAATTTACTATATTTATAACAAAAATTTATTATTTTGTAATAAATATATTTTTTAATTGAAATTTATGTTATAAAACATTTTTGCCATCTTTACTGTTTCTCTATGATGTTGTTTAACGATTGTGAATATCCGCCGAGGTGGCACAATATTTTAAAGATTTTTTATGGAGGTCTGAATAGTTATTATTTACAAAAACCGTTATATCCCATATGACAAATACATTAATAAAATTATTTTTATTTACAAAATACGGAATTTTTGTACTCTTCACTTCACATCAGATCAGACTGGTTAATAAATTTTGACAATATGTTTTCAAAGTTATTTTTTTAGTCTCATGAAAATCTGATTTATAAAAATCTTTATACCCCATATATATTAAAAAAATAATATATATCATTCTTCTTTCATAATTAAACATATTTTAACTCTAGTTTCTTCTCTATGATTAATTTTACTGTTTAACCATTTATTTTTATTTTTTAACGGTCGTCATTTTGCAACAAAATGGCGGATCAAACAGGCTAAAAAACTTAACTTGGATATTTACAAGGCAATTTTTTAGAATAGTTTTATAGTAATTTGATTAAAATTAAATCTACGACACTGATTTAAAACTGTAATTTTTTTTTTATATATTTGTTATAATTTCTATTATCTATAAAATATTTTTGGATTTTCTACTTTTTTTCTGTGATTTATTTTACAGAGAAGCGAACTTGCAATGTTTCCAAAGGCAGCCATTTTTTAACAATATACCATATTTGTTCTAGATATTTAAAAAAAAATTAATAAAATTTTATAAAACCCGATTAAAACCATAAACTTACAGCTCGCGACTTGACAGGTTTTTTCCAATGCGTCATAATTGCCATCATACAAATAATAATTATATAATTCAACATCTTAAGGATCATCCCATGTATATAACCCATTTAGCTCGTAATAACTATCGCTGAAAACATATTCTTATGTTTGGCAAGCTTGTTGAGAAGCTTGATGGCTCATGTTAGAGGAACGTTTTCAAGCGTTCCTACCCACAATGGGCAAGAATAAAGGTCGCGATCGCAACTCTTTAGGGCATATCCGGATTGTTGACACCGCCCCTTAGCAACTTTAAAAAGTGCTGTATTGAGTAGACGTATTGCAGAGAATGCAATGAATTATATCCTAACGCAAAAATGCACTAGAATACATATTCAGTTATTGTGCTACCAAAAATCATTATCTAGAACGTAACCTTACTTCAATATAAAACATATAACAATGTAACTTAAATCATGTGTTTCTAACAAAAATATTGTTGCTATGTTAATATGTATGTTATGTCAGCCTAGAATTTCAGTATAACAACTTAAAGTAAATATTTAAAATTACTTGAACTGAATAAAATGTGTCAAATAATAGCGGCAGATACTTGGACCATTTTTAAGCACTTTTTTACGTCTGTGAATTTGCTAGTAGATTATTGATGAATTTTCCTGATGCCGCTAATTTTATGTTGTTATTATGCGTGTCGTTGATTTCGATGTTTCAATGATTTGTAATGAAAGAAAACTCTTCTTAAGTCTATCGTGGAAAATTCCGTGGACTATCTGAAATTTTCTAAGTAAAACTTTCAGTACCATAGCTACTAGGTTTATTGATGAACTTTACAGACACGCCATAAAAATATTTTTTTATCTCTCTGAGCTAGATCTACATATATAATCAGTGTGTTGACTGACCATTTGGTACTAAAGTTATTTGATTACTGCTGTCAGAAGAATTCTTTCCTCTTTATAATATTATGCTAATGTGATATGTAATATTACATAAAGAAGTCTTCATTTCGTATTAAAATTATTATGCGACCCGTGAGTCTTATTAAGCTAGGTATATATATTTGAAATGTTACGCTAAAATATTTGATATAAAAAACGCTGCTTTTTTCTAGTGAGACACAAAGATTAAGACGAACTTTAAGAATTATAATGTTCCAGATACTTTGTACATTCCGTAGCTTTAAGTAAAATATTCAGCTACTTTGTAAAGAGTGTTTAACATTTCCTTAAATAGATTGTGCGAAAACATACATGGTTATAATTACATTAATTCCTGGAAAACTATTTAAATCCTGCAGCAATTTAAACTAAGCCTTAACTGTAATATATGTTAATCCTCAAACCGACGAGAGTTTGGACCGTTTTGTTCATATACGGCTCTTAATCTACCTTTTTGCATGCCATTAGTTGATTACTGTTGCTTTTTCAAGCTTTAACGCTCGTAAATTTCAGCAATCGTTTGATATACACAGCTGAAACGATGAACGAACACGAAACAATTAGTGTGGTTTTGTGTGTAAAACAATCGAGCTCGTTCGAGCGTAAACTATTTTCAAACATGCTACACGTGCACTTCTCAGAACCGTATCGAATCTTATGGACATGTTGTTCCCAAAATATGATGCAATAGTAGTTTCCTAAGATTTGTGGATAGGAATTTATCAATCGATATTGAGATTTTGGAGGTTCATGTTACAGTATGCGGGTCATTGTCTTCGGTGATTACATAATACTAACATTATTCTCAATATGAAAACTAGTTCATGTCGATACAGACATGTAAAACAAATTAAGAACGACAGCGTCTGTCGGCATCCGCGGAGAAAAACCATCAAAGAGGATTAACTTGTATAACTTGTTGCGAGTGACGATTATGCATGCCGTTGACAAAACTCGCTTTGTCGTGTCTCGGTGTTTTAAATTCTTATCCCATTCTCGGTATTCTCACTCTTGCCGAAACCCGCTGGAGGTCCATCACACAAAAAATATCTTGCAGTTTTGCTGGAAGTACTTAATTTGGAATGTAAAACACCACTTTAAATAAAACATGACTAATCTAACACATCTCTAATAGTGAATAAATTTATTTTAACTGCCTCCAAAAAATCATTTAATATTAATATGGAGCTTAACAAACTTTCAGCTATAGACAAATTTAATTGAACGTATGGGGGGCTAATTTATTTTATTAATTTTCTTTGACCTTATATTAGATTTATCTTCTTTATTAATAGATTATATATTTGTGCTATTTTGTATGTGTGTTTTTTTGATATAGGTTTAAATAAAATTTGACCGACTTTAAATAAAAAAAAATTCTATGCTCAAATATTCGACTGCCAATAATTAATTTTTAATTGCACTTTCCATCAAATAAAAAGGCTCAATCATTTAATAATTTTTATTTCATCTGAATTATCTTATTATTTTAATATTGAACTACAGAACTTTCGTAGTCTTTTAACATATTCAATGTACCTATAATTGCTATTAACTTACTGTAACTCCTCTGCAAGTCTCGTATGGGGGTCCGTTCGAACTGACACATCGCTTGTTTTGAAGCAAAAAACTATTTTTTTTATATTTTATTTCGATGAAGTTTAGGCTTCTAAACGTTTCATACATAGCGATCTTTTCGTTAAAATTTAAACCTACTGAGTTACGAGTGCTTAAGTTTTTAAACTTGTTGTCATTTTGCAAAAAATTAACACATTGGATTTTGTTAGCAAACATATACAGGGTGCTTAAGAATTCTACACTGTCACCAAAATTAAACTTTAAATCTGTATAAATAAGCTTACACTGACCTTAACTATATTGCAAGTCTTATATGCGTATGTATGGTGGGCCGATCGACTCAGAACACTTACTGTGTTTTGAAAAAAAAACATTTTTTTTAGTTTTTTAAAACGGTATTATAAGGGTTTTCGAAAGCTCTATTTTGTATCAAAAATTCAAGTCTATATCTTGAAAAGGAGCCGAATACTAGCGTTAACTCGAATGGGGGCCCGGTCAATTTACCATAAAATTTGTTTTTAAGAAAAAAATTTTTGTTAATTTTTTTTAGATGCAAATTAAGCTTTTGAACACTTTTTGCATACGACATTTTTCAGTAGAATTTGATTTCTCGAAGTTATGACACTTTAACTTTTGCTATGGCCGCCATTTTGTAAAAAAATGTATAATATTTCAGAATGCATAAGGGGTGCTCAATAGTTCTATACGATTCTAAAAATTAAGTTTTAAATCTTCAAAACCAAGCAATTAAGAGCGTTAACTCTTCTGCAATTCTCAAAATGGCTTGAATGTGGGTCTGATCGATCTGATACATTGCTTGTTTTGAAGCAAAAAACTATATTTTTTTTTATTTTATACCGATGAAGTTTATGCTTCTAAACGTTTTTAATCTTGTCGCCATTTCGCAAAAAATTGACACATAGGATTTTGCTAGCTAACATATACCATTACAAAAATTAACAAAGAGCAAAAAAATTCTTACTGATACGCAATTCTAAGATTGTGTTTAATTAACAAAAATATAATCGAATTTGATATAAAATTGAGAACAGATTGAATGTCTTCGTGCTTGCACCACTTCGCGTTTTAAAATAGAATAGTCTCACAAACATGATACACAAATATTAAATAATAGTCAAGATCAGTCATTTCGATTGTTTCATATAGAAGCGCTATTTCATAAAATCAGGCCTAATCGGACCACTTCATTCTTAACGTTCGCAGCATTTCTGAAATTAATTTCGCAATTCCAGATGTAGATCTAATGCAAAAAGTACAACACTTAACGCGTAGAACCAAATATGTTTAGTTTTGTTTAATTTCTTAGCTGCGTAAAATAGAGGAAAAAGTGTATTTAATTTTAGCCAGTAAGACGAAGAATGACGTCTCCTTGATTTTTCTCATTTTTATTTAACCAACGCGATAGAACGCAAAGGTTCGAATCCCACACAAACTTTGCGTTTTTCAATTTCTATATATCTAATCCTTCGCTTTATACTTGTTGCTTACTATAACTTGATTTGAGTCGAAACGTTTGCGCTTTGCACTCATAATTTGGCGGTTTGTGCTTGTAATATCAGCATGATAGGCGAATGGTCTAAATCTCGTACTATTGAACTGGTTAGTGGCGTTTTATAAATTTTTATTGTGTCTAGGAGATCGGAATTAGTGATTATTATTTAATTATAATTCCAGTCGATCATCACAGATTAGGTTTTCTTAGATTTTCCTAATCTTAAGTGGAATATCGTGGTGATTAATTTAAATTGAGCTTGGTTTTACATATTTTGTATAAAACATATTTATTAATAAAAAAAATAACAAAGTTATAAACATAGAAATCTGCTTTGTACCATACGGTCCGTCAGATCTGATAATATCGATCTTCACCCGAATCGCCTCTAGCTCACAGAGATAACAAATATTTTATTTATTATTTAAATGTCAGCAATAAGTCTGAAATCTTTACTCTTTTTAATGGAAATTACAAAGCAGTAACACTACTTACGTAGAACACAGAGATACAGAGGAAGAAAATTGCAAATCGGTATGAACTGATTCGTTAATGTCGATGTACAACCAGAGCAATTTAATCGTAACTCATCTGTATCGGCTATTTTTACATAGTTTACCTCGATTTTTCCATTACGGAGACCCGCGGGCTTAAATTGCGCTATCCGTTACGAGGCGGTCAAACTTGATTTATAGAATAAAATTAAGCTCGATCCAATTACGGCTTATTACACTCCCTACACACAATACGTAGCCCGGAGGAGAGATACGATATGGTCCGGTTCTGCATGTGACTCATTTATAGGCAAATAATTAACAGTCGCATCGACAACGCCGCGAATTTGCCAAAGCGTGTCATTAAAACGGTTCTTATTAGCAGTCATTTCCGAAGAGTGGAAGTGTGGGTGTAGGTTATGTGGGACGAAATTGTGGAATTATCACCGGGGATAATTCGCGTGCGCGTCTTATGAGACGTGGATGCGATCGCTTATTACGATAAACACATTGCAAACACAGTTTTACAAAAATTACCACAAAGTATACGGTTTCGAGAGTGAGTGGTGCGAAAGAAAAAAAATCACATGAGTCAGCTCTGTTCGCACACGAAAGAATGATTTGAAACTGGCTCAGAACTTATTTTATTATTCTGTCATAATCTTCAATATAGCATTGCAATGTGCGAAAAACGATGATGAAAGTATCTTACCATTGACACCAGGTGCTTCCGAAGTAGTCGATATTGACCCTCGAGGGTTGATATGACACTTTGAGGCGATAAAAAAATATTTTTTTTAAAAACTGTTTTTTTACATATTATGTCAAAATAAGTGATACAAACAGAGGGTTGTTAATATTAAATCAAACGACAGTATCGAATGAAAAGGAGTCGTAGAACATTGCATTTGTAAACATGCTCTCTCTGGTCTCTGGTCTGTCAGCCCGAGATCAAATTATCTCATGTTGTTGCGCATGTAAATATAGTATGTAATGCTCAATCCTTTGTTGAATTCGATAATATGTTTAAATAAATTAAAATATTCTAATTAAGCAATTTGTATACGCGCCTTGTCAAAGAGTATTTCATTCGAAAGCTCAATTTGTTATTTGACCAGAGTAAAACCGCAATGTCGAACTATAATGGCGAATGTTGCATATTAATTTTCAAAATTAATTAATGCACGCGAATGCGCACTGCGCCTCGTGTGCAACATTATAAAACATATGCACCGATCGTATCGGAAACCATTTAATTTGTTCTATTCGAGTCGACTAATAATACATACATCTACGGTCGCTGTAAATAGAGAACGCGCAAATATCTATAGATAACAGACACATGCAACGCCGCCGCTTTGTTTCTATTCTGGTCTTAGAACTTTTAAATGTAATAGGACAAAAATCAATCTCAAATACTGAATCTGTACTAAACTACAGTTGTTTGAGACGTACCTATATACTGATGTATTTCAGGTATAAGTTCATTTTACCCTTTTTATGCATATTATACAAAAAATAAAAGGAGCGGAACATTGCCTTCAAAAGTACCCACTTACTAGGTAGTACTTTTACAATAAACATTATTAATCAAAAGGACAGATTGTAGTTTTTTGACGCGGCTCCGTTTGTGTTAAATTTTATTTGTATTTTGAACTTTTAAAATCAAGTCCAAAATACAAACTTAACCGACTCATCTCTCAGGGTAAAATAAGCATCTCACATATTGCCCCATAGTTTGTCTGCATTTCGATATCACACTGTTTTAAAAATATGATAGCCATCCTTACCGATAGTACTATTGCAGTCGGCCGAAACCTACGACTCCGAGTAAGCGACCACACCGTCGCAAATTTCATATGCCATTCAGACGGCGGCTTTTGTCACGTACAGCCAGCATATTTACGCGCGATTGAAAAATGTGCCAAATAATCGCAATTTTTAAATTGTCATTCATATTATTCAAATTACGCTACTGATAATTATAAAAGTTTGTGTGGGCACTCACTAATACAATATCAGTGAAAACTTTTCGGTCGTAAATATTCAATTTACGCAAAATCTTTGTCGGCTTTTGCAAAATGCCATAAGGCATAAAAATGCTACTTCAGAATACAAACACCACATCTTTGACTATCCTAGAATTTGTCGCCATCGATTCTAAATAAGAATTCGTTATGGTGTGACATTTATATAAACCGATCTAGGAAAATACATAAAAATATTTGAAACGATTTTTTTTAACAAAATCAAGTACCACTAATTATTTTTTAATTATTTTATTTTATATGAAAAAAAATATAATAATCAAAAATATAATTAATCCCTTTTGGTGCCCTAAAATATTCAATAGTCTGTTGGAGTCCCCGATAAGCATGTGGTATTATAAATTGACCACGTGACCACGATGCAGCGCTCGACATGCGTGTTGACCATGGGACGCCTACGCGCATACTGAAATTGAGCCGAGCTACTCTTTCTATCCCAGCTTGCGAAACACTCTCACTCTCGTCACTTAACACGCGAGAGAGCGAAAGGAGAAGTATCTCATCGCTCGCGCTCGAAAGAGCAGCTCCGACTTCGGTCCTTTTGCCGACAATGTTCGGAAGCGCTCGAAGCTGGCCAAGTCGACTCAATTACCCACTTTATCTTCCGTTTTCGGTAACCTCGGACAACTTCCGAAAAATTTTAGAACGGGCAGAACCGAAGTCGACCGAAGTAACCCACTATATTCTTCGTCCTTGGCCAACACTGGCCAACTTCCAGAAAGTGTAGTGCAGGCATTCCAGTTTGTGGCTCTGATTTGAAAGAACAATATTTGTTGAACCGTTTCAAAGCATGTTCTACAGCGTGTTGTGAAAAATTGTGTCGACTAATTTCCGAGTTATTCAGACAATATTAAGGAAAATGCGAATGCAATAAAATTATATTCGCTATGTGAGATTCATTTAATTCCCGTATTTCGCCATTTTTTTTAAATGTTTATATGCAATCCCTTTTTAAAACTCAAGTGAGCAATTGAACACGACAAATTACTTTATATAGTTCTCAGATTTACGGTTAAAACTATCTGCTAAAATATTTCAGTCAGACTATGCACTTGTAAAGAGGTACGCACCATTTTACGGGGTGCCCCATTATTATGGCAAAGGCTTTATATGAAAAAGTACTTAGTAATTTAACAGTATTTCTTTCGAAAATTTCCTAAAATTATTAAGTCTTATTTTACCATACAATTTTTTTGATTATTACAAATGGTCGAAATTGAAAGCTCTTCTCCAACACATCTCGACAATAATTTAAAAATCCCAAACCTGTCAATCGTCCAGAAGTTCTAAATTGGGAAAAATATTCCAAGAGAAAACTTCATAGTCTTTTAGACATTTTGTTTTAATAAATAAGACATGAACTTACCGAAGAAAAATAAATTGTCAAAGCATTAATTTTACAGTCGCTTTATAGTGCTAGTAATCATAACGAACAGCTGGTAATGTGCAAATATCTGCAGACAACACACATGCAACAACCGAACGCCGCCGCTCTCTTCCCATTCTGGTCTCGAATCCAGATTTTTTTCTTCTGGCAGATTCTCCTTTAAAGTTGATAGTTGTAGTTGTGAAATATGGTTATGAGGTACCTTTTATGAACATTTGTGCGTTCGGATCGATGCAATTAATTCGAGCGCCGAGCTTTAGCGCATAAGGTCTAATGTCGTTAGCGTGTGCAGTTACTTGAAACTGCTGCTCGACCAAAATGGTACTTACAGCAAAGTTGCATAGGGAAGCTTTCAGGCGGACATGGCCGAAGATCGTTGGTAGCTGCTGAATATTCATACGGCAAGATAATTGCCGAGCCCTAGGGCCCTTATTGCTCCTACGATGTAATTTTACGGTTTATTTATATAGCGCCGAGGGGAAAGTGGACGATTTGGATATTGTTCCGAGAGAGTTATCTGATTGTGCAGAAGCTGCGAGCAGATTTTCGGACCCGCGATCAGATAGGAGAACCTGTCCTGTCTTCCGATTGCGCTATCGACGCCATTGTTGGCCGGTTATTAACGAACAATGATAGTGGACGAAGGAATGTGCAGAGTCACGCCGGGGGTCGCCACATTCGTCTATCTCGTGAACCTGCACAGACGTATCTATCTAGCCTACGATCTCACACACTACTCATATGTCCATCTGACCTGTGCTGGACGCGTTATTTATTTCTCAATAATCCATAATCCAGCACTGAACATTGCTCAAATATAATTCTTCATCTAGCATGGTAAAAGGGTCAGAGTGTATTCAAATGTAATTTTCTTTTTTGTTTGGTTTATAGACCATAAGGTCAACTAATGTAGGGAATAGTAAAATGATATCTTCGTCATTCGCGCATTGCATTAATATATTAAATTATAATTTATATCCTTCATATTCACAATCAGATTCTGAACATTTCTCTTCCGCGTGCATGCATCAAAAAGAACTACAAAATGAGTCTCATATAATGTAGCATCTCATTTTTCTATCCAGATTTTAAGCACTGCTACTTCTAAAGTGACGTTTCAGATTGATGCTAACCACACATTTTTGATTTAGTGTCAATTTCTTAAATTCCTCTCAGAGTGAAACATAATACGCGGCAGTCGCAACGATGCGCCATTCGAAAATACTCCATCATCTGTTTTAACCATTGGATCTATTATGAGTTGCGGAGAAGTCATCTTTTTATTGCTTTATAAATATTTGCTATGTACCATCGACCACTTTGTGATGCCGACGTTGACAAACGACGCTTTTGCAGCTGTTTCTGATTTATTTACATTCGACCGTGCGCAAGTAGACTTGAACTTTTTGAGGATAATCATCAGTCATAGCTTTTCAACAATCGGATGGCTCAATTTTGAAACAGCTAGAAGAACTCGTTTGCCGAACGAGTACCCGGTACGGACAGGGTTAATTAAGTTTGAAGAGGCAGAACGAGCCCGGTCGTTTACGCCTCTCATCCCGGTCGTTCATATATCACGCGCGGACTCGAGGCTCCGAGACCCCGGGGCACCAATAGGAACCTCACGAAACGACGATAACTTAATTTATTATAATTTATCGACGTTGAGCGCCGATTGTTTGTCGAAACAATCACAGACGAATCATTTTACCTTGGATTTCTGGTCCACAATTCCGGGAGCACCGAATGGTGTCGCCGCAAATAAATTACCTCTAAGGTCTTGAAATAAACTTATTTATCTAAGAAGATCCAAACACTCGTTTTGAAGCATAAATCAGAATATTGAAAACCAGAACGATTTGGAACGTCCATGTTTGGAATATAGAAAATGTATTAGGCAAATCTATTTTTATGCATTTCGAATCGCTTTGACATAAATCCCATGACACATGTTGCAATAAAAGTCGAAATATTTGACATTTCATTGCTCAACTCTTTGATGGCCGACCCTTTTCTTTAAGTGCTCGCAAAAATGCTAAGGCGTTTTTATAACGCAACCTAATAAAAATTGATTTTTAATACCTGTTTGATG
Source organism: Plectrocnemia conspersa (assembly GCF_051122295.1). Lineage (NCBI taxonomy): Eukaryota > Metazoa > Arthropoda > Insecta > Trichoptera > Polycentropodidae > Plectrocnemia > Plectrocnemia conspersa. The sequence goes on from NW_028277165.1 coordinate 483,959, forward strand.
ACGTTAAAATAATTCTCTGAATTTGGACAAGTCACTGTGAGTCTGTTACAAATTTAGAATTTTATTAAGAGAGGAAGAACTCTACTGTCTTAGAATGAAGAGGGTGTTTATAAAAAATGTGGATGGTTCAGCGTAATTATAGAATGGCAACGTGGGGTTTTAAAAACGTTATCATCTAAGAGCGAAAAACATTTTTGCTAATGCAGGGAAATAAAAAATTCTAAATCTTAACCCAATTTACGTGAAATAATTGTGCTTAGTCACATTTTTATATTATAATATATTATATTATATTATATTACATATTTTAATTTAAAAAAAATGAGATCAGTCAAAAATAAAAGAGAAATTGAGATGTTTTTTGTTGATATCTGCACGCATGTGTGTTCTGCACTAATCATGCGCCATTGAATTAAATGTATAAGCTTTATAAAACATTGTTTTTGCAATATGTGGTACTTAAATCTTTATTTATTATATTATTTACAAAAATACCTTAAATTATAACTACTTTTTTGATTTTTTCTTGAAAATTATGGATGTTCGCCAAAGCAAACATAAACATGACCTTGACGTCTGGTGAAGAGAAGGGGTTTCTCAGAACCAAAACATGCATTTTGAAATAAAAATTCTTTTTTAATTTAAGATTGTCCCATTTGATATTCAGACATAATTTAGCCAAAATAGCGTAAAATAATTTATGACCAGTGGCAAATACCCGAAAGAACTGGACTCGAATCTCATGTAAACCTTTGCGTTTTCAATTTTTATCGTATCTGTGCGACCTAAATTTTTTTATAATTATAATTTCAAACGATTATCACTGATTTGGTTTCCTGGATTTTTCTAATCTCACGGGTAAATATTGTGGTAAAAAATTTAATTTATTTTTTATGGATAATAAATTAGACCAGCTTATAACGAATATCATATATGCAAAAATAAAAATAAAACATTTAATTTTTTGCAATATTTCGTACTTAAATCTATATTTATTATATATATTACACAGGAAAAAATAATTATTTGTGTTTAGTAATGGTTTTTTTCTGAAAATTATGGGTGTTCCCCAAAGCAAACATAAACACGCAATTGGCGTCTGGTGAAGGGAGGGTTTCTCAGAACCAAAACATGCAAATATAATAAATAAATGCTAAAACTAGAAGCAAAAATAGTATTTGAAACCCAAAAAGTTAAACGTACGGTACTAGCACACTCGCTAGCTGCAGTACCTCACGACAGTAAGAGACCGACAATAGTATTGTAGCATATAAACAAGCAAACATAAACATGCCATTGGCATCAAACTTTTTTTTGTTTTTTAATTTTTATCGTATCTGTAAAATAAATAATAATAATGAAAATCAGTGATTTTCGTATAATTATAATATTATATATATCTAAAAATACACAAATTTAGCTTATAGATAACAACATATAAGAATGTAGATATTTTTTAATTTGTTCATTTTTTGACGTAAAATAATTTAAAACGTGGCAGTTCGAGTAGCAAACTATTAAAGATGCGTTTAAACTTATTTTTTCTTTAGTTTGAAAAAAATTGAATGTGCACAGTAAATCGCTGCTTTAAATAGTAAATATTTATCGCAATAAATGAGCTTATATGAACGTGTAGGGGGTGATTTATTTGAAAATAAAACTAGACAGCACTTTAGTAACACTGACGTGACAGCGGTGAGGTGTAACATTCATTCTTTGGCGGACTACGACGGGAGCACAACGTCCGGCGGGGCCTCGTCCGCTATATAACGTTAATATAACATTAATAAAATACTACTGCAGTGACCTTATCTGTGTCTAATTGCCATATATATATACAATTTGAAAGTGCATTTAGGGCCTCAAAGGAGTAAGTTTCATTGCAGCGCAGCTTTTCAATCTCTCAATCTAAAAGCAATCCATCTTTACAAATTCCGAGAGAGTCCCATAAAATGCATGAAATATATCTTTGTAGTAGCCAAGCTGTAAAATCCTCCTGTTCATAAGCTCATAATTATTCAGCCACTCGGACTTTTACGAGCGCGTCGAACGCCTTATAAAATGGTAGAGTATAGTTCTGTTTGGTAGCCTTTGATTGCGCTGGTGTCACGTGGCCAATAAAACGGATTGGAGGCCATAACCCGTGACAGGCCCTTTATTGGCCTGTCCGACGTGCCCACACGTCCCCGGCACTCGGATAGGGATAGATACACCGACCGGCGTCGTGCGAAACGTGATAAATCCAGCGCCAGATATGGACGTTGAAAGTGGAGTAATGATACAGCGTAAAGCTCAGACCGGAATAGACACCCACCGCCGAATCGAAAAGATTAACACTCTACCTATAAACGGACGGAGCGATTGTTCACTCCGTGTCTTTCGTGCTCGAGCCGAAATTTCGGATAAATTAATCGGCGGCTTGTCACCGTGAAAGATCTAGAATTTAAATTGGGTCCGAACGGAGGAATTTCTAAAACATTGTTAATTGCTGTGACCGTTTCGAGGGTTTATTATTATTGTTTGTAATCATGGTGGTACATGTGCCATACGTGACGCGTGGTTGAGGCATTCAGTCTGCAGATGTCGTGTAGCGGTAAATCCGTTTATGTCTTTATGTTTATGGCATTTGTGTGTATGATTTTTTAACGTTTAGTGCTTACATTTTATGGAGCATGTTTAGCGTTAAAACAGCGTGCGATGCATTTAAAGTAGTTCAATCTTTTTCAGCTTATTACTGCATGACTGAGCTTGTCCCGCTAATATTTTTTCAAACAATTGGCTAAGATCAACATAAAACTCTTTGAAGCATATTTTCATAAACTTAGAGAAACACCTGACCAAGCATCTTGAATCTATGTTCGTATGTAGAGGTCAAAATTAGTTATGAAAAAAGTTCGCATGTAGAGCGACTTGTTTTATAGAGATATCATCTTTATTTTCTATTCATAAGTCTAGTCAAGTAAAAATTGAACCTTAATATAATTAGCTCATTAAAGAAATAAGATTAACCTTCGTGGACATGAGGCTAGTTTAAGAATTAAACAAATGTGGATATCTTCAATCCAATTCAATTCAATAAAAAACAATTTTAACCTAAGCTTTTCAACTTGTAGTTCAATCTTTAGATCGAAAATTCTAGTTATAATATAAATTGATTTAGTGTTAATTTAAATCTAACCTCAAAAAATATCCTTTAGGTTTAGGAGAATTTCAATTCAATCTAATGCCTGCACTACACTCTCTGGAAGTTGTCCGAACCATAGTTACAACTGAAGTCGGCCGAGATTTCGAGTAAGCGACCACACTGTCGCAAATTTCAAATGACGTCCGGACGGCGGCTTCTGTCACGTACAGCCGGCATATTTGCGCGCGATCGAAAAATGTGCCAAATAATCGCAATTTTTAAATTGTCATATTATTAAAATTACGCTACTGATAATTAAAAAAGTTTGTGTGAGCACTCACACTACAATATCAGTTAAAACTTTTCGGGCGTAAATATTCAATTTACGCAAAATCTTTGTCGGCTTTTGCAAAATGCCATAAGGCATAAAAATGATACTTCAGATACGAACACCACATCTGTGACTATCCCAGAATTTGTCGCCATCGATTCTAAATAAGAATTCGTTATGGTGTGACATTTATATAAACCGATCTAGGAAAATACAAAAGGATATTCGAAACGATTTTTTTAACAAAATCAAGAATCACTAATTATTTTTTAATTATTTAATTTGATATGAAAAAAATATAATAACGATATCTGTAGGAATAATATACTATCAAAAATATAATTAATCCCTTTTGGTGCCCTAAAATATTCAAAGATGTCAGTAAGAGTCTGTTTAAGTCCCTGATAAGCATGTGGCACGTGACTACGATGCAGCGCTCGACATGCGTGTTGATCATAGGACGCCTACGCGCATACTGAAATTAAAGCGAGTTACTCGTTCTATCTCAGTTTGCGAAAAACCATATCATTATCTCTCTCACTGTCGTCACTTAACACGCGAGAGAGCGAAAGGGGAAGTATCTCACCGCTCGCGCTCGAAAGAGCAGCTCCGACTTCGGTCTCTTTGACTAAATATGCCGATAATGTTCGGAAGTGCTCGAAAATGGCCAACTCGACTGAATTACCACTACTTTTCCTCCCGTTCTCGGTAACCTCGGACAACTTCCGATAGATTTTATATTCTCCGTCCTTGGCCAATCTTGGCCAACTTCTAGATAGTGTAGTGCAGGCATAACATAAAAGTTAGATTAGTTTTAATATAGATTAAGCATAGTATGTAACTTTTTTAAATTTTAACCGTTGATCTCTGATGAATTTTTAATAAAAAAGGTTTAAATGAAATAAGTGCATTAGTAATTGTAGTTTTTATGGAACATGCAATGAATATATATTTTTTAATTTCTAAGAACGGGAAATTTTAGTGTATAATAGTTAGTAGCTTTTAGATTTTTAATTTTTTGTATGGCTTTGATAATTAAACGTTTTACTAACAATTACAATTTTTTATAATGATATTTTCATATAATTATACTTTTACCCTAATAAATTAATATAAATAATTAAATCAATTGATAACTTTCGACATATAAATTATACGAATAATTTATATTTTTCTAAAACTGTGCAAAATATAAATATGAGTAATGAGCATATCGATTTAAAGATGCGTCTTAATTTTTATTTATTATGTATGAAAAATGTTACTTGTTTAATTAGTCGAGCAGTAAGAATATGTATTTAAATTTCATACAATAGGAATAAAAAATAACTAATTTTACTTAATTGATTACGTCGTACTGGTTGTTGTACCGTACACGGTAGTAATCTACAATGATTTATCTACAACTAATTATACAATTTTTTCAATTATTTTCAATCAATGATATAAACGCCCAATCAATATGTAAATATGCTTATTTGTATTTTTATATATTTTTTACTGATTTTATGGATATTTATGAAGCGCTTAATGCAATTATAATAATATTATTTTTGTACTGGAATATATTTTTCTAAAGTACATTTTATATAGACTTTTATTGGTCAGAAAATTTAGAGCATTTTATTTTAAACATGTTCGATGTGATGTTTCATATAAGTTTGTTGGTAATGGAGAGCAATTTTCTATCGAAACCGGAACCGAAAGTTCCGTCGGTCTCTAGTTGATAATAATACTAAGGTACACTATAAAGTGATCCTTGCTTTACACGTTGTTATTAATTTATACACCGATTGAATCGCAATATGCTAATGACTCTATTTTCGGAACGTACAAGAACAACAATGCTCGGGCAATCTGATTTATTCCATCGATGCTTTGCGGATATTACAATGTCGATCTATTTACAAGGAAACCGGTAAACGGTTATTTATTAATCGCTAGGCGCCATTAGATCGCATGATCAATTTGCTAATTTCTCGCTGCGCTGCGATCGCTATCGACGATTGCGCCGCACCTCGGAGCTGTTTGTTTTAATTAATCACACGGCGCATGCGCATCGATTACCGAGAGACCCTTAAATATCGACAGCGTCGCCAATTAGGCTAAATAATAATAAATAATAATACATATGGGAACCTACGATACATGCGAATCGTATTTTCTACACTGAAATTATTTCATTCCGAGTGTGACTAGGTGTGAGCAATCGTATAGTAGCATCGGTGTCGTTTTGTAGACGTCTCAGGTATCGATAAATAAACGCGGCGTATCTCTGGTCGTTATCGTAAAACGAATAAATAAACTAAAGGATGCGTAGTAGCCATAAAAATAATTAAACGAGCAATTCGAGAGAGAGGAGCTAATTTATCGTCTTACGGAAAGAAATAAAGGCTCCGTTCAATAAGTCATACAGATTGTTTGTACAACGGTGGCATAAATTAACGTTTGAGGTCTCAATTAAGACGATCTTATCAGTGTTAACAGTCTTCTAAATATACATTGTAAGATTTAAAAGTCGCGACTGCGTTTACGGATAGATCGTAAATCTCCGATTAATCGCCGTTAATCCGAGAATGCGTTTTGTCAAGACCGGAGCTATAAAAGGTTGGCGACGACCGTCTCAGTCTACCAGCATATTGTTCTTTCATCAGGGGACGCTTAATGAATACTTACAGTCGACGCGCGCAATTAGGCGAAACTTTTGTCCGCGCTCTATATTTATACTCTCAAAGTACACTGTAGATTATATGTATAAGCGCGTGAGGGCGTCTTCTCATACTTTTTGCAAACTTTGTACCCGCGAGAGCTATTTACGTTTTATGTTCTGATTTGTTTGCTCGTAAAAACTTGTCCAAGTGCACGCGGCTTCGTTTTCGAACTTCGCAAATTCGCGCTGCACTTTCTTACAAAAAAATCTATCTTAGATATGGTGTCATATTTTTCTTTGTAACATATTTTATCTCTCTTGGCTTACCTTTGTATATCTTCGATCTAGCTTCATGTATATTAAATTAAATTAAAAGCAAGTAGAATATGGATGGTTGATTATTAAAAGCTCGTCTTAAAGTTCGAGTTGAACTTTTATAGATTTTTGCGAATTTTAAAATCCTTTGAATCCGGGCCTTGGGAAAACAATGATTCCGGGCCTCATGACAAAAATGGCACTTAATATATTTTTTAACATCATAATATAATTTCTTGAATGAATAATAATAGGTACGAACTAACCCATTCTATGCTACAAATAAATATAAAAATTAGCCACAGTTGCAACATATTTTCTGAAATTATATTTTATGCAAAATATTTTAATTAGCAATTACGTTTTACAAAAAATATTTATTTTCTTAAAATTGTTTAATTTAAAAAAAATGTTGTATTTAATTTTTTTAAGTATTAAGCAATAGTGGATTTATGCATTTTTCATATAAAGTGTGTTATAAAAAATAATATTTTTCCACTAAATTAATATAATTAAACTTTTTTTTTATTTATATCTTTTATATATTTTTATACAAATTTTAGGATTTTTTGTTGCATTTTTTATTCAGATTTATATCTAAGGTATTAATCATTTTAATCAAGTGATTAATATTTAACTATAAGCGAATCTTAAATATATTTTCATTACAAAGTTTTATTTATATTTTTCCGCAAAAGGTTTTTGCAATATTAATTTATTCTTATTACAATAAATTAAAATATACTAAATGTTATACTTTTACTATGAGACTTAAAATAGAAAAAGAGATTATTTGATATGAAAATCATTTTTTTGTATTTATTTTATTTTTTGCTGGCATATGCAATTTTCATTGAATGGGAGTGAGTTTATTTTATGTATTTTCCGTAATTATTTCTGTTTTTATTTAGTTGTGATCTTATATATAATTGTTCCAAGCCGCTTCCGGACGCGCATAACTTTAAATGAAATATTCTCCGTTCAATTCTCTACTCTGTAAAACGTATCGCTTTGTATGAACAGTGTGTAACAATACACGTAAACAAAGGAAATGTATTTACACAATATTTCTAAGAATTCAGTTCGTCATTGACTTGGCGTGTGCCAGATGTGTTCAAAAGCGACATTACAGGTGTTTCGCTGAGCCTCAAACTTTTTTTATATTCACAAATTTTATTGTGTTTCATTCAGTATCCTTAAATATGGACAAAACATGATCTGGCAACCTTATAAGAGGTTATTTTGATGCTGTAGTAATATGGTAATTAAAAATAAAATAAAAATAAATCATCTTTACATTCAATGTAACGAATTTTCAGTACACATTCATTGGTTCCGCGAGCTTCGCTATATTGAGATTTCAGTGTACAATTTTTAAATAATTATTATCTAGCTAAGTTTTAACCCTATTCATTAATGATATACAATATTTAGATTTATCATTAAATATCTAAGTATCAAATCTAACGTTAAATAAAATAAAATGCTTTCTTCTGGAAATATTTAGTTGTAAACTTATTTTCAAATGAATTGAAAATGTTAAGTAGTTTTTTTTATAGATTAAACCATTTTGATTATCATTAAAAATCATAAATAATAATGTCTAATTTGAACCATTAAAAATATTGAAAAAAATCAGAACGAAGCAAAAATAAAATTTAAAACCAAAAAAGTTGAGGGTCCGGTATTCGCCCACTCGCTAGCTTCGGTACCTCACGACAGTGAGGTACTGACAGCTAGTTTTAATAATTTATTTAAACACAGTTTTATTTTTAAATTTATTTTACATATTATTCGTATTGGGTTTGAAGGACCAGCGAAACTGACTAAATAGATTGCAAAAAACCAAGGTTTTTGGAACAAAATTTTAAAATATGCATTTTAGTGCGGTCCAACTGCCATTGTTGCTCAACCGAAAATAAACGTGCTTCAAGCTTTCACTGTCGATTTGAACAAAAGATCCACACACAATAAAATTATTTCCGTCCATATTGAAAGCAGACCGGCATTCTAATGAACTCATGGGTGCATTCCTCGCCATTTACCTAAACAGTTAATCATAAAGATTTACGGCAACGACGCGCATAGAATACATAAACGAGCAGACAGTATAATTCCAAATTTACTACACACCCAAAAAAACAAACATAGTATATGGATCATCGGATCTCACGTGAGTTTCGGAATGCAACAGGTGGGCGTACAACGAGAGCCGTTTAATTGTACGTCTCTCTTTGGCCCTTCGTTACTTTTTTAGACGAGTTATTTTATTTCATTTGACGCTATACTACTAACGAGTCGTAGACTGTTTCATTTTAATTAAAACTAATTCATTATACTGAGTAATATATTACGCATTTTAATCGTCGTCGTTGTAGTTATTAGATCTTACCAACAGGTGTGACAGTTTCCATTTATTGATAAATCGAATCTGTCGCTTTAAGCGAGCGAGCGATCTATTATTATGTTATTCAATTAATAACTTACACTATATATATATATATAATATTAAAAGAACAAGACGAAGATTTCAATTCAAATTAATTAGTAAAAGATGTACTGTTTAAAATTGAATTTAATAGTATTTAATATGTACCTATATGGTAATAGTACTAGAAAGATATTAAAAAATAGCATTTGGTCCTTTTAACAGGTATTTTGCAACTAATTTTACCATGACGATTATTAGTGGTTGCCATAATAATGGAATAGTCATAATTATTATTGTGCAATATTAATATATTTTTTCTATTCTATTTACACTCGTTATTTTCGTTCAAATAAAATTAAGATTTTTAATCAGTTACTATGCTAAGCTATAGATAAAGTTTACAAGTATTTTTCGAGTGGTGATATTGATAACAAATATATTTATCGTCGATCCATTCTAACGCACACCCCATAAAAGATTCCGAGCTCGGATTCAAATTGAAAAGTTGTGTTACATAATTTGTAGGCCCGTAAAACGCCAACAGATAAAAGAACTATTTTTTTACTCGGTGGCTTAGGACTTAAAGCACTCGAAATATAATTTTCAAACTCATTGTCTCTTCACAATGGCGATAATGAGTGCGATTTCACGGTGTCGATATGAATCGCGGCGATTTGTCGCGGAGTGATGATATCGTGACGCATTGTCATCGGCCACAAAGCGACTCTCGCGATTGTCTATTATCTGACCCTTTGGACCTCTCGGAGTGCATTCGACCGCAGATCGAGACCCTCAGATATGTCCGCTCATGTTCACGGACAGATGCTATCTTCGGCGTATGAATACGAGAGCGTATTTAGCGCCAGAGCCACTTATCCTGAGCGAATTGGTACATTGTATCGATTCCCTCCTAATCCAATAACTAAAATGGCAACACTGAGCAGCAAAGTAGTTTTAATGAGTAGATATTTTTAATGCCTAATTAAAATATTTCGCATAAAATATGATGACTAATTTTTATATTTATTTAAAGCATAGAAAGGGTTAACTCGTACCTATTAATATTTGTTCAAGAATATTATGATGATAAAAAAAAATTAGAGTGCCATTTTTGTCATGAGGCCCGGAATCATTATTTTCGCTCTCGGCGGCCCTGATTATCAGTATTAATCTCCAATCGTCGCTATGCCGATGACATAGCATTGATAGCCAAAACCGAAGGAAAAATGCCCCTAATTCGATGTTGTACTTAAATAGAATATAAGTCGGCTAAAGATCAAAGTCGAAGCGCATCTCTTAAAGCGACAAATTATCTTCCGGATCTTGAGTTGCAAATGAGTTCGTCTATCTATAGCCGAAAATAAAAAATAAGAAAATGGTATCAAAGATATTTAAATTACCCAAGTTAACATAAGTTTACCGATACCTTTCCAATTCTCAATTTATCCTCGTTAACTTGAAAGCGGCCGGAAACTAAATTACCAAAACCTAAGCGAAGTTTCCGTCGTCGTATGCACTGAACTTAATATGATAATTTGTCTTAAAGTTACTCTACTTTGTTAGAATTTCCGACGATATTAAATTTTCTAACCGAAATAAAATTTTTCAGAAATTCACTCTTAAAACACAGACTTCAAGTAGTTGTAATCCGGCGGAACGAAAGCACAACTAAAAAAGATTCAGACTTTTTTAAAAGCAACACGAGTCTTAAAAATGTTGGCGAACCCACTCTCTCTTTATTTTTTATATAAATATCTAAAAAGCTGAGTAGGTGGATTGCGATATACACGAAGAGAAGAATAATTGACAATCGTGACTCAAAAGACGTTTTTGAGATCAGAATTTAATGACTAGTGTAGATAATAGCATTAAGTTTTACATTTGATAAAAAAATATGGTAATATAAAGCTATTAAAATAATAAATATATATATTTGCTGCAAATAAAAATTGCTATATTTATTTTTAGATCCGTTATCTTGTTTCAAAATATTAAAATAAATCCTATACAAAAGATGAAATAATAATAAATATTTTCTGAAATAAAAATTCCATAAATATGTTTAAATGTATGATTTTAACATATAAATTAATTAAAAAAGGTTAGGCTAGGTTTCAACATATAAATTAGTAAACAAATTGTTTTTATTTTAACATATCTTGTTTTAAAATTTCACTAGATAAATAAAATTGTCACAGTTTGAAAGACTTGAATCAATACTTACGTCACATACATACACGTCTAGATAAATATAACTATTTTATTTTATTGGTTGGATTGATAGTGACGGGTGACAATTGTTACACGGTATATAGTTTTTGAAAATGTTACGAATGATAGGCAGACGAGGCCCCGCCGGCTGTCACGCTCATCGTGGTTTACCAAAAAATTAACGTCGTCCACACAGTTTTGTGGCAAAATAAATTGTCCCCTACAATATTCTCACCATTCATGTCAATAATGTCCATTGTTCTGAAAAAAAATGCTTTACATATATCTAAACTTAAAACTTACATAATGGTAAATCTAAATTATAAGCCAGCCAGTCTAATACATGGAATCATTAAAAAATAATGACAGTATTTACATTTTAATGCGCCGCGTAAAGATAATTTTTATTGCACACATTTCGCAAATTTACGATCAATAATTGAGCGTTTCAAAGTATCAAATTTGTGGTCAAAGTGGGCGCAACATATTTCTTATAACGTTAGCCAAAACTGATTCCTCGAATTCTATTTATAATTAAGAGCTGTCTGAAGTATTGTGTTTCTGAAGCTCATAATCGAGTCGTTCTCAGAAGGATCTCCAATTGCGAATCGGCGTCAATCATTCCATTAGCCATACAATGAGCAATCTCGCATACGTGACCCAATAAAAGCGAATTTAATAAGAATCTAATCGAGTTTAACAGACATAATCGAATTTAATCCTTACGGTTATATAAAATAAAGTCGATCTATGCATTGGCACATGTAACCTTCTTCTTAAATGAAGCCGGGCGTCATCAAGCCTCCTTTAATATCGTGTTATTATTTTTTAGAGGCATTTAAAGCTGTGTCTTCGCGAACGAGAGCCTTTATTACCGTCTCTCGCGCAGTGTTTATTTATTAAAGGCCCCGGGGTGCGTTACTTCTTAATTTCGCGTTTGTATTCAGCTCCCGAAACCGAATAAAACCGCGGAACTTATTCGTCCCTGAAGAACGGCGTAATCGACGACACCTGTGTTGCACTCTTTTATCAACGGGGTGATAAGTTTTGTCACGTGACTTTAATTAGACGGGTCTTTTAATGTTATAGCAGCTTTGATGCAACCGTTTTATTAAGTTTTATGGCACTACTAAAATTGTATAATAATATTTAAAAATAAATGTTTCACTGTGTCGTTGGTGAAGATCGATATTATCAGTGTCCTGACGGACCTTATGGTTTGAAATGCTATATGATAAAACTCTTTTATTAGTACATTAATTAAAATTAAAAATATTTATGAAGTGACATTGTTTTCCCAGGGCCATCATTTTGACACGTCAGATTTGGTATCGATCTCAGTGATGCGTCTTAATTAAATTCCTTTCAATTTAAAATCCGATCCACCCCTCGTAATGTGTCCTTTTGTGGGCCGGGTCGTATAATTTCGCGCCGGACCCGCGAATTAAATAAATGGAGCCCATTACACTGATACGTCTCGAATTAAACGAATCGGGACCGGTTTTTTGTTTGGTCGGCGCTTCAGACGACATTGTCAATAATTTCATCGGTCGGCGGTGGTCGACTTGATATATTTAACCTTTTGAGCGTCGGATCTAAATCGCCACATGAATTATTGCCAACAGAATCATGTCGAATCAATTGAGTGAACAGTGATTTAAAAGACGTTTGCAATTTTGTTTGTACGGTTGTTAAGGATGAAATATTGCTTACTAGCTTCTACATATTGTTCCTTAGTGATGAATATCACGAGTAGTTATATATTATATACTACTACTTTTCAGCTAGAATATGATTGAATTATGAATAAAATTTAAATCCTCTGTTTTTTAAATATTTAAAGGCATTCTATATTAAACTGTATTAAAAATTAATTTAATAATAAAACAATCATCTTATGCCTGCACTACACTCTCTGGAAGTTGGCCAAGGTTGGCCAAGGACGGAGAATATAGTGGGTTACTTCGGTCGAGTTCGGTTCTGTCCGCTCTAAAATCTCTCGGAAGTTGTCCGAGTAAAGTGGGGGTAATTCAGTCGACTTGGCCAGCTTCGAGCGCTTCCGAACATTGTCGGCAAAAGGACCGGAGTCAAAGAGAACGAAGTCGGAGCTGCTGAGATACTTCCCCTTTCGCTCTCTCGCGTAAGAGAGATAATGATATGATGTTTCGCAAACTGAGATAGAACGAGTAACTTGGTTCAATTTCAGTAGGCGCGTAGGCGTCCTATGGTTAACGCGCATGTCGAACGCTGCATCGTGTTCACGTAGTCAAGTTATAATACCACATGCTTATCGGGGACTTCAACAGACTCTTACTGACATCTTTGAATATTTTAGGGCACCGAAAGGGATTAATTATGTTTTTGATAGTATATTCTTCTAACAGATATCGTTATTGTATTTTTTTTTCATATAAAATTAAATAATTAAAAAATAATTAGCGGTACTTGATTTTGTTAAAAAAATCGTTTCGAATATCCTTATGTATTTTCATAGATCGGTTTATATAAATCTCACACCATAACAAATTCTTATTTAGAATCGATGGCGACAAATTCTATGATAGTCACAGATGTGGTGTTCGTATTCTGAATCATTTTTATGCCTTATGGCATTTTGCAAAAACCGACAAAGATTTTGCGTTAATTGAATATTTATGACCGAAAAGTTTTCACTGATATTGTATTGGTGAGTGCCCATACAAACTTTTATAATTATCAGCAGCGTAATTTTAATAATATGATAATTTAAAAATTGCGATTATTTGGCACTTTTTTTCGATCGCGCGCAAATATGCCGACTGTACGTGACAGAAGCCACCGTCCGGACGGCATATGAAATTTGCGACAGTGTCAATCACTCAAAGTCGTAGGTCTCGGCCGACTTCACTTGTAACTTCGGTTCGGACAACTTCCAGAGAGTGTAGTGCAGGCATTACAAAGTGTGTGAGAAGTTTTGTCCTTGATATTTTATTTTTTATTGACTATAAAGAAAAGAATATTTTAATTTTATATTGATTGATATTAATATCATAGAACATTTTTGACTTCTTTACTTTTCTTCATACATTTTTTCTTAATCCTTTGAGTGGTATCGCCGTACATGTACGGTGGTTGATATTTCAGTGTTTTTTAAGGTACCCCAGATGGTTTTAATTTGATTTAATGTAAATGATTTTTTATAGAAAATAATAGCAGAGTACAAAATACATAGACATAGCAAAAAATATATTATATTAATTTGATATTGAGAGCCTATGAATAATTATAAAAAAATCCACAATATTTAATAAAAAATATGTAAAATAAATTTACGATATTTAATAATAGAAACGTATTAAAATAAATTACTAACACATACTAATATAATAGTAATTCCTAAAATACCAAATTAAATTTAAAATAATGTAGACAATGGTGTTTGTTTTTGACCTAACTTCCCATTAGATCAGATTAGCACTTAAGTGAGACAAGAGTTTAAAATTAGTTTAGGGATTTAAAAGCTCTCCAAACGCATCAAAGTCATCGTTGCACCCGAATTCTTAGTGTATTAACGGAATAAAATTAAAATTGGTCTCTTGTAAGGCATATGTATTGCTGTCAAAACGTCTTTTGTGACACGTCTCTCGAGGAGCGTGCCAAACCCGGTTAATCCTCCGAAAAAAGCGGCGAGATCGACCGAACTGTTAAAAAGCGCATTCCACGCAGCATCCGTAGGCTACTGCACTTCTGGTTCCACGTTCGTTTCATTATTCATCCCGCGGTGTGACAGCCTCTTTCTCTCCCCTTTTTGGAATATTAATATATTCCCGTTCCATTGTGTGAACGTCCCCATTGTTTGTTTTCCGCCGTGATCTATTGTCGTTCCGGTCTTGTTCACAATTTGTGAAACTTTGTCTTGTTATGACACATATTTTTTCTTAACGCCGCTTCTTCTCTTTTTTCTGGTTTTATCGCGCCTTATCTCGGCCTGAGAAGTTTCGTGAAAAATTGCCCGATTAATAACTCTCCGGATCCTTTGTAGAGACGGGCAAATATTAGAACAACGAGAACCCTTCAACGGCGGTAGAATTAAAATGGCCCTTGCATTGTTTGGCCGTGAAAGGGTTAAAAAAAATATATCTATGGACTAAATTAGAGAAGTTTTAATTACAAAATAAAATTTGAATCTTTCAACGTCTTAATAATATTCCAAAATTTTATTTCAATATAAATACAAATAAATATGGCTCACATTATATATTTGCGTGGCGCGAGCACGTGCATGAGCACAACGCTATATATGTGTATTTTTGAACAACGAAAAACTGTATGCTAGGCAAAGCTCTTTTATCTACATGTCGCTTAAAAATGTCAGTTTCAATGAAGATCGTGATCTTCGACCATTAACAAGATCTGTGCAATATACCTCGGAATGACTATAACTAGGCGAAGGAGTTGACAGATGTCACTTTACACTTATGCACGACCGCTAGAGACAATGGCGCTGCCCCCGCACCGAACGCAGTTAAGAACCCCTGCCGTCTCGGAACAACAACAACAAAGTGTGCGCATTATAGCAAATCGCACTTTGGTGAAATCCGATCAATCCAGCGATATCCAATTACGGCTAGAGCGCAGCAATTACAATCCATCTTCATTAAGCCGGACAGCCTGCATCTGGGCCGCGTGTGTTTTTGGCCTTTTAATTACAACCACTGATGTGAATTGATTTCCTCTAATAAATACACCAGATAATTGATCGAGGCAATACGTCAAAAAATGGGCGCCAATTCGCGAACATCCATCACCGATCACGCGACATCTCGATTGAATCAAAGCTACCTTTGTGGACATTTAATAACCTTAATTGGATTTGACGGATATAATTTCAATTGACTAGTGCAATTTTACGCACTCAATGATGCATATATAAACCATTTTCAATGTGTAAATGTGCTTTATGTAAACGTGCGGATCAGAAAATAGATGCGTACACCACTGCTCACCTAAGACAATGGCGCTACTCATACGCCTCTAAAATCTATATGATTTATACGAATAATATGATTAAAAACAAGTATTTATGAACGAATTTAGTTCTTCTATATTACTATATTTTTCTAATTTCATGGATGAATATCGTAACGATAATTGAATTTTAGGTTAAAAATGCATAATAATGAGCTTTTTGCTCTTTTAAAGAATATAATATTTAGTATACAATAATAATAAAAAAATCTTATTTTAAGCCGATAGCAAAAATATGATTATTTTTTTTATAATATATTTATTTTAAAAAGTTTATCAAGAGATTTATAGAAAAGTTATATAATTACTCTTTATCATTTAAAATTTTTAATTTTTTTCTAATATGCTTATATGACACTAATGAAATTATAATATTTCATTATTTATCTATTTCAGTTACAAAGATCAATGCATTAGGTAACATGGCAAGAAAAAAGGATCTGCACTTTTCGATGAGTCATCGCCTATCTCGCTATTCTGGAATTTTGTTTGCTTTTTACCCGTCTTGTATGACAAATGTAGTTGCTACAATTAAATCATTCAATTTTTGACACACTTAAATATTTTTTTATAATATTTTAAGAACGGAGGATACATTATGCATTTGTTAATATAATTACTTATCATTGCAATAGATAGGGATGCTAATCTGTATGTACAAATGCACTCGTAGGTAGTTTGTAAAAACTATTTGCATTTTTATTTATTGCGCTTTTAACGCGTTTATGCAACAAGTCCTTTTCTCACGCTCAATAAATGCTTTCTACCTTACACAATTAATTTTTAAATTAATCTTAACAATGTTGTTACCTAAATTACTGTATAGATATTCATCACTATCTTTATTCACAATGTTTATAATGTTTTAAAGACTTTTTAATATATATTTGCTTGAAACTAGCAGATCAAATACGTCAAACTACGGAATATTTTAATTCTGTATATTCAACAATAGTTTAGATAGAAAGATAAATAAATATTATTTCTGATTCGAAATAAAAATAGGCGTGTCCCTGTTTGCCGGGTGTCAAAGGCGATGGGATTAGTCGTGTTTCTGGCGATTCGCAGAAAAAATCCGTGCATAATTGTCCCTCGGAAGGAGGTCGTAAAGCGACAGGACCTCAAACGAAGCCCGCCGGTGGGCGAACGAGACCACAAAGGACCTCGCTAGTGACTCATGCCGCGTATATTTTATGCAAAGCACATTCACCGGTGGATTCGCAACATAAAAAGTTGTTATATAAGTGTGCGTAATGATCCAACCCTTTGAATTGAATTTAATGGTTTAAATCAACCTCAAAAAAAGATAACCGTAACTAGACTTTTTAATATAAAATAAATATATTTTTATTGCTTTTTAGTGGCGAAGGAAATATCACTATTCATATCTCGTCTGGATAGTTTCGCTCTAGTTGTAGATTTACGTCTTCTCTTTTTTAACTAAGTTAAGATTTTATGCGCAAATAAATATAGATGGATGGTGGGTCTCTGGGCAATTTTCCCGGCGAATTGACCCATATATCAAAGATGGGCGGTGCTAACCCTTTCGGTCAAGTGGGCCACGGATGGGATTCCTGGGACGCCCATAAATCCATCGCGACACTTATATTGCTAGTGTAATATCCAGAATGAACGTCATAAACTCGACTGTTAATAATACTGGCCAGGTGGCGGTAGCGCTTTTATTTCTGCAGATAACTCACGAAACTATATATTAATCTAGGGGAGGGGAAATTTTCTTTTTGCTCTCTACAAAGGAAAGTTTCTAGCGGAAGACGTCTGAAAATTTTTACGTCGCGAGCTCGTAAATTCAGCGAGGCTGTATTAAACCGTCTAGTGTGCGCTTCTTTTTTTATATTTCATATTAAAAAGCGGACTTTTCCCTTCCGAGCCGACCGCTTATCCCTCGCGCAGCTTCCGGCTCTTTCATCTCCTTGGCGCTGCTAGGCCGATGCTCGATGAATTTATATGCGGAGTAAACAATTAGCGAGACAGAGTTGGAACCAACTTATAAGAACTTGCTCTACCGTATAATTTACTACACAAAGTAAAGCTACTTATATGTAGGGAAGTATTTCTTACGAGCTGTAGCACCTATAGATATATAAGAAGAGTATAGAGAAAGGCTTGCGGTCACTAGGAACGTCGAACACAAGAAAGAGGAAGAAATAATACCGTAGAAACTGTCAGAAGTGCACAAATCTTAAGAGTCGTATCAGAAAAACTGGATAACAAGTAAAAATGTGATATAGTCTCGTAATTTGTGAGTGGTCAATTTACTTTATGATGTAATATATAGTTAAATTTATATGCAAAATAAAATATTTTCCTTCATATTTATCATATATTCAATACAGATTCTTTAAATAGCTACAAACATCTAGTTGTTCTAAGAATGTATAACTAGCTGCGAACGGTAACGTGACATATACACTCTGTATTTGACTGTAATATTTAAATTTGAGATTAATAACAGTCCGAATCAATGATAAAGTGCGACTAACTCGTGACTTGTGAGTGGTCAATTTACATTTTTATTAAATTTTACAAATTATATAATTTCCATGAAACAATAAATGATTACAAATATGCTTTCAATGTCAAAATAGCTACAAAAAATCGTTACTCTAGTTGTTCTAAGAATGTATAGCTATTCACGAATGCTAGATTATTATCAATGCTGCTGTCCAGCTGGTAAAATATAATTAATAAATTATTAAAAAAGTATTATACGCAACGCGATTCACATTAGCTACATACATAAGTAAAATATAGTTGTGTTAAGAATGTATAACTAGCTGTGTTCGGTAACGTCTCTCACGCCTTCTAAAATCTTTCACTATAATATTAATATAGATATAAAAGGCGTACTGATTAAATCGATGATAAAGAGCGACTAACTCGTGACTTGTAAGTGGTCAATTTACAGTGATGACTTAAAATTTAAGTCATCACTGTAAATTCGCTGAAAATTCTGATTAATCTATATAAAAATGGCATGACACTAAAATATTATGTTTTGCGTATAACTGTACTATTATTTAAGTCTTGAATATATTATTTAAGTCTTAAATAATAGTTTAAGACTTAAAATAAATTTATTTATTAAAATTTATATTTTAGTGTCAAGACATTTTTTATAGATTAATCAGAATAATTAAATTTATCAGCGATTTGATAAATTATTTATCATCAAATCAATGGGAGTAAAAAATTTGCCACAAAGATTTATGTTTAAAAAATATCTGTTTTTATTAACATTTATAATTTACTGTAGTATTTTTATATGTTGTATAAACTATGCCCAGTTCAGAAATAACAGTCAGTAGATTTATTATTATTATTATTTAAATAAATCAAACTTGAGAATATATTGTAGAAATTATTTAAAGAAACAGATGAAAAACTTAAATTATGTATCTATTTTAGCATATACTTTATTTATTTAGTCAATTATTTTATAATTGATTTTAATAAATCATTTAAATTATTAATTTTCAAAATTAAAAATGTAGTTATTTTATTTTTACAAATCGCTACAAAAATAGTAAACTCTGGTTGTTTTAAGAATGTATTACTCTTGTAGACATCTGGTTGTTTTAAGAGTGTGTTATATCTTATAGATATTATTTTAAGAAAAGGATAAGAACACACTTGAATTATAATTCAGTCTATTTTTGCATATAATTTATTGATTTAATCAATAATTTTTATTATTGATTATAGTATGTCATTATAATTATTAATTTTCAACATTAAAAATGTAGTTATTTTATTTAAAAACACCGCTACAAAAAATAGTAAACTGGTTGTTTTAAGAATGTTTTACTAGCAGTACACGGTAACGTATTTCATACATTCTTAATTTTCCAAAGTATTTTTTTTTTCAATCATTAACCATAATTAAAATATTTATAAATGTTTGCCATAAAGATAAGATAAAAAAACTTATATGTAAGACGTATTTTATAAATTTTGGCTATTTTTTACTGTATTCGATTTAGAAATCACAATAGTCTAGCAACATCTCTTTTATCACGATTTATAAATATAAAATAAATAGAAATTTTTTGGCATTAATGTTGTTCAAAAATTTAAAATTTGTTTTTTTTTACTCTAAAAAACCGCTAAAAAAATAGTAAAATCTGGTTGTTTTAAGAATGTATTACTAGCCATATTCGGTAACGTATCTCATACATTCATAATTTCCTAAAAGATTATTTTTTTAATTATTTTGTTCGTCATTAAGCATCACTTACAGCTTTAAAAATGTTTGCCATAAAGATAAGGAAATAACTTATATGTAAGAATATCAAACGTATTTAATCAATTTTGGCATTTTTTTACTGTATTCGATTTAGAAATCACAATCAGTTGAACGACATCTCTTTTTTTACGATTTAATAATAAATTAGTTAATTTGTATTAAGCAATTTAATAAAATTGATTAGTTATTAAAATTAACTAAGCTGTTATTATTTTTATACAAAATATTTAGAATAAAGTACATACTTTTTAGTAAACCTTTAATTTTTATCGTTGGAAATATGATTAGAGAAATCGGTTTAATATATGAAATATCGAATTAAAATACAAAAAATTTAAACCACATTATAAAAGCAGAACTAATAGATGTATAGTTAAAAAATATTAATCAAAGCAATCTTACTAAAATTACTACTATTCTTAAATATTTCAAGTTTTTAATTGTTAAAAAATCTATGCTCTTAATCAGTTTTAAATAAACTAATAATGCCAAATACATAAATCGTTTAGTGATTAAAAAATTATATCTATTAATTTTTTATGTAAACTACAATACAGTTGTAAAAATTGGGTTTATTAAATTTTAAAAATACATTGGTCTGACAAAATAATCGACAATGAAATATTTTAAATGCTAAATGAAATGCTCTTGTTAAATACTGCATACTGACTGTGATTTCTGATCAGAATATATGCATCACAATGAATCAAAAAATAACAATTCTGAATATTTAATTTTATAATTAAATAAAAGGTAAATATAGATTTTCCTAGGATAAAAATAGCAGCCCTATTCTAAACCCTTCGATCTGAACCCACAGTGTGTTGTAGCGTGATAAAAACTTATTGCCAATTCGTGAAATTTATCTATTTATTTATTATTCACTCGCGTCCCAAAAAGCAGTTAGTACCGCGACAATGCGTCCCATAAAAAAATATTACGCCAAGTTCGTTAGATACATATTTTAGGTGAGACCACTAAATAACGTTAAACAAAGCAAGGAAACCAAAGTAAATCCCTTGAAGCCGCATTATAGCGCTAACAAGTTAAATTATGAACCTAAAAGGATTAACTTAGTCGTTATTTTTCAAGAAAATTATTACTACACAATACAGTTAAATATAATGTTCTTTTGTGTGCTAATGCTTTTTTAATAATCCTTTTTTGTCGTGACATAATAATGAAATGATAAAATTATAAAAAGATCTTCATGAATATGGATCAAGTTTTTTCACGTTCATTACAATAACGAGTTTTTTATATCTAAATTATTCAGTTATTCTTTATAAATAAATTTATCTGATGTTTAAATACATAAAATTTGCTGAACATTGCTATTAATTTTCGAAAACGAGTTAAAAAGCAATCGAGTGTACCAAAGTGGACGTTTTATATCTCAATAGCAAATTAATTAAGTTATAAACTTGAACACAAATCAAAATGAAATATAACGTAATACATAATAATATTTAGATTTACGTAAAATTACGAATGATCACTAAACTGTTTAAAAGTCAAAGTTATATTTAGATCTTAACTTCAATATTTTACATCAAAAGCGGTGAATCGTTTATGAGATGAAATGAAATACACACGAGCGTTTGAAGTGTGTCTGTTAATGCAATTTCTTAGAATTCTTGATATTCCAATAACAAGATTACAGTTATTGAATAAATAAAACACACTGTCATAGAACAGATATTAAAACTAAAAAAATTTTACGTCATTAAAATATGTACATAAATTTGTTTTCAATTCAGACTCAAATTTTTAATGTTTCAACAGATTTGCTAGACATAATTAAATGACGCATTGGTGTAACCTGTTATATTTTAAATAAATAAATATCACGCTTCATAATTAAGAAAGAAAAAGAGACATTTTTTGTTGACAAGTTTTGTTACTTCTTTTGTATTAATTATATAATCAAATAATTTATTCTGTGTACATAGTTGGTATCAAAATTGCATTACATTAGCTTTTAAAAATCTCTGTTAGCGATGCTAACCATCAACCGATGGATAACAAGCGAGTAAAATTATCACAAATCACTTACAGTAAATAATAACAATAGATTTAATATCGTTTTATTTGTGTACAACCGTCCTCCGAGTATGTCGTGTGTATTTTTTGCAAATATTCACATATTTTTTTTGTTAAACGGAAAATGTAGTGTGTCATAAGACTTACATTGTGAAAAATACTTTCAGACTTCCTGCCTCTTTTCTATACATGGCTCTTATTACCCAATTAATCTCTAAATGGGTTGTGCGAAGCAGAAGAATAGCCAGAGAATTTTGCATCTGGAAAATTGTGTGAGATATGTATCTCAAATATTATATTGTAATTAAAATGGCGGGTAATGCCCGAGTACCCGGTTCGGAAGCCCTAACCACACCCCATTTCACAGTCCGCTTCGTCATTGAAACTAGAATAAAAATATTTTCCACGTGTTCATAAAGGTGCGTGGGGTGGTTGTTCATTGTTTACCCAAATGCAGCGAATGTAACCCTAACTAGCCTACGTTAATTGCATATTTATATAAAAAGGGCCCGGCCGTAAATATGTCTCGAGTTTTTATGTATCGTCATCCCTAGCGGTGCACGGGAGCGTTTTTATTATTTATCTTTCGGCGGCCATATTTCAAGAGGCGCTCATCCCGGCGGACACACGTGACCAGACTCCGACAAACTTATTTGCACTTTCGGAAAATTTCACCGTGTGGATTTCGCTGCGGGCTTTCCCTTTAACGAACCTTTGAGGGAGACACGTATTCGCGAAACACAAGACCCTCCTTATTTTCAATCGTTCCCCTGCTATATTTTTAGAAAATTCATATACATAGGCTCAGTGCGAGAATAAAAGAGTTACATGTGTGTAACATGCTAGACTAAAACCACAATATCACGCTTAGGTAAGAGTAGATAGGGACAGACAAATATGCAAACATAATATCGTCATCGTCGACTCTGGAATATTATAATCAGGGTGTATGTTTTTACTTACATGCTAGCATTGTGTTTTATAGTATATTCTGAGAATATAATCTTGGCAAGCATATAGTGCAAGCCTTCAAAGGGGCGTAGCTGCAACACGTTTTTCTCTAAGCACAAGACCCTCTTTATATTTTCAATCGTTCCCCCGCTTTCGTTTTTATCAGCGAAAATTCCGCATTAGTATTCCAGCTATCCTCCTAACTGAGAATATTTACCGCCGTGGATTACGCCTAATTCAATTTGCAGCCTAATTTATTACCACCACTAGCAACACTGCGCAATTCTCTGCGGACCGTTGTTATCCAAATGCACCATGTCGTGTCCAAATTGCCAGGTGCATTCGCCTCGGGACTGTCTGTGATATTTATTTTAACTGTCTCTTTTGCTCGTTTCAGGACAATACCGCTCGCCCAGGATCACCGAGCATCCGTCCGACATCGTGGTGGCCAAAAACGAACCCGTGACTTTGAACTGCAAGGCAGAAGGAAAACCGAAGCCTAGCATAGTGTGGTTCAAAGATGGAGAACTGGTGGTCACCTCTGAGACGGACACCGAAAGCCATCGGGTCCTCATCGAAGGATCTCTGTTCTTTCTCAGGTAATATATATATATATAATGCCTTTTAGCATATAAAATGTATTTTAGAATGACATCACATAACATCCAAGAAATCGTTAATTAAAACCTGGATGTCGTGACAAGAGCAGGATGTGTTAATCTGCGTGTTCCTGAGTTACAACAGTTGCTTTTGAATCATACGATTATATATTCTATTCGTGATATATAATAGAACCGATTTGTTATAACATGTATACATTTCAAACCGTGCGTAACTGATTGCTTGACGTCAGTGTAGTCATTATTTTATAAAGCCTTTTATTTAAGTTAGTGCTAAGATTTTTGTATGTGTATATTGCTGTAAAGAAAGAGCAGATTAAAACGAAATTGATTTTGCAAACACTGAATTTATTACAATCACGTAGTTAAAAGTAAGTATTTTGTGCTCTGGAAATGTATTAAACCTATAGTATATTCGCAAATGTGCGTATGATCGTAGAATATATTTTCATATACATATGTATAAAATAATAAAAATTCACATATCATAACGCATTAAAAAAATTGTAGCGACCGTTTGCTATGCCACGATACGCTTCTTGGAACCAGATAAAAACTGCATTCCAATAAAAACATAAAATGAAAATTTTGGTTTTAAGAAAATTTAGACGCCAAGTTTTGTGTAGGTAATTTTTTTTTGTATTTAACTCTGAGCGGTATCGCCGTACATGTACGGCGGTCGATATTTTACTGTTTTGAGGTACCCCAAATAATTATATATTTACATATATAACTGCAGAAATGATAAATAAAAAATATTATATTTATATAATATTTTTTTTTAATTAAATAATGAAAAAATATTGATTAAAAAAATGATACAAAAAAATTCAACAAAAGCCGAAAAAATTATAAATAATATGTAAAATTATTAAAACACACTAATACAAAAAAGTATTAAAATCAATTAAAGCACATTGAGAAACACTGATTTTTATATGCAACATAAATAATAATAAATAAATAACAACAAATTAACTCACTACTCAAAGGGTTAACCTTTTCCGGCTTTTATATTATAAATAATACGATAAATAAAGATCTAAATATCAGACAATTTTCTATTTACTTAGCATTTTTTTAGTTCACATTTTAGTAAAAAAAAAAATTTTCTATGGAGTGCGATTTTTTTTTTTTTTAAATAATATTATAAATAATGATTTAATACAATAAAGTGTATTTAAATCTTTCGCTAATTAAATATTATTTTTATATATTAGATATCATATTTTTTACTCAGAAATTTCTAAAAAATTTAAATCAAACTTTAACCTAATTTATATTAACATATATACTGTTATGAAACATCCATTTTGAAAATTACGCATATAAATTTAATAATAAAATAAAATACAGATTTATTCAATTAAACATATAAATATAATGGTGGCGACCTATTGCCATGCTTAAAGAGATAACGCCATTTCTTGGAACCAGATTAAAACTGTTTTAAAAAAGGTGTGATTTTCTGATGGAAATTTTGGTGTGTCTGTTAGGACAGATTTGGGTTCTGAATAAACCCCTCCCCCTACCAGACGCCAAAGATACAAAGAGATGTGAGTTTAAGTCGTCACTGTTTGAGGATCGCAGTTATTTTTGCTTCAGAGGAAATTTATAATATGCCAAATTAATCATTCTAAACACGCCTAATTTGATAACTTTGATGTTTCGTGTAGCTAAAAACCATTTTCTCCAGTGGAGTGCGATTTTTTTTTTTTTTTAAATAATACGTAAGGTGTTTTAAATAATTGTAACATAATTGTAACAAAATATACTTCAGAGACATAAATTACGTCTGTTAGTTAAATACATGTTTCAAGTATTCTATTATATAATTGTTGTACCGTTAAATTATTTTGTTACGTAACAAAGATATGCTACATTTATTTTTGTTATTGAATCGGAGGTATTATGATACCACACCGAAAAATAAATAAAAAAAAGTATCTCCAAAATTGTTTAATATCATCTCGCGGGGGGCGGTATTTATATAGCGCACGAAATCCTATATAATCCCATATAAAAATGTTTTATTCATAAGGTCGCCGCGGCAAAGAATGCGAACTGTTGTTTTCCATGAATTTATCAAGTTCGTTTGTAAAGGAGAAAGTTTCCCGGTCGACTTGCGGGTAGATGGCTCGGAAAATTCATTTTATTCCGATACCGCGCGGTGGTTATTTCCTTTTTTCTTCTTCGGACGGAAGTCTTTCACGATACATTGCCCCTATGGTTTTTGCTCGGTAAACAATATTATTGAATCGTTGCGAAATCAGGTTCAATCACGGAGAAGATTCTTGCGGCCGGAGTTTGATGGGGCGACGAAAAGTTGGGCTCGAGATTAATGGAATCCATCAAAATTCACTGCCGACAATTTTATTCTGACATAAATACGGAGAAAAATTGATTCCAATAACGCCGAGTGCGTTTTTAACGTTCGGGGAATGTTTTTTTGCCCCGGGAATAAATGTCAATCGAGGAGAACTTTTTGGAAATTTATTTCACGCTCGAACGGATCGCCCAATTGGAAATGAAAAATATATGAACGCTCTTTTAAAATGAATTATATCCCTATCTACCTACATATATATATATATATAGCATAAAAGGAACCTATTTATTATTAATATAATTATATATAATAAAAAAAATCCTTTTAAAATGTACGTATATAAATATTTTATTATACCAGCTGTCGGTCCCTCACTGCTGTGAAGTACCGCAGCTAATACACATACATATTATAATAATTTACTTTTTTTGCTTATATGCACGACCTAGCTCGATTTTATTAATCATCACAATAATCACTCGTGATATTAGGTAAAACTTTAATAAATTAGTCGTAATTATAATTATATAAATCACTAAATCTGATCTCTCAGATTCAATTGAAACTAAAAAAAACAGTATATGGGATTCAAACTTAGGTTTCTTAAATATTACTAATCGACTAATACCACTCATCTATAAATGATGATTGAGCCAAAAAATTTCATCATTGCCACGACAAACAATCGAGAAAAAATAAAGTGCAAAAAACTCATTCAGCCATTGAATCATTATGGCTGAACACCAGTTATGATAAAGATGACTAAAAATCCTAGCCCTAGGTGAAATGTTTTTAACGTAATATTATTGTAAACAGTTAATATTGTCTAATAAAATCCTTTGAATCGATCTTTAAATTTTTGTGATTGATTTCTCAATTTCAATTATACTACACAATTTAGATATGAAAACAGATGTTCTTAATTACACTGTATAACATTTTTTTATTAAAAATATTGTAGTCAGAATTATATTAATTGTTTAAACTTTGAAAAAATATGTTATTTATAATTTATTTTCATTACCATTTTCGTAATAAATTAATTATTTAATATATATTAAATTAATATATAGTCGAATTTTATTATTTTTACTACACTACACTATCTAGAAGTTGGCCAAGTACGGATAATATAGTGGGTTACTTCGGTCGAGTTCGGTTCTGCCCGCTCTAAAATCTTTCGGAAATTGTCGGAGGTTACCGAGAACGGAAGGTAAAGTGGAAGGGGGGGGGGTAATTCAGTCGACTTGGTATTTTTTTCATATAAAATTAAATAATTAAAAAATAATTAGTAGTACTTGATTTTGTTAAAAAAATTGTTTCGAATATTCATATGTATTTTCCTACACCGGTTTATATATTATAAATGTCACACCATAACGAATTCTTATTTAGAATCGATGGCGACAAATTCTAGGTTAGTCACAGATGTGGTGTTCGTATTCTGAAGTACCGTTTTTATGCCTTATGACATTTTGCAAAAGCCGACAAAGATTTTGCGTAAATTCAATATTTACGACCGAAAACTTTTCACTGATATTGTATTGGTGAGTGCTGCCCACACAAACTGTTATAATTATCAGTAGCGTAATTTTAATAATATGACAATTTAAAAATTGCGATTATTTGGCACATTTTTCGATCGCGGGCAAATATGCCAGCTGTACGTGACAGAAGCCGCCGTCCGGACGGCATATGAAATTTGCGACAGTGTGGTCGCTTACTCCAAGTCGTAGGCTTCGGCCGACATCGAAAAATTTTACACAGTGTAATTTAAAATATTATTTTTTGTATTTTGAGAATCTCGTACAATTGTAAAATGTTCGACCTGTTTTGTCAATATTACAAGAACGGAGGTTAAAAATATAATTTTTACTCTGACCAAATATATCTTTTACTTTGACGAAATTTTTTTAACTGCATTTGTTTAATTAATTATTTCAGAAAATGGTTCATAAAACATATTTTTTTTGTGAGAGATTTTTTTATTTATAGTCATGAATTTTTCAATTAAAAATAATATAACTTTATATTAAGAAAATATTTCGTTAAAATTATATAGTGTAATTTTTCAACACAAACTTTATGCTAATTAAGAATACCTTTTAAATATATATTTTTTATACACTGACAAAAAAATTAGAACGCAATTCTTAATACTTTAAAATTCATAATTATAATTTAATGCTCAATACTGAGCTAAAAATATTTACGTTTACGATGAGACATCGAATATGCTCGGCTTCGTTATGCGGAGCGCGTTTTACTTTTACATACAATTTATTGCCGATTTGCGTTCTGTACGACACTTTCATGAATATGGCTTTATTGTCTGGAATCAAAGAAAAGCGAAGATTTATGAATAGTTTTCAGAGGAAATATCCCAGATATATCTACATGGGAGATTAGGGGTCGTATTTACTGAATTTTCGATATGGCGTGTATTTAATGAAACACTAGCGCTCGAGAATGCCCCCTTTACCCTTAATGAGTATTCTAAACACAATGATGTTTTCTGAGATAGATACGAGGAGCTGGAACAATTTTAATGTTATGTTATAAAAAGTCCAAGGTAATTACATAATTAAAGTACTTAAACACCACATTGGATTGTCCCACTTGGCACGTTGCTTAGAACTCGGAATCTAAACGCTTTTACCCTATATTCCTGACATTTTCCTCGTGTCGCCCTACTTCAACCATCGCCTACTTTCCATACGAGTGTCAGCTGAATAATATAATTGGCCCGGCCGCATGGGGTGCATTTGCAAAATACACAGGGGGGCGCAAAGGTGTGCACTTAATCAATTTGCGGACGCCGGGCCATCTAGGCTACCCCTTTGGCAAATGTTTGCTATTTAGCACATTAACCCAGTTGGCTAAAGGCCGGCAACCTTGGCAACCTTCCATTTTTCTCAGCCGTTTACAGCCTTTTTATTTATGCAGATGCCAAATCTCACAACCCATTTTGATAGCCTCCGGCGCGATAATTCTCCCGGAGGGACTCTTTCGCAACTACCTTTTTTGCCGGAATCACCTACGAAACTTCTCATCGAGATTGTGTGTGTAAATGGATATAAAAATCATCTCATGAATTCGCCTCTCATATACACTGAAAGTACTAAACCTTTCATACTTTGCTCCCATTATTTTCAGAATAATGCGTTCTTCTGCGCCTTCTAAACGGAACAATCTTTGACTTCAAATATAAGACATGATATATATAATATACAATAATATAACCTATTCCTATTTTTATTATCTGTGGTTTTAGGTCGTCATTATATATAGGACTGAACGCGCATGCGTGCATCACAGCGCGCCTGAGACGTCGGCGCTACTTATGCGCACACGTTAACATAACAAGAAATGAGAAATATAAATTATCTCCGAAGCTTTTCTCTAATGAAGCGAACGATCGAATGAGATTAAGTGTTCCTTTATGTAGTTAAATTCGCTAATAATAATTAGAATTAGACATGAAGGTGCAGGCCTGGGAATTCCCGGGGCCCAACTCATAGTAAAAATATATAAATGAATCTGAACTAAACTACAGTTGTTTAGGGTGTATGTTCTTATGTATTTCAGATATAAGTTCCTTTAGCCCTTTTTATACATAAAATAAATAAAAAGAGCGGAACATTGCCTTCAAAAGTACCCACTTTCTAGATAGTACTTTCGCAATAAACATTATTATTCAAAAGGACAGATTGTAATTTTTTGACACGGCTTCGTTTGTGTTATAATTATAACAATTTATTATTTACTTTATTGCTGTTTGAACGTTTAAAAAATATTAGACACGAGAAGAAATATTCAACGAATGTATGTTAGTAGCAGTAAATTTAGACAAACGGTCTTTGCCAGAGAAGATTTGGCTAGTGCTCCAGTTCTAGACTTTACAGGTAAGAACAGTGGACGCGACCGAGAACTATAACCACCTTCCGGAGCCCATATTTGGAGCTGCTCGAACACCAAATTATTGAGCAATTTCCAAAAGTGTAACTCGTACCTATTATTATTTATTGAATAAATTATATTATGATCTTAAAAAATATATTAAATGACATTTTTTCATGAGGCCCGGAATCAGTGTTTTCCCAGGGCCCGGGTTTGCTCGCGGCGACCCTGCGCACACATTAACATAACAAGCAATGAGGAATCCAAATTATCTCTGAAGCAAACGATCGAATGAGATTAAGTGTTCCTTTATCTAGCTAAATTCGCTAATAATAATTCGGATGAGCCATAAAGGTGCGTCATGTATAAACGTCGAATCGTAAGCCCTTCATTTATACAATTAACTTGCTCGCTTATATACTAAAATTCCACTTCATTAAGCAAAAGGTCTACTTTTTGACTATGGATATTTATCCAACATACCTGTGGTAACTTTTGTCGGAATTAAAAATCATATGAGGGTAAAGTGTTGAAATATTAAACAAATAACCCTTTCCTCGATACTCGTGGTGTCGTTTAGACACCAAATTTATCGGTAAACAAGACTACATTAACCGCGGCAGAGACTATAGTTAGCGGTCGAACGCCATTAAGTTCGGTTTATGTAGTGCAGCGACGCTAAACCAGCGGCCGACGGAGCGCTAAACGGCTTCGCATTAAAACCAATGTTCGCCTATTTGGACTGATTTACCATTCCTGTTACAGCAATTCCCGAAATTCGATCATAATCAACATAAAACGTTACAAAGTCACATTTTTGGATACATACACTATAACATTTTATGGCATCGATGTAAGTTTTTTTATAGGTTTTCAAGTGTCTAAAAAGTTTGTTTGTAATGGATGCAGTCGCGAGATCACATTACGAACCCCAACAGACTCGCTAACAAAAATTCACTTCGTGACTACTTTTTGATGGATTGGGTGAGAAGGGTGTGCGAACATACTTTTCGAGAACAACTGTCGTCTCCATATTGAAGGATAAATATCACCCTCGCCTCATAATGGTACAAAAAGGTTTTTATATTCAAAGCTAGTTTACCTCGCATCCATGATACGTTAAGTTCATAAAAGGGAAGCATTGTTGTCGGTTGAAAAATGAGGATGATTTTCATTTGACTGGACTTTGTTGTTCGTTTTGTTGCCATGGTTCATAGTGATACGATATGAAACATGGCAACACAATTAAATAAATAAACAATGTATTTTTTGTTTAAATAGTCTAACCGTTATTTTTAACACGTGGAGTGCGTTATTATTCGGAGTGAAGTGCATTTTTTAATTTTTGTGGGGTTCCAGCCTCTTTAACAAATTCCATTGAGTTAACCCGCTACATTTTTATTCTTGCGAATTGTCCTAGGATTATTAATATACATATTCTCATCTTCGTGCAATATTTCCCTGGCCGTACTCGTTTTCTTATACTATATTTCTAGTATAAAATCTATGTACTCTTTATATCTGGTCTTTAAGCTGTTAACAGCTTAAATACCGGTGTTTATTTGCCGAGCTTTGCTTGGTGGCCGGGAGATTTCGCGGAGTAATGGCAAAGAATTACCTTTTTTAGTTAATTCCCTATAACTTGTAAACCAATTAATATATTGTATCGAAATTTAATTTGTAGCTTCCTTAAGATTTTTCGCGTAGATATATTGTAAAAACGTAATTTAACCAGTGTTTCTAAATCTGTGGATTGCATAATTAAAAAAAACATATTTACAAATATAATATTAAATATTTACTATAAATTACAATCAATGTTATTCTAAAAGGGTAAATCGCCACTACCTGTTCCGTCTTATCAGCTTACCTTATACCTTTTAAGAATTCATCTATTAGAGTATATGACACTATTTTTATCTGTGTGAATTCCTGACTTCAAAATGCATTTTATAATCGAAGTAATGTAGTAATATTTAGTCTCTTCTGAACTATCGGTCGAAACGTATTGCGAAAATTGCTCTTCTCTCTGTGATCTTTTTTGATTGTGATTTTGGTTTAAAATTTTATTTTCAATCACCGCAAAATAGACGAAGGAAGTGAAACCTTTTTGGAAAATTATAAAGACGCGTTGTTCAACGCCTCCAGTGATTGTAAACATAGTGATATGTGCGAATGTGACGAATTTACATTCATACAGTTCATCCTCTTCATAATGACAATGTTTTTATACGTATCACTCAAAAATATTGAAATATATAAAAAAGTGTAAATAATAAAATTAAACATGAATAAGTATATAGTGTAGTTTATAAGTGTAAGTGAAAATAAATGTGTTCGTGACAGTTGTACGCTGAAAAATTAAGTGAGTGCAAATTATATTATATTATAAATGGATATTTTTTTTATAAATGGTTTATACAAAAAAATACAATTTCCTTTGGTCACTACAATTATTCTCGGTAATTTCGAGTAAATTATTAATTTTTTAACCCTTTTTACGCGTTAAGCAAAAATAATATTTTATTGTTTTTTTTTTTTTTTTTTGAAAAATGCAAATTTTACCTTGATACTGTGTTTAAATGTTCTGATTTTTTAATTTTTATTTATTTAAAATGATATTTTATGTTTATTTACAAAAAAAAGTTTTTTCTTGAAAAGCATTTTTTTTTACTGATTTTTGCGTAAAGAGATAAAAAATCAATTGGGCGACTTTAGTCGCTTTCCGCGTTCAAAAGGTTAAGCTAATGTGGTGTTCAAAAAAAAATGGTGTAGAGTACGCTCGAGATAAGGATGCCGGTTTATTATTGTGTGCGTGTACATGTATATGAGAGGGAGAAGCGATGTAGCGTGTACTTCGTTATCTCGCTTTCTCTTTTAAGGACAGTCGCTGATTCGTCAACGCTGGTATTCGTCATTAAAGTGCAGTGTGGCACAGAAGTTCGATCTTCTCTAGTGATTTATTTTAAATAATTTTGTGTTGATATTGGTTTAACCCAGATATGCCCACTGTCCCATGGGTAGGTCAATAAACTCGTGCCACTGTGTTTTATTTATAAATGAAATTTTAAGAGAACAAAATTTCTTGGGCATATCTGGGTTAATTGATATCAAGGCTTCAAGTATACACTAAGTTATTCGTGGATTAAAATATTTTAATTATTTTTCCATTAATCCATACGTTGTTGGTTTTTTTACACTATTCTCTGTAAGGCTTAAAGAAGTTATTATTCTTATCGTTGCGTCAATGATAATTTTTTAATTTATTCAATGGATTCTAATGATTTAATAGAGTCGTCGAGCCATTAAAAAATCTGCGAATAATTTCTTTCCCCATTTTATATCTTTTTGCTTTTGAAGAATAGCTAATGACTTTATTATTTTTTTGACTAGTGAAAGATTTTGAATTTTGCAAATATTTAATTAATGACATCAATGTCTGGCTTCTTCGATTATATAATATATTATTAATTGTCCGTTGAAATTTCCAACTTAGCTCAGATGTATATATGATAAATAAACAAATTAAATATTCTGAGCGAAATTGTTTTGAGCCACACAGTTCATGCACACAATAACAAACCGGAATCCTTATCCCGAGCGTACTCTAAATACTTATTAAAATACCCTGGTAACATATAATTTTCTAACTTATATTATATAAATACTAAATATACATCTTCAATATTTCTTGAATATCCAACCATACTTTTACAACTAGTAAATATATGTTTATTTAAAATTACTTTCATTGCCTTATTTTGTAATTTAATCCAACGATCATTTCGAACAAATTTAAAGAAAAACCAATTCGCTTCGAATGTAAGGCCTAACAGCGAAAGAAAGAACATTTATTTTCAATTAATTGTAATTCAGCACTTAGTAGTAAAAATACTTACCTTTTTATTGAATGTTTAAGGCAGAGTTGAAAATTTTATCGGGATAATTCACAAGAAAAAATAGCATCAATTACTATTGTGTATCAGAAACAATTGTTTCACAATAAGATTTTTCTATCTTACAATGACTCAGATGTAACGGGATTAAATTCAACTGATCTTTACTAGAGAAATGTACAACAAACCTAAATATAATATATTGTAATAAAACACCCCTTTGACTTGAATATCCGAAACTTCGATTAGACTTAGGTAGTCCAAAGGGATCGGTTCCGTTGCAATGTTTATAGTTTATTTTATTACTTAGAAGAGATGAACTTGTTGGTATAAAAGAGACTTGTCTCTAAGTTTTATGTACAGTACTTCAACATGTGTTTATTAGTTACGCTCTTGTTCTATTAGTGCTATAGAGCCGGATGCAATCAACTTGCGAGCTTAATGAAATTTTGTCATCCACAGGGTCGTGCACGGAAAAAAGGAGCAAGACGGTGGAGTGTATTGGTGCGTGGCGCAAAACGTCGTGGGGAAAGCGGTCAGCAAGAACGCGACTTTGACAGTAGCAGGTATGTTAAAACTTTACAAGAGTGTTAACGTTGATCGCTTAATAAAAACGCCACTGGCTCCGAGCCAAAATGTGTGGTTCGAAACTCGTTAAGCGCTGCACAACGCCAATTACGCGACCCGAGTGCCGCTTTTTAAACTTCGATTAGCGAGCTTTCGACAAACTTCATTCGTTTGCATTTTTTAGGGATTCGCTTATATCCGCGGATCGGAAGCTGGCGCACGTTCGGAAAACGCGGCCATTACACACTTCAATACTTGTACGTGCCGGTTCATTATCTTCCGTTCCGTTTAACATTTTTATTTTAATTACTAAACTTTTTGTAGCAAAGTATATTCAAACCGAATTTTGGTCAATATGAGAGCGCAAAAACAATTATCACTTCTCAGAAGGCAAAAATTCACGTCAAAAGCAATAGAATTTATTGTCTGTACTCTACGTACATTTGCCTGTACTTATTCTTCCGCTTATTTTCTTCTGAGAGATGAGTTGTCTTGTATTTTGGACTTGGGTTTAGTTCAGATTTATTATTTGAGGTCAATTTTTTTTTAAAATATATTCTTGCTATGACTTTTTTCAGAGTCGGGCCCCAGAAATTTGTCCCCTCTCTCCTCCCCCTCTCGGTAGGCCTGTATGTACATACAGATTGAAATAATTTTATATATTTTTTGGAGGATCGTATTCTAGAATCTCGCGTTAATGACTATGACCAAAAATGATCATTCATCAATAAAAATAAACTAGACAATAGTGTAGGATGGGACTACACAAAGGCCCTCGATACGACTAGTACTTTTCATAAATATCACGCAATGATTCTCCGGTGCATTAAATAAATATTTCTTTATTACGAAACGGTCACGGGAAACAATATGTCACCGTAAAAAGTCACAATATTCCCGTTGCACAATTCGACCTTGGAAGTATGTTCATATGT
The DNA here is from genome assembly GCF_051122295.1 of Plectrocnemia conspersa. NCBI lineage: Eukaryota > Metazoa > Arthropoda > Insecta > Trichoptera > Polycentropodidae > Plectrocnemia > Plectrocnemia conspersa. The sequence continues at coordinate 519,536 of NW_028277165.1, forward strand.
AAATGTTATTTTCTAAAGGCGTATATATATTTCATTGTTCTAAGAATGCTGGATGATCGCTGCATGAGTTTTACAACCCTTAATACTTAAGGCTGATCTTCCATGGAGACTGGGCAGATTCGGTCTGGTAGATGTTTTTTTACTGGCAGAAAAGCGAATACAGGCGGCCCTCAACTTTCACACATAATTGGTTCCTGAAAATGTGTGCGAATATTGAATGTTCGAAAGTAGAAGGAGGTAAAAAATTTAAATTGTGTGTATCTTAAAATATTTATTTATCAAGTAAATATAAGATGTTTAAGTGTTTTTTTGGAAACATATCTTTAAAGATTGTGGAAATATATCTTTAATTTACACAATTTTGAACGTATTCCTTAATTAAACTTTTATTTTGCAAAATTGAACATATCGTAGACCTGTTTGTATCATACGAACGTCCGATTGAAGCAAAAGATTCACCGCTATCAGAACGTCTAATAATTTCCATCTTTGTCTCGAATCGTGTGAAGTTTATGAGTCATTGATTTCTTTTTGTACGTATCAACACTGAAGTTTTTCCGTTTCTCAATCATGTTTTTATTTATTTTTTAAATGTGCGAAATAGCGAATTGTGCAAAAGTCGAGGGCCGCCTGTATACGGCCTGAGACTCCCAAACACAATCATCGCAGCATAGTGGAACTGACCCCCAGACAGAGTCACTGTCAGAATCTTCCACGGAACATCATCCCTCCGCCAGCTTCTCCGCCACTGCTCAGAAAATATCGAGTCTCGCCCATCATAATAGCTTGCAATGTAGTTTTAACGAATTAATTATTACCAGAATACACCAGCGTTTTTCTGTGCAGCGAAATCACACCCCTTAGGGTTACTAAACCTTTAATAATCTTAAAATAAATTTGATGTTTAAATGGGTCATAAACTACTACAGTTTTATGCAATATATCAAAGTGTGAGCAGTGTTTATTTTTTGCTCAAAAAAAGGCATTCTTAATGGATTTATTTGAGGACTACTATAGTTTATATCTATATACTATCATAATGTAATTCAATGGTTGGTACAAGTTACTAATTTACATCTCCTTTAAATTTATGACTTTTTTCAGTCAAACCAGACTAAACATTCGCTCTAACAAATCATTCCCAGAATTCTACAGTGGTGAAAAGCGTCTGGTCCATAAAGATTCATTCGCATTTAGATTTTTCGCCAACGTGTGGTCCTCAATCCTTCCATATAACAGGCACCTTTCAAATCAAAAGACTAATTTGTCTCAGGGTTAACGACTCTCGCCTTCTCGGAAGACGTCCACAAAATACACGCAGGACCCACATGCTGCATGTTTACATCGAAAGTGTAAACACCGGGACCCAAACAAAAGATGGAAAAATGTACCGCGACAGATTCTCCACAGTAAATATTTACAATTCTTCGTCCCCTTTGAAGTGAATACGACCTGATAAGTGCCTAGGATCTTCCAGACCATGAGAACATTCTGACCAAAAAATTGATATAAATTATCTCGCTATTGATGCCGTCCGAAGACTTAACCCTTTCGTTGACACCAATTAAAATAATCGTTACTTTTTTCAAATATCATATATACTTGCTGTTGTGGCGTTTCATCAATCTGTATTGTATCTATTTACGCGCGTTTCGTAATCAATGTATTGTAAATTGTGATAGTGACTGTATAAATCGATAAACGATGAAGAACGTCATTATAATGTCAATGAGAGTTATGAGTTGTAATATTGCTATTATGTTCACAATAGACATTGATTAGTTCACGACAATACTATAAAAGGCAACGTTACATTGATAGAACTTGTACAAAGATACGTTGTATGTCTATGTGTCAAAGTGTTTTGATAAATTATTTTATTATAATACAACTTATACTTCGAATTATGACTATATGGCATAATGTTTACTATTGAATTGGAGCTTGATAGTTCTATACGATACTAAAAATTGAGTTTTAAATCTTTAAAACGAAGCAATTAAGAGCGTTAATTCTTCTGCAAGTCTCAAAATCGCTCGTATGGGGGTCCGATCAAACTGATACATCGCTTGTTTTGAAGCAAAAAACTATTTTTTTTATATTTTATTTAGATGAAGTTTAGGCTTTTAAACGTTTCATATATAGCGATCTTTTCGTTAAAATTTAAACCTACTGAGTTACGAGTGTTTAAGTTTTTATACTTATCGCCATTTTGCAAAAAATTGACACATTGGATTTTGCTAACAAACATACACAGGGTGCTTAAGAATTCTATACTTTCACAAAAATTTAACTTTAAATATGTATAAATAAGCTCACACTGACCTTAACTATATTGCAAGTCTTATGAACGTATGTATGGTGGGTCGATCGATCATAACACTAAACGTGTTTTGGAAAAAAAAAACTTTTTTTTTTAATTTTCAATTTTTTTAAACGGTATCATAAGGTTTTCAAAAGCTCTATTCTGTATCAAAAATTCAAGTGTATATCTGTAAAAGGAACCAAATACCAGCATTAACTATATGCCAAGTCGCATAAAAGCTCGTTGGTGGCCCGGTCAATTTACCATAAAACTTGTTTTTAAAAAAAATATTTTTTTTAAATGCAAATTATGCTTCTGAACACTTTTTGCATTCGACGTTTTTCAGTAGGATTTGATTTCGCGAAGTTATGACACTCTTAATTTTTAACAGTAAGGCAATAACTGTCCAAGCGTTGCGTTTGTGTTGTTTATTAATTAGTTAACGCATCTTTGCCCTCCCTCTTAACTAAATTTCATTTTAGAATAGCAAAGCTTTTAAATAAGAATAGATTATGATCATATAGTATTATTTAATAAAATATTAAAACATGTTCGGCTTTAAATTAAATTACTTAAAAACTTATTCAGACCGTTCGATATATTTAACATTTATTACCTCTCGCATCGTACGCGAAAAAGGCGATAAAAACATAAATTTATTAAAAAACCAATACTTTATTAAAACTATTAAGATACCCCAGATATACAAAGCAGTAAAAAAATAAACTTAATCGAATTTGATGTGAAACGAGAGAAAAAAACGAGATACGGGTGAAAATATCAAAAAGCAACGAGCGTGTAATCGCATTTATAGCTCACTAAAAATCTTTATTAAGTCCGTTTATTTATTAAGAGATGCCATGTTATTTTAATTTTACGACCGCAAGTGCTTCTCAAACTATATGTATGTACATGTAGGTATGTGGATCTCCCCCAAAATTTAAAAAAGTGGGGCTGCTGGAATGAATTGATTTGTCCCGTAATGAATATAGAGTCCCTCTAAAACCGATACTGTGGCTTCTGCGGAAGATCCCTAGGGATGAGGGATTGGAGTCCCCAGAGACGTATTAGCCGCAAATGGATGTGCATTATGCCGCTAAGCCGGCGTCGCCTATTTCTTCTCTACGCCTATTAAATCCGCATCGGCGTCGAGGGGGGCCATTGTTCGGTTTTGCACTAATTTATAACCTATATGCCCTTTGGATAGACGTCATTTTTTTTGACAATCACCCCCACATGAACATAGCTTTGGATAGCATTATAGTGACTATCAATTATTATATAGTAGGGATCGGGAAGAATTATCCTAACTTTGAATAATAGGATCAAAGGTGATCTTATCCCATACTAATTCTTGCGATTCTTGTATTTTTCAATTACTTAAATAACTATAAATTAATATCCAGCATATTTTATATACAAATTTATTATATTTAAAATACATATACAAATATTTGATTAAATTAAAAACACTCTGTAATATAAATAATAAATGGTTATTAAAAAAAAATATCAAATTTTTGCTTTCATGTATTACCATACACTGATTTTAGAACCTTTTGTGTTATTTATAAGTCTTAGGATTCATAAATTGTAGCAAGTCGTCTAGTTAGTATTTGTGTTATTTATAAGTCTTAGGATTCATAAATTGTAGTAGTCGTCGAGGTAGAGTAGTGAAAATCACTTTTAAAGGATGTGGGAGTAAAAAATATTATTTTTTTGTAAACCATTTTATGTTTTTCCTTCGAGCAGCAGTAGCGAGCGGTGAAGTTTTAGTTACAATTCTGAGAGTCTTATGTGTCCATTTCTTTTAATTTTTGCACATTTATACAGAAAAAAGATAACAAAATTCTTTATAACCAGTTAAGCCGTATGCTCAATTAATCGTGAGTAGAAATTCATAAATTAATAAGAAACTATTTTTCAGATGTAACTTAACCCTTTGAAAAGTGAGTTAATATATACACATTTGTTACTTTGTTAGTATACACATGGAAGTGAATTAATTTCTGTTGTAATTTATTTATTATTATTTTATATTACATTTTTAGTAAAATACTAAAAAAATCAGTGATTATTGACGTTTTATTGCTTTGATACTATTTTTTGCAATAGAATGTTTTAATAATTTTTTATACCACTTCTTTTATAAAATTTCGTATCTTTTTCATATACTATTCAACTTTTATATCTTTTTCATATATTATTCGACTTTTATGGATTTTTTTATATAAATTTGGAGGCTCTCGTTATTTTTTATTAAATTAACATAAAATATTTTTTTTATATGTTTATTTATTTCGTACTCTATAGAAGTCATTTATATTAAATTAAATTAAAAAAAACTATATGATTATTTCTTCAGTTATATATGTACATATCTGGAGTATCGCCGTACATGTACGGCGATATCGCTGAAAGGTTTAATTCGATTAAGTATTTATACTTTTTTTGTATTTATATAATTGCTCATTTTTAACCTATCTGATGTGGCCATTAAAGTGGTTAAGATTAATATAAAAGGTAGGAATGGCGTAGTCTGTAGGATCTAAACTGGTAACCCAGAGGGTTCGGGCTCGAGTCACGGCAACAAACACGATTTTTTTATTATAAAAATGCTCTTTTATTAGCCGCTTAGTTTTTTTTCACTTTCTTAAAAAAAAACTTACTAAAATCCCCGACTTTTTCTGAATTATATTAGCTATATGACTAAAAATATATATATATTTTTATTAAAAAAAAAATTTAACACAAACATATTAATACCACATCTCGAAAAAATGTATCCTCTGTGAATTAGGTAGAAACTCGATATGATAAAAAAATGGTTTTAAATTTAGTGACCCACATTTTAAGAAGCGTTTCATCAGCGTGTCCTAGTTTGCCTAAGTGTGTCCACTTTAATTTTCCAGTATAAATTAACACCCTGCATTAAGATGTTTTCCTCTATAAAAGCCTGTCTCCACCCCTCGTTCAAAACGTCACTTTAAAGTGTACCTAGGCTTTAAACCGTAAATGATGGCACATTCAAGACCCAAAAGGATTACGATGGAAATTAGGTTTTCATGGAAAAAAGCATAAAAATTGACCGTTTACTTTGGGTGCAAATTCAAACAAATCGACCATACCGGATCCAATCGATTCGCTTTATCAGAGCGTATCGGAAACGTCTCGTGTTTTTCTCTCGTTTATGGCATGGAACAATATTTCGGTAATGGCGAATACGAGTCCCCGCGGAGATGGTAAAATCGGTCCGTTCATTGTTGATCCTTTTCGTCGGTCGTTGCCCTAATGCGGCTTATCCCGATCCTCGCGAAATAAAGAAAGTTTGCATGGGCAGCCCTTCGGGCGATGAAGATTTCCCACAGGAGAACCCTCGGGTCTCTGTGCGAAAATGACGCTACACACCCGAGTTATTTATTAATGCGACCCTGTAAAATGCAAGAAAATTTAGTGCCGCACTTGTGTCGAGCAAAAACGGCGTGATTTATACAACCGACTCGTGCGACGCTTCCTAAACAGTGACCGCTCGTTGTACGTAGCTATATCACACCTTAACTTAATCTAAATATACAAAACTTCTTTATTTGATTGGAAAACGTTGTACATCTCACATTCACTTTATGCGAAATCTATTTTTCTCACTCCTCCACCGATCGGCGAGGCGTCGATTGGCGGAAGACGTCAACAAGCTGATCAGAAAGAGTGATAATGATGTTTATCTTATCTATCGATGCGAATGATTTTGGAGTAATACAATTTTTTTTGCCCGGTGCACTGCTGCAAAATGGATTACGCGACCTAATTGAGTCTTGCCACGAGCCCGTCGAAAATGCACGTCGGGGCCGCAAATGGGATTACCGATAAATAAATAAACAAACAATGTCGGTGCACCCCCGGCGACTGAGTAAGATGTCTCCCTTAATTTGGGCCCCTGCCCTCCGTCTGCCCTCGATACCTGCCGGGAGGGGATACGCCATAATTCACCGGAACGTCGGTCTCTAAAATCGATTCCAGCGGTGACTAATGCCGAATGCTAAAAAGCAACGCACCACAAAACTAAATGTTACATCACTCTGAACGGATCGATGCTTGCCTACAAAATTGACTATTAATTTTTCAGGCGATTATGAAAGCCACACACGTTCGCGCAAATTTTAATTGCGCGCGAAAGTTGTCACGTGTGGTGGAGCATAATTTATTTACGTCGACGCCGCTACTGTACTACGTAACGCAATTAACAGTTGCGGAACGTTAATAACTCGCTACAACACCCTGAGAAGGGCGGGTCGTGTGAGGCGAACGGTTTCCACACTGGTGACCCTTTACTATCGATCATTAAAAACAAAGAGATGATTCTTATAATAACGTAGTGCTTCTCAATATAAACTTATGATTTATACCACAAAAATTGTTATTTTGCTATTATGAAACACAAAAATAGCTAAAACTTCTGCAATCAAAATTTATAGTTGAAACTATATTTAAATATATATTAATTTTACAAAAACAAAATATTGCTATTCGTGTCAACTAGTTAAGAGCTGTGTGGCTCATTTTAGTGAGCGTTCTCGAGCGCTTACGTCATGGCCGCAATCGCGACTATTAACACTAAAAGTGCTTTTAAAAATGCAACGAATCCGTTAAATTTATGTAAGTCTGATATCATAACCTTTTTTTTGGCCAAAAATTCGCGGTTCAAAAGCGAGATGTACCACACCGCGTTGTCGTGATGAAGGAGGAAGCAAATTGCCAATTTTTCTGGTCTTTTTCTCCGTATATCATTTTGCAAACGCTGCAGTACACCCTTGTAATATTCGGAGTTTACAGTGGTTTCCCTTAGAATAAACTTTGGTAGCACTATCCCTTCGCTATCGAAAAAAAACTGCACTATACTCCCTGGCAGCTGGCCAAGGTTGGCCAAGGACGGATAATATAGTGGGTTACTTTGGGGTTACTTCGGTCGAGTTCGGTTCTACCCGCTCTAAAATCTCTCAGAAGCTGTCCGAGGTTACCGAGAACGGGAGGTAAAGTGGGGGTAATTCAGTCGACTTGACCAGCTTCGAGCGCTTCCGAACATTGTCCGAAAGGGACCGAAGTCAGAGCTGCTCTTTCGAGCGCGAGCGGTGAGATAATTCTCTCGTGCTAAGTGACGACAGTGAGAGAGATAATGCTATGGTTTTTCGCAAACTAAAATAGAAAGAGTAACTCGGTTCAATTTCAGTATGCGCGTAGGCGTCCTATGGTCAACACGCACGACTAGCGCTGCATCGTAGTCACGTGGTCAAGTTATAATACCACATGCTTATCGGGGACACTCTTACTGACATCTTTGAATATTTTAGGGCACCAAAAGGGATTAATTATATTTTTGATAGTATATTCTTCTAACACATATCGTTGTTATATTTTTTTTCATATAAAATTAAATAATTAGTGGTACTTGATTTTGTTAAAAAAATCGTTTCGAATATCCTTATGTATTTTCCTAGATCGGTTTATATAAATGTCACACCATAACGAATTCTTATTTAGAATCAATGGCGACAAATTCAAGGATAGTCACAGATGTGGTGTTCGTATTCTGAAGTATCATTTTTATGCCTTATGACATTTTGCAAAAGCCGATAAAGATTTTGCGTAAATTGAATATTTACGACCGAAAAGTTTTCACTGATATTGTATTGGTGAGTGCCCACACCTACAAAAATTTTGCGTAAATTGAATATATACGAGTAAATAGTTTTCATTGATATTTTATTAGTGAGTGCCCATACAAACTTTTATAATTATCAGTAGCGTAATATTAATAATATGACAATTTAAAAATTGCGATTATTTGGCACTTTTTACGATCGCGCGCAAATATGCAGGTTGTACGTGACAGAAGCCGCCGTACAGACGTCATTCGAGACCGCCGTCTGGATTGCATATGAAATTTGCGACAGTGAAGTCGCCCACTTGAAGTCGTAGATCTCGACCGACTTCAGTTGTAACTTCGGTTAGGACAACTTCCAGAAAGTGTAGTGCAGGCATTATTGAGGTCAAAAGACGTCCCGACCTTTGCTCGTCTTCAACTGACTCGTTCATACCACTTGTAAGCAGTCTTCAGAGTCACCACATTATCGCCATACATTGATTTTAACATTTCATGAGCTTCTTTTTTAAACTTAAAACATAACTTAGTCCTAACGCGTTATTCAAAATCCATGATGCACGACAGACACGGTAAAGCTAACAAGCCGGCTAACAAGTCACAACTTGTTTAAATTTGACACTGACTATCTCAACGGACTTATTACTTCAAATGAATGTAGTGTATAAAAATTCATTCACCGTACCTTTTGATCACACCTCGTAGATATATGCTATGTTATTTTTTTGGTTCAAAACCTGTCAAATCATCATGCTGGTTAGATTTGTATAATATTTATAATAAATGCGTTTCTTCAGGGTTTTCTTTCCCCTCGACGTAAGTCACTTCCGCAAACATAATTTATTTTGCAAAAGTAACACTGCCCCGCACAACGCGCGACGTATGGTCGTCGCTTCCGATCGGATCGGAAGAAAATTGTGTTATCTAGTCGTTGTCTATGGTCTTGGGGTGTATGCGGCGAGAAGGCGACAACCAGTTGGCCCCAGTGTGGAAAATGTGTCATATTCTCCCGGCGGAGGCGTGAATTATAGTCTCAAACATAAAGTTTTATCAGGGAGTGGCAGGCGACGTTCATTGAAAACGGATTGAATATCGATTCGGCATCATCCCTTTTTACGACGCTCGTCTGGAGCGAGCCGATTGCGACTCGGAGTCGCTAATTTATATTTAGAACCCCTCGAAATCGTCACAATGTATATCTGTTAGAACGTCTTGAAACACTTTACCAATACACTTAGATCAAATTTTTGACAAAAAAATTTTTTTTACATCCAATATTTTTACGATCCTCTATGTTGTTGCTAAAAATATATAGCACAGCACTGCTTTACATGACAGGGATTGTGTAAAAATAACATCATTGAAAGTTGAGGCGAAAGTTTGAATCAGAAAGCCTCGGGGTGAGAATCAAATGGCGCGACACAAAGGCGGAAATAGCACAGAGGCTTTCGCGGAAAAGTTGCACATGCTGTATGAGATTTTGTCTGTATGTGTGTTGCGGTGTGCGCCAAGGCGATATTAACTCGCGCCAAACTTACCGCGTATATTCACTTAAGAAGCTCGAAACTCGACACATGTACAATGTAAACTCTGCTAAGATATATGTGTATGTATTGTACATAAACAGAAAAATATCCTCTAAACGCAGACGAGGAGACTAAACAAAACTATGGGGGCACAGGGGGACGTCTATCGCTAAACGAATTACATCGATAAGGATTATGTTTGGCCACCCCTGGCTGCCGTTTCGTTCAATTACCCCCACCCTCTTTGCGGATGCGTTAATGCCCGCCGGCTGCAGGAGATGCCAACGTACAAGCAATACACAGCTAGTACCTACTTCATTTGAGACGGGTTATAAATTTTATTTGGGCGAATTAATTTTTGTTTAGGGGTTAATCTATTACTCGATGAATGCACTTAAGATATAAATTATAATATGTATCATAGAGCCATTTGAAGTCGGTTTGTTCTATTGCTTATGTACTTTTCAGTCAGTCACATGTTTGTATTTGGCCAGACTGTTCCTTTGTATTTGTCACCGACCATTTAGCATGCTCCTAAACTCTTTAATGAATATAAATTTTATAATGACAACGAAAAAAAAACGTTCTTAGAAAGTCATTATTCTTAGAAAGGCAGCAAATTTCATCGCAACGATCACGGGTGATCGCGACAAAAATAAAATATATAAATATTTATTCATTTTGACATTCGCTTCGATGTCGATATGATATATCGCGCGTTATCACATCTTCGATAATTGGAACCGCCGCTTGACGACTCCTGTCTGTTTGGGGTGAGCATCCACACGGTGCTATTAGAGCTCGCCGCTTTCCCATTTCCACAAACCATAACACAAATGAATAAATACATAAGGAAACCCAATATTCGCCCGGGGCGTATCGCTCTCTCTCCATACATCATCACTCCCGTGGCGATTCGCCACTATGCCTAATATCTGCAAACCGTGAATTATTCATATCTTAAATGTGCGACCGGAAGTTGGAAATTGGATTCAAATCGTGGCGCTAAAAAGAGCAACACGCGTGGAAATAGAGTTTGAATAATAACCGAGAGATTGATGAGTCTAGTGCTTTTCATCTCGCAGGTCCGTGGCTATTAACGTGATGGATTCAGAATAAAATATGAAATGACTCGAAGTGAATAGCGGAAAAACTTTTTGATGAGCCATAAAATTGGTTTAGTCAGCACAAAAATATGTAGTTATTTTTACTATTAATAGAACGTTATTTTGTATTTAGCTTAAGAAGCATGGCGCGTTTCCAATAATATATTTTTAATGGATTAATACCTTTATGTATGTGCAAGAATGAGATACAAATAGCAATTGATTCTGAGAAATTATACTTTTTGATTGCTTCAGGAAGTTTTTCATCACCTAAATGGTGATATACTGAATATTAATACTAATCTTAAATGAGGAGGACGGAATCCTCGACGTCCCTCGAATGCCTTTTTATTATTTTGCGGATTTACAGTTAGATTTTTTATTGTAGACTGTGGAGTGAGATATAGATTCATTAACGTCTCTTTTGCGTTGAATTCGTTGAATTGCGTTGAAGGAATGTTAACTTCGTTCTCAAGCTAATTCAAGAGTGCAATTTGATACTTACTTCATCAACTTTGAGATTGTATTAACAATGTGTATCGCTCTGAGAAATTTCAGTGTGTTAAATAAAATGCTAGAACCCAAAAAATGTTTTGTTCTGTATTGACTTTTTAATGTCTGAAACAGTTTTAAAATTTTTAAGATGCTTAGAGTCTTCGATTTAAAGCTCTGCATAAATCTTATTGCTCAATTTGAGTGACACATAATGTTGTGGAAGACTTGATGAACTGTATTGTATAGATTGCTTTCTTAAAATGCTCTTGCAATAAGCATTTTATTTATGTCAACATTTTTAATACGCGTTTCAACACTTGAAATATCATTTATTATATACCCAGTTGAAGTTAAAAAATAAAATATATAATGATATTATAATTGTGTCGTTCTGTGGTAGTGAAGGTGTCGAGGAGGGTCTAAAGTTTTCGATTAATCTCAATGGCTCTTTTAACTTTCATGAAAGATTTGAGATTTTCGCATACTCTGACTTTAATTTGCAAAAAAGTTTTCTCACGGTAGTGTCCCATTTTAATAAAAGTTTTCTATGAAACTCGGCGAATCTTTTCAACTTTTAGGTTCAAAGTCCATCGTGGATGATTTTAGGTCTTATAATATTATTTATTTATTTTATATCATTATTTTTTAATACACACCATATAATTAAAATATAACACGGTAACACCAGATTTCAGGCTGTTTAATAATCTTTATAGAAATACCATTACATAATTTGCTATCTCTACGAGCTGATTGTTACTAACATGAAAATTCACAATACGGTGTTCTGACGGACTAACGTGTTGTACGGGAGTTTCTCTCATATGTTTTATGTTATTATGGACATCGATTCTCTGTCTTCTTGTCCAAAAATAGATATAGAAAAACGCTGGCATAAGTGTATTATATCCGATATGGGCAATATCAATATTATAGTTATTTTTCGAGCATATTACCATTCGTAAACTATTCAGCGGTCACACGAGTCGTAAAATATAATTCGAGAACCAGAAAAATAATAATAAAGTACAACTCGATGCAACAATATTACAAATAAAAACATTTACGATCAAATTTTACTGCGTGTACATAAAACATGATAATAACACTCAAGTGTATATTTGTATTTTATTAGTTGTAAAAAATAGTGCTTCGTCCACTGCGCCACATGGCAATAATTCGCCGGCGTTCGAAATGCAAGGGGGCACTTAATTCCCGACGTATTTGCAAACATTGAGATAAAAGTATTACATGGGGCGCTTTATCTATTAAACTAGCGCACACTCCGCCCACCCAAAGACTTGGCGTTTGACAGTACAAAAATGAATTTTCCGCACCGTTTGACTCTACTCGGAATACCGCTCGAGGCGAGACTACAATCGTTCCATTCATGACCGAATCCCCGGCGCACATGACCCGGCTAATTCTGGACTCCTTTCGGGATGACTCACTCGCGAGATGAAGAGACGCGGTGGGAATGCCTCCGGAGATCGCTCATTTTAAGTGCGCGTGTCCACAGAGAGAAATTTGGGGATTTCATGCAAGATATCCTCATTACCCCGATCTTCCTACGTTCTGTCGTCTCTTGAGTGCCAAAATATATCATTCTACTTCTCCAAACACTCGAAACACTCGAGAATCGAAAGTTTTGAATGATTTCTATCTTAGTCTTTGGACGTTTTCGACCCCCGTTGTTGTTTTTTGATGGTAATTGATGATCCTTGTGGTTATGAATGTTTCAATGAAGTTCTGAAGTATTCAGTATAACTTTTAAGATTATAGGTTCAAAGTTTATCATGAAAGATTTGAAATATTCGGGTACTTTAACTTAATCTGAAAAAAAAATTCTCACGGTTGTGTCCCATTTTAAAAAATGACATTTTTTTTGTCTTTGTAATATATCACATGCTGACTGGCTTTGTCATTGGGGCTTATGATTTAATAGCAAATAGTTTTCTGCCAATTTATATCCTGCATTGGGTGGTCCAATTGATGGACCCAACAACTGTATATATAAACTGTACTGAATGCGATACAGAAGAAACGTATGATTACATTTTGAAAACAATGTAACGATTTACCCGAGAAATTAGTCCAATAATGATCGTTTCGCTTTTTAATGTCTAGAATTCCTTCGTTAAAATTGACGTAAAACAACACTAAATAGTATACATAAGTAATAAAACACGTACATAAACTTTTGTTGTGCAACATTTGCTTTATTGCGATATACATGTGTGAGAAACATAAACTTCTTTGAGAATCATTTGCTTTAACATATTAGATACAAACCAGTTTTTTGTTTTGCGTTAAAGTATTATATTTTATGATGAACACAGATTTTTTATGGCATTAATTTTTAAAGCGACTTAGAAAGTCAGACGTCAATGTCATTGCTGGAGAGCTTTTTTCAGACATGTGACAGTTCTAGACAGCTTTCCAATCGTAATTTCATATTAATCTTGTTTTATAATTTAGGGGGCTTAGCCCTAGGGGTGGTTGATCTCGCGGCCAATGAGACTTCGGTGAATCATATTAGATTGTTTATTAAGTTATAATTACATTTTTGACTATGGACAATTTGGACGTTTTTCGCGACGAAGGTTTGCAGCTGATGATGTCTCAGGGCTCTGTGGCTGTGTGCGATGAGTGTCAGGTGTCATATTCAGGTCTGCCGGTGAGGGTGCGTGTCTGGTTCCTCCGGATGGCTGCTGGTAGATGTTGGCTCTCTGGCTCTGCTGGTGACGTCTCTTGTCTCGTGCCTTAGCTGTCTCGTATCTCGGACCGTCTGCCCTCTCTTCGTCGGATTCCGGGCTTATATCCTTTATCGATCTCCTAGCCAATCGCTGCAGTGGCTTCTTAGAATTCGAGAAATCGCATGTGTATTTCAGAAAGCGAGTTTTTTGCTTGGCTCCAGACTTTTGAATTCTTCGAAAAGGGTTTACATTGCGGTGATTGATTGCGTCCGTACCATTTTGTCACAAAAGGGATTCTCTTAACGACCCGTGTTGTGTGGTCAAAAGAAATCCCTCACGTGGCATGATGCTCATTGTTAATGAATGAACGTTTTTGGTCACGGTCATTAACAATGAGACAATCGCCCTTCTAAATGTGCCTATATGTGTAGTCGCCAAATATATTTTTAAGAAGAAAAACACTAAATTGTCGTTTTATGTACATATATATTTTGTACGTACATATTTTGATCAAAGGTTGGAATAAAATTATTAGATGATTTAGGGTGGAACTAGATTTTTTAATATTATACCTAATATTTTATTACGTATATTTGCGCAAATTTATTACATATTCATTAAAATTATTTCTATTTATCATTTGACTATATGCAGTAGCACGCAATCGGTCGTCAGCACGTCGTTGTTTAGTTTCTTTAATGTTTTCATTGGCACGTATTGCAATATAGCACATAATCGGTAGTCAACACACACACTTAAAAGTTGAAAATTTCAGTTGACTTATGCATGGCATGTACAAATGTCAAATATTTTAGCTACTGTTCACCGTTAGGAGCTATTTTGAAAGACAGACATATACATGTATATTGTTTTATAGAAATATTGATATAATTAAAATAGAGTGAAATTGGCAACGTCGTCATTCCATGGAATGTATGACTCTTAGCACCGCATTGCCACTTTTAAATGTAAGTCCGCTCGTCACACCCATTTATAATAAACTTAATTAAAAAAAGATCCAAGAAACACATCAATTCGTGATATGACATTTTTAGAGCCGCAACGATTATGGGTTGTCCCGACATAAATTAGTTTGCTAATAAATTACCGTTTTATATCCAGCTACAAAATCACTGCAAATTCAATTTATTTTTTTAAATAGTTTACCAACAAAATGTATGATAGCTAATTTGATTCATTAGTTAATGTAAATATTAAATGGTTTTTGATGCCGAAAATCAATTAGTCTTTCTCTTGACATATTACGTCGTAACAATCATGGGTAGTTCCGATATAACATTTTTAAATAAAACACCAGGGAGTCTTTCTGCCGTGGAAATCATATTACATATCGAGGGCTAATACGGTTTACTTGGATACGCAATATCGTTTTTTTATGCCAACGAAAAAAATAGTCGTTTCTTAAAAAAATAAATAAACAAAAATCAACCACTTTTATAGCGCGCTTTTTTCGACTTAAAACGTCGCAACGATCATAGGTGGTCCCAACGCAATAATTTAAATAAAAATAATATTTAACTAGAATGGCGTTTTCATATAAAACGCGACGGGGTTTTACTGCCGTGAAGAGTATTTTACATAAGACTGTGGCGTCGAGAGCTAATTCGGTTTACGGCCTATTCCAGCGACCGATAAAAAGTGACCGTCTGGTTCGATAAATATTTAATTCAGCTGCCAAAAAGGCGCACGACTCCGCGGGGCATCCTGCTTTTCTTTTCGGCAAAGAAGGAAAACCCATTTCCCAGCAGGAAACGAAGCTTTGTTGCGAAAATAGGCGGCCGTAAAGGGGGGCGATAAGATTCACGGACAGATAAAGAACAGCCTCCGCCATGTAAACTGCCTTTGTGATCAAAAAGATCATCTCGTATATTCGAGGAGACGCCTCCCCGACACTTTCGGGGCAGTTTTATTGCCTCCGAGGGTCCTTCGGACACCTATATGATTTAAATTAAGGAGGTCGTTTCCTTTTACGGCCTCAGACGGCCACGTGTTATTAAAAAGGCAACGATTGGCACGCGACGCCGTCGTCTAATGAATATTCAGTAGCAATTTGCTTAAGAATAGATTCATTAATCAATGGATTTTGGTTTAGGAGGCGTCACTTGTCAGTTGCAATCTAATCCTTTATGGAGAAGTTGCGGTCTCTCGGATATCTCAATCTAGAGGTTTCTGAACCAATCGATAGTAGCTTCAAATCTATTGGTTTAAAATCTAATAGATGGTTTTCCTCGAAGCATTTCACATAAAATTAAAAAAATTCAAGTACATCTAAAATTGAAAATGATCAAGAAACGAACATACGTGCCAGAGAATTATGGCAAGAGCGTTATCTGTCTTTGCAGTCGAGATTCACGGCCTCCAGAGCTGGGGGTGAATAAGTTTACGATGCAGCATCAGTTATGCGTCCCGGGGGTGCCAGGATGTTGGCAAATTTCGCGAGAAACTTCCCAACCCCGAGGCGGCTGCAACACAACAACAAAACACTGAATCCAAATCCATGAACGTACCTATAATAATAATAATTCATTAATCTTGTCACCGTAATTAATCCGGGCGTAACTCTCGCTTAATTTATTACGAGGCCATTAATTATCGGAGAATTGAATTTCACAGGTCGCATTGCTCTATTTGTCATTAGGATTCTCATAGCACCTGCTCTCACTTCTTCCCTGTGCTATCATACCATCTATAGCGTTGAGTAAAATCATTGTGCCACCAAAACAATAGAACAACCATGCTTTATTGTGAAACACTTTATCGTGTATTTGACTGAAACTTCTCAAATATACTACAATACAACACTATACCAAAATGTATGTGTAAAATTCCATGCTGTTTTTAAATACATTGTTTATATACTGACACCATTAATATAAAACACTTGTAAATTTTAATAGAATGTGATGCATAGTATATTTTCGATATGAAAATCACTAAAAATCACAAAAATTGTGATATACTGAGACTGTATTTTAATACTTTTGAATGTGTTACATTTATTGTTAAAGCCATCGCACACTTTTTAGTGTTTTATTTTTTTAATATAATTTCATAGGAAATGTGTCGTGCATGGGATTTAACGGTTTTTGATGACATGATTACGACTGTAGTTTTTTGGCCGTCAAAACACATCTTGGCTACATTTTTTAGCCGGCTTGAAACGCCATCTTGTTTCACAGAACTGTATTAGTTCGTTACTTCATTAAAAAAGTAATGAGGTAAAAATATGATATAATATACAAGTATAAATTATGTCCTTTGAAATAATTAAACATACTAAGAAATGCTTAATATCAATTGCTGCTGAGGATCGTGACCGAAACATTTTAACCTATTTTTCTCCTAACGTCTAAAGTATTTTTTGCTATAGACAATTTTAATAGCCAGCAATGGTTTTTTGTTTATAATTATTTAATATTATATGTATTACGATTAACATTGTTGCTTTTGACACATCTTATAACTGCACTACACTCTCTGGAAGTTGGCCATGGTTCGCCAAGGATGGCTACTTCGGTCGAGTTCAGTTCTGGCCGCTCTAAAATTTCTCAGAAGTTGTCCGAGGTTACCGAGAACGGAAGTAAAGTGGGGGTAATTCAGTTGACTTGGCCAGCTTCGAGCTCTTCCGAACATTGTCGGCATTATTTCGGAGTCAAAGGGACCAAAATCGGAGCTGCTCTTTCTAGCGCGAGCGGTGAGATACTCCAGCGTGTTAAGTGACGAGAGTGAGAGAGATAATGCTATGATTTTACGCAAACTGAGATAGAACGAGTAACTCGGTTAAATTTCATTATGCGCGTAGGCGTCCTATGTTAACACGCATGTCGAGCGCTGCATCGTGGTCACGTGGTCAAGTTTATCGGGGACTTCAACAGACTCTTACTGACATCTTTGAATATTTAAAGGCACCAAAAGGGATTAATTATATTTTTAATAGTATATTGTTCTAACAGATATCGTTATTCTTTTTTTTCATATAAATTTAAATAATTAGTGGTACTTGATTTTGTTAAAAAAAATCGTTTCGAATATCCTTATGTATTTCTTTAAATCGGTTTATATAAATGTCACACCATAACGAATTCTTATTTAGAATCGATAGCGGCAAATTCTATGATAGTCACAGATGTGGTGTTCGTATTCTGAAATATCATTTTTATGCCTTATGGCATTTTGCAAAAGCCGACAAAGATTTTGCGTAAATTGAATATTTACGACCGAAAAGTTTTCACTGATATTGTATTGGTGAGTGCCCACACAAATTTTTATAATTATCAGTAGCGTAATTTTAATAATATGACAATTTAAAAATTGCGATTATTTGACACATTTTTCGATCGCGCGCAAATATGCCGGCTGTACGTGACAGAAGCCGCCGTCTGGACGTCATTTACGGCCTTCGAACGTCGCTTACTCGAAGTCGTAGGTCTCGGCCGACTTCAGCTGTAACTTCGGTTCAGACAACTTTCAGAGAGTGTAGTGCAGGCATTACATTTTTCCCTTATTAGTTATTGAAGAAAAATCTCATTTTTTTGCTTTCAGATATTAGTTATCGATTTTTTCAGATCAGGATTGACTTTAGATTGATCCAAGTAGTGTATCAAGTCATTGAGTTAGTATTCCATAATAGATTTGTCGTGAAAATCGCGTCTTGAAGGGGGTAAATGTGTAAGATATAAATTCTTGCAAACCTTTTTATGTATGTATTGCCTTCAGTTAATGTATAAATTAACTATTTAACTACCTTATGTATATAATATATTAACTTTTTTTAAAACAAAAAATGTTTATTTCGCAATTTACCATATTTTCTTACAATATTACTTATAAAATCGTCAATATTATTTAGTTTTTACTAGTATATAACGATTTTTGTAAACACAATAACTGACGTTGTTTTACTCTGATTTTTTTCAAACTATAATAAAAAATTAGGCTAACCAATTTTAACCGTTATCTTGTTTCAAAATGATAATCAAATAAAAAAAATTATAAAAAAACAATAAAATACGGAAATCGTTGAAAAAAATTTTGCTAAGTTTTGATAAGATACAGATAGCGCGAAAAAATATCAGTCGCAGTGAAAGGGTTAATCGAGCCTTGCAGCAACTCAAGCTGCATCTCTTATAAATGTGCGCCACTATCACTTTTTACAAGTATCAATGTGTACTTTTGGGACTCATCTTAATGTGACTATCGACATTAACTGTAAATAGTATTCGATTCACAAGTATACCTTATTATTCGTAGTATCAAATCAGAACGAAGCAGACACTATGAGCATATTTTTTTGTTACTTCAACCCTCGCACGGCATTATCTTTAAGGCCGCGCGGGATTTGTGTACATTAAATGGGTATGCGGAAGAATCTTTGCGAATCTAATTTGTTTTTAGACAAAGCTGACGAGGCGTCTTAAGGCCCGCGCTCCCTAAGGATCGGGAGGAGTTAGCGACCGCAGAGTTAATGGGCCGGATCGAGTGGTTCTCCAAAAGTGGGGTGGATCGTTGACCTTTCGCGGCGGAGGGCGACATTTCAAACCTTGATGGAGAGCATCTTAATGTTACTTCCTCGATCGGTAGGGCAGGGAGGCACTCGGCCAAAGTGAAAATCCTTTCAAATGCCCTTCTTTGTTTCCGTACACAAAGGTTTTTTTTTATAAAATAAAATTCGGTGCAAAAGCGCAGCGAGTCCGTAAAAATCTATTAAGATACTTAATCAGTACCTTGAATTAATATTTGATTCATGCTATAGTACGAATAAAAGTTTTTTAGTAAAGAAACTTCACACGAGTTCCATATGTGACACTGAACGATATATGGCTGATACAATTTTATACGCATTTACAACAGCAACAATAACACTTATGACTTTCGTTTATATATATAAACACACATTTTATTTAAAATTGTCTTGTTAGGAATTAAACCAAATATTGTACGAAGTTGAAATAGTCTAATTTGAGGCAAAACAAAACCATTACTCTCAAAAGTCCATCGCTTATGCGAGGACAGTTGTAGGTGGAGATAGTTTGAAAGACTATGAAAACGCTCGCTTGCCAAGTAATTTGGAACAAGATTGCAGGGGTAGATTCCATGGTATGAAACGCAGCTAAATAAAATTGATAAGAAACATTTGTCGATGGGTTTTATTGCGCGAGAAACAAGTTTTGATGCAAGTTTGTTCGCCGCCAGACGGCAAAAGTTGTCTTCCGTCGAATCGAACGAGCCAAAGTTTTATTAACAGTTTTCTCGGTGGAGAAGTATGAAACGCTCTCGCGGAATCTGGACGCGCGCTTCCGTCCAAATTGAACTTGTGTAAGTGTCGTTTTCAAGTCGTTATGCCGCGTGTCGTTGATTGACGTAACGATTCCGTTAACGAGCCACTAAACCGCCGTCACTTTAACGGCTACACTTAATTTGGCTCGTTTCAGCCGTTTCCTTTTGCCTAATAGATGCTTTTAATCACCTAGCTGACGTCTAGCAAACATCCCTTGGGTGTAGACTGAAGGATTCCACCGCCGATTGTCTTGTGTTTAACTGCTTTTTTAAGAGGATGAGAATCTTTCGTGATGATTCTATCTCACAATGTACAATTGCCTCAAAAAAAAACGCATCACTTCTCGAAAACATAGAGATATTTGAGTGGTTTTCTAGCTGATTAACCGTCAGCTTTCTTAGTGTAATGATTTATAAAAAAATATACGTCAATGTGCGTCGGTTCAAAGATTCCTAAAAATATTGAATCGAGTTTAGGGTAAAAATAATTATCCTTGGGGAAGATCGAGTAATACTTACTATAAACGTGCTTGTGTGATATGCGTAAAACTGTCATTAAATTTACCAATTAGTATTGGCGAAACATTTGATAAAAATATAAACGTGGAAAATAATTAGATGTAAGTTAAAGGAGATGGTACTTTTAGTCATATATGTACATATATATCTACTTGCCAAAAATAAAAATGCTATTTTCGATTGAGAAAGAGTGATTATTATTATTTTTTAATGATAAATAAAGTGCACTACTTCAGTGAAAATTCTCTCCAGACAACTTTGAGAAATCTGAAGGTGCTCATTATATTTCGGAACGGAAGCTATTCACTTCATTGACACTGGATAATACTGTCATGGATTTTTTTATTTATATAAGAAAAGCATTGCAACTTCATAGATGTTTCTGCATCTTAAAATTGGATTATTTTTAGCAATAATATCAATACATTGAATATTTATTAATTTATTTAGCTTAATAGCTAATATTTACATCAAGCAAATTTAAGTATATAAACACATATAAAATATTTTATTTATCAAATATTTTATCGCCCTAAAAATACAAGGAAAAATGTGTAGAATTTTTTTTTGGCTGGCATTGGAATAGTCCATAATTAAATCGATAGATTATCTTTGGGCCATAATTAAGATGAAAATTCCAGATGACTGATTGAATTCTGTAAAAAAGTGTATAAAAAAAATATTATATTAATTTTAATATTTTTTTAAAACACCTTTCTCATTTTTTTATATAATTTAAAAAAATATATATATTATATTTTATTTAATTTTTATTTTTATTGAAATTTTTTTACCTCTTCATTTTTTCCCTAACTTTTTTTGACGTGAAGTGTTAATTAAATTGATAGAATATCTTTGGGGCATATTTAAGATGAAATTTCCATCTGACACAGGCCGCATATTGTTAAAATTACGTAGATTTCTGTAAAAAACTGTTATATTTTTTAAAACACCGCACTTTATTTTCATAAAATTTAAAAAAACACGCTGTTTTTTCTATGTATTTAAAAAAAATCTTTAATTTTTAACAGCTGTTATTTTGAAACAAGGTAGCAGATTGGTAGACTAACAAACTTAGTTGAGATAATTATTTGTAGAGTAAGTTTTAATGATGAATCCCACCTATTTTTTTATTTTGATTGAATAATTAATTTTTAACGTATTTTAATTTTATATATTTTTCAATGAGATTTTTTTATGTTTTGGAACAAGATAGCGGATTAGGCTGACTAACAAATTTAGCCAAAATGTTTTCCAAATCTCTTTTCAGAACAAGTTTCAATGTCTATACGAGTTAAACTACGATAGTTATCGTGTCCGCATCTGCTAAATTACAAAAAATGTATAAAAAAGTATTTATCTAATTTAATTTAATTTTTTTAAGATTTTACATATTTTTACTTTTTTCTTTAATACTTTTCAAACAGAATTACAATTTTTCTTATATTTTAAATAGTCATAATTTTGTAAAAATATTTATATTAACAAGATTTATTTTTAGATAAGTTTGATATCGATATGATTAAAAATACAGAATCCTAGAATTTCGTTTAATCTCAAATACAGTTCCATACACACTCAATTCTGTTATGAAAAATTCTATTAAATGTATCAAGACTATATGTTTTTATTTTAAAAATAATAGAGCATAACATGTTGCAAACTTACAAAAAAATCTAAATCAATGTAACATTTAATGATATACCTAAAAAATATTATCATAATAATTTACCTCAGACAAACTTAAAACTAAACATTATTCATATTGATTTAAAAGAGATAAAAAAATTATATCTGCCACTGAAAAAGTCCTTACAAAAATTTCTTCAACAAATTTGAATGTTTTATCATATATTTGTTGTGTGTTTCTTACTATAAAATCTTATAATATTCATCAAACCTCAAAGATTAAAAAGTAAATTATCTGAATGTATCTCTTAAGGTGCGGTGCATAAAATAATATTTAGATTGTCCCTAATCTCTAATGAACTGATGAATTTAAGACATACTATCTTGAAATATTCTCAAAGATTCACGTGATTGTCTTGCAAAATATAACTATAATTATCAATCAAGTTAAGTGTATTTCTGACATAAAATGTTATTTCGATTGAAGTCGTATCGCAATCATAAATTAAATTTCGAGCGCTAGGTATATTTTTCAATTTATTTTACAACGTTTTATATGATCAATTCGAGTTTACCGCCTGTCGTAAAAAGCGCACATTTTTCAATACGCCGTCCTATCTGATTATAAAATATAAAATAATCGCACGTACTGCAGTGCGAGTGCGAAAAGTTCAGTTAAAATTGTGGTCACGCGCGAAAAATCGTAAAACGCGTCAATCGAAACAAAATTAAGTTGTTTTTCAGGAGGACGTAAAAGGCGCGAATAAACCTCCGGGATATATAGGCCACTTCCCGAAAAAGTACATGACGAGTTGAAAAAAAGCAGCAGTCGTAAAAAATTTACGGGTTTCGGCAGTCGATCGAGAACAACGTGCCGAATTGGCGAGATGGCGGAATAATCTGATCTGCGTTTGAGGATATTGAAAATAAAAGTGGGAAGGGGCGGTTAATTGAATTTAGAGTAGGGGTAGTACATTTTCCTTTTTACCGAATCAATAAATATCCCTAAAGGACACGGAGAAGTAGAAGTAGTACCTAAATATAAACGTTTGAACTATTTTCTTCATAGGCTTCAAAATCTAATGGCATCGGTTCGAATAAGCTTTCACAAAGAATTGGATTTTTCGGTGGAGTTATCCCTAATGCGAGTGACTCTATATGTGACACTTCGTCCATCAACAAGCGTCAATTTCTCGCGGACACGAATCATTTCAAAGCACTTGACGAACGACAAGCACTTATCACTAATTGAATCATCGACGACTATAATGAAGACTCTCAAACCGATGAGTGGATTCTTGAGATTGTCCAATTTGCCCTTTGATACTGAACCGTAAATTATATATTTTATTAGGTATTCCGGAATCTTAGCAAACTACAACAGTCAAATTCCGAAAGAATTATATATTTTGGCTTTTTTATATTCATTATATTTTTATATTGTGCAGAAACTCTGAATCAATGTAACCCTCAATATCTACATTTAAATTTTGCATGTTTTTTATTTTATTAATGTGATTTTACTTGACTTCTTAAAGTAAATTATTATTATTATTAATAATAAAAAAATCATGTTGACGCCTTAAAAAATAATTCCAATGCATCATAATGCTTTTAAAATGCAAATTTTCGCACGAGATTCGCCTCCCACGCGCGTTATTTAAACGTAAACCTTTTGCACTCGCCACCACCTTCGTCTCAATTATCTCAACCGATTTGAAATTATATCAAGGCGAATCTCAATTATGCCTTAATTAAGCCCGTGGGCGGGTAGCAAATTTTAATCCACTCGGAGGTGTCTGGTTCGATTCCCAGGGTTTTTTGCTTTGACACTCGCCGCACAAGTACGCTGTCCAATATGCGTCAATGTGACAATCCCGCGACTTTATGGCCGGCGCGCCTTTTGTGGTCGTTCATTTGTACCACACCACACCATAGCCAGGGGTCAGCAACATATTGAGACAAACGAACTAAATATATGTATCACAAATATATTTTTTCAGCAATGTAATATATTGATAAGTCATCCTTTATCTCGCCGCACCATAAATTTTTTTTTCTGTGTTTATACTTATTTATGTTCATCACAGATGTCTCGAAAATTTCCGCTACGCAAAATAAAAAGCTTCAATTTTTCTAACCATAATCTAAAAAAAAATATTATAATACTTTTAAAACTCAAATAAATACAAATTATGTAAAATGTATTTGTATACGTTTTCTTTTAAAAGTTTATAAGAACATTTATGAATTACTTATATTTAGAAAGAGGGACTATATTAATTTTTGTTTTGTAGATTTTACTGTGGCACGAGAATATGTCTTACATATTAAGTTGCGAATTAAAAACATGTACCAGTAAAAAAAACGCTCGTCTTCTAAATCGGCTTTTGACTCCGAGTCTGCTACCTCTCTTATGTGTGTATCCATAGGGTCCATTAAATAGGGAGGAAATTGAAAGAACAATGTTTTCTGAGCTTAAGATTATATCAAATATGTTTTGCGAATTTGAAGAAATGCTAGCACAACTCTTGATTGCTTACTCTTGATTTAAATAAATCATATTATTCAAGTGTACAGTTATCATTTTATTTTTAATAAATGCAAATCAGATTAATATTTTTGAAGAGCCGCATGCGGCTCGCGAGCCTCTCCGTGCCGACCTCTACACTTTACCGCCGGATCGTATTATTAAAACGCTCTTTATATGCATTATTCATGCGGGTTCGGAGGCTTCGCGGCGAAAGTGCGATTTTATACACGATCGTATTTTATCTTATTTACGCTATTACTGTACATACGCACTTACGTAACTCGATAGAACGGAACAAGAGATTACGCTGCGACGCGAACGAAAACGAATCGCCCAATTGGGATTTACCGAGCGAGATTAGCCAAAGTGCTTGCGGAATACGAATCGTTTTAATAAACGCCATATCCCTTTAGTCCGACGTGATGGAATATATGCTTGGAATTAGCTAAAAGCTGACTTATTGGGTGTATCTGTACGCAAACTCTCTATTATTCGCAATCGCAAGCGTTTTCGCAGATGTTAATGGTGTAATAAATAATGTTGTCACATGAGCGGCGCTCATAATGCTTTATAATACAAACTGACACACGTCCACGCCACTTTCCGCCATGATATTTATGTGTGTATTAGTGTTTTACGACTCGTTTTATTTTCAATTAGGCTGCGTCTTCAAACTTAAGACAGTGATTCTATACTATGAACAATCTTCTGCTCGAGTATCGTCGATCATTTTACCGTTTCATTATACATTTTTATACTATACAGAGAGGGTTTCTACATGATCCATTGCTTAAACCACTGCCGTTACCGGTAATATGGCCCTACGAGTCCAACCCAATGGGTGGCATCCAGCTTTTTATGGCTAGATGAGCGGGAACCACCCCCGTAGTGTTTCTCCCGAGGGTTATTGGGAAACGCTCTCCTGATCACCTGCAATCTGTTGCTTAGCTTTTGCATAGCATTAGCTTTGCATGCTCCTGCATTTCTATGCTTCATCCTTGAACATCACTTTCGTGATTTCTCATTTTTTTATATTATACAATCTGATTTCGTCTTTTATCCGTGAGCGTGGATCAATTTTAATAAATACATTTGCTTATAATAAAAACTCGCTAAACGGCTCACCCGTCCCAATATATTGTTGACAGCAAAAAGGTGTCTCTACTATGAGTCAAAGGAGCAACAGAAATTGTATGAAGTGGCGACCATTGTCAACTCTCGCGAATTATGAACTCGAAAGCATCATAAAATTTTGAATGAAATTTTTTTAATATTCTATTTATGGATCATTTAATTATATATGCAGAATATGTTTCTTTCATTTTTGTAAAAATTAAGAGTAAATATTTTTTAGTCACTTCTTAGTCGATAATAAATAATAATTATTTATTCAAATAATTTATTTTGTGTAGTTGATATCAAAATTTCATTGGATTAGCTTTAAAAAGTCTGTTCACATCTTGGGCTAGCGATGCTAACCATCAACCGACAAATAACGAGCGATCATAAATCACTGATAGTGAATAATAACAATATACTTAAATGTCATTTTATGTGTGTATGCTGTGTGTCATTGTTGCAAATACTCGATTTTTTTTGTTAAACGGCAATTTTTCATAATGCCTGCACTACACTTTCTGAAAGTTGTCTTTCTGAAAGAAGTCGGCCGAGACCTACGACTTCGAGTAAGCGACCACAATGTCGCAAATTTCATATGCCGTCCGGACGGCGGTCGTGAATGATGTCTATACGGCGGCTTCTGTCACGTACAGCTGGCATATTTGCGCGCGATCGAAAAATGTGCAAATAAGCGCAATTTTTAAATTGTCATATTATTAAAATTACGCTACTGATAATTATAAAAGTTTGTGTAGGTACTCACTAATACAATATCAGTGAAAACTTTTCGGTCGTTAATATTCAATTTACGCAAAATCTTTGTCGGCTTTTGCAAAGTGCCATAAGGCATAAAAACGAACACCACATCTGTGACTATCCTAGAATTTGTCGCCATCGATTCTAAATAATAATTCGTTATGGTGTGACATTTATATAAACCGATCTAGGAAAATACATATGGATATTCGAAACTATTTT
Source organism: Plectrocnemia conspersa (assembly GCF_051122295.1). Taxonomy (NCBI): domain Eukaryota; kingdom Metazoa; phylum Arthropoda; class Insecta; order Trichoptera; family Polycentropodidae; genus Plectrocnemia; species Plectrocnemia conspersa. The sequence continues at coordinate 546,395 of NW_028277165.1, forward strand.
TTTAACAAAATCAAGTACCACTAATTATTTTTTAATTATTTAATTTTATATGAAAAAAAAATATAACAACGATATGTGTTAGTAGAATATACTATCAAAAGTATAATTAATCCCTTTTGGTGCCATAAAATATTCAAAGATGTCAGTAGTGTCCCCGATAAGCATGTGGTATTATAACTTGACCACGTGACTGCGATGCAGCGCTAGTCATGCGTGTTGACCATAGGACGCCTACGCGCATACTGAAATTGAACCGAGTTACTCTTTCTATCTCAGTTTGCGAAAAACCATATCATTATCTTTCTCACTCTCGTCACTTAACATGTGAGAGAGCGAAAGGTGAAGTATCTCACCGCTCGCGCTCGAAAGAGCAGCTCCGACTTCGGTCCCTTTCGGACAATGTTCGGAAGCGCTCGAAGCTGGCCAAGTCGACTGAATTACCGCCACTTTACCTCCCGTTCTCGGTAACCTCGGACAACTTCCGAGAGATTTAAGAGCGGGCAGAACCGAACTTGACAGAAGTAACCCACTACATTCTCCGTCCTTGGCCAACCTTGGCCAACTTCTAGAGAGTGTAGTGCAGGCATAAGTGGCTATTAGTGTTTTTTAAAATATGTTTGAATGATTATGAACAATTTTTTTATGATTTTCAAAAGTCTGCGTGGCTATTGTGCATCTCGGGGTGTTTTAAAATTCCAATTTCTAATGGCAATTCTATCGCCTATATGTTTTTTCTATATGTTTTTTGCTTATTGATTGTTGAAATTATTATGCCGGTTAAAGACATAACTTCCAGAGAGTGTAGTGCAAGCATAAAACTTACACTGTGAAACAATACTCTCCTCTTCCTTTTCGATACACCACTCTCACTACTCGCCTAATCTCTAAATGGATTTTGCGAAGAATAGCGTAGAATTTTCTTAAAAATTGTGTGAGATATAAAGAAGTTAAATATTATATTGAAATTAAAAATACTGGGTTCTTTTACAAACGCCCGGGTGCCCGGGTACTCGGTTCCAGTTCTACCCGGGTTAGAAGCCCTACACGTAGCCAGAGACGAATTATTGCGAGGCGCCCCCTGCGTGTCTTTAATTGGAAAGTGGCGAGGCCGTCGCCAGTGTCTCTCAGTCCTACGCGTCTCATTTAATATGTAGCGAAGGAGAGTGTGGGCTTTGCGCTCGCTGTCTGATAAAACTGGCCGCAGCGAAAGATGGCGCGATAATGTGGCGGATATTCAGAGGGAGGACTATTTATTGGGGCCAATTTACGAGAGGCCCAGGGCTCGGATAAGATACGGCCGCTGAAATGTGGAGCACCGCAATAATAATTGGTATCTTCAGATCCTCGATGCCGTATCTCCTTAAATGCACTCTACGGATGCTGTGTGTCGTTCTGCGAAAGCACCTAACGAGCAAACAAATTAACCGACTCTACCTCGGCTTTGCATAAACTGATATCTATACGACTAGAGGCGCTAATAGATATTTTCAGGATAAGACAATACTGGTTCAGAATACGACTGGCTTTTCGATATTGATTCGACTGCATACCTTTATATAAAGACATCCAATGCCTTATCGTATTGCAATTGTAACTAGCTGTTCATATTTTAACCTCACGAATGATTGTAAATAGAGATGTTGATCTTTAGCACTTAGTGTAAAATTTGGATCGTAAAATGTGAACAAGAACATATCGAAAAAAGATGTTTACACTTTTCAATTAAAGGTGCTTTCTAGTTGCACCATTTTTCTTCGCTCGTTATTGTGTTTGTTGCTAAGATTTGTCTCTAGGATTATTTTCCTTATACGTTAACGGCTGACCCGAGGGTTGCTAGGGATTTTTATCTTACGAAGACTTATGCTGGAGCGGACATCGCTATGGATCTCACTTTGGACTGGAAAATCCCTTGATATATGGCGAACCAAAGCTTATATAATATACCTTAATTATAAATATCAAACGTAAATCCCCAGTCAAATGGAATACAGTTCTTAATATTTCATTACTTAGATATTTATATTGATTACAATTACATAATCACTTATGATTATAATTTATTACATTATAAAATAATTAAATTTGATTTGCATTCATTTTTAAAATATCTTATAGCTTACTTAATTGCTATATTTAGATAAAAAATAATGTATTAAAACATTGGCTTGGAAATTGAATGCTTAATAGATAATTGTATATGTTATTTAAAACGACACAGTATTGGCTTAACTTAACAAAACAGTCACGCAACTTTTAAATGTCATAAATTATACAATTACTACAATATTCAAAAGTTACACGACAAGTCCAGAAAATAGATAGCTCTCAAACTGACTGTGTTAACGCAAATAGAGTATAGCATTTATGTACGTATCCTTTGCAATTATTGGAAGGCCACAGTTAAGCGTTTACTAAGAGGTGTATCATAGATAAACATCGACAGGACTGGCTCTAAATTAGCTTAAGCTCTCATTTGTCCGAATGATATCTACTCGAAGGACCAATATGTATAAGCATATGCCATAATCATTCACTTGAACTGACCGACTAGCTGTCAACAATTTTATTAAGAATGAAAAATCAACATTTTAGCAAAATATTATATTTTATACATTACACGCCGTTGACGCACTTGTGCGTGCGTTCTGCGTAGTTTTTAAAATTATGATTTTTTAAAACTGATTTGAACTGGCGCCGGAAAGCTGGTAAAAATCTATTTACTATAACTTATAGTGAAATAATAGTATAGGGGCGCGCGTTTCTCCGAGCGCTGGTAGAGAAGCTGGCGGAAGGCCACTGGTAGCAGAATGCGGTTATGATCTCTTTAGGTGTTTCTCCTGTACCGCTCTGTAGTCTGTCTCGTAGACTCTTGTAGTGTAAAATTTAAAAAAAAACATTGTTTTTATTTATTTATATTTAACTTTTAATTTTGTATGGTTTATATTTATTTTTTTAAGATTTTTTAAACGAAGTTCTTATGAGTAACTTATTTTTTTTTAAAATGGTGGATCAGACTAGCTAATAAATTTATATAACATATTTACAATTTTTAATTTTAATTAATTTTAATTTAATTACTATTTTTTAACGGTTGACGGTTTATAAGAACGTCCTCTTGAATTTCTTCCCTGAGGGGCGGTACCGGTATGTGAAAGTACACAGGGCGATTTTGATCTGTTTTTTTCTGGACTAGATTATTATATAATATTATTAGTTATATACATATGTTAATTTAATATTTTTTTGTATTGTTTTATATTTATTTCTTAATTTAAAAAAAAGTTTTGCCCTAAAAAAAGCCCTATTTTCAGCGGTAGGTAATTATTAAAATAGTAACGGTTTTATATGTACATAAACATAAATTCTATTATGTGTATATGTACACCTAACATATGTATGTATATTAACTAAATTCTAACGCTTTTATGATGATTAAAAATACAGCTTTCTATATTGCAAATAAAACTACCCGCAAGCGAAATTTAAATTATAAAGTACTTAAAACGAGCTCGTAAATTAATTTTGTAATAATGGTTAATATAAGGTCATAAAATAAATGAGTTACTTTACGTTTACAGTTTGATTACTTTATGGTGTTGCTAATAGAAGCGACGGTGTATGCGGTGCAATCGAATGGCAAAAATATGCAAATTGGAGATAATATTTTGTAAAAAGGTGGGCAAACATTTGAGTCGAGCGTAAATCGGATCCGGAATAGGGTTAAGACGACACTCGAGCTTTCTCGGAGCTTACATACCCATTGCGTATTGACACGAATTTATCGCTCCAAATGCTCCACGGTTGAACAAGGCGTAGGCTGGTCGAACAGAGCGAAGCGGTGTTTTCTTTGGCGCACCCATCCATGGGTGGTGGAGTGGGTGAAAAAAACCCGGACCGGTCCTATTTATTCGCACATTGACAATGAATTTATTTACACGACGGAGATAAGCCCTCGCACTTGCTGTACGTACACGTGTCGGCTGACACTTGTTGCCAATTGGCGGCGAAAAAAGCCGGCCGCTGTCATTTTATGACGCGTTTTATACCGCACACGTGGCTATAAAGCTTCCGTAAAAAATTCGCAATTGTCTGGCCGAAAAAAGGTTCCGGTTAATTTCGAGTCAGACATTCCGGGGGTATAATAAAACCGTGAATGTATAATGCATTCGTTGTGTTGTGTGTTTGATTAAACGACGCGTTACGGTGGAAGTTCTTTAATTAATTAATTTCAATGTGCAAGACTAAACCGAATTATCAGATGTTTCTGTGTTTTTCACAAACTTGTTCGGTGCTTTAGTAGCGCCAATATTATTAAAGACGTAGGCGCAGTGGCGCAGGCTCACTGGGTGCAGTTCTATCTCTAGTGGCGGGCCCCTTGCGCACGTTCTACATCACATGACGTTTGGGGTTTCAATACATTGCATACCGTGTGCACAAATTTGCGCTTAGGTTCAAACCTCGGGTAAAAATAAATTTCGTTTCAAGGAAGTTTTTAGATATTTGTGTCTACGAATATATCTTACATATCATATATTTGTTTTTAAATTATTTTTAACACTTCACGGTCAATATACGCGCTGATAATCGCACGGCACCCAACCGTCAGCTTCATAAGATTCCCATGTCGTCTGGACGAAGTACCGTTACACGAAATAGCATGCTTTATCTCTTTCTTCGTTGCGTGCGACACCCCTCCTAATTTTATTTCTAGGGGATCGGCGTCAGTTCTGGATTGTTAAATAAATAAATTTTATTAGCGCAGGGTAACACCCCCACGGTGTATGGCTGAGAGGCAAATAGTAGTGGATTCTAATTAGAATGTAACGGTAAACCGTCGAGCTCGATAGGGAATCTTATGATGCCAACCGTCAAACAGATTTCTTCCAACTACTAACAAATACAATAAAAAACGTACACTCATCTCCAATTGAGATACATACTAATAAAATGATTGTATTATTATTTATATTATACATACATATTATATATTTTGACAATAATGAAATTTTAAATTTAATAATAATTGTTGAGTGGTACTAACTCACTGTTTTTGGTTTTGTACTGTGTAATATACATAGTCGTGCGCATTAATCCACCCATAACGATGAAGGGGGCAGTAGAAATGTGACGTTTTTCTGGACAGCTTCTAGGTTCGTAGGCACAGTTCGCAAAACTTCAGACGCGCGTCTGACGTGTCTCTTGACTGGTGTTGTGTATGAATCGCTTCAAAAGTATCAAATGTTTAAAGTCAAAATTCGAAAAATATTTGTTTTCAAATAGTTATAATTTTTTAACACTATTTAAAAATGTCTTTATTATTTATTATTTGTATAACTATAAAAACTAACGAACTTCAAACAATCTTACATATTTCTCTTGAACAATGTAACCTCACCTAACCAACAGTATGTTTTAATTGTTTTTTTTTGTTTGTTTCAGGTGAGTGATTGAGCTTTTGTATACTTATGCTGTAAAATGAAGAATTGGGTCTGTTTTTATTTTTTATTGTTTGAAAGCCTTACGCCCATATTAGGTTTATAAATTATATATTAGATAAGCTTAGCAGAAAAATGTAAATTTTACAATTTATTTTACTAAAAATAATAATTATTTTAAGTAGTTATTTAAAAGAATTGTAGATTAGTAAATTGCAAGCAAATTGTATTATCGTCTAACTCCGCTTTCAAAATCATTCACTTTGTGAAAGTTGTTCCATGGCCCCCTATGTTTGGCGACTGTCTAATAATTACAAAGAATATTTTTTATTTATTGTGAGGCTATTAGGAGAGTTATTAATAATAAGTTATGATTTCTGAAATTCTACTTGACCATTATGCAATTTTTGGTACTTTTGCCAATTTAAAATTTATATTTCCGATGTATGCATGGCATCGTTAAAAACACACCATCAGTATCAATCTAAAAAATTCAGTATTTTACAAATGCCTGGAGCTTCTGTGATATTAATAGTATGAATTATTTATTTTTATTAAAGAATTAGTTTTGATTATTACGTTTTTTATGAGGGTTCTTCCATGAATATGGAACGAATGAGAGATATTGTAATTCTTTTTTATCCCTACCTTGCCTATTTGGTTCATTAGTATTTTTTATTTATTTTGTGGAATTTGCTGGTTTTTATATGTAGTATATTTTGTTAGTACCATTGTCGTTAAAGGTTATTGTTGAAATCCTCATATATTTTAATAATGTTTCAACCTCATTTTGATTACGAAAAACATAAAAGAATAGTAAAATATTATTCACAATACTCGAGACAAAGGTTAATCCATGCGAAAATAAAAAAATACGCTCTGTAGCAGCAAAGTGTTAATGTTATTTACACAGTCGCATTTTCATTGGCTTTCTTTCTCTTGCTCGCCTTTATCAGATGGCAACATTTTAAAAAAGGGCCTCGTGGAAACGTGCTTTCGAGTACGCATGATTTATTCGCAGCGAGACCCATTAATTAAATGGGGCATGAAATAGTTCCGGCATGCGATTCAAAAACAAAACAATCAAAAAGAAACGGCTACTTATTTAGACACTTTTTCCCTATTTCAACTTGTCAATTATGAATTTGGCATGTCATTCCGGCCATCAAAAGATTAACCGGCCGTTTTCCGGCGGTGACTGTGTGATTTCTGCTTTTAGACATCAAGATAAACAAACTTGATGTTATACGTCCAATTTAGAATTTAGGTTGAAACGAGCAAAAAATAGACATGCAGAAACTTTTATGCGAGACCAACTTCTCAAATAGACAGATAGAGATAATGGTATAATATTAGATCAAAATTTTATTGAATATAATTGAGATGCAGTAAATGGATTTATATTAAATGCTTTTTGGAACAGAACCAGAATTTTATAGGTTTTTATTAATTTAGAATCGTTCTATTTTCTTAAGGAATATTTTTTAACTCCAATTTGTAATGAGGACTAAATAATAAAACTTGGTTTTAATTCGCCAAACCTATATTTAATCAGAAAGGTAGATTTTTTAATCGATAAGATTACAATTGAATTAAATACATTAAGTTATAATTTTATTTAATACAAAATATTTTATTTTAATTTCTTTGGAAATCGTATATTTTCCGAAAGATTTTTTTTAAATCCACATAAATTAATATTACGTAATACTTATTCAATCAAAAAAAATTAAATAGTCTTTATATTGATTTTTAGCTTGCTTTAAATTTAATTATAAAAGGATTTTTTTTGGATATATTTTAACGGAGTTATGATTTTTTAAATGTTTTAAATAGTCGCCATTTTGAAATAAAACGACATACCAGACCCAAAAAACTTATAAAAGATATTTAGAAAATCTATTTTTCATATTGTTTTAATATATTTATATTATAGAACATTTTTGACTTCCTTACTTTTTTGCATTAATGTTAAACTAATTGTTTATTTACATTTTGCTATTTAAAAAAATATTTTATTTACAATTCCATTTTTAAACGTTTTCTGAAAAATATTTATTCAAGAAAAAGCATGTTGAAGCGTTTCCGTTTCTCTGTTTTTCTTTACTCTCTGGAAGTTATCCGAACCGATGTTACAACTGAGACCTACGACTTCGAGTAAGCGACCACACTGTCGCAAATTTCATATGCCGTCCGGACGGCGGCTTCTCTCTCGTATATTTGCGCGCGATCGAAAAATGTGTCAAATAATCGCAATTTTTAAATTGTCATATTATTAAAATTACGCTACTGATAATTATAAAATTTTGTGTGGGCGCTCACCAATACAACATCAGTGAAAACTTTTCGGTCGTGAATATTCAATTTACGCAAAATCTTTGTCGGCTTTTGCAAAATGCTATAAGGCATAAAAATGATACTTCAGAATACGAACACCACATCTGTGACTATCCTAGAATTTGTCCCAATAGATTCTAAATAAGAATTCGTTATTGTGTGACATTTATATAAACCGATCTAGGAAAATACATAAGGATATTCGAAACGATTTTTTTTAACAAAATCAAGTACCACTAATTATTTTTTAATTATTTAATTTTATATGAAAAAAATATAATAACGATATCTGTTAAAAGTATATACTATCAAAAATATAATTGATCCCTTTCGGTGCCCTAAAATATTCAAAGATGTCAGTAAGAGTCTGTTAAAGTCCCGGATAATCATGTGGTATTATAACTTGACCACGTGACCACGATGCAGCGCTCGACATGCGTGTTAACCATAGGATGCATACGCGCATACTGAAATTGAAGCGAGTTACTCGTTCTATCTCAGTTTGCGAAACACCATATCATTATCTCTCTCACTCTCGTCAGTTAATACGCGAGAGAGCGAAAGGGGAAGTATCTCACCGCTCGCGCTGGAAAGAGCAGCTCTGACTTCTGTCCCTTTGACTCGCACAAAATGCCGACAATGTTCGGAAGCGCTTGAAGCTGGCCAAGTCGACTGAATTACCCCCACTTTACCTCCCGTTCTCGGTAGCCTCGGACAACTTCCGAGAGATTTTAGAGCGGGCAGAACCGAACTCAACCGAAGTAACACACTATATTCTCCGTCCTTGGTCAACCTTGGCCAACTTCCAGAGAGTGTAGTGCAGGCATAGAATTTTTAATGTTTTTTGCTTATTGATTGTTGAAATTATTATGCCGGCTAAAGACATAACATAAATATTTACAAGTTATGTTACTTTTATATGATTTAGATATCCATTTTATAATATTTTCGCAATATATAATTTTTTCTCTAAAATGTGAAAAAAAAAGTTTTGCTACATTAAAAAAATATTTTAGTCTATTCTTAAACGTTTTTTTATTTAAACGTTCAAAGAATTTGATTAGGTTCGATTTAATAGTATTAATCACCCATCGATACTCAACGGTTTGACCTACTGGTGCTACAATAAAATTCTTTAACAACTGAATCATAAATTTCCTAATAAACTATAATATTTATTACTCAAATTTACGATACGTAATTTAATCATAAACCATTGCTCTCGTAAAACTACTGTTTGTATTTTATGGAAATTTAATCGACGCTCAAGTAAATTTAACTTGTTTTGTGTGTATTGTAATAACGCGTTTTATACGCACTGCGATTATTTAAATAACCCTTAATCCACATACAAATTGACGGTTAATTAACAACGACACGCGAAAATTTCAACTTCCCCATTACGGCGACATGAAAATATTAACTTTTAAAATTTAACACGGATACGTTTTATCTCGGTACAAAAAATGTTTTCGCGCGACACATAAAACGCATTATCCTCGCATATGTACATAACATATTTTTTTGTACACTTGATAAAGTATCTTTCGATCTATCTGGTGGGCGCTTGCGTCGTTTTTCTTCTCCGCGGCTCGTTTTCATCGCGTTTTTCTTTTTTTGTGTTTATTGTACACGAGTGTAATCTTATACACTGGGCCTCAATCTCAACCCGAATGACCCGACACGTCAGATTGATGTATGCGTTATAAGTCTCGATTTACGTTTATCGACCTGCCTACGGTAGTGTAAGTCGAATGACTCAGTGCGCAAAGAGCGTATGTGCAAGTACGACTACATTTAATTTAATATATGGTATTTAATTTTCAGAAGTTTATGGTTCTAAATAGGTGAGAGATATTCTTGATCTTGATGTTTGCAACCCTAGCCTATTTATTGGCTTGTAACATCCATTCTTTAAAGCATTAATTTGTAAATTTTAATCAAGTTTAATTGATCATGTATGTAGCTGAAGAATTCCTATTGTCTGGGAGCAAAAAACTGATTTTGCCTTAGTAACTTGTAGAAAAAGCTTATTAGGCAATTATTTCAAGTCCTTGTTACTAATTTTCTTAAGCATATATTTTGAGGCTTTTCTCGATGAAAACTTATGGAAAACAATTTATTTTAGCTATTTTAATGCAATGGCTGACCTTTGCCTAGTTTTTCTTTGAGTATCCTTTTTAAAACGATAATCAAAATAAAATATTCCTCCTGAAAAATATCGTAAAAATTAAGTTGATTTTTGTGTCTGTAATAAAAAAAAGATTTTTATAATATTTCAATATCTACTAAGGAACATTTTTGACCTCATTGCTATTTTATATGATTTTAAGCAGAGCTACGATTTCCTAATTTATATATACTATTAAAAAAATATATTTATAATTATTATTTTATTTTAAAACGTATTTTTTACTCAAATATTTTTTATCGAAGTTACGATTCTTTGAATATTTTGGATAGCTGCCATTTTTATTTTTTTATATATTTTTTGATACGTTTTATTTTCAAAATGTTGCAATTTTTTTTCACGGTTTTTTTACACCTCTTTATTTTCTTAATCTTTTTATTTACTTTTTATCGTCAAATAGTTTGCAAAATTACTTTTTAATGTAATTTTTTGGCTCTGAAATCAAAAAATAGAGATGAATTCAAACTTTTTTTATTGTTAGTTAAAATAAACTGTCGATTGTGTTGAAGTGGTATAAAGTACGCTTTTGCTCTAATTATTTGCTAGCGGCTTTGACGAATGGTGAATGGGTTTATATCGCCAAATTTAGTTGTATATACAAACTTTGCTGCATAATATTGCTATCATTCTTCTGAATCACAATTTGTAAATAACTTTAAAATGTTATTTTACGCAAATTTATAATAAAACAGATATTTATCTTTAGCATGAAAATGCCGTGGATTTTTTTAATCACACGTTTGAATGAAAATAAACACATGTTCGTACGTTTTCTGTGGCAATTTCCACTTCTGGGAGTTCCTGTATATGTTTATTTAATCACGGACAATAGCAAATTATTCTAATGAATGATACATTAAGGCAATAATTTTGTCAACATAGCGTGAACCGTTTCGTATATTTTGGAAGCAAAAAATTAGAGATCTATTATAAAATTGATAATAAAAATGTGATATTATAATCAGATGTGTGTTTTTGAATCTGTTTTTTAATAAAAATCAGATGACTGTGCTGAAATGGCAGTTTAGATAAATATTTGCGACAACAGATAAGCATAGATGAACCAAATTTAACATTGGAGTAAAACAAGGTTTGTCCTCGTCTCTGTTGTTGTTCCGTTTTTAACCGGTAAGCGACACGAATCGAATACCTTATTAGATAGTCTGGACTGCGTTAATATGGGCAACAATGGTATGTTTTTTAAGTACACCCATTTAACAGCGCCTACGTTCTTCCGTCATTTTTGCCGTTTACAATAGATTCCGTTTTTGCATTTTTCAGTGTTCTATTGTATTCGTTTTTATTGCACAAATTTTAAAATCAATTATTTGTATGTGTCGCCTTAATGTTTCATCTCCATAAACTGAGTTATAACATTTAAAATAAATTGATTTGCTTTATAACGCGATTATTATTGAAATCACTCGCACTGACTTTTTAATGAAAACATCTGTTAATTTCGCTACGTAAGACGTTTATGAATTGCTTTCGAGTATAAAACCCAATTGTATCTCTCAATTTGAGTCCATTCGCTCCTGTTTTTCCCTTTAGAATTTCCCACGATTCGTTATTGTGTCGCGAATCCCGAACAATGCTGCGTCGTTAAGACCGGCTCCTGTTGAAATTAATTGCCGGGATTAAAGCGGCGCCGCTGATTGTTTCAATTACGTATTCCTGGAGTGTTCCTGATTTTATTTTGCGATTTCAAAATCGTAACAACCGGAGATATGGCGTACCTACCTCACACACACGCACACAATGGAGACATTCCGTGTTTGAAGAGCCGAATAAACCGTTTCTCAAATTTGTTTAACGCAACTTATTTTTACGACTCCTCTCGAATTTCGCCTTTGAAATGAATTTACGCTTTTTATGGCTCCATTTATTTTACGGGAAATGGTAAGTAAACATCTCGAGATTCGTTTTCAATTGTCTCTTACTCTCGCCTACGGAGATGTTCAATTAGAGGCGTCAGTTCGTTATATTTATTTTTATTATTATTTGTATTATAAATCTACAATGTTAACAGTGTGTAGAACAATACTTCAAACAAATAATGGATGTCTTGCTGCACGCAGAGTACAATGGTTTAGAAACCCTTTCTTTCAACACTTACGTTTCCTTTTGAGGCACATGAGCCTTCGTTTTTGTCGCGCCATTAAACCCGATGCCGTCAAAAAAGTCCTCATCGCCATAACCCGCGTTAAATTCAGCTCAAACGATTAGCATAAAGCCCTGGCGATCCGTCACACACTGTCGACTAGGTCTGTATGCTATTTGCATGGCGCGTGGGACTTTTTCATCGGCGGCCTGTCGATTTTTTGCCAGCGACATGTCTCGAGGTAGATAACGCTTGAAATGTGTACGTTTTCGCGTGGCGTGGGAGACCGAGTTTAAGGATAAATCAGCGCACCAAGAATGCACCGACCGACCTCCGCAAAGATAACCCAACAGCTTATTAAACTACTACTACTATAAAATATACTATTATACATGGCCAAAGGGCTGAATCTTAAAAATGTTTTTTTATATTACGAATCGCAGAATTCTTAAAGGCGGCAAGCTGGCGAAGCCAAAATAAATAAAATCTTAGATCACTCTTCGCGTGGCGTGCGATCGTTCCTCATACATTTTGAATTGTATCATAGAGTATACTGCATCTATGCATTATACAATATCTTTCTCACGAGGATTAAATACAATGCAGTTAATCACGCAAAAATATGCTTTAATTGCATTTTAATTATTCATTTTAGATTTTTCTTGTGAGTCACAATCACTCTTGAAAAAGTATGTGTATTCCTCTGAAATTAATATTATTTGTTTCAAAGTGTCTATAAATATTGGCTAGAATAAAACGCTCAACTCGGTCGTTCTAAATTTTAATTCAACTTTTATTATTTTGATATGTTTTTATATAAAAAGTTGTTATTTTTGTTATTCTATTTCTTATTTGATCATAGTGTCAATAGTATTTGCCCTTTATTATGTTAGGTTTTTTACTTTTATAGTAATCGAGTGATTAATAAATAATGTGATCTTTTCTAATGACCCTCTTACTATTACCAAAAGCGGAAATCTAAGAACCAATCGCATTGTCGTTTAGCCTCACTATAATTTCATAACTTTCTCTCTGGAAGTTGTCTGAACTGAAGTTACAACTGAAGACGGCCGACACCTACAACTTCGAGTAAGCGACCACACTGTCGCAAATTTCATATGCCGTCCGGACGGCGGCTTCTGTCACGTACAGCCCACATATTTGCGCGCGATCGAAAAATGTGCCAAATAATCGCATTTTTTAAATTGTCATATTATTAAAATTACGCTACTGATAATTATAAAAGTTTGTGTGGACACTCACCAATACAATATCTGTGAAAACTTTTCGGTCGTAAATATTAAATTTACACAAAATCTTTGTCGGCTTTTGCAAAATGCCATAAGGCATAAAAATGATACTTCAGAATATGAACACCACATCTGAGACTATCATAGAATTTGTCGCAATCGATTCTAAATAAGAATTCGTTTTGGTGTGACATTTATATAAACCGTTCAAGGAAAATACATAAGGATTAATACATTAACAAAATCAAGTAGTACTATTTATTTTTTAATTATTTAATTTTATGTGAAAAAAAATATAATAACGATATATGTTAGAAGAATATACTATCAAAAATATAATTAATCCTTTTTAGTGCCCTAAAATATCTGTCTGTTGAAGTCCCTATAAGCATGTTATAACTATTATAAATTGATCACGTGCCCACGATGCAACGCTCGACATGCGTGTTGACCATAGGACGCCTACGCGCATACTAAAATTGAACCGAGTTACTCGTTCTATCTCAGTTTGCAAAACACCATATTATTATCTCTATCACTGCCGTCACTTAACACGCGAGAGAGCGAAATGCGAAGTATCTCACCGCTCGCGCTCGAAAGAGCAGCTCTGACTTCGGTCCGTTTGCCGACAATGTTCGAAAGCGCTCGAAGCTGGCCAAGTCGACTGAATTACCCCCACTTTACCTCCCATTCTCGGTAACCTCGGATAACTTCCGAGAGTCTTAGAGCGGTCAGAACTGAACTCAACCGAAGTAACCTACTATATTCTCCGTCCTTGGCCAACCTTAGCCAACTTCCAGAGAGTGTAGTGCAGGCATAAGTGGCTATTAGTGTTTTTTTAAATATGTTTCAAAGGTTATGAAAATACTTTTATGATTTTTAAAAGTCTGCGTGGCTATTGTGCATTTTGGGGTGTTTTAAAATGCCAATTTCTAATGGCAATTCTATCGCCAATCATGCACTTCTCCGCACAAAGTTGCAACCGGAGTAGTAATAAATTATACAATTATCAATATAGGCTTGACTTTTTTATTTTTTAAGTAGCTGCCATTTTGAAATAATGTAAAATAGTATAAGGCGTATACAACTAGCTAACAAATTTGTATGAAATATTTACAGGAACTATTTTTTATTTGCTGAGCCTAGAGCTATATAATTTGTGAAATCATATGTACCTCACATTGATTGATGATTATATTCTTTTCAATAAATATTGCTATTCTTACTTAGCTTTCTACAGATAAATCCTTATACATCCCGTCGTAGGTTTACACCTCCAAGGTCATCGTAGTTCACCATCTCAATGGGCTCTCGTCAGTTCCGAGTCGCGATGAATAATTTATCGAATCGTCAATAAACAACACACGTCGAAAGCCACATAAACCGACTTTTGTTTGATGAGTAAAATTGCACTTGAAGTTTTTGAGAAATTTCGTCATATCTCACGAGTCACTGAATCGTAAAAAATATGTGCAATCGGCATTCTCGCCAATTATGCACTTCTCCGAGCAAAGTTACGACCGGAGTAGCAATAAAATTTTACGGTTACCAATTTAGGTTTGACGCCAAATTGGCGTCGTCAAAAATTAACTTTTTCTCGTCTAAGACAGGGGTTAATAAACATTTTGTGAAGTGCCTTTAAAATATGCTTTTATGTTAAATTAGAATTCCGTCTAATATAAAACACAAAAACCTTTTTATAAGATTATAAATATGATCATAATGTGATACTTGATACTTGAAAGTCCTTGAAAAATAAATTTATTACTATACCTGCAAAGGTTCAGTGAAATACAAATCTAATCAAAGGTTGAACATCGCTGCGTAAACGAAGTCTCTTGGAATTTTCATAAAATCCATAAATCAAAGACGTGTCTAAATTTGCATATAAATGACGTATTTTTTTGCTGCCACTTTGGTCAACGCCAAAAAAATCTCAAAAGAGCCACCCAGTCTATTTTTCTATTTGGAATTCGCAACGCGTTGAGGCGCACTTCCTATCTATACACTATCTATTTTTTTATACTAATATATTAAAAATATAAAGATATTCATATGGAATGGATGCCCAAGACCAAATAAAATAGTGATGCGTCAGATTTTTATTTGTTTAAATTTCAGTCTTATATATATTATATATTTTTATTTATATATTAGATAATTAAAGATATACCTTAGATCATTATCACACGTATTAATTTGATTAATATATTATATAAATATATATTATCATACTTAAAACACACCTGCAAGATCAAATTCCCGTGAAAAATTTACCTTTTAAATTTGAGTTTATTGCAAGTCGTAATCTTTATTGCGGCAAATTAATTGTTATCGTTATTGTACCGTGTTTGTTTTATCGTTTATATTCGTTTTCTCACTTATGTGCAATAAATCTGCAACATTGTATGTTCAACAACGAATCCTTCCGACAAGTTTATATATCATATTTAAAATTTAGCAAACGAACGTCCTTCATATTGAACAATAGATCGTAAAGCGGACATAGCACAGTTCGCTTAATAATCGATTGTCCGAAACGACAATTGAAAGTTATTGAGAAACACCGTATATTGTATTTTACGATTTCTGCATCTTATATACAATACTTGCAGGTGGATAAATCGGTGTACAACTGTCATAATAATTATTCCGACCGGTTCTTGTCATACATATTTTTTTCGACTTGATGCAATTTTTTTATGGAGTTGTACTTGCATAAAAAACATTTAATTTAAAATATAATATAGTCTTAATAACGGTTTAAGCGGTATCTCAATCTGAACTCTTATATAACGAAGCGAATGACACTGAATCAAGTTCTAATCTGGCGAGACTTTATTCGAACGAAGCGATTCCGATTTGGAATCCAAGTTGGAAGAGAGCTTACTAGGAAGTCGTTCCAATAATAATGGATATAATATTTTCTAAACGATTTTAGATATATAATAGTATATCTAATATACAATAAATAAAACTATATGTACATATTACTAACCATGTAAAACATGAACATAATAATTCATTTAAAAAAAATGATTGAATCTCAAATACTATTTATAAATCGCTCGATAATATTGTTGCTTATAAACAATTTCATAAAATTAAATAATACAGAATAAATATTTTCTAAAATGTACGAAACACGATTCCTTGTATACTGTTAATGCCTGCATTACACTCCCTGAATGACGTGCGGACGGCGGCTTCTGTCACGTACAGCCCGCATATTTGCGCGCAATCGAAAACTGCGACAAATAATCACAATTTTTAAATTGTCATATCATTAAAATTACGCTATTGATAATTATAAAAGTTTGTGTTGGCACTCACCAATACAATATCAGTCAAAACTTTTCGGTCGTAAATATTCAATTTACGCAAAATCTTTGTCGGCTCTTGCAAAATGCCATAAGACATAAATATGATACTTTAGAATACGAACACCACATCTGTGACTATCCTAGAATTTGTCGTCATCGATTCTAAATAAGAATTCGTTATGGTGTGACATTTATACAAACCGATCTAGGAATTTTTTTTTAACAAAATCAAGCACCACTAATTATTTTTTAAATATTTATTTTATATAAAAAAAAATTTATAACGATATCTGTTAAAAAAATACACTATCAAAAATAGAATTAATCCCTTTTGGTGTCCTAATATATTCAAAAATGTCAGTAAGAGTCTGTTGAAGTCCCCGATAAGCATGTGGTATTATAACTTGACCACGTGACCACGATGATGTGCTCGACATGCGTGGTAACCATGGGACTCCTACGCGCATACTGAAATTGAACCGACTTACTCGTTCTATCTCAGTTTGCGAAACACCATAGCATTATCTCTCTCACTATTGTCACTTAACACGTGAGAGAGCGAAAGTTGAAGTATCTCACCGCTCGCGCTTGAAGGAGCAGCTCCGATTTCGGTCCTTTTGCCGACAATATTCGGAAGCGCTCGAAGCTGCTAAGTCGACTGAATTACCCCCCCTTTACCTTCCGTTCTCGGTAGCCTCGGACAACTTACGAGAGATTTTAGAGCGGGCAGAACCAAACTCGACCGAACTCAACCCACTATATTCTCCGTCCTTGGCCAACCTTGGCCGACTTCCAGAGAGTGTAGTGCAGGCATAACAATTTTTGTTGTGGTATCAGTATATTTATTTACAACAGTTTAAAGTTTTACTTTGTGATTGGTCGGTCGACCTGAGGGATATACCAATATGTGTAAGTACACAGAGCGATATTGCTTTACAGTTTTCAAGGTACGGTTGACATGATTATTATTTTAATGCCCCTTTTACTATCGTTTTAATTATATATGCTATATTTATTAAAATCATCGCTTTGCCAAACATGTTTATTTTATTTTATTTAATTCTAAAATTAATACTGTTTTATTTGAAAATATTTGTTTTTATTAGACGATCCAAGCATTAGCTATAGTAAAAAATCATATACAAATTTTCGTGATTTTACAGTAAATATCACATTTGAGAAACGTTGATCTCTTCTCATTTCTTTACTCAGAAATATATTAACGGGAAGACCGAATTCAGTTTTTTTCTACTTGACTTATTACTTCTTAATTGTTACCCATTAACTCCAAGAGAGCTTAACATTGAACTTGTTACCAGTGGAGCTTACACTAAATTGACACAAACAACACAGTACGTGCCTAGCTTAGTAAGGTTTCAATAGCTATTTAAAAACAAGTATTTATACTGTCAAAGCAATAAGGAAATGCAAAAAAAATTAGGGGTGAAACCTACAAAGAACAGTGTTGCATGTTTTACGCAATCGTTCGGATGCAATATATTTTTAACAATATATAAAATAAGAACGAAGATTGTGACACTGCCTAAATTATCAATGATTGATCAAAGTATGCAGTAAGAGATTAGACGATCAGACTTACGACTTAAAAACACACTAACACATCCTTTCCACTTTCATCGTGAGATTTGGATCAATCGACTTGTCAATTTTAGTTGCCAAGAGCTATATATAAATTTGACGATGCAGAGCATTGTCACGAATACTCTATATTCTATAATATACGCATGTAACATTTTTTGTTACCAAAATATTCGGTATAATGTGTCTTTTTTTAATATTTTAAGAACGGAGGATATTTTTTAAATAATTTCTTTGTTAAAATATTGATCATTTGATGTGGCATCTTAATATAAAACAATCGTGTAACCCTTTGAGAACTAGTGATTCTCATTTACATGCCACCCACTGATAAGAAATGCGGTTCTTTTATATCATTCGAGAGACGTTGCGAATAAATACTGCCATGGTCTCCTCTAGGACTATTTGCATCTAGTCTGCATTTAACGGCAGTGGGCACCTAGATGTCGTCCGATAAACCAGTCAAAGGCAAGAGAGGAGACAGGGGCGTCACGTGACGCTAATTAAAATGTACGCAGGCGGGCGGCAACCCGATACGTCTGCGCGTCCGTAAATTTCATTTGTCATCTGGCCCGAGGCGCTCGCCGCTCGATTTAACCCTTTGCATCGGGAACGTCTCAACTAGACTGGCCTCTGGGCGCCAGCGGTTCTCAAAACTGTCCGCCGTAAATCACCGTTTGATTATTGTTTATAGGCGCGCGGTAGCTTTGTAATCTTAGAGTGTGAAAGATGTACTATTTCTAAATTGTCCTCAATTTAAAAAATCTGATGATATCTAGTGATTATATACATCTACATATGTATTTACTTCATGTATCATTTTATTTTGTGTATTGTAAATACATACATACTATGTATAAGCATCATCAATAGATGACGTCCATGTAAGTTTCAATTGAAATCTGATCACTATGATTCTTATATTACACAATCTTACATATACGGATTCGGTATAGATAGGGCCTTTATTTAATATTACCATACGAACATTTATTGGATAAAAAACATGCGTTACAATGTAGAAACCTCGCTTAGGTACATCGATTGTGTTCATATCGCAATATTTACGACTCGCTCGCACAATATCGCGAAATTTAATTTCAATAAAAAGTTTTCGATTGTGACAGCAGGTCAGATAAGATGCTCGGATTCCCGGCAGTATTTTTAGGTAGATTGGAGATAATGGCGTCAGTGGCGCCCAACATTTCTGCTTCGGGGCCGTCAGATATGATTATTGGGCGATAAATCGCAAACGCCGCTTTTAACAGCAATTTGTAGATGGCGGCGGATAGGCAGCTAGATGTCGCTCGATAAACCTGTTCTGTCTCGCTCTGATATCTGCATATCTGACGTCAGACAGGAGACAGTGAGACATCACGTGATGGTAATTAGAAGCGAATAGTATCAATGTGTTTCGGTAGAAGCGAGAGCGAGTGACGTTAGAGCGACGCCTTTAGTGAACGTCAGATTTATTTATGTGGCATTTGCAAAGCAATTGTGTGCACATTTTGCGATCGCGTGCCGTGAACGCGTCATCGCGAGTCCAACTAAAACTGTCAAAACGACTACACGAATTTTGCGAAAGAGGCGGTATCGATTGCATTTGACATAATAGCTGATTTCCAATTCAAATAGTAGAAAACGAGAATGTGTGGTGCTGAATGAGATCTAATTTAAGCCTTTAAATATTCATTAATTTTTTTTATAATTGTTATAAAATCAACCCGACTGCTGTTGTATTTTATTTTTTTTTGGGAGACGTAAATTTAAACATATTTCTTCTTACTGCATAAGTTTTCCGTTCTTTTTTTTCGTCTGTGTGACACATGACAGCCGCCACGAATCTGACATATTTAAACATGTTTAATTAATTATTATCGTAAAATATTATAAAAAAACTAACATTTAATTGTTCCTAATTATATACATATTATAAATTATATAACAATATTATTGCCACACAAATAATATTTTAATTAGACTCATTTTTAAATTTTTTTCTTAGAAAATCAATACTTTTTGGCATAACTTTGATTTAATACAGCATTTTTTAATACTTATTGAAAGTTGAGTTTTATGGTTTTTAGCATTTTTTATTTAAAACAAAATTATCATTTGTATAATATGTACATATATGGCATACAACGGTTTTTGAAGACACTGTAGATGTTGTAGGTACTTTTATTAAGATCTTAATGATTTACAAAAAATGGTTTTTATTAATATATTTTGAATTTTAATACACAATCACATTTTAATGATTTTTTTGTTAAAAATAGCCGTTGTACAAATCCAGCTTGATTCGCCATCTTGTTTCAAAATGGCGGCTGTTCAAATATCTAAAAAAATCTAAATTCGTTATTCATAGTTCCAGAGAATATATAAAGTTTCTATAGTATAAATTAAAATTAAAAAATGCCATCTGGCAAAAGCCGCAAGAATTAAGTAGATCTCTGTGTGTAAAAAGGCATTTTATTTTAATTAATATATTATTTGAATATTTATTATAAAAATATTTAATCTTTACTTTTTTACCTCCAGAATTATTTTGCTGGAGTTTCTATATACGATTTTAAATATAAATATATTTTTTCATTTTACTATTATTTATATTTTTAAACTCAACGTCTGCCATTTTAAGGGCAATGTAGTGAATTAATAAGTTGACTTAAAGAAGTTCGTTGAGATATATTTATATTAAGTTTCATATCGATATGATTGTGTCCTCAAATTTCATTTTTTCGGACACAAATGACAAATGTTAAAAAGAACAATATTTTTTTATTTATTTTAATTTGATTCTAATATTTTTTTTTTGCTTTTTTAAGTAACAGCTATTTCAAATCAATATGGCGGACCAGACTGCTAAACAAAGGTACTTATAAGATCTAAAACGAAATTTTAAGATCTGATAACTGCCGTAGTTTTTATCATATCGACATGAAATTGTCAGTAGCTAGTTAGTGATCTGCCATCTTGTTAAGAATCAACAGCAAATAAAAAAATAATTTAAATAATATTTTAAAATGTTTTACTTTCTTATGTTTTAAAATTTTATTCAACAGTTTGTTTTTTGAAATTTTGAAACGAGATTTTTTTAAACTAAAATTAATTTTAATTGATTGTCATTCTCATGTTAAGAAAACGTTTTTAATTAATATACAATAGCAATTGTAAAGCTTGCTAGTCAGATTGGTCCTGTTTTAAAATGGCCACAATTAAAAAACATTGTCAAAAATGAAAATAGGTTAGTGTTTTATTATATATTTATCAATCAATCAATAAAAAATATTTAAATTTAATATATATTTACATATTTTAATATGCTAAAAAATATATACATTTTTTATTTCAATTTTGTCTAAATTACTTAATTTTTTAACTATAAAACAATTGATTAAATAATAATAAGCTCATACACCTCTTTTGTGACGTCATCAGGGAAAGGTATTTAGTATATCCATAAATCTACCTTGTATTTTTCATTCTAGTTAACTTTCTTTATTATTAATTATTTAATACAGTCATGTACATTCTGTATACAATATTTTTGTATCTCATTTAAGATATATAATTTAAATAAGTACAAATTATCTATATTGACAATTAAATAGTTCTAGTTTATTTATTCATAAATTTAAAAAAACTTCATTTGCTCAAGACACTATCTTTTATCCAAAAATCTTCAGTATATGATCCAACTAATTTCTGTGATTATATATGTAGTTTCTAAAAGTTATGTTTAACAATATAATATTTTATAATTTATGGAGAGGAAAAGCATTTTTTTTATAGAATTATATAATTTATGTGTGCCTATGAACAAATTGAGCCAAAATTTGCATCACTTGTTTGCCTTAACTTTCATGACGTCACGACCAAACTACAACTGATATTGATGTTGTTGATAGTAATAATACGCACTGAAAAAAATTATTACCGAAATACTGATAATGATTTTAAAAAGGCATTTAAAACAGTGGATATGAAGATATTGTTATTAAATTTAAATATAATTGGATCAAAATATTTGTAAGACTATTCAATAAATGTAAAGCAAATTTAACCCTACAGGAGTCTAAATTTATATACTAGAAGTAGTGAAATACTAAATTGTGAATCGCAAATGATAAATGTTTGTATAAAGAAAAAAATACAGCACAAATATTATAAATAATATTTTTAGAAAAATATAATTTGATACACTTTAAACAAGTATTAAAACAATGATGATTATAACATTATAATATTTTAGTTATATCTTAAGATATCCGGGAATATCAGATAACTTTAAAAATGCTATCCTAACTTAACCTAACCTAGAAACTGTGCATTGATGCATATAGCTTTGAAATCTTTAGCTTTCTTCTACTACACATGATTTCGCTTTAAGTAGTTATAGTCATCATGTGCAATAATTTACGTGGCGCGTTGCAATTTTTCTCGCGGGAGCCCGTCATATTTAAGAGGGCCGCGTGGGAAGCTGAAGCGGTCCATACACCATCCATATTCATGAACGACCCCGTATATCATTTTTCGAATCGACAAGCCGACACTCTGAACGCTCCGATTAGGTGTTAATAAACCGATTAATTGCCGGTTGGCCGTTTCGTAAATTAATCGACGCGAGAATCGTGATATTAACCCAGTCGTAAATCACTTTGAAACACCGAGCTTTCTATTCAAAGCTCTTAAACTTTTCTTGAATGTAAGTTGCTAAAAGCACACTTGTACGCAATTCAAACATATTCGTGTTATACTTTTTATTGAAATATGTTTTTTAAAATACGCATTTATTGTGATTTAACCACAATAAATGTATCGCAGTATCAGAGAGATACAGGCTCTTTGGTGTTGCAGCCACTGAGAGCGCTCTACTGGCGTTAATCATGAAATTATCTGTTTTTGCGTGTATATTCTGGCAAGGACTTTAATGAGATATTTAATTGATAAGTCATCCTTTATCTCGGTGCACCATTAGAACTTTTCTTATTTTATCGCCTGTATTTTTTGTAAAAAGGTCTGCTTCGGTCGATTTAACGTTGAACCTATCTGAAACCACATAAAGTTATGCGTCCAAGCGCATAATTTCGATCACATTGTGGTGTTTCGAAATGAAATTCCGTTTCATTTGTCAAACCGGGGATTAACATCGAGTGCATTGTCGACTTGTGATGGCGCACAATGGCGCATTCAATACGGAACTGGTTTTTATGAACATCCGACGATGATGACCAGATATGCACGCAGTGTCCAAACGAAAGAAACATTACGATTCAGATAACGCAGCAGCTCGGTTATTCTTATCTGGAGCGTTTTTGTGTTATGATGGGGAAAAATATTTAATATCGCCCAAGGAGCGGCGGCGGTTAAGCGTCCATTAATCTCCGTTAACTCTCACGGTTATTTTTTTCGTTTACGGAAAGTTAAATTTAACGGGTCGGCGTAAGCTCCGATAATTATACATACATGCGCGCGGAGATTTAGAGGGAAAGTTTTTCAAATTTCTCGTAATGGGAAGGTGTTCGAAAGCTCGACGAGAATACTTTATGTGACACTTTTGGGCCGCGGACATAAATCATAGAGATCATCGCGCGTAACTCAAACTTTTCGATTTGCTTAAAAATCTGCTTTTAATTGCTCTACGTTAATATTTTGATTAAAACACGATAATGTAGTAGCTGATAGAGACAAAATGCTTTGCTGGAAAGCAGCTTTGATGAACAAATTGAGAATAATCGATTGCAACATAATCTTGCGGTGTCGAATGCGGATGTTTCCAAAGTCGTTCAGTCTAGGAGCCCAAAATAGAAGAGTACTCCTTAAGCTTTGATTGATTTTTTAATATTTTAATTTTATTTCATAAACTGCATAATGTATATTTTACTGGAATAGCACAACTTAATATTTGTATCATTTTTTTTATGTATATTGGGATTAGAAAAGTTGAGAGTATTTCTGACTTATGGCGAACGGGTTTGTATCAATGAATTCCGTCATATGTTTAATTCTTGACCCCTAAAATACGCCCTTGTCGCTTTACTGTATAAAAATCTATAAATGAATCCTGAGCAATAAAATTTTATAGGTGAGTTTACACAAATATTTATTGTTACAGACGCGAGAAACTTTCCAAGGGTAAACGTTCTTTGCTTACGTTTTCTGTGACTGTGATATTTTCTACTTTCTGAAGGTTCCCATTACGCTTTTTATTTCAACATCATTATGCGTTAATTTAAAAATAAAAATATAGTATCACACAAAAAATAGCTTAAATCCATTTTAAAATATATATTATTTTTAAAATTTACCTAATTTCTGATGCAAAATAATTTTAAAAGTATCTCCTTATGGTAGTTTATTTGCATTGAAAGTAAAAAATATATAACCTCTTTAAAATTATATCACTTTCGTGGTGCCTCATTTCCAGATTTAGTCCCCGCGCCCTTATTAGCCAACTGCGGTTGAAATGCAATGCTAAGCGACCACACTGTCGCAAATTTCATATGACGTGAATGACGTCTGAACGGTGGCTTCTGTCACGTACAGTCGACATATTTGCGCGCGATCGAAAAATGTGCCAAATAATCGCAATTTTTAAATTGTCATATTATTAAAATTACGCTACTGATAAATATAAAGGTTTGTGTGGGCACTCACCAATACAATATCAGTGAAAACTTTTCGGTCGTAAATATTCAATTTACGCAAAAACTTTGTCGGCTTTTGCAAAATGCCATAAGCCATAAAAATAATACTTCAAAATACGAACACCACATCTGTGACTATCCTAGAATTTGTCGCCATAGATTCTAAATAAGAATTCGTTATGGTGTGACATTTATATAAACCGATCTAGGGAAATACATAAGGATATTCGAAACGATTTTTTTTACCAAAATCAAGCACCACTAATTATTTTTTAATTATTTAATTTTATTTGAAAAAAATATATAATAACGATATCTGTTAGAAAAATATACTATCAAAAATATAATTAATCCCCTTTATTGCCCTAAAATATTCAAAGATGTCAGTAAGAGTCTGTTGAAGTCCCCGATTAGAATGTGGTATTATAACTTGCCAACGTAACCACGATGCAGCGCTCGACATGCGCGTTGACCATAGGACGCTTACGCGCATACTGAAATTGAAGCGAGCTACTCGTTCTATCTCAGTTTGCGAAACACTATATAATTATCTCTCTCACTCTTGTCACTTAAAACGCGAGAAAGCGAAAGGGGAAGTATCTCACCGCTCGCGCTCGAAAGAGCAGCTCCGATTTCGGTTCTTTTGCCGACAATGTTTGGAAGCGCTCGAAGCTGGCCAAGTCGACTGAATTACCTCCACTTTACTTCCCGTTCTCTGTAATTTCGGACAACTTCCGAGAGATTTTAGAGCAGGCAGAACCGAACTCGAACGAAGTAACCCACTATATTCTCCGTCCTTGGCCAACCTTGGCCAACTTCCAGAGAGTAGTGCAGGCATAAGATGATTGACTTTAATTTAATTTAAAAAATCGGTCGACTGTTTTTAAGTTGTAAAGTAGATTCCTGCTCTAAATAGTATATATTTATGACAACAGATGTACTTGTATGTACAGTCCGTCCAAGATATGAACGCTCATCGTCATTGGTGAGAAAATATAATTGGGTGACCATGTGAAATTGCAAGTGCAATGAATTTTTACTTTTTAATTTAATTTGTCGAGGAAAGTTTAAAAGATCACTTTCTTACTTATTTTGTCTATGTATATTCATAGTCTCAAAAACATGAGAGCAGTTTTGGTATCACTCTCCAGGTTGAATATCCGTTCAATATAATATTTTTTTATATTCCAATAGAATATTACAGGAATTATTTTATTGATTACAAAATACCACAACATGGCAATAATCTATAATAAAAATATAACACATTATAATTTTTAATTCAATTTTCAACGTATGGTCATCCTACCCTTATAACAGCCCTGATTTAGTATTGGTAACGTTCTCCTATCGGTGTAAACAAATTCGCGGAAAACTGTGTATGTTTTCATGCATGCGTATATGCATCCATATTTCCAACACAATAATGATGAGCGTTAACATCTTGGATGGACTATACAATATGTACATAAAATTGGCCCCGTCTCCCGCTTTTAACTCTTCAGCTTTTGACTCTCGTCCTCTATAAAAAAAATGTAATATATTTTTATTTACCTTTGCTTTAATTAAAGATTCGGTCGAATTTTTTAAATTGGCAAAGTAGAATAGTCCTCATTTCCCACTCTTTTGAAGATTTTCGTCTCCCGCACACAAAGTGTTAATTGTATAATTTAATGTTAATTAATTATTAAAACATTGAATTATGTAAGATATCAATATAATGATGGCATAAATCATGTTATCTATTAAAGAAAAATACATTTTTATAATTATACCTATATAAACAATTTATATACTATTTAGATCCCTAATAAATTAAGCATAATTTTATTTTAAAATGTCAGTTAGAATTTGATAAAATATTTTTTTTTAAATCAATCATAAGCTATTATTATATAGCACTTCGAGAACTTAAATCTTAAAGTTTAAGTAATTAGTTGTCTTTCTATTGATATTTGATAACAAAATAATTTCAGGATAAACTGTTAGTTTAATTACAGCAATATTATAATTAGCTATGGAATGTTTAAAAGGAAATTAATTTCAGTAAAATCAACTTAACGATCAATAAAATAATAATTTATAGTCTGTAAACAAGTTACAAGATTACAATAATTAGCTCTTGCGTTACATTACAATCTATGTAAACATACGTCCGTTTTATAAATATTGCTCAATAGATAAATTCTAAAATAACACAACGAAGCTATAAGCTCGCTCTGACTGCTTCTCAAATCCCCGAATATATCACGACGATTTCAAAATCTCACCGAAAGATTTATACGTCACAAATAGCCAAAGAATGGACGGACAACTATATTGAATCCAGATAGTGTATTTTTACTCGTATAAACCTAAATTTATGCCTTCTTTTATGCTTTATGGAAGCAGAGTAAAGAAACGGCACAATGCGCATATATCAAAATTAAAGAGCGTCTTACATAATGTGGCTTTTGAGCGATGCCCCCGAGGGAGTTTTTTTTTGTACACGCTATACGTTATGTGAAAGGAGGCGTAATGATACTTTCAGGTCGGACATGAAAGAAGCGCCATAAATTCGGCGCTGAAACGGCGTTTTTTCATCACGGCGCCGGTGACAGGTTATTCGGAGAAGACTGGCCTTTCGATTACTGGTCCAGTCAAACCGTATACCCGGAACTGTTTATAACTGGAATACTGGAACTTCTTTAGGACAGGTTCTCTAGACCCGGCGCCTACTAAACACTATACGCAGACGGAGGAAATTAACGCCTCGGTCCGCTGCAAATTGTTTAACCCTTTCATAACAAAGCTATAAATTTAATTTAACGCCAAAGGCTCGATGAATAGATTTATTTACTTGTTTGTACTATAAACGTCGGCCAAATTTATTGATTAATGTTACCATAAATTATTATATACGTATAAGATCTTTCATAGCACAATAAAAATACTGGTTGGTAATAATCTACTAGTAAAATTATTGAACAGTTTATTTTTACTAACAATTAAGACTGATACGTACAAGTTTTATACTTTTAATGTTTTTAATTCATAACTGATTTTTTCACTGGTATTATGCTTTAATCTGTTTTTTACCTACCGATTTAATCCCTGCAATGGGTGGTCCAATTGTTGAACGGAAAATGGTTTAATTGATAAACCCGACACATACAACAAATTAATTGTAGCACTTATCGAAATCGTAAAGTATCTTAATATATCCATAATCTTTAATTTGATTTTTTATATTTTTTAAAACTCATTTAATGGTATATCTTATTTGTTTTAAAGTAGTTATTTATCTAATTGCCATTAGATTTAGCGGTGGAAATATTTTTTTTAAATATACATAATTCCTAATCGTCCACAATTAAGTTTGAGTAAAAATTTGATTATGTTTTTTAATTAGTTTAAAAATTAATTTATTTATTTAGTTTAAAAATTAATTAATCTATAATTAAATAATCAAATACATATCCTAATTGATGCTGCAATAAATCGGGCTAAGTATAAAAATAGCTGTAGAGTCTAGCACAAATTCCTTAAAATATTTTGCATTTTATTGCATAAACAGAACGATAAAAAAAAGCGTCTTATTGGATCTGGTTAAATAAATTATTCTGAAATTTTCACAAAATCTAAAAACAAAGCGAGAGAACTCTCGTCGCCCGACCTCAGTCAGCTGATACTGCCGACCCTTGTGTATTAGAAGTAGCTAATAAAAAGCTACAAATCGGGGAAAAATAGTATTTTTTGTCAAAGAATATATATGTATATAAAAAATATTTCCCAGTATATGGCTGATCTATGTAATGTAATCTACAGTAAATCACAACATTCTCACTGTAGCACCGTAAGGGTTAAAATAGAACTCGTGTACATTGCGATGATTGATTTTATAGGCCCATATAACCTGCGTTGTCGCCGCGGGGGCGGGCGAATGCACAACATGCGGATTTCGCAATATCGGGGGTCCGCAGTTCTCTCGTCGGATACGAGATCTGGCCAGATATTAATCTCAGTCTGTCAAAAAAATAAAATAAATATGGAAGCCCAAGCTCGGAGAAGATTACCGCCATACATCAGCGCTTAATCCGTTCGACTAACGAAACAATCGACGAGAGCGAACCGAGATAATTGGATTAGTCGCCTCATCTGCGTTACAAATGTTTTAACGTAACGACTTAATGGATGTAAAAATATGGATGTTTATGTTATATGGATGTGCGTCATCATTACACTGAAAAAAGTCGTGGATCGCACGATCTTAAATCTTATATTTATTTATTTATCCCAGCTGACAGATCTGACTTTCGTGTATCGTGGATATAAATAAAATATGGATAAATCATTTAAATTATGATTTATGATGATAAAAAAGCGCTTCAACGTTCATTTATAAGCAATGTTCTGATTCTGTATGTTTATATAAAAGGCGCGTAAAAAAATTAAAAGTTCTACAATATATTTTAAAATAATACTGTTTATATATTATAGGTTATTTATTTATTAAAAAATAAAACATTAGGCTTAGACATCTTTATGTTTTTATCTTATAATGTATGATTCTTAACTCTTGGTGATTCAATGATTAGGGGCAGAACTAGACTTATTATTTATTTTTTAATGCAGATTTTGTTGTATATTACAACAAAATGGGTAATCCTGGACTTCGATAATTGCTCGGTGGAGGCGCTGACCCATGTCCTTGTTTAAGTAAGGTCCACATTTTTTATTTATGTTTCTGTTAAACAAAGTTCAATGTCGAATGCATATTAAGGTATATTTTTTATAATATTTTCTTGCACAAAATTTTTTTTTTATGATTCTCATAATATAAAAGTCTCATTTGTGTAAGAAATTTTATTTTAAATTACTTTAAATTACAACAACATATGGTTTTTAATAATAACACATTTTTATAAATAAAATTCGAAACTGCTTCGGGGACCCGAACCCGTGTCCTCTAGATTATCAATCCATACCTTACTATTCATATTGATGACTGTTTAAATGAACCCCTACCATTTTATCCCATCGTCTTAACAACCAATTAAACTGATTTTTATATGTTTCAATTGTCATCGAACTAATTTGTATTTCTAACTCAACTAAAAAATTAACTCGTACCTTCTTAATCCATCGTCTTAGCAACCAATTATTATTGGAAAATTTTGTACATTTGAATCGCCGTTGTGCGCATTTGGTAATTATAATTGCACGTGCACAGTCTATATTGATATTATAATTTTTTTTATAAATGAACTGCATGTTATCATACCTTCTTTTCCTATCGACTCAGCAACCAATTATAGATGAAGGGTCGTTGATTCCGTACATAACTGTACTTCTACCTTCTATACAAATGTTTCTCAACCTGCTTAGTGATCGGCACCCTCTTGAATCTGTAAATACGTTCTTGCACCTCCTTGGAAAATTGTTTATTTGAATATAAATTTTTATTGAAAAATACATGTTTACATATACGAAACAAGCCAAGTAATATAATAATTTTAAGCGTTTCTCCATAGATTGTCTGTAAATGTGAGTTTTTGTGAGAGCTTCGTAGGAAACTCGTGGCAATACGGTTGTATCTTGATATGCCTTCACTACACTCTCTGGAAGTTGGCCAAGGACGGAGAATATAGTGGGTTACTTCGGTCGAGTTCGGTTCTGCCCGCACTAAAATCTCTCGGAAGTCCGAGGTTCCCGAGAACGGGAGGTAAAGTGGCAGTAATTCAGTCGACTTGGCCAGCTTCGAGCGCTTCCGAACATTGTCGGCAAAACGACCGGAGTCGGAGCTGCTCTTTCGAGCGCGAGCGGTGAGATACTTCTCGCGTGTTAAGTGACGACAGTGATAGAGATAATGATATGTTGTTTCGCAAACTGAGATAGAACGAGTAACTTGGTTCAATTTCAGTATGCGCGTAGGCGTCCTATGGTTAACGCGCATGTCGAGCGCAGCATCGTGGTCACCTGGCCAAGTTATAATACCACGTACATATCGGGGACTTCAACAGATTCTTACTGACATCTTTGAATATTTTAGGGCACCAAAAGAGATTAATTATATTTTTGATAGTATATTCTACTAACAGATATCGTTATTATATATTTTTTTCATATAAAATAAAATAATTAGTGGTACTTGATTTTGTTAAAAAAAATCGTTTCGAATATTCTTGTATATTTTCCTAGATCGGTTTATATAAATATCACACCATAACCAATTATTATTTAGAATCAACGGCGACAAATTCTAGGATAGTCACAAATGTTGTGTTCGTATTCTGAAGAATCATTTTTATGCCTTATGGCATTTTGCAAAAGCCGACAAAGATTTTGCGTTAATTGAATATTTACGACCGAAAAGTTTTCACTGATATTGTATTGGTGAGTGCCCACACAAATTTTTATAATTATCAGTAGCGTTATTTTAATAATATGACAATTTAAAAATTGCAAGTATTTGGCACATTTTTCGATCGCGCGCAAATATGCAGGCTATACGTGACAAAAGCCGCCGTCCGGACGGCATATGAAATTTGCGACTCGGCCGACTTCAGTTGTAACTTCGGTTCGGACAACTTCCAGAGAGTGTAGTGCAGGCAATAGAGCTTTGTACGGTGTCCGTGGCATACAAGCGGTTAACTCGTACCTCTTAATATTTATTCAAAAATGCTACTTTTTCATAGGGCCCAGAATCACTATTTTCCCAGGGTTCAGGTTCGTTTTCTGCGGCCCTGATTGTGTCGTACACAATTACGTTATGTCAACTCGTTTGTCATATTGTATATATAAAAAGCAATGTTGGTTTCAGTATACAATTTCTATGGATATATCTGAGTTTTGTAATAAAAATGAATAGTAAGTGCAGTTGTAATAACGGAAAGTTGCACAGATAAGCCATTGGCGAGGGAGTAATTTTCATTTGCGTGCACAAAGTTCGCACATAATAACAATCTGTCGAGAGGAGATTGTGTATCTAGCCGGGTACTTAGTACCACCTACTCCACATAGCGATGGTAGGCTGCAACACGTACTATAGGCGCAATAAACAATTTTAATAAGCGGTTACGAGAGAGAAAGACGCCGCCCATGCCAAACAATCGCCATTTTTTAACACCTTTAACCCTTTCCCGCATCGGAAACGGCAGACGACCGAAAACTGGTTCGCGTGCATGCATATTTAGCATTCCGTAAAATATAATTAACATGTTCGACGCCCACTGTTGTTTCGCGCTCTCCGATTTATATTGCCGGACGATGACGATGACTCAGCGAAGCCGAAACTCTCATAACCGCTATTTATCATTGTTTATATTCACACGCGTGACAGAGTACGAAGCCCTAATTCGCCGTATTTGCTTTGCCGAGCTTTCGATCTGACACGTTATACCGAATATACGATGTGTACGTCCACCTTCATTATGCCAAATATCACCTACGTGTTAATATATTTTAGAGGCGCTATAAAATAAAATATTGTTAACATGTATATACAAATTAAACACTAAACTGGACGTTTGCTTTAATTTATCGATGACAACATCGCCAGAATTTATAATCGTACATCAAAAAAATATTATGAAAATAACGCTAAACGGTTAATATGGCATTTGACGCTTTCTATTGAAATGTATTTTTTTTTTGACTCTCATATATTTTCTTTTCTAAATAACGCATTTATGAAACTTCAACGCGACGCCATAAATCAAAGCAAATATTATTTTTTTGTCCCATACATTATATAAAAAGGCAAATATATAACACACCTGTGTTAAAAGTCAACTTTATTCAACACGTGTACCATAAATCACACCGTAATGAGCATTAAATTTTTTTGCGAGCAAAATTCCCAGTTGTGCATTTAAAAGTTGCCCTGATTGTTTCAAAGCTACATTTATAAACTTTTGGTAGCTTCTAGGTAAACATAACACAATATTCTTTGCACTTTGCAGTCAACTAAAAAATGGTATGAAATCGATAGATCAAATTAAAAATAACCCAAAAACAATAAATTAATCTTACTCGGAAAAACGATATAATAAATATAGAGATTGATGGTAATATATTTAAAGATCATTATACGATAGCAGAAAAAAATAATACATATTCCATTGACAGTATAGAAGAAATTGTAAATTCATTACATCAGTTAATTAAATTAGTACATTTAGTGGAAAATTTGTAAAATTTAAATCAGATAAAAAATTCACAAAATAATTTATAAAAAAATAAATAAACCAGTACTGATGAATTGACTGTAAATATTATTATAGAAACACAGAAAATAAATTACATTATTTAGTAAATAAGGCACTTTTCGAAGGAGAATTTTAATACCTAAATTAAATGATAGTAAAAATGTAAATTAAAAAATAATACCAAATAACCTTTCCGGTCTCCCCAAAACACTTTTTCGGCTGTATTTCATGCCTCGAATAACCTAACTAACCTTCTGTCTTGCACCAAAACAGAGACAAAATCTCTCGATACAAGAATTTTTATATACGGATTTTGAAAAGGCATTCGACAAGTTTTGTCATGAGTTATAATTAAAAAAATTGTTGGACCTCAATTGCTCAGATGATTTAACTATGCTACTCCCGAGTTATTTGAGCGATTAAATACCGTTTTTATTTTAATTGTGGCTGATTTTCGAAAGAGTATTTCACCCCTTTGAGGGTTCTTCAAGGGTTCAACTTGGACCATGTAACTTCAAATCGTCAATAAAATATTACTGCAGCGGCTCAATCTGTGTCTTAATTGCCACTCGTCGCCAAAATGTAAATTATATTCGTCGTGTCTTTGTTGCATATTTTCTATTTCTTTGCATTTTTGATTCATACAATATTTTAATGTATCTAGGTATAGTAAGTTATCGATTATTGACATTAAGATCTTTATTGAATCATAAAATGCTTTTATGCAAATTTTCTCTAACGCTCGTTAAACACGCTACATTAAATCGATCGACAGTTAAATTAAACCGATCGATAATATATATAAAGTAACTATCCGATACGAAGGCTTTAGCGCATGAAAGCACACGACCGTAACGTTTTACGACAATATTTCCACGACATTCAATATCCTCAATTGCATTGCAGTTTTCTCCGTACTTTTTTTATGAACACTTTGGCTTTAGCGGAAAATTTCGCTGCGCGCGACTAATCCGTTAATGGAAGATGAAAGCCGACGAAAATGCGATATGTATATGTATTATATTATCCTACGTCATAATACATTCATATATTAAAGGAGCGGAGACGCAATAAAAAATATTACAGTCGCGTAATATCATATTTTTTTATATCCGTGCCGTAAAGCCGGGATTATTAGCGCGAAGGGAGTTTATTATTATGTACCGCGCATAATTAATCGAGTCATATTTGCCAGATTGCTGGCGTATAATATTTCTTATCGAAGCTAAAATAATGTCGGAAAGCTGTCAGAACAAATGCGTATATCCGGCGAGACGGTACGTGCTGCGAATGCAATGATTTAAGATCTTTAATAGAAAAACGGTATCCTTCCGGCTTCGAGAGCACGATGCACGCGCACAGGGGACAATCTGCAATATTCACACAGAAAAAAATATTTAATGTATATATTGACCGAATTTTTTTTTAAAGTAACGCATTAAGATGTCATAAAACATAATTTCATTTTACCATATTTTAATAATAATATTCATAAACGTACGAAACACGATGCCCGATGTTTGTCATCAAATGAATATTTATGTTTTATTAAAACGCCTTAAGTTCACTAATACGGTCGAATAATTTGTCTACAATCTAAATCGTTCTAAATTAAAACTATTAAAAAATTCAAATTTCTTTCCATTATAGCATATTTTATAAATAAGGTTTATTTTAACTTAACCTAACAAAAATATAATATTTTATTCAACCTCAATTTAACCATATTGTTATATATTATATTATATTATTTATCAGCATACCTATTTTTAGACCGTAAGACGACGCGATTACCCCTTTTCGTGATGCTGTAACTACTAATTATCATAATTATATTAATAAAGGAGTTCGTCAGCATTTTCATCAAATTATCTGATCGATAAATACCGATTTTCATCGAGTAGATGCAAATTTATAACACTATAGATAAAGTAAATTTAAAAAAATTTAAACCTAACCTAAGCAAGTTAGTCTTAATTTAATTTTTAATTTCTAGTTTCATTTTTTTAAACGTATCTGATAAAAATGCGCTATAATAAAATTATAAAATATTTTCCCCAATCGAAATTTAATATCTTTTCTCTAACGACAAAACAACCGATGGTCGGTTTTAGCCTTGTAAATAATTTTTTTTTTTCGTAATTTATATATAGTGTTAGTCTCAACTTAACCTAACCTAAATTAATGTTTTATTAAATCTAAAAATAACCTAATAGCTGGCCACACACGGGCGGATCTGTCCGTCGGATTTGTCCGAAATGGATGTCCGACGGACAAATCCGCCAGTGTGTGGTTAAAACTCTCAGACAGATCCATCTGTTGTCTGTCCGTTGTCCGTGCTCAAAACGAACGGATCAGACACGGACAAGCAGATCTAAGCAGAGATCTTTGTTAAAATTTGTCCCTTAAATAAATTTATGATCCAGGCCTTTATTAATTTGCGCCAACGTCTAAATTTTTTCAAAGTTTTATTATTTTATGATCCATTTCTATTATATCACTATACAATAGAAAAAATAATATAAATTTAATATGCACTTAAAGACTCTAGATATGTAAATATTACATACATTATTACATAATAAAAAATATAATTTTAATTATACTAAAATTAAAGTTATTATCATTATTGAAAATGTATGAAGAAATCAAGGTGTATACGTATGTATATATTATTATTATTAATAAATGTCATTTAAACTTAGAATTTACTTTAACAACTATATAAATTTAACTTTTCTCAGCTCAGTCAGACAGATTCGAGCTCGTACATTTCGCGTCTGTGGCCAAGCCCGGACAAATCCGTCAGATGTCCGACGGGCAAATCCGCCCGTGTGTGGGCGGCTAATGTCCTAAGTCTATAAATTAAATTAATGCTGCTTTTAATTTTTATTAAATTAAATTTTATAAAAGTTTAATATGAATTGTTTCAATCCAACATTATTTATTTCGTGAATTAGCTTAGTTTCAACTTAACCTAACTTAAATGATTTGGTTTTAATTTAACCCAACATAAACAAAAATGTTTATGTTGAGTTAAATTAAATGTGAGTCAATAAAATTTACAGACAGTGCTGGTTTAAATTTAACCTAACTTTACTTTAACCTTATTTTGTCCAATATGAATCGATTGCAATTAAAGCTAAAATTTAGATAATGCTAATTTAAATTCTCAACAAATCTAAATTTTATTAAAGAAATTTCGGTTAAAAATAAGTTAATAAATAAAATATAAATTGTTTTAACTTATCGTAATTTATAAATTAGGTAAGTTTTAATTTGACCTAACCTAACATTTTTGTTTTAATTAAACTTAATATAAAAAATATTTTTTTAACAAAATAAGTTATTATTATTATTATATATGAGTTGAAAAAAACATGTGTTAAAATATTTCAACCCATTTAATTAATTGTGTTGGTTTTAACTTAACCTAACCTAAATATATTAATTGCTTTAACCTAACATTATCCAAAGTGAATTGATTGTAATTAACCCTTCAAGCGCTGAATTAATTTTCATCAAAAGTCAAATACAGTAAAAAAATTAATTTATATATGATTTTTCAGGTTTATATTAATTTTATACTGCATCAATATTCACCTTCAGGACTAAATCTTTAATTTAATTTTTTACTGTATAATAGACTAATTAAAGTCAAGTGCTGAATTAATTTTCATAAAAAGTCACGTAGTAGAAAATAAATTTAAAGATTTAATTACGATTTATTTATGTGTATATTCATTCTATGCTGCGTCTATATTCACCTTCAGGCTTATTTTATTTTTTACTGTATAATTGACTAATTACGTGACTTTTTATGAAAATTAATTCAGCACTTAATATTGAGCGTGAGATAAATCCGAATTTCGCATTTAAGAGCCGTACACTGTGATTCGGATATATCCACACAGCACATAAAGGGTTAAACGCAATGTTTAGATATTATTGGTTTCAATTTTAAACAATA
Organism: Plectrocnemia conspersa; assembly: GCF_051122295.1. Lineage (NCBI taxonomy): Eukaryota > Metazoa > Arthropoda > Insecta > Trichoptera > Polycentropodidae > Plectrocnemia > Plectrocnemia conspersa. The sequence goes on from NW_028277165.1 coordinate 583,440, forward strand.
TTTAGTAAATTTGAGTTTAGAATAAATTCAGTAAAATTAAATTATATTATGAAGAATAAAAAAGAGTCTAATAACAATAGTTTTATGCGCAGGGTAGAATGTGTCGTTTAGCACGCGTCCATTCCAAACAAAGATTAGTTTTTCGGTGGTACTTATGGTGATTGCTTCGGAACAGATCCGTGCTTGTTATGCTTTTCATTTATTTGAAATAGTCGTTAGATTGAATATTGAACATCATAATGAAATATTGAACATCGTCAAACTTAAAATATGTCAGCCTCTTAATCGCCGATTTCACCCACTGTGCGCCGCTTTTGATATGTGTTTAACAGTTGTCTTTATTTTGTTGCAGGTGAGCCCGTCGCGAGCGGTCGTAAAGAGTACCATACACGTTCGCATTAAAAGCGACGTACTTAATGTCTTTATTTCCACACACCGTATCTTTCAGCGTTTTAAAACCTTCCGCGCCGACATGTGAGTAGAACCTTTACTGCTAGTTTCGAGGGCATTAACTCTTGGTTTGTTTTATGAATAATTAGTATGCAGATTGTGGACATCGGATAAGGGCAAAGTGGCTGTTCATTGAATTGTTCAATAATTGCGCGCGCTTCGCCGTTTGCAAATCAGACGTGCGCTATGAATATTAAGCGGGCGCCTTCGACCGGTTTCCATCGAAAATGATAGCAGTAGGATCCCTTAGAAAAACCCTCGGTGCTGGTCGTTAAGTCTGCGAAAGGCTTTCGGACCCTTGCGTATTATAATAAAAAAAATCGGCCGAGCTATAACGATTTTAGTAATGGTGCTTTGAGGCGCGTTATATAGACTTGATTGATTTTGTATTTGCATAATTTCTAATAGATTGTAATAAAATTATTGAATTTACGTTCATTTTGAAACAATTCCATAACCTAAATGATCCGCGGCATTACGCGACAAACATTTTTTTTGTAAACTGCACATTCCATACAACAGTTTGTCACTTAGTTGTAGTCTTATTTTTCAGAATGTGTAATTTACAATTAGAAGTTCTGTAGATTATACATTTGTTACTTTTACTTTTACTTTTAAATACTTGCCATTATACAACCTTTATGGTACCTCTACACCGTTTACAGTTTAAAGCATATAATTAACTTCAACAAATCAGTTTCTCTGACTGATTGACAGAATATATAAGTTTCTATAATGCGCATATTTAAATATAGCACTCTTGACAGTTTAATCTTGAGAAATCGTTATAAAATGCCATAGAGAGTTTCTATTATATTTATTTATTAAAAAAATGTAACGTGCCTCATTGGCTTTATATTGTAACGAATCGTTGCATTATTCATTCATTATGTCACACCTTAATCTTCAATGTCTTTCACTTTTTTTCGATACGATGACAACGCGTTTGAAATTTATTTTTGTACCAAATCATCAACATGCATAGTCCAAAAATGACGGAACACGCTTAATTGCAATAAAAATATCGGGGGGGTCCGTCTATGGGAGGTCATAAATTGGCTTAGGTTTTTCCATAAATTAGCGTTTTCTCGCCGAGACATCAAAGCGTTTTGTAACGAGTATTGACGAGAAAGTCCGTCGACAAGTTTATCGCCTCGAGACTAGAATAAACATCCAGCTTTATCCGCGACTCTCACCTTTCCGGCCTTCCTATATAAATTCGCCCTTTTATCCCTTTATCCCGCCGTCGCTTTTCTGGCGATTAATCCCGGCAAAGATACAAATACGGGAAACACCGCCCATTTTTTATCTCCCCTCGACTGATGCTGGTAGGTGTTCACTTTTGGGTGTAATTACTCAATTAAGGCAGAGAGTGAGGTTGGTGTTTTTGGACCAGACGTGTCAATTTAACACGCGAAGCTGTGTTTTATTTTTTTAATAACACGAATTCCCAAATGCCGGCGCTTCTCAAATTACTTTTCTTCTATTAATCTATCACTCGTGTATAACAATACTTCTTCATTATAAATTTTCTTTGGTAAATTCTGATTCACCTAGATTTTTATATTTTTTTTTCTGCTTTAATAAAAATAATCTGAACACATTTTTATAATTACATATAAATAACTATTATGTTAAATAGTAAATATTTGTTTGTAACGCTATATTTTATCACTCTTATCCTTTAAAAATCTCATATTTTAGCACACTTTTATGATTGTTTGTAATAAACTATAATTAATTTAAAACTTAGTCTACAGGCTTTTTAAGATTATTTAAATTAGAAAATATTTTTGTAAAAATAATATTTTTATTTTAAATTCTACAAAATATAACTTCACGTTAAATATTTATGACTAAATATGAGTTTCACACAGTGACGTAGCTAGGGTATGTGGTGCCCGGGGCGATCTTTAAAACTGCCCCCCTCCCTATCCTTTTTTTGCATGGTCATAAAATCAGCATTTCTTAAAATAATTAATTGGTTATTGTTAAGCTCTTGCTATTCGTGGATATATATATATATATATATATATATATATATATCATATATATATATATATATATATATATATATATATATATATATATATATATATATATATATATATATATATATATATATATTTAAAAAATTATATATATATTTTTTTTTAATTTTATTTGCGTGTTTTCTCGCGTTATCTTTTTTGGATGCTCTCAATATTTCGCTGAAGATTTTCTCAGCATCATCAGGAGGTTTTTCACATTCTTTTTATAGAATATGAAGATAATTACATTCAAACTTTAGTGTTTTTAACATTTAAAACCAATTAAAAAATAAATATAAATATTGAGAGACATCCAAAAAAGATAACGCGAGAAAACACGTTATTAAAATTTTTTTTTAAATATAAACAATTTAATATATATATATATATATATATATATATATATATATATATATATATATATATATATATATATATATATATATATATATATATATATATATATATATATTTACGGTTAAGTACCACACTAGACGATCCCATCGCAAATATGCCGCCCCCAAGCAAGTGCCGCCCGGGGCGGCCCGCTCCCTTCGCCCCACCATAGCTACGCCACTGGTTTCCCGTTTATAATTAAATATGAGTTTTTAACATTTTTTAAAGGAAAAGTTCTGTAAAATGATAAATAACCAAAATAAATCGATAATATTTTGTAAATAAGTAACTTGAATCTTTATAAAGTTTATTTTTATTTTAAAAAAAAATTGTTTAATAACAAAAAAAAATAATTCATACCGTGTAATGAAAACATTTTTTTTTGTATACGGATCTCACTGAAATGATGTTATTTATATCTCATAAAGACTTCAAATATAAAAAAACTAATGATATTGAGAGTTATGTTCTCTCCATTTACACGCAAGTTAAAGTGAACCGGTTGTTAAAATTATAAACTCGACGTCGCGCTAATTGAAGTAGAAAGGTCTCCAATCACCTGTAATCCCTTCGAAGCAAATGTTAATGTGCTTACAAGGCTTTCGTGTAAAGACACCCATTACTGACTTTTCTCATGCGTTATTGATCGCTTTATAATATTCTGTTTAAAGTTATGATAATAACAATTATAAAAGCCTAAACGGTTATATGCCTATATATTATACAATAAAACCGCATTATGGGTCACGCTTGCAAAGTTTACAAGCATTCGCTTTAAATAAAATAAAAATTCTAGTCAAAACTTAATTATGTAAATGAACTCACAGTTATGTATATTGTATATAATTACATAGTATTGTCACTCAAACCCTTTGAGCCGCTCATTAATTGTGTCCAAATATTGTGTTTGCGTCGGAGGCGTGTTTCGCCTGAATTTCAGGTACGCCACTGCGCAATCTAATATAAGTAGAGAGAGAGACAGTGGCGTGTCGCCGTGATGAATACCCGGCGTCATATTACGGCAAAGGGGAAGCGGGTGACTGTCTCCGTCGCTTTATCAATCTCCCACTGAGACATGATAGAGCGGCCGCAATCAGCACACGACTCGAATTCGTTCTCATTACGCGTTAATGACGTTGGATCTGAACCGAGAAACGTCCGGAATTATGGACGTGTTTGCGCACCTGAATGGATGTTAACATTTATATCCGCGGTTTTAAGGAATAATATAATATACAAGAATTCAGTTTCGAACTATAAATTGTCAATACATCTTTGTTCGATTGTAACTTTTTATTATATTATATAAGAATCTTCTCAGTCAAAATCTATAAGATACTATAAATTGAGTTTATAGTAAAGGATCTAAAATTATGACAACAATGGAGTCCCAGCGGTATCGTTAAATTACAAAGACCAATGCGTTCTGGCGTTTACCATAGAATTCTCATGGCCTTCTGACAGGTGTCACCAACCTGTTTCACGCGCCCAGGGAAACGGAATGGATGTCGGAAATGGAAAAACGTATTCGGCCGGATTTGAAGAAGCCACTTTTGGTTGTTTGACCCAAATTGATTTAGGGACCCCCGGGATCGGCGCATACAAAAGTTGCCGAGGCGAAACTCGGCCAGATAAGGAGCAATTTATCACGAAGGCCCCCCGACGCCCCCGGACAGGAAAGGGGCGTGAGCCCTGCCCGCTTGTACGGGAGCGTCTTTTAAATTAATTTAAATGTCCCGCAGAATATGTTAATTTAATTACAATCAAACGTTACCTAATTGAAACAGAGATAAAAAATAATCCGGCGCCCTAACCCAAGATTTTATTACTCTTGTATTTCCTGAACGCCTGATTTTTGACTGTATATTGCTTTTATAGTTCAAATTAAAAAAACAACCGCCACATCTCTATATATGCGATAAATATTAGAACGGCGGGTTTTCACCTGTTACTTTTTAGAATATCCCTATGTGGTAATATATTATTTTTGTTGACGAAACTTGTTTTACAGAAAGATATGATTTGAGAATATTTTTTTTAAATATTTGATTTTCAAAAACAGCACTCCAAATAGTTTCACTTTTAATATAGTATGCGAGATATGTATGATAATCTTAACAAGTTAACTGCCAAGCAAAGTTTAAGAAATTGCACTACGCCTTTAACACAATTTATTTTTTATAACATAACATATAAAAAAAATTAATTAATTTATATATTTTAGAATATTTTTTTAGTTATTATAGTATGCATTTTACGCAGTGTGCCAGGTACCGGTGCACACCATGGCGCAACGCCAAACATTTGTTCTAAGCATCGATTAACACAACATGGTAGTTAACGTTTTAAATGAATTTTAATTGCTAAAAGGTATTTTTTATATCAATTCATATATGGATTAAGCATCCTCCGTTCTTATAATAATATATAAAGACATTTTATTTAAAATAATAAAATTAAACGAGATTTCACTATATACAAATATTATTTTCTTCAAACATAATTTATTTTTATTATAATAATATAAAGTTTTACTATAAATTTTTTTTTTAAGTGGCGCCTCTATTAGATCTTATTACTTTCAACTTATCAACTTTACCCCCGGATAGAAATACACATAAACTCAACCCTGAACTTGTCACATGTGAAGTTTACGCCAAATCGAGTGCAGCGCAAATTACGCGTTTAAAACATGTATTTATTCTGTTCTAATAATTAAGGAAATTTCAATAATAAAATGCGATATTTAAAGAACATTTTTTTACGAAAATAATGTAGGTTCTAATACTGTCCTAATCACAAGATATCCTACTATTTCTCAGAACACAAAAAAATGACTTTTAAATATTCAGTAGAAAATTTAAGTCCGGATACAATTATCCTATTTACTTTAATGATCGGATTTGATCCAACCAAGTCGTCACTTTGAGTCACTAGGATATTTTCTCAAAATTTTACGACGTATATTTCGTATAACTCAAGATGTGTTATATTTAAAAAAATATATATTTTAAACTGTTAAATATTTTATTTAATTTTCGCACTTAAATAATAAAAAGCAGTAAAATTTGTTTGATGGTTAATTTTTTTTAAATTAATTATCAAATTAAAATTATTTTAAAATTGTATATGCTTACTCATATTATTTTATCCCTCCCCCCCCCCCACTCAATAACCTTCAATACTGCTATGAAAATAATCAACGATTCAACGAGCTCGTGGTCTAAATTTTTAGCTCGTTGATTTGTGCAATCATTTTTTTTCTATTTTTTCTGACGACTATTTGTCTGTTTAATTAAAAACCAATTGTTTTACAATTTTTTATTGATTATTTTTGAAGAGACGTACATAAAATTCCAGTCTAAATTTGAGTCTGCGTGTGTGCCATTAAAGGTGTGAAAAAAATCTAGGACAGTTCATAATCTACTCCGTCGATAAATTGGACACATTCCATCTTGGAATATAAGTAACAACCCCAAATCATTTGATGCAAAATTAATTTATAAATTTGACGTTAAAAGCTTTAGGTTTAGCACTGATAGGTCTAGTTCTAGCAAATCCTGTGATATCGAGCTGTTATTTGAAACTCGAATGAATCCTTAGAGAATACGGTTTATATATACATACAGAGATTCGTAAAAGTAGTAGTTGAAAGCTCGTTTGTAATATGAAGTGAAATGAAATAGTCTTGAGCATCGAATTTATTGGAGTTGGGTGAAGAATTTCATATGAAGCTTAGATAAAATTGATGAACTTATTTTTTTAGAGCTTCTTCTTGGCATTTCTTTCATTTCTAGTCCATAACTTTTGTTAAACACCATTTTCATGCATGAAAGAAGTATGTTTATGATGTTCAAAACATCCAGATGAAAAATTCTCCTCAATAAATTTATATTTGTGCGTGTGTGGGCGTTGAAGCAATAATAGAGAATAATGCTTCAGAGTCCTGATGTCAGTTTCATTATGCGCTATATTCCTCCTGACAAATGCGATGCGGTTTGGCGGAGGATCCCGCTGGAAGGGTAGGCCGCACCCCATAAATCTACCTTTCCCCTCATGACCCTCCGCGGGGATCTTCTTCTTCTACTTCTCCTGCCTGCCTCACCTGTGCGGTAGAGAAATTTCCAATTTGAAAACTTCGCACGGGCAAAAGTTTGATTGAGTGCGCCACATATAGCAAACGCCACCTGACGAACCTTCTTCAATTTCTCGCCCGCAATGGCTTCCGAATCAAAAGCGCATGGGGTGGAATATTAAAATTTGAAAAATACTATATTTGCGCAAGTCAGCTATGCGCGACGAATAATATCGGATGCGGGAAAGGGTTAAAATATTTTTACGCTAGCAGCGAAATCGCATACATAAATTAACCGCTTGACTGATCTGAGCTTAAAAATATTTTTTTCACTACTTTAATAAAATATTTTTTACAAAAATATATAGAAAGCCACATTACTAAATAATCTTCATTTTACAATTTTGCTTTTACTCAAAAGCTTTTTTTTCGACTGTGACAGTCCTATATAAATGAGCATTATCGTAAATTGTTAAAAATGAATAATGTAACAATGTGAAAAGGGTTAAAATTGATGTACTTCACAAATGGACGCCGGTCCTATAATTAACCGTTTAAGAGCAACCGCGATAATAACACACCGAGCGTCAAACGTTTTTAGTACTCCGTCAATTAAAATAATGATTATTATTAATAAAATTAAAATTATTATTATAAAATATAAAAGTATGTTGAATATAGAGTTATCGAGGCGCACTGATTTATATTGTGCATTCCATTTTTATTTATTTTTCACAAGAAAATTGTCTGAGACGATGGTAAAAAATGCGCCCCGAGGAAATTCCTTACATTTCCAAGAAGTCTATAATGGTCCATTATCGAGTCGTTCCGCAACGGGAACACTATTTATATTATACATCTACGTTGTGATAAATCCGTTTGTGTATTTAACGGATTATGTAAACAGCGACTTCGGTTATTATAATAACTCAACTCGATGTTAATTTTAGAACCGAATTAACGACAACCGTTTAAAATAATGACTCGGCATATAAAAGTTTACATAGAATAATAAATCTTAATATATAAACTTCTAAATGCTCGACTAGATGATAGTTTGAATTTTTATATGATTAATTAGATATATTATTTCCATATTTTATAAATGCTATAAAATTAATATTTCTATTATATACCATTCTAAATAATATTGCAGTAATTGCTTATCCTTCTTGTCATCTTCGACATCTTCACAATAGTCTTCTTTTGGACATAACATATTCGTCAAAAGCATTCACTAATGCCTGTACTACACTCTCTGGAAGTTGTCCAAACCGAAGTTACAACTGAAGTCGGCCGAGATCTACGACTTCGAGTAAGCAACCACACTGTCGCAAATTTCGACGGCGACTTCTCTCACGTACAGCCGGCATATTTGCGCGCGATCGAAAAATGTGCCAAATAATCGCAATTTTTAAATTGTCATATTGTTAAAATTACGCTACTGATAATTATAAAATTTTGTGTGGGCACTCAATAAATACAATATCAGTGAAAACTTTTCGGTCGTAAATATTCAATTTACGCAAAACCTTTGTCTGCTTTTGCAAAATTCCATAAGGCATAAATATGATACTTCAGAATACGAACACCACATCTGTGACTATCCTAGAATTTGTCGCCATCGATTCTAAATAAGAATTCGTTATGGTGTGACATTTATATAAACCGATCTAGGAAAATACATAAGGATATTCGAAACGATTTTTTTTAACAAAATCAAGTACCAGTAATTAATTTTTAATTATTTAATTTTATATGAAAAAAATATAATAACGATATCTGTTAGAAAAATATACAATCAAAAATATAATTATTCCCTTTTAGTGCCCTAAAATATTCAAAGATCTCAGTAAAAGTCTGTGAAAGTCCCCGATAAGCATGTTGTATTATAACTTGACCACGTGATCACGATGCAGCGCTCGATATGCGTGTTGACCATAGAACGCCTACGCGCATACTGAAATTGAACCGAGTTACTAGTTCTATCTCAGTTTGCGAAACACCATATCATTATCTCTCTCACTATCGTCACTTAACACGCGAGAGAGCGAAAGGGGAACTATCTCACCGCTCGCGCTCGAATTGTCCCTTTCGGACAATGTTCGGAAGCGCTCGAAGCTGGCCAAGTCGACTGAATTACACCCACTTTACCTCCCGTTCTCTTTAACCTCGGACAACTTCCGATAGATTTTAGAGCGGGCAGAACCGAACTCGACCGAAGTAACCCACTATATTCTCCGTCCTTGGCCAGCCTTGGCCAACTTCCAGAGAGTGTAGTTCAGGCATAACATTTTTATTGCTTCACTACACTTTATTTATTTTTTAATGCAAGCTTTAATGCAAATTCTTAGTCTCATCTTTTTTAAAATAAAGATATCGATGAGCGTGACAATAAGCGTCGTCAAACACAAACTACGCGTCACATACAGCTGATAATTGACCTGCACATCACAGATATCACAAATATTCTTTCACATTACTCAATTTTATAAGTATGGTAATAGAGTCGTCAGATTCTTTATAGCTTTCAATATCATGATACACTTTTTTATTAAATTTGCTCACTCACGCCGAGGGACGGGCGTATTAATTTCATTCTCAATCAACTCTGATCCGTATCAATTAACAGCCATTAGGTCCGATCTAATTCAATTTTAGCGATGGAATCGATACTTTTGCCACTGCGCACCGCCCCTTAAGCCGAACCTCCACGATTTTTTTACTTTTTTTTCGCGCTGGCCACACCGAAGCCCGCGGCGGGCTCCGTGTAATTTGTGATGAATCTTATCTTCGTTTTTTCGGACGAAAGGGTTTTTAATTTGACCGCGGGCCCCGACTAAGCGTCGGGCAATTTTCTATAATATTTTACCCGAAAAAGCGGGCGGCCCCCGGGCGTGGCCCGTATTAATTATGATTTTATTATCCGCGAGCGCGTAATAAAAAAGTGCGCAGTTTGATTTATGGCACGAAATTAATGCGGACTGAGATTTTTTGGACGGTGCAGTGTGTCTAATGGGAGGATCGTGACGGTGTCGAACGTGTGTGGGACAAATTACTCCAAGGGACAGCGGCGCTAAACAATTTCACACCTGTCTTATGGCGCTTTCGTGATCCTTATCTATATACTTCGAAAAAATATATATGACCTAGATATGTCTATCATAATAATCCAATATGTATGTGACATTTTATATAATCAGAATGTCAGATTTATTTGAGTAAATCTGAACACCAAGAAGTTCATAAATAAAACGGAAATAATCATTTAAACTCCTGTATGTACATTTTATCAGATTAGCGATTATGACTTTTTATATTACATTTAGTTATGTACACTGCAATCCTGACATGATATCGGTACTCGTAAACTCCCCTCTAACTCGTACCATCCCGCTCCTTAACGAGCTCCTCAAACACAAATGTGTTTTCATGGATAGTTTTAAAGAGCTTGTTCAAACAAGTAATGAACGAAAATGTGTACTGAAAAATTAATCTAGTGCGTAGTCAAATCATACCACTCACCGGTGAGTCACATTTTTTAAACAAAAAATTTTTTTCAAACAAGTTTCCGAATTATTTACAATATTTTTATTATTAAAAATATCGTACTAGCTTCATGTATCAGTAAACCAAGTATTTTGTATTTATTTTTACAAAGAGATACTGACGCGTGAAAATAAATAACAAGTGACACACTAAAAATTCGCTGGCGTTTAAAGGGTTAAGAATCTTCGTTGTGGGCCTCAATAATGAATGATTGATAGTTATTATTTTATAATGACGAATAGGAGATGATGACAATTGAGAAAAAATCGTAACTATACCTTCAAATTATACCATTGAGCTGGTTTTAATGTTCCGATATTAAACGATCGTCCGATAATTACAAATTCTTTTTTTACGAATTATTTCGAAGCTTGTAGTAATTGATGGTTTTCAAAAGTATAAGAAAAAACATTATCGCTTGATTTATGATGACTATTGTCAACAAAATCAAACAAATATATTTGTAATAATATATATAAAAGCCTAGACCATATTGTACTACATTTTACTCGGATATGCTTGAAAACGAACGCTTCGTTACATCATTAAAGCGGTGTACTTTTCGAGCTAAATCAGTGGACGCGAAGAGAGAAGCGGCGGCTTCTGCGATCTTTAATCGGCCTTCTGGCTGTATTTTAAGTTGAATGGCTTTTGAAGAATCGATGCCTTAAGCTCCGAAGTGTATGTTTAATCGTAAATGTCAGTAGTGTCAGAGAAAATCTTTGAAAAAAGTCTGAGACGAAATGATTATTGGTTTTATAATAATATCCATGGCATCCATAGTAGATTTTGTTGCTAGCGTTGGCCGCTAGATAATATTAGGAGCGGTGGTTTTGAAGGTAAACTAGAATAGTCGCGTTATTTTCTCTCAAGACGGATGTTTTAATCCTTTTTGGTTTATATCGCCTACCTTGTGACGTAAGCTTTTGAAATGTTTCTCATGGCGGTGTCCCATTTTAACGAAGAAACATATTTTTTCTTAAACTTTTGCTCTTAAATTAGTCATTTTATGATGAAAGTGCATGATTTATCTCTCTAATTGTAAATATACAAGAGTGGCTCAATTGATCAATTTGGCATATTTTAATATAATTATGAAACTATTGTTTCATAACGAATTGGATGATTCATTTATGCACTATATATTTATTTTAAAAGCTAGTTTCTATGTAGTTAATCTGTAGAATTGTGCATTAATCCTACAAGATTCATTCGGTTCATTTGTGTAACCGAGTGTTACTAATCCTCAAATGGATTATTTTAGCTAATTTATTGTTTTTCGCTCTTGGAATATTATATGAAACTATTTATCTAGTTTATAAAAAATGTACTAATTAGCACTGAGGTCTGAATCAAAAAATATTTATTTTAATTTATTTATTATTAATTATTTATTGCATGAGTTCTGCCCATTCGGACCGTTTCATATTTACGATCGGAGCCGACTCACTGCAAAACGTCAAACAATATTTGAAACGGGCGTCAACAGATTATTTTACAATTTGAAAATGACATATACAATTATATGTATCTCAAAATCAACCCCTTGTCTACCGCTTAATAATAATAATTCGTCCAGCCGGGTGTCGATAATTAAAAAACGTTCAAAATAAGGGTGTCTGTCGTTCATGGGGGTAATTAAGAAGGGATTTGGCGGAAAGAAAGAAAAAAGTTCGTCGCTTATGACGCAACGCATGATGAATAGATCGTTATCCCTCGCGTGCTGGACCATTACGATCTTCCGGTCGGACCAATATCCGGATTCGTTACGGGGTAATTTGGTAAGGGTTGTTGGATATAATGTCTGTGTCCGCGGCCGCTGGACTCGTTCCCAGACATACGGAAATCGGTCCCCAGTCACGCGACCAAACATTGCACCGGCGTTAATTGCCTGGGGTGGATTGTTTTCGGATAGGGATAGGGGTCGTAACCTTTCCGATATGCGAGAGACACGGCGCGTGTGTGTGTAATTAGCCCTATTTGCTCGAGGGCAGTTGTACGAAAAGCGATACGCGGTGTGAAAACGGCCTGTAACTTGATTTATATTTACAATTTTGAATAAATTTTGGTGTACAAATTAAGTTGGATAGTTAGGGGTTAATGCACAACATTAAACATGTCTGGAATTGAATAGATCACATAATAAATATTTCAAAATAAGGGATACTCATTTTTTGTGTCAATGAATAGAACGTCTAAAAAGCGCTAACCAGCATCTCAGCTTTTTCCCGATTGGTAGTCCGGTTTTTTAGTATGGATTTTTTTTTCATTATAAATTGATAGATATTTTATCTACAAGACTGAATTAGTTTTAGAGAGAGATCTGCGCCACTTTGTCTGAAGTGCTCGGCGTCAGTGAAAGATGATTTACGAAAGCACAAATCTCGAAAATACATGTATGTATGTATAAAAAAGTCGCCGACATATGACGGACAATGTCGCCGCCGTCGCGCCTAATAACTCGGATCGTAAAAAGCACATTTTTATTAAAGTTGCACACACTACGCTCTATTTTTAATACGCACCAGCAACACAAATATGTTGAAGTGAAAAATACACGAGACTTGACGCCGCAATGAATCATAATAAGTAATGAGAAGAGGGTCGCCGCTTTGACTGGGTACCAAAGGAAGACATCCAGCGTGCGATTCAAAGGCGAACGCATTAACACGTATGCGCAAAAACACCCCCAACCCCCATTGTGGCAAAATTTATGTCACCATACGGGAAGTATCCGCCGATCGAAGTCGGGTACAATTAGCTCGTTAAGAGCTGGCGACAGGGCCGGATGAGGCCGGTGGGAAAACGCGTTGACATTTTTCAAAAACATTTTTAATAAAAACAAACGCCATAAAACATGCTATTTTTATTTTCTCAATATAAAATACAAAAGTCTTTTCTGTCAATATATCTGTGACATTTTTTAATAAGCGCCGAAATTACTGCACTAACTCTTTTTACTGTCTTACATTGTATCTTTAAAAAAAAAATAAAAGCCGTGCTATTAAGTTTGTTAACGCCGAGAAAAGTAATTAAGCTACGCTAAACGGCCGATAAATAAAAGGAAAAGTAATTAAACGAGTAGCGAACGTACAATAATTTAATACGCGATAAAGGCGACACATAGTAGTAATGTAGGAGAATTTTAATTAAAAAATCACAATAAAACCGGCCGTAAATCATCCGACGAACAATACCTCTGTGACGTGTGACACATCGACCGGCGGACGACACTTATATGATTGCGTCGGGTCACTTAACCCATTAAGCGCCGCGTTAAAACTTATCTCGGCATAATCCGCTTAATTGAGTCAGTCATCGGGCTACGCATTATATGCGCAGGGTGTGGCTAATTATCTCTTTGCGGTTTGATTTTGTGACATTTTCATTGCGGATACAAAAATCGACGAAAGGTCGCGTTTGCTTTAATTACATTAAGAGGACAATGGCGTAGATAAAGCACGAGCTTTCCTGCGGATTTTGCGGCGAAACTCGTTTGCTTGGAACAACAAATAAATTCGCCGAGGGTATAAGTTGATAATGTAATGAGACTATTTGGGGGTTTAACCTGTTTGCCGACACAATGAAATATTTCAATGTCAACAGATAAGGTTTAATGCCTGACGTTAATTAGCGTAGCTTTTGAAATCTATGCGATGTCGCAAGTAGCTAATGTTTACAGCAGTATTAAAGTGTGGTTAGTTCTTTCCCCGTATCGAGCTTTTATTTCTATGGCGAATAAGTAGCGCCGTTTCTCGGGCGTTTTATTAATTAAAATCAGATAGCTTTTCGAGCATAGAAAAAATATTGTAAATTTACAAGCATAAACTTAAATTCGATTCTTGAAGGGTAGTCAGCTCTAATGACTCATTGACCATAATAAATAATCATTCCGAGTTCTTTCCTCATTTGCTCGAATTGGTATGGTTGGACTATAAAATAGTACATAAATATTATATTTTTAAATAGCTTGGTTTATACTCGTTATTTAGCGAACTTCTTTTTTTAAATATTTGCGCTTAGAAATACGATTTTAATGCGCATATAACAATTGCAAAAATTTATGCTTACTTGAACATAATATTTAGGAGTAGTATGCCATAATGTCTCAGTGGCATAATAAATCCTTTCAAACTCTTGTATGATCTGCTGTTTTTTATCATGATATGCGTGATAATGGGAATTGTTATATTTTATAACTAAACCTGTGTTTATGTTCCCGACTATGCATTTCGATATAAGTGTTACGCCTACACTATACTTTCTAGAAATTGTCCGAACCGAAGTTACAACTGAAGTCGGACGAGTCGCAAATTTCATATGCCGTCCGGACGGCGGCTTCTGTCACGTACAGCCGGCATATTTTCGCGCGATCGAAAAATGTGCCAAATAATCGCAATTTTTAAATTGTCATATTATTAGAATTACGCTACTGATAATTATAAAACTTTGTGTGGGCACTCGCCAATACAATATCAGTGAAAACTTTTCGGTCTTAAATATTCAATTTACGCAAAATCTTTGTCGGCTTTTGCAAAATGCCATAAGGCATAAAAATGATACTTCAGAATAGAATTTGTCGCCATCGATTCTAAATAAGAATTCGTTATGGTGTGACATTTATATAAACTGATCTAGGAAAATACATAAGGATATTCAAAACGATTTTTTAAACAAAATCAAGTACCACTAATAATTTTTAAATATTTAATTTTACATGAAAAAAATATAATAACGATATCTGTTAGAAGAATATACTATCAAAAATATAATTAATCCCTTTTGGTGCTCTAAAATATTCAAAGATGTCAGTAAGAGTCTGTTAAAGTCCCCGATAAGCATGTGGTATTATAACTTGAACACGTGACCACGATGCAGCGCTCGACATGCGCGTTAACCATAGGACGCTAACGCGCATACTTAAATTGAACCGAGTTACTCGTTCTATCTCAGTTTGCGAAACACCACATCATTATCTCTCTTACTCTCATCACTTAACACGCGAGAGAGCGAAAAGGGAAGTATCTCACCGCTCGCGCTCGAAAGAGCAGCTCCGACTTCGGTCCTTTTGCCGACAATGTTCGGAAGCGCTCGAAGCTGGCCAAGTCGACTGAATTACCCCCACTTTACCTCCCGTTTTTGAGAACTTCCGAGAGATTTTAGAGCGGGCAGAACTCGACTGAAGTAACCCACTATATTCTCCGTCCTTGGCCAACCTTGGCCAACTTTCAGAGAGTGTAGTGCAGGCATGATAACAGCTTATTTTTATTATGTACAAATCTTAAATTAATTTGATGTATTTCGTAGACTATGTATCTCGTTTATGCCTCGAATGCCTGTGATCGTCTGCCAAAGTGACAAAGCGTCACATATTTTATACTCTTGAATCGAGACAGCTCTGACGAATCACATATGCGGATGTCGATGGGTCAATTGCAAGTGGAATCAAAAATTTATTTAACCGCGTAAAACGAGTACTGCTTTAATCTAGGGATAAGTGTATTTTCATTATTGAAAAATTGTATTTAAATAAATTAAATCGACGGTTATTTCGCGCTGTGGCTCATAAATTCAAGCTTCACTTTTGCATAATATTTTATACCGTTACAAAAATAACATAAGAATATTCGTTTCTTACGAAACTCTTTTTAATAATATATAAAACACAAAACCATTTATCCGATCGGGTGAGGCTGAGTTCTGATTTCGATAATATATTCATTATGAAATAATACATTTTTTTAATATTCAATTGTTATATTAATTGTGTGTTGTTGTTGTTGTTGTTGTTGCATAACAACGCCACCATAACGGCAAAATATCAATTGCATTGGATCGAACATTGCAAGATTTACGTGTAAACGAAGAGCCATTCGGTGGTGCGCTAATATTATTAGCAGATCATTTTCGTCAGCCATTACATGTGATTACACGTTCAACGCCAGCTAATGAACTGAATGCTTGTTTAAAGGCATCAAATTTGTGGAGATCATCAGGCGTAACATACACTTATAAATTAGTAGATACTGTTATGAATCAAGATGAAGCAGTAAATTATCCAATTGAATTCACTTGATTTAACTTTTTGTTCTTAGAAACGTTGATCCACCCCGTCTTTGCAATGGTACCAGATTGACAGTCAATAAATTGTTAAAAAAATGTCTTCAAAGCAACAATTATAACTGACAAACTCAAACTCCATTCCTATTTAAACGATTGCAATTTCCAATTAAACTGGCTTTTGCAATAACGATAAATAAAACACAAGGGCAATCGATGCAAGAATGTGGATTGAATTTGGAGAATCGATGTATTTCTCATGGTCAATTATACGCTGCATACTCCCGTGTAAGAAAACCAAACGATTTGTTTGTATATGCGCCAAATGGAATCACCAAAAACATCTATATCCCAGAGCATTGCAATGATCTTGAAGGTAAATAATTTATTATTTGCAATGATAAATTGCAAATAATAAATTGCGTCATCGTTATTCGTATATTTTAAAATAATAGATAATATGTGACAACCGTTTTCCATTTAAAGTAGATGAGATGGAAATCAATTGCTTATTATACGTTTTTAAAGATTCCGGGAAACGCCTTCCCTCTGCCAGGCGCCAGAAATACCAACAGATTTTCCGAACATTGTCGGCAAACGCACCGAAGTCAAAGGAACCGAAGTCATAATACGTCAATCAATATCAAAATTTCCATTTGAAAAGTAGCATTTTTAAAACTATAAACTAGTGAAATCAAGTTTTCGGAATATATAATAGCCAAACCTGCCGACGGGGGGGAGGGGGGTTTGGACTGACTTTGGATAAAGAAGTAACCCACTATATTCTCCATCCTTGGCCAACCTTGGCCAGCTTCCAGAGAGTGTAGTGCAGGCATTAGAATTTTAAAAAGTCTCAGTTGGTTTTTTTTAGTTTTAGAAAATTTTTGCTTCTTTGAAAATAATGTAGGATAACTTGCAGATTATTTACTCAAAAAACAAAGTAATTAAATGTACAAAGAGCAAAGGCGAAAGTTACTTTTATATTATTTTAAAACAATTATTTTAAAAAGATATTCCAACTAAACAAATAGAATAATTTTCTATGGTTTTACTAGTATCCTATCTTTTACAAAATAAATGAGTCGCTAATCTAACTTGCAATTTTAAAGCAGAGCTCCATTTTATAGCATAGATTTCGCTTGCTAAAGCGGCACAAACTATCGTGCGGTGAGATCTGAAGTCATGAAGTTGAATAATTTAAAAATATATATTTAACTTTTAAGCAATATTAAATAGCATAGCATTAAAATAATCTAATAATATTTAAATTCTATACTCGTTGAAAAATCAACGAATATTTTACTTAACTTACAATTTGCTACTTAATAAATAGTTTAACTCTTGTATGGTGAACTCTGTTTGTTATTTTTTATAGCTTACATAACACATTATGAGTTAAAAGAGCTTTTTAATATACAAAACGCCATATTGCATATTATAGCATTAAAATCTAATGATATCCCAATCACGATTTAAAATATAGTGTTATCTAACATGTAATTGCTAATTTTATATTACGTAATATAGCATAAAAATTAGTTTTATATAACCGTCGTATGATATACGATGTTTATCGTGATTATCTTTAGGGGTAGTCAGCCATAATGACGTAGTGATTTTCAATAAGTATACTGTTATTGATTCCAACTTCTTCATTGTATACGTATAAAGTATTTTGTTAACGGGAATACGTTTCTGTGATAGTAACCATTTCTTTGATTTTTTGCAATCCACTTATAATGACAGCTCTGGCTGCTCTCGAACGAATCTCCGTCTGACGAGAAGTGCATGTGCGTGTTTGCCGTTCTCACAGCAGAAGCCAGCTGCGCAGTCGTGCATGTGTGCGATGCGGCCACAATTGCTCGGCTACAAGTGGCGGCAGCTTCTGGAGTGGCACTCCTGGCCCAGGACAGGTACTACTCGACAGGACAGTGTGCCTCGTGCCACGACAAACATTGACAGCGCGAGTGCACTGTAAACACGCAGCACTAATGAACGGACACCGGCCCTGCCCTGCCTTTCCGTCGATTAGGCCGAGACACCAATCCGGACCTGTCAAAACCTAATTAATTACCCAAATATACATACCCATATCTGCCCACGAATACGCCTAAATTACCGATCTAAATTTTATTCCTAAACGCGTCATCCGCCGAGTGGGTGTCTATGTGAAAATAAACAGACCGTCATATCTAAAAACCCTTCCATTGATTATAATTTTTTTTAAATATTTTTTGTAATTAAAAATAATAATTATAATGTAGGGCTCAATCCTAATTGATTGAGGTTTAACTACGCATTATAGTAATCATAAATATTAGATTTTTATTAAAGAAAACCTTAAAAAAACGATGATATAAATCTAGTTATTTTATAAATGTATTTATTATATATTATACATATATATAAATTATATCTCTCATTAAAAAAAAATAATCTGCCATAATAATAATAAGAATAAGGCATTAAAATAATAATAAATATTATACTTATTTTATGTATATATTATATATATTCAGTAATTTAGAAAAGCGACTATTTTTATAGTAAAGTAAACAAGGCATTTTTTTAAACGAACGTCCACAAAAGTTCAATCCCTACGCCCCATTTTATTTTTATCTACATATTACGGTTAATTAATTCTCGAATAATTCATAATAATCGTCGCAGGGATCGTAAACTTTTACAATTATTTCGCATTTTCGCTCCCCCGATCGATTTTCCGTCTCTCGCATAAGAATAAAGTTTTTTTGCCTACGAGCTCAATCCGGAGCTCGGTTACGAGGCCAAATTCTTTATTATGACCTCTTTATTTTGATTTGTGGACTGTAACTTGCGAAGGCTCCGACTGAAAAGACCGCTGGAAAAACGTCTCATAAATCAGTTTAATTTTCCCGAGAGGAACGGCTCTAATGCGGAAAAAATTCAACCCAACTCTCGCGAAGAAAAAACGCTACTCCGCCTAGTTTCGGCGACTCCAATTTGTAACCGAACCCATTGTGCGTGGATTATGTAGGTCTTTACCACTGTCAGCCTGTCTCCGACAAAGCAGATATTTTTTACATGAAATTAAACCATAATTACACTCTTTTTTGCTTAAATTAAAAAAAAACGAACATTAACGATAGTTCGTAACTGTGGAAAGTTCTCTTGAAGCTTCCAATAGCTATATGATATATTAGTTTTTAAACTTCAATACCTTTTGAAACCACGTGAATACTGGTATTAAATATTTTAAATGACGAGCAAAAAATATTTGATGGAATTCATAAATAACCTTAAGTTATTCAGATAATTTTGCTGATTATTTATACATTAAACAAATATAATCAAAACATATATATTAAAAAAATACGTTAATATTATATAATTTTTTTATTTCACGAAGGTGTTTCTTTTTATTCCATTGAGGAAACCCGCTCTATTTTTATTTTTGCGGATTGTCCTATGAATATTATTATACAAATTCACACCTCTGTACAATATTCCCCTGGCCGTACTCGTTTTTTTATACTTATATATCCTTTATTTCTAGTATTAAATCTATGTACATCTCTATTTCTTATTGAATATTTATTAAAAATACATTTTCACCTATGCAATAAATTCTTTGCCATTTTTTATCTTACTTATGTTGACTTTTAAAAATAAAATGACATTAAGTATATTGTTATTATTTATCGTATATGATTTATGTTCGTTAGAGTATCGCTCGCTCCTTATCCATCGGTTGATGGTTAGCATCGCTAGCACGATATGTGAACAGATTTTTTTAAAGCTAATCCAATGCAATTTTAATACCAACTTTACAGAATAAACAATTTTAATATATAATTAATATTTATTATCGTTTAAGAAGTAACTTAAAATATTTACTTTTCACTTTTGCAAATATGACAAAATATAAAAAACAATATGAGCAAATTCTCCATATACAATTAGGTAAAGATTACAAAAAAAAAAAAAAAAACGCTTGATAACGAACGTTTTATTGCTTTTGACGTGGATTTTTGACTTCTGAGAAGGGATAATTATTTTTTGTGTCAAATTTCGGTTTAGATATGCTTCCATCATGCGATTTTCACTTATTGTAAGTCGTAATATTGTTATCAAAAGTCTTAATCTAATTTCCCGTCACATTATATTCTTAATTTGTAATTACATTATGTTTTACTATATAAATATATATATATATATATTAAAATGATAATTTTATTAGAAAATTCATAAAATGGAAAAATTGTGGTAATATGCTAAAGCATCCCATAGGATTCGCTCTACCTTCAGATACAATTTATATTGGGTTTGTTATATACTTTCGAAAGCAACACATATTTACACAAAGCTTTGATCTTATTCGAAGTTGATGAGGATCGCTAATCCTCAAAGGATGTTGCGAACTGATTTATGTACTAGCTAGCAGATAAAATATTTTTTTATAAATCGAAATTATTGACAGATTTGCACCTTGTAATATTATGCAAAACATATCATAATGCATTGTGATAATTTTAATAATCTAGATTCTATATAGGTAATATAGCAAAAACGGAGGTAAAGAAATTGATTTGCCAGCTTGCTTATCATAAAATTGTATTTGAATCAGTTCCCAAAACCATTTGAGAATTACTGATCATCGTCAACTACGAATAAGATAACAGCTATGCGTACTATAATATAATTTAAATATGTTAGCGAAACCCTTCAAGGGTTAAGATATAATAAAATATTAGTACATACACTTAAATAGATTCCAAGAAATATTACGTGAATATAAACCGCGTAAATTGTAATAAAATGATCGAATAGGAGAAGTATTGCAAACTTATTTTTCACGTTTTATTTTAAGGATGTAACAAAGAATTTGCATTAAGAATAAAATAAAATTCAGTGGAGTGACGCAAATGTTTAAGAAAACTTTTGGTTAAAATTCTATGACCAAATGAAGGGTTTACAAATATTTTAATTTTGCTTAAAATAAATTAAAACAAATATTTTAATTTAAAACCTTGAATATTTTGGAGAGGTTTTTTTTTATAATATAATTTATAAAAATATTATTTTCGAAAGTATTTCATTAAATTTCACATATTTCTGATCAAATTTCCCCCCCTACCCGCCCCTTTACTCTTTCTGTGTAATACTTTGCACTATAAAAATATTTTTTTTTGGGATTTGCCTAATTTGTTCATGTCCGGTTTTGGTTTGAACAGAAAATGTACGTTTCAAAACCGTCCGGTGTAAAGGTAGACCGCACACTTAAGTATCTATAGTGCAAAGCACATTAAATTTATCGTGGAAACTATTTAAACTAAAGTGCAATTAATTCACAACCAAAACCTTCACAATTATGCAAAATTCGCAAACAATGATTTTATCACATTGCCAAAGATATTATATGTTTGTATTTACTCTTTAAAAACACTACACCTTAACTTTTCTACGAGGCATATCTGTCGTAAAATCTTGAAAAAAAAATCGTAAAAAAATTTGGTTACCGAGAATGGGAGTTAAAGTGGGGGTAATTCAGTCGACTTGGCCGGCTTCGAGCGCTTCCGAACATTGTCGGCATTATTTTCCGAGTCAAAGGGACCGAAGACGGAGCTGCTCTTTCGAGCGCGAGCGGTGAGCCCCTTTCGCTCTCTCGCGTGTTAAGTGACGAGAGTGAGAGAGATAATGATATGGTGTTTCGCAAACTGAGATAGAACGAGTAACTCACTTCAATTTCGGTATGCGTCTAGTGGTCACGTGGTCAAGTTATAATACCACATGCTACAGTGGGACGCATGTTAACATGGTTTATGAAACTCGATCTTCAACAGACTTTTACTGACATCTTTGAATATCTTAGGGCAGCAAAAGGGATTAATTCTATTTTTTATAGTATATTCTTCTAGCAGATATCGTTATTATATTTTTTTTCATATAAAATTAAATAATTAAAAAATAATTGGTTGTACCTGATTTTGTTTAAAAAAATCGTTTCAAATATCCTTATGTATTTTCCCAGATCGGTTTATATAAATGTCACACCATAACGAATTCTTATTTAGAATCGATGGCGACAAATTCTAGGATAGTCACAGATGTGGTGTTCGTATTCTGAAGTATCATTTTTATGCCTGATACCATTTTGCAAAAGCCGACAAAGATTTGGCGTAAATTGAATATTTACGACCGAAAAATTTTCACTGATATTGCATTAGTGAGCGCTCACACAAACCTTTATAATTATCAGTAGCGTAATTTTAATAATATGACAATTTAAAAATTGTTATTATTTGGCACATTTTTCGATCGCGCGCAAATATGCCGGCTGTACGTGACAGAAGCCGCCGTCCGGACGGCATATGAAATTTGTGACAGTGTGGTTGCTTACTCAAAGTCGTAGGTCTCGACCGACTTCAGTTGTAACTCCGGTTTGGACAACTTCCAGATAGTGTAGTGCAGGCATAAATGTTTCGCGCAGCTGTTTACTTTTATTGTGATGTTGATTGATGTATTTTTTAAATATTTTTTCTTATATTATTTACAATATATTGTAGATAAAAGCAATCCAGATAACTATTATTGTCAATAAAAATAATAATCTCACTAGATTCACGAAGAATACAGAATTATTTTACTATTTTTTTTGTTTGTTATATACTCTTCAAAAATAACACACAGTACATTGTTTCGTGTCTTTCTTATTAGGGGGTGTTAATATAGCTTTTTACCTATATTGTGATCAGTAAATAAGATTAAATGAAGTTAAAATCAAGTTTTAATATATTTCTTATTTTAAAAATATATTTTTAAAGTCCGGGTACTTTTCAATCGGTCATGATCAGTGCGCACGCGCCGATCGAAAGCAACGAACGACAAACAAACACACGTCCCAGCAAAACAAACATCCGCGGATACATAATCATATTTCACGATGGATAATATTCTGCCCCCTCGCGCGACGACTTTGCCCCAAAAATAAATTACTTGTAAATCAAGTCAGCGTCAGTCAGACTTGATGTATATTCATCGGTAATTTCCGGCGCGGTATCAACGCGCACATGTGTCCCTTTCGAAACGTATCTCTTTACAAATGCGTCCTTTTAATTTTTTCACCGGGCGACGACAGTCGAAATAAAATTAACAAAAACACACTCGGCGAGCATTATTGTCGGGAGAGAAAATAAAATAAAATTCGCGAAAAGACGGCTCATACATAAGCAATGACCCTCGCGTGGGTCTCCCGTCACGCTTTTTTATTATATTTTAAATTATATGCGCGCGCGTCAACGTGACGCGTTGAGAAATTCGCAAAATAAATAAATTTTCAGCTATGAAATTTAATTCGATTCACATTCCGAGCGGCGATCTGCAGCGTCTGCGCGCTGCGAATGTGAAATGCAATTTATTGGCGTTAAAACGCACAGTTTTAACGCCATTTTAGAATTACCGAATAAAAATGCACATTTTATTTTTAAATTAGTGCACAAAATATTGAAGACTATTGATGTCTCTGAAACATATTTTAAAACCGGGTAGATTTTTAACGGGTACAATTTAAATATAATATTTGATTTCTTCATATGAACACATATCTCACACAATTTTCAAGAGGCAAAATTCTTTTCTTTCGCAAAACTCATTTAAAGATTAAGTGGGTAGTGAGAGCAGTGTATCAAAAAGGAACAGGAAAGTCCGAAAGTATTATTTCACAATGTAAGTTTTATGACACATAATGTTTCGGCATCCTCAAACATTTTCCGTTTAATAAAAAAATAATAATGCGAGTATTTGCAAAAAATACACACGGCATACTCGGAGAACGGTTGTACACAAACACATTTAAGTATATTATTATTATTATTTGCCGTCAATGATTTGTGATCATTAGTCTTGCTCGCTCGTTATCCATCGGTTGATGGTTAGCATCGCTAGCACGATATATGAACAGATTTTTTAAAGCTTATCCATGCAATTCTCATCATATTGATATATCAAAATCCACATCATTAGACGTGGCCGAGCTGTCAAAACACCTCCTAATTAATTACGCACAGGAACAAAATGTTCTCTATCTCTGGCAACGAATCAATGCTCGCTGGGGTGTAATTTATTTTTTGTCATCCCGCTGATACCGGTGATTGATGACGGGCCTAATACACTCGTAATGCGTTCGTTTTATCTAGCTCTCCTACTAGACACGCCTTTGTTCCAATCGTAATTTAACCCTTTCGTTGAGCGTCGGATATCAATTTTGTCGAAGCGTAGCTTTCGAATATTGCCCTATTAATATTTCCACGTTTCAGAAAGGAAGTAGTGTCGTTTGCTACCGAGTGGCAGGGCTGTCACATGAAAGAAAGCTCGTAATGAGAATATGGCTTAAATTGGACACTGGGGATAAGTCGTTATAATAAAGCAAAAAATGTAGTAGAATTAATCAAATACAATAATACCATTAGTGACATATTACAAATTATTTTTATAAGATTATTAATCACAGATTCAATGTATAAATATTATACTTATGCTATGTTTTTAAATGGTCGTTAAGTATTACTGTACTAAAAAAATACACAATAATTTTTAATCGATTTTATGTTTGTAAAATTTCCACAAAAATTAATCGTTTTTGAGAGCTTTCATTTCAGTTAGCTCTTCAAAACTTATATTTAATAAAGCTAAATTTAGGGCTCTAGATTATTTTTTAAATATTATTCATTTGATGTTTTTGTAAAATTACGGCAAAATTAATTGTTTTTCCACACTTTTTCTTTAAAAAACTATTCAAAACCTTTATTTATATATTATTATAATAAACAAATATATATTCTACAAATTTAAATAATGTTAGGCCAAGTTTTGTGCACAAAATTATTTTATAAATGATAAATGATGAGGCCCGGAATCATTGTTTTTCCAGAACCCGTGTTCGCTCTCGGTTGCTAAAATATGCCACCTCTTGATTTTTTGCGGTTATCTCAAAAGTAATGTTTACTTGAATAAACCAGTCACAATAAACCAACTAAACCTGTATATTTATTAAAAAAAACATTTATCCATTTGATATTTTGTTTTTAATTAGTCAATATAATAAAAGCAAACAGCTGCGCGAAGCAATTTTAAGATAAGTATTTTATCATTATCTGTTCAGTAAGCAATTTACTGTTTATTGTTTTAAAACCTAATTGCTGCACTACTCTCTCTGAAAGTTGGCCAAGGTTGGCCAAGGACGGAGAATATAGCGGATTACTTCGGTCGAGTTTAGTTCTGTCCGCTCTAAAATCTGAGATTACCGAGAACGGGAGGTAAAATGGGGGTAATTCAGTTGACTTGGCCAGCTTCGTACGCTTCAGCAAAAGGACCGAAATCGGAGCTGCTCTTTCGAGCGCGAGCGGTGAGATACTTCCCCTTTCGCTCCCTCGCGTGTTAAGTGACAAGAGTGAGAGAGATAATGATTTGGTGTTTCGCAAACTGAGATAGAACGAGTAACTTGGTTCAATTTCAGTATGCGCGTAGGCGTCCTGTGGTTAACACGCATGTCGAGCGCTCCATTGTAGTCACGTGGTCAAGTTATAATACCACATGCTTATCGGGGACTTCAACAGACTCTTACTGACATCTTTGAATACTTTAGGGCACCAAAATGAATTTAATATATTTTTGATAGTATATTCTTCTAACAGATATCGTTATTATATTTTTTCATATAAAATTAAATAATAAAAAATAATTTGTGGTACTTGATTTTGTTAAAAAAATCGTTTCAAATATCCTTATGTATTTTCCTAGATCGGCTTATATAAATGTCACACAATAAAAAAATATTATTTAGAATTGATGGCGATAAATTCTAGGATAGTCACAGATATGGTGTTCGTATTCTTAAGTATCATTTTTATGCCTTATGGCATTTTTCAAATCCGACAAAGATTTTGCGTAAATTGATGAACATTAACGACCGTTTTTACTGATATTGTATTGGTGAGTGCCCACACAAAATTTTATAATTATCAGTAGCGTAATTTTAATAATATGACAATTTAAAAATTGCGATTATTTGGCACATTTTTCGATCGCGCGGGCTGTATGTGACAGAAGCCGCCGTCCGGAAGGCATATGAAATTTGCGACAGTGTGGTCGCTTACGGGAAGTCGTAGGTCTCGGCCGACTTCAGTTGTAACTTCGGTTCGGACAATTTCCAGATAGTGTAGTGCATGTTTTTTGTACGTTATTATATCTAATGTGCTCACTTTTGAAAAAATATATTATGATCTTAATTCGTCCATGAAGTCTCTTCTTACAATGTTTTCCGTTTAAATTATATTAATAATTATTCACTTACGAATTCAGAAGTACATAGTCATCTCGGAATTAAGCCAAATTGCAAGAAACACAGCCAAGATAAACAAGCAATATTTTCATAAGATTAAGTGTGTTGTATCAAAATAGGATATCTTCATGTTTGAAAGGATGCTGTGTGTCAATACATACTTTGGTAACTTGAAAGGAATCGTACAGTAGTGACTTCTCTCCCCTTTGCGGTTTAATCCACAGGTTCAAAAATAGAATCCAGCGGTCAACTAGTGGGCGAATGGAAACGTATGTGGTTGATTATGCCTTAATTGGTTTTTCCTCGCTTTCCCGATTGCCCGGGGTAAATGTCGAGATAATTCCACTAGAGTCCGCAAATTAACCCATCACTGCAATACGACCCTTATTGTGTTATAATGAGGTTCACGTGTAATGACCTTTCATAACATTCTAATGCTATCACAAGTATACTAATGATCGTAATTAATAAAGTTAATATAAATGAGACTTGTTTTACCTTATATACTATAAGCCAGAGATGTCTAAACTTTTGAGCACTGCAATATCCCGGAACTTAGTCATCAATCTCATGATCATATTTAAATAAATAAAGTTAAAAAATGTTTTCTCGGCCGTGCATGAATTAATTTAACATTATTTAGATTTTATTATATCCTTCCGAATTAAATTTGCATTTTCCATGAATATTTTACCTCGAGGTTTACTCGTATTTTTATCTACTACTGTATACCTTAGATTGGTAATTCTTCATAGCATAGAAAAAAATAACAATAACGCGACTCTCTTCGCAGAGTAAACGTCGAAACCTTTTCTATATTAAAATTGAAAATACCCGCCCGAGTAGCATTGAAAAGGTTAATTTGACTGTCAAAATACGCGACAGCCTTTTCGATCTCAATTTCTGCCGGAATATTTTCTAAAAATATGAAAGGTTAAAATATACTATATGGGCGTTTGTATAATGTGACCGCTTTTTCGCCTCGCATCGTGTTTAATATTTAAAACGTGACAGTTTGATGCTTCAAAATCTCTCGGTTCGCACCTGTGACATTTCCATATTAAGCAGAGAGAGAGAGTCGTAGCTTTATTAAAATAAAATTCTGATTCAATTTTCAATAAACGGAAACGGAAAGAGACGATAAAATTCGGAATGCGATAAACTTCATTAATCAAACTGATTAAGGTAATAATCAGAAACTATTATATATATGCACTACTATACTAGCTTTTTTTCTTAACTATTGATTACAAATTTCAATATGTATTATTGCAACTACTTAATAATGAATTCTACGACATAAAGTTTTGGGTCTCAGTACCGAGAAGCTATGCTTTTGTTATTAAATGCAGAGATAATATGGTTTTTCACAAATTGAGATAGAACGAGTAACTCGGTTTAATTTCAGTATGCGCGTAGGCGTCCTATGGTCAACACGCATGTCGAGCGCTGCATCGTAGTCACGTGGTCAAGTTATAATACCACATGTTAATCGGCGACTTCAACAGACTCTTACTGACATTTTTTAATATTTTAGGGCAATAAAATGAATTAAATATAATTTTGATAGTATGTTCTCCTAACAGATATCGTTAATATATTTTTTTTCATATAAAATTAAATAATTAAAAAATAATTAGTGGTACTTGATTTTGTTAAAAAAATCGTTTCGAACATCCTTTTATATTTTCCTAGATCGGTTTATATAAATGTCACACCATAACGAATTCTTATTTAGATTCGATACCGACAAATTCTTAGATAGTCAGAGATGTGGTGCTCGTATTCTGAAGTATCATTTTTTTTGCCTTATGGCATTTTGCAAAAGCCGACAAAGATTTTGCGTAAATTGAATATTTACGACCGAAAAGTTTTCACTGATATTGTATTGGTGAGTGCCCACACAAAGTTTATACTTAATGACTCAAATGAATATGTTTATGACATATGAGCCATTATGGCTTACCACCCTAAATAAATTAAAAAGTAAATCATTTTTTATTTAATACATAAGTTTATTTGATTAAATAAATAATATCAATGGGTAAATAAAAAATCACAAAACAAATGCTAAATATATTTTGAAATAATTCTTTATTATCGAAGTAAATCATATGTTTTTTAAATAAATATTTCCATTAAGAGAATAGTATTTATGAACAAGCTGCTTTTGCTTTCACGAGGGTCTCGTAAAAGTCCTTTGATAACGTTTTCGAAAGTCTTGTGGCGATTTCTATTTCTTGGGTTGATCGATTGTTGATTTGTTTAGATGCGTCATTTTAGCCAGAATTCTGTATACAATTAATTAAAATACAATCAATATAATTGCGTAATACAATGAATAATATTATGAAGTGACGGTAAAATCGCTACTTTAGTCTAAAGTCAAACACGTGTATTTATTATTATGAAAATAATAACCTACACGTATTAATTTGCCAATCCCCTTTGCCAAGCTCACCGTAATTCATACCTGTTACATTATTTCTTTCGCAAGACTAACAAAGTAAAACGGCGAGCAGTTTTATGCATTTTTACAAAGAACACGAATGCTTACAAAGCGTGCATAATTTAGCTTATTTAATACGCCTTAGCGCGCAGTCTACGACTATGAACATTTGTTCACGGGTAAAAATCGCAACCGAGAAAATATGAGTATACAGTGTGGCTCAAAAAATAAAACAAAGCGTAATAATACCATTTTCTTATTTCATAGAAGTTAATTCAAGTAAAGCTTTGGCTTTGAACTTTGTAGATATCATATTTTTTTATATATATTATATCAAACCAAGCTGCAATAGAAGCTCTTTAAAATAAATTTTATGCCGTTAGGGGTTTTTTTTTTTACTATCTTCATTCCCTTTTTCTTTTTATAGTTGTATTTTTTTTTTTTTAATTTAAAATATCAAAAAATATATTTTGAAATATTCAATGAAATTAATAATATATCACATAAGTATGATTGTCTTACTGCGAAGTTTTTGCCATACGAATAGCCAGATTAAACTTAACCTACGTAAAGTTCGTGTTAGTTTTAAACTAGTCTACATACAAATGAGCTTAGCTTCAATCTTACCTAACATAAAACTAAAGTTGATTTTAATATAACAAGCTGAGATTATTAAATAGATTACTATAGATATGAATTGTTAATTACAATATAAATTATTATTGTGTTAATTTAAGTTAAACTTTAAATAAAATTGCAGCTACCCTTTTTTATTTTTGCATTATTGACCTAAAAATTTCATTTAGAATGACGTGTGCAAATGTCAAGTAGCTATTGATCACCGTTTTAGACATAGAGTAAAGAATATCATATAATATAGAGTGGCCTATAGGAAGAAATTTAGCGTGCTTTAAAATATTATTCGCGTCGTCTCTAGATCATTCACCCCGAACCCGTGATCGGTTTAACTTATTTAAATGTGGCTTCCTGTTAGGTATTATCGTGTAAAAGCAGTGCAAAACAGCAGAGGAATTGCAATTATTTGTGTTATTTTAGGATTTTTTATTAACTGACGCGTGCAAAACACGTTATTCTACACGTGCCAACTAGGGCTGCGCATTCCATTCTTCGAGTTTATATTTCATTTATTTTTAAATAAATTAAATATAAATGATAAAAATAATATATTTCATTATTAAATATTTTTGTCACATGTGAGAGTTAGTAATATTAATAATTCTTTAGAACCAAAATTGCAGAAAATATGGCTTGAACATATTTTACGTCCTCCATGTAAGCCATCCGTGAGAAGTGTCATATGTTCGGACCATTTTAACCCAGATTCATTTTTATCATAAAACCAACAATCGTCTCCACTCCCATCAACGTCAATTTCGAATACTGATGCTTACAATTCTCCTAGAAAAATGAATTTATTACGAAAATTAAATTATGTTAGGTTAATTTCAAAAAAACTTGAAAAAATAAGACACGCACTAAGGTAAAAATTTTACCGTAGAAACAAAAACATAGGTAATTTGGAAAATATAGTTAAATCAATAACAGACACTATTAGCAAATTTTGATTCTGATTCAAAAGAGTTGTTAACTTTTCTTTAAAGAAAAAATAAGTATTCAGCTCGAGGTCGATCGTTTGCATTAACTTTAAGTTTTTATTCTCCCAAAGCTTATCAATATGTTCGACAGACTTTACATTTTAATCTGTCTCACCTAAGAACCATCGGTAAATGGTATCAGAACAGGGTTTACGTTTGAAGCATTTGAAGCATTAAAAATAAAATCTTAATCGATAAATTATAACCTAGTTTTCAATTTAGTTATAGATGAAATCGCGATTAGAAAACTTACCGAGTGTAATAATATAATAATGATTAGTGATAAAAGTGAATTGATAAAGAAAAATATAAATTAAGAACGTCACAAGGTCATTTTGTACACTGTCGACCGCGCAGGCGCACACGGTGAGGTTAATGTTCAAAACTTGGCATGATTTTGGCCTATGTCGCCGTCTCTATTATATATTTTTTTATAGTATAAATGTAATTTTTCAAATTAAAAAAGTTTAATTACCATGAGTATAGACAGTGACCAATACTAGGGTTTGAGTCGCATAAAAAATGTTGTGTTTTTAAATTTTCAATGAATCTGGAAGATCAATATTGGTGATTATTATATAATTATAATTTCTATCGATCACCACACATTAGGTATTCATAGATTTTTATAATCTCACGGATGAATATCGTAATGATTAATTTAAATCGTATATATATAAAATCTCTGATAATAGGTTTTTTGATCTCATAAATAATAGCATATACATATGTATAAAAAAAATTAAAAATTGGATTTAATTTAAATACAGTCTAATATGAATGTATATATAAAAACATATTAAAAAATATTTAACCTAAATATATTTGAGGTTAGCTGATTTAGAGCATAATAGTATTAAATCGCTTTATAGTTTCTATTTAATCTAACGCAAATTTCAACCTTTATTTTGTTCAGAAATCACAGCCAGTAAGCAAAATAAACTAAATAATTATACTATTTCGGCTGACTGTGAGCAATGCATTTTTATGGTTCTTTTCTAAAAAATGATTAAATACAAAAAACGGGAAAAATCAATATGAACTTACAATATTTTACACATTTAAAACTGAAAATATTATGTGTACTAATACTAGTTATAGTTTAAAATATATTTAATGAATATTACTATTCAACTGATTGCGCTCGTCGACGTAAAGTTGTTTTAGTAAAGTTTTTGTTGCATTTGATTTTTATTCTTTATTAATTGAAGTCAAAACTTAGTGAAAAATCCTCGATAAATAGGCTTACCATACGTCCCGATTTAACCGGGATTGTCCCGGTTTCGCAAATAACTTTTTTTTAGCTCCATCAGCATCCCAAATTGAACATTTAATTTCTGATATTATCTTTTTTTAGCTGTCATACTTATGGTAAGCCTATCGATACACCCTGGTTACTCTAATCATTTAATATTTCCTAAGATTTATTTTTTATAATCTAAGAGAAAAAATAAATAAAATATAACACAGAAGAATTATTAAATTTTTAAATGGTAAAGTTTCTTTTGCTCTGTAATGGAACATTCTAGATTTTAAAGCTCTTCGTGGCTTCCATAGATTTTTTTTGATTGAATTACATCCAATTTTAAAGCTCAGAAATATTTGAACAACCTGTATAATAAAAAAATACCGCCTCGTAAACAATTTCGCCAGATGACAATTCAGCTGTTTTCCATTACTCGATCCGTTTCATACATATGCGATTCGCGGAGGTTATAAATCAGAGCCGGACTCGGGAATTCAACCCGGCAATTTCCTGACCGCTCCCTTGATATGTGACGTCAACGTTTTCAACGGAAAAAAGTTTATCTCGAAGCCTCCGGGATCCGAGGTAACGAGCCCTTTTAATAAGGCACACACAACGCGGAATGATTGATGGTGTGTGTACAGTGCGCTCGCAAATGAGACATGAAAAATGGACACTTTAAATTGTCGGTCTTTTCGTAGTTTTGACCCACATTTTTGGACAAGAGAGAGCTTTCGCGTGTTTGTTCGGGATTCCCTCGGCGCGCGGACAAAAAAGTCGCGAGACTCTCGTCAATTATTCAGGGGCTACGCAATACGGGCGCTTCGCATTCTTTTCTTTCGTTAACAATTCACGGAGAAAACTTAGGCTGAATAAGTGAGTTACAGAAGCGCCGGAAACGATGAAAGTTGATCCGGATATTTTAAAAACGGGAAACGTGTTCAATATCGTAAAAAAATATTGCCAGAAAAAAGGTCAAAAGTTTGTTTGCTAAAATATGTACATAAAAGAGAAAAAAAATATCTTGGATAACATATAAACGTTTCAACTCAACAAATAGTATACTTAAGGATCATATGTATTACCTCTCGCCTATAGAGTGTATATTATACAAAAAAAGGTATTCGATTCGCCGTATTTTTCACACATTTTAGTAGTAAAAATTTTGATCATAAATAAATTTATTAATCATTGATCGATATGATTGCACTCTATTTTAGTTACATAAAATTGCTCTCGTTATCTATTTTTAAATATATAATATACATTTTGAATGAAAATACGCATGGTAATATAACATTATTTTATTTGTTGTACAAAATATAAGTAGAGACCGCTACTTTGATTCTCGGTTTTAGCTTCGAGGGTGGCGCACATCCGAGCGGAAGCTTTGCACCGTCTCCTCGTCATTAAAAGCTCAACTTTACAAAAGCTCCCCGTCTGGTCTCTTTCTTTCTCTTTGAATTTCAATCCGTTTCGTTAAATTTTTAATTCTGGCCTCATTGTGTTACGCAAATTGGTCTCATCCACCAGCCAAGCAACGGATCGAAGGCAACGACTAGGCGGCGGGTGCTATAGAAACGAAGAACGACAACACGTCTGTCTACCTATCTGTCTATTTTCTCGTCCTCGCTTCCTGCGAAATACTGTTTATTTTCCCTCATAATCCCAACATTATTACAGTCCTTGTCTGTCCGATAGCGCGTCTCGTCGAAATATCGTGTTTACACACGACTCCCCCTCGACGTAAGGCCTAGGGTTTGGAGGAAATAAACGAGATGGGTTCGTTCGACAAACAAAAAAACACACGAACTGGCTTATTTTTATAAATCGTCTACGTGGGCCGTATCAATTTTTTGCCGAATTTGTCGTCATAATATCAATATCGTATATTCGATCTCTTCATTCACATAAACCTGATAATTATTATATATTTTATTTTACTAAAGATAGAAAGCAGTTTTTTTTATATTTGGAAGTCTAATATATTTGGTTTACAATTAGAGTTTGTATAACAAATGTCTTCAAACCCGAGAATGGTTCGGTGATAATTCCGGATACGAAATTTGCGAACATAAAATATATAAATAATACATTCAGTTTCATCTGATTATTCCTAATGCCTCCAATACACTCTCTGGAAGTTGGCCAAGGTTGGCCAAGGACGGAGAATATAGTGGTTTACTTCGGTCGAGTTCGGTTCTGCCCGCTCTAAAATCTCTCAGAAGTTATCCGAAGTGAGGGTAGTTCACTCGACTTGGCCAGCTTCGAGCGCTTCCGAACATTGTCAACAAATGGACCGAAGTCGGAGCTGCTCTTTCGAGCGCGAGAGGTGAGATACTTCTCGCGTGTTAATTGACGAGAGTGAGATTGTTTCGCAAACTGAAATAGAACGAGTAACTCGCTTCAATTTCAGTATGCGCGTAGGCGTCCTGTGGTCAAGTTATAATACCACATGCTACAGTGGGACGCATGTTAACATGTTTTATGAAACTCGATCTTCAACAGACTTTTACTGACATCTTTGAATATCTTAGGGCAGCAAAAGGGATTAATTATATTTTTTATAAAGTAAGATACTTCTCGCGTGTTAAGTGACGACAGTGATAGAAATAATGATATGGTGTTTCGCAAACTGAGATAGAACGAGTAGCTCGCTTCAATTTTAGTATACGCGTAGGCGTCCTTTGGTCAACACGCATGTCGAGCGCTGCATTTTAGTCACGTGGTCAAGTTATAATAGCACATGCTTATCGGGGACTTCAACAGACTATTGAATATGTTAGGGCACCAAAAGGGATTAATTATATTATTGATAGTATATTCTTTTAACAGATATCGTTATTATATTTTTTTCATAAAAAATTAAGTAATTAAAAAATAATTAGTGGTACTTGATTTTGTTAAAAAAATCGTTTCGAATATCCTTATGTATTTTCCTAGATCGGTTAATATAAATGACACGCCATAACGAATTCTTATTTAAAAATTCTAGGATAGTCACAGATGTTCGTATTCTGAAGTAGCATTTTTATGTCTTATGGCATTTTGCAAAAGCCGACAAAGATTTTGCGTAAATAGAATATTTACAACCGAAAAATTTTTACTGATATTGTATTGGTGAGTTGCAACACAAACTTTTATAATTATTAGTAACGTAATTTTATTAATATGACACTTTAAAAATTGCGATTATTTGGCACATTTTACGATCGCGCGCAAATATGCCGGCTGTACGTGACAGAAGCCGCCGTCCGGACGGCATATGAAATTCGCGACAGTGTGGTCGCTTACTCGAAATCGTAAGTCTCGTCCGACTGCAGTTGTAACTTCGGTTCGGACAACTTCCAGAGAGTGTAGTGCAGGCATAAAATAAAATCTAGAAAAAAACAGTTTCGAATCTATCCCGAAAATATTTTTTTAAATATGTCATTTCAGTAAAATCATATCGGAATATATTTCCACTAGTAGATATATATTTTTACCAGTACAAATATAAATTTTCTGGCAGTTTCTAAAGTTAAAGTTAATACTACTAATACAATAACATGATTGACTAGAATAATACCGACATGTACCACGTAAATATTTGAGGGAGATCACAAGCGATAATCTCAACCTCTTAATAAACGAGCACTGATTAGGCAGTACACTCGTCTTTCCTCCCTAGCACAGGCTTATGAGATCTTCCACCCGAAGGATTTATTTCCTGCTCGTCATCAGTGCGGAACTGCGCTATAAATTACTGTATGACGTTTTTATCCCTTTTACGTCGTTCTTTTTTCCACTCGGTCAATTTTTGCATGTCGTTCATATTACTATAAAAGCACATCACGGTGTTTCAATAATTTAACGCGCTAATTTTACGACATCGTAAAAGGCATTGCAACAAATTGGATTTGTTACGGCGGCGCACAATTTGACCGCTACTGGGCGTATTTTTGTAACAATGTTGAAAAATGTAGATATACAATTTGTAGTGAGGTTGGCGTTTGTTTGATTGTGTTGTACGTGTGCTTTTGTAAAATAAGCAACATTGTTGTTTCAAGCTGCGATGGATTTGGATCGGCGCGCGAGTCTCTACTACGTGACTCGATTTTTATATTTCATTTCTATACTATGCAATTTTTATTAGATAAAATAACATATCAGAGCTATTGCTATTATGGTAAGAGAATCTATAAACTCAAATCATATGTTACAACGAACGAAAAGTAGATATTTCTATTGACCCTAGCAAAATCCAATGTGTCAAATTTTTGCAAAATGGTGACAAATTTAAAAACTTAAACACTCATAACTCAGTAGGTTTAAATTTTAACGAAAAGATCGCTATACATGAAACGTTTAAAAGCTTAAACTTCATCCAAATAAAATATAAAAAAAATAGTTTTTTGCTTCAAAACAAGCGATGTATCAATTCGATCGGACCCCCATATGAGCCATTTTGAGACTTTCAGAAGAGTTAACACTCTTAACTGCTTGGTTTTAAAGATTTAAAATTAAATTTTTAGTATCGTATAGAACTACCGAGCACCCCATATATGTTTTGTATGAAAAAAATATATAATTTTTTTACAAAATGGCGGCCAATGTAAAAATTAAAAGTGTCATAACTTTGCAAAATGAACTCCTACTGAAAAATGTCGTATACAAAAAGTGCTTAGAAACTTAATTTGCATTAAAAAAATTTTAATTATTTTTTTTTCTTAAAAACAAGTAAATTGACCGGGCCCCCATACGAGCTTTTATGCGACTTGGCATATAGTTAACGCTGGTATTTCGTTCCTTTTAAAGATAATGATTTGAATTTTGATACAGAATAGAGCTTTCGTTTATACTCATTGAACGATTATATACATACATAAGGCTACGTCAGATTCACTAATAAGCAAAGGAGGCGATGTTAGCAAATAGTAAACAAAATCAACCCTAATATGATTGTTTATCTTCCTAGCAAACACTATTGATCCGGCGTTAAAATTAGAGCAAAGTTGCAAGCGGCGCAGTCCCCCTTTGCAAAATCCGATGTAGCGTCGCCGTGTTTGCGCTTATCGGAGTAAGTTGACAGGAGACAGATCCCGGGTTCAAATCCCGACAGATGGGCTCGTCATGTTGTTGTTCGGGCTTAAGCCCCGCTGCACCCCACCACTTTTTTACTCAAATTTCCGACAAAGCTCTCAGCCAGGGGGCGGATAATGTTTTTTAAGGACCCCTCACCTCCATAGATGACGTTTTCCGAATTAAACTTTTCCTTCCCGAAGGGAAATTTATAGGAGCTACCCTTTCACCGAGGCATAAAAATCACTTTTATTTCCTCCGAAAAGGATGTTTTCGGTCACATAAATAACATTCTTTCGCCGCTAGTTTGATTAAGAAGAGGAAAACTCGCCGCTATAAATCCGCAGAAACGGTAACTCGATATAGAGATGAAAGCTCACTTTCATTCAGTGGCGTACGATATTTTAATACCATATAATTGCGGGATAGTGAAAAGTTTTTCTACACAAAAACAACAGGATCGTAAATGAAATAAAAGTTGTGTCGCTGGTGAAAATTCACTTTTCGTAATACGCGCCCGAAACTTTTTCACTCCCTTGTTTTTCCTTACCCTTTTTATCGTTATTATTACGCAGTTTATTGTTAATCTTCGGAACGAGTCAAAG
The DNA here is from genome assembly GCF_051122295.1 of Plectrocnemia conspersa. Classification (NCBI taxonomy): domain Eukaryota; kingdom Metazoa; phylum Arthropoda; class Insecta; order Trichoptera; family Polycentropodidae; genus Plectrocnemia; species Plectrocnemia conspersa. The sequence continues at coordinate 621,295 of NW_028277165.1, forward strand.
TATCGAAGATATCGTAAAGTTCATCCCTTTGTCTCTTCTGCGAGGAAATCTCCCCCTTTTCCCGTTTTTCCCGGCGGGATATTTGCATACTTAAGTGGCGTAGAACGAACTCAAACATTGGCATAAACAATGGGTTACTTGTTAAATATAATATGGTAGTGTTTTTTTTCTGATTCTAAACTTTCTAACGTATATCTTATAGCTTTGTATTAATCATAATGTTAGTCGGTTATATTGTAATAATATTTTTGCATATAATTTTATGCGATACTAATGCATAGTGACGGCTGGACTGAACCAAAATCGGACGATTGAAGTGTAAAGGATGTAATTAAATTTGAGAACACAAGAACTGCCGTAGTTTTTATTGTATTTAAATGCACCTTTTTCTAAAAAAATTTAATACATATAAACCCTAAGATAAGTAAATAATCAATTTTTTGTAAAGATCAATCGAGTTGGTCTCTGAACAAATTTAAAATAAAAGATGCTCACAGCTAATTAATGATTTTAATGGTACACAACATAAATGTGAGTAATTGTATTAAAATTAATTTAGTTAACAAAAAATATTATATATAAAAACGAGAGCTCTATAAAAATAATTATAATTTAAGCATAGAAATTCATATAAAAAAATTAAAATTAAATATGCACCTAATGGCATTGTCGATTCTTTATAACGATAGAATATTGTCCACATACTGACTAAATGCCAACCCAAATTCAGACCTCAATTCGCCCAATTCCAGTATCGATTTAGCACGTATGCAAACGTGACGTAATAATTGTAGGCACGCAACGAGGGGGGTAATGCATTTATCTTGTCGGCCGACAGTGATGGCGTCAGCGGCCATTTTGCATCCGCCGATCGGCGTTTTAATTACCTTTTCATTCACCTGTATACTGCGGGATTAGAGCGGCGAATTTAACCCGAAATAAACTCGCTCTTTTTGCCCTCGTTTACTTCTTTGCGGCGAGATTTAATTTAAAATTTCGCAACCTCACCCCGAGCACGTATTATAATACCAACACTTTTATAAGCCCTTTTCGCTGTGTCAACTCTGCGGCAATAATACGGAGCGACTGGGTTTTTAATATGAAAAAGCAAAACAAAAATCTCGACTGGCTTATTTAAACTGTTTGGTCGTATAATGGTTAATGGAATTTTATACAAATAGATTAATAGCTTGATTGACTCTATAACAGTTTTTTCAGCAACAGGGTGGTTTTCATTATGTTATTCCATTTTGTTACACAGTATTTAATACTTTATCAACTTTAATATGTATAATTCTTATGCCTGCACTACACTCTCTGGAAGTTAGCCATAGTTGGCCAAGGACGGAAAATATAGTGGGTTACTTCGGTCGAGTTCGGTTCTGCCCGCTCTAAAATCTCTCGGAAGTTGTCCGAGGTTACCGAGAACGGGAGGTAAAGTGGGGGTAATTCAGTCGACTTGGCCAGCTTCGAGCGCTTCCGAACATTGTCGGCAAAAGGACCGAAGTCGGAGCTGCTCTTTCGAGCGCGAGCAGTAAGATACTTCTCGCGTGTTAAGTGACGACAGTGATAGAAATAATGATATGGTGTTTCGCAAACTGAGATAGAACGAGTAGCTCGCTTCAATTTTAGTATACGCGTAGGCGTCCTATGGTCAACACGCATGTCGAGCGCAGCATCGTGGTCACGTGGTCAAGTTATAATACCACATGCTTATCGGGGACTTCAACAGACTCTTACTGACATCATTGAATATTTTAGGGCACCAAAGGGGATTAATTACATTTTTGATAGTATATTCTTCTAACAGAAATCGTTATTATATTTTTTTCATATAAAATTAAATAATTAAAAAATACTTAGTGATACTTGATTTTGTTATAAAAATCGTTTGGAATATAAAAAATGTAACGCGCAAATATGCCGGCTGTACGTGATAGAAGCGGCCGTCCGGACGGCATATGAAATTTGCGACAGTGTGGTGGCTTACTCGAAGTCATAGGTCTCGGCCGACTTCAGTTGTAACTTCGGTTCGGACAACTTTCAAAGAGTAGTGCAGGCATTACAATGAATATAAAAAGGGCTTGATTTTATGCTGTATGTGCAAAGCATATGTATGTTTACAACTAGAAAATATATATAATAATTTGGTATGTTCGTATATACTTTTTTATTTCAAGCGAAAATTCGTAAACGAGTACAAGCATGACTAATGCAACTATGCGTAACATATTTTTTCCCACAATGATATAATAACTTAATTTATATATAAACTCACGCGCTAATTTTAACTGCACTGTTAGTTTCCCTATATGTCTCATGGTTTACAAATCAAAATTTAAATAAATAGATTCTGAAGTAAAAATATTTTGTGACAAAATATAGCGATCTAAATTGAGTAGTACATAAAATAATCTTTCTATCGTAACAAGTGAGGCACCCTAAACAGAATAAAATAATAGTTAAATCATAAAGTAAAGCCGAAGTTATCTAATTTAATACCAGAAATTAATTCCTACCCTGGCAACTTATAATGCGTAATGAAAACACTTTGAAAGGCGTTCGTTGATACCAGTCTTAAAAAATATCCACCACCCCTCAGTACGGAGTATTAAAACCCAATTATATTCCAAGCGGGGACTGACCACCGCTAAACCCTCTAATATCAGTAACACGCATGTTTGGCAAACACTGAGGGGTAGCAAATTAAGACTTCTAATTCGATGCAGGGGAGGACTCTTTATCTTTCTGCACGTGCCGAATTCCCACTACAAATCGCCGACAAAGGGGAGTTTACGCAGATAAGATAACACGGCGAAGATTTTCTCGCTCGAAGCTCAGAATGATATCACATATTATACAAAAACGGGTGTTGCGTGTTATCGAACTCATGGATGGGGATAATCGAACTTCTTACCACCTATGTATATCGTATATGATTATACATAATCTTCATTATTTGGGGAAAGAATGACTTATTCGACAGTGTTACTTCTGCGAGCTGTCTAAAATGACCGTCTTTCACTCATTATGATTGATTAATTGAAAATCTGATGATGATGGTGTACCAATAACGCAACGAATCGCATGTTATCGATAGGGATAATCAAAAAATTCCCAGCGTAACCGAGTATCCATTAGGGATGAACCCTAATGGATTACGGCGTTATTATTTAGGCGAAATATCAATATTGATACGCGTCGCTGGCCATTATCATATCAATGGTTTTGCGGCAAATCGGCCGGAAGAATAAATTGACGCGCAATGAAATCATGGCTCGGGAGGGGAATTCTGGATCAATCAAGATATCAAAAGGGGACAAAGGGCCGAAGGCAAATCGATACGCGCGGACTCATGGCCCGGAAGGGAGATACATAGGTACGCGAAGCCTCCCTCTCGATGCCAATCAAACGTTTATGATGCTGGTCTGCGAAGGGTGTGGCGTCATTCGCGAAGGTTATAAATAAGGTAATTGCGACAGTACATTTGTTGCTCCTATAAGATATGTAATCAACACGTTTATAAAAAATACGTTGCAAAAATCCTACCGCACTAGCAACACTGATGTGACACGTTCTTTGGTGGACCGTGGCGGAAGCGCGACGACCGGCGGAGCCTCGTCTGCCAGCCATGGTATCGTTCAATTCAATAGCCATATAACTATTACAAAAACTACAATATAATACAACTGCAGCGGTCTAATCCATACATATTTACCATCCATCTTCAAACTTAACCTACCAATATTAGTTTGGGTTCAGTTTAACCTAACCTTACTTTGAGGTTTGTTTTATTTGTATTGTCATTCACAATATTTTACTAAACAACTTCTTACACTAAATAAAAAAATCTGAAAAATCATTTTTAATGTCAAATACGATAAGTTGGTTTCAATTGCTTATTAAAATAATATGTCATAACATTCAATCCTCTTATAAAACTACATTTAGCTTAAATTCGATTGAAACTAACGTAAATTAGATTGGGTTCAATATATAGTAACATTTCTTTTAAGTAAGGTAAGATTGAAAGTAACCGTAATAAAGGTTATGTTAGGTCAAATCTGGCTTTACTTTAAGTCGGATTTCAATCTAATCAATCGTATTTAATTAAAAGAGGTTTAAATGTGATGACATATTATTTTGATAAGCAATTTAAACCAACTTATCGTACTTGACATTAAGATTGATTTTTCAGATTTTTTACTTAGTTTAAAAAATTGTTTGGTGAAATATTGTAAATGACAATACAAATAAAACAAACCTTAATGTAAGGTTAGGTTAAACTGAACCCAAACTAATTTAGGCTAGATTAAATTTTTATTAAATAATTGGGCTCTACTTTTTAGTCTGATTTCAATTATCATAGCATTTATAAAAGTATAGATAAATTTAATAAGTGTCGGATCTCAATTTTTTTACTAAAAAAAATTATATTAAATTATAATTTATAGCAGCTTTTCTTATGCCACGAAGATAGCTACTCTTACTGATATTACTACCAACTTCTGATATGAAAGTATTGGTTAAAGTTTATTCAAACCGAATTTTAGTCAATAGGAGGGCGCAAAAAAACAATTATCCGTTCTCAGAAGTCAAAAATTCACGTCAAAAGCAATAAAATCGTATCGGGGCCGTCGCAGTGGGAACGTCTAAAAGTCTTAATATGAACGCTGGATAACTGAGCGTTATCATTGCAACGGCGAAGGCACGATTGTATTGCTTTTGACGTGGATTTTTTACTTCTGAGAAGTGATAATTGTTATTGTCTACATGTGTAGTTTAGTTCACATTAATTTAATATGGGTTCAATTGCTTACAAAAATAATATTTAAAAAATCTCAACCTTAGAAATATACTTTTATATTAAACACAATCAAAACTAGCCTCAAAAGTTATATATTATTTCGATGTAAGATTAAATTAAAAATAACCGCAATAAAGAGTTTTAGATCAAAGTCAGCTTTATTTTTAAGTAAAATTTAAGTTATCATAGCCTTAATAATAAAATATTACAATTATTATTAAAATAATTTTTCATAACCTTCAAACTTCTACGAAATCTACCTTTAGATTAAGTATTCGATTCGATTTAAACTAACCTTACTTTTAGGTTAGATTAGCTTTAAACTAACCTCGATTGAATGTTAGGTTAAATTGCAAGTAACCGCAATAAAGGTTATGTCAGATTGAATCTAGTTTTGTTTTAAGATTAAATTCCAATTAACATAACCTTGAGATTAATTAGATTATATAACCTTATACATATGTGAGTTCAATATTGAACTATAACTAATTTACCTTAGTTTCAATTTCATATAAAAATAATATTATATAACCTTCAACCATCATAGAAACACAACTGAAATTATCCTTACTAATTATATTTTATTGAAACTAACCTAATTTGGGTTCAACTTAAACTAACCTCAATTCTATATTAGATTATATTGAATGTAGCCGCAATGAAAGTTATGTTAGCTAGCTTCTTCTTATGGTTTGATTAATTAACATAATCTTAAAATATGTCAAATAAATTTAATCTTACCATACTAAAAGGTACGTTAGATTGAATCTAAATTAATTTTCAGGTTAGATTTGAGTTCACCTGAAGATATTTTTGATTATATAGTAATTAAACCTAGATTGTTTCATTTAACTGCCTTTGTTTTTACGTTAGATTACATTAACAAAAGTTTTAATATAGAACCGCAATTAAGTTTCACTTCACATTTCAATTAGCTTATACTGAAATTAATTATTAATTTACTTCTAAATTAATTCAATTTAGAATATAATCTTAATTTTATTAAGCAAAAGTTAACATTGAGTTAATTTAAACTAACATCATATATCCAATATAGATTTAAAACTAGCGAATTTTAAAATAGGTTTAACCGAAACTAATATCATTTACCTTTTAGTTATGTTAGATTGAAACTAGATTATTTTTGACGTTAGATTGCGTCGAATTTGAATAAACATACAGAATTAAACTGTTTCTAATTTTAGTTAGATTGAATAATATATTAATTCTATCTAATCTGATTGAAAATAACCTAACTTTTAGCGTAGTTTTAGTTGAAATTATAATTACTTTGAAGGTTAAATAGACTTACATCATCTATTAAGTTAGTTATAAATTCAATATTGCAACGAATTGAAGTTAAAATTAAATGTTAGGTTAGGTTATAGTTTTTTTTTTATATTAAACCATAAATGTCAATATTGAAACTAACCTATTTTAGTACAGGTTGGATTGAAAAGAATATATTAAGTGCAACTTTTGTAAGGTTAAATTAAAACTAATGTTTTAAATTAGTGTCAAATTATAATTAACATTACCATTAGCACTTTACTGAACCTATAAATTATATTATATAACCTAACCTATAGGTTAGATATAGTTTCAGTATTATACCATAAGTAATATTGATTAGTTTTAATATGTAAACAGTCTAATAGCATTTCAAGTTAAATTGAAAAAACCTTTTTTTTAAAGTAATTTAGCTTAAAATATTAACATCATTTTTAAGTTCTGATCTGTCCTTTAAATTATGTTAAATTTTAATCTAAGATAATAATGTTAATATTTTATTTTTATTAAATCTTTCATTGTAACCTGACAGGCGTAAGCCCAATGCGTTACAACGGGGAAATCTGTACTGTAATCACCAGAGTAAAAGTCTGGGAATCAGTGACGTCTATATTATTAATTATTAATTATTATGTGCTGGTTTTTTTTTTAATTAAAATTTGCGTGCTGCTGCCGGGGCTCGAGCCCGCAACCTCAGGGTTACTAGTCTGAGACGTTATGGACTACTTTATTATTCTTAATCCATTTATTACTGGTTTTTTAACTTTGCAAGATGTTTGTATTGGACTTAATGATTCATTTACCTGCATTCTTGGCATATTTTTTTTAAATATGATTCTACAAAATTTGCTTATACTCATATTTTAAATTTTAGCTCACGTGTCAATGGCAATATTTCTATATAAGCCAACAAAAACCTGTGGGTTTTTACAAGCTCTTTCAATACAGCTTTTCAAATACACTACTTTACTACTATCTAATGTTGATACAGTAATGTGTAAAACATTTGTTTAAAAATTATTCGACACAGCAGACATAAATAAACATGTTTTTTTATATAAATACATAAGTATGTACATTATGAATGTAATTTTATGTAAAACGAATACAATGGAAAATATATGAAACCGTTCATTTTTCACGGGACTCGCGTAATCAGTTGACATTATCTCGGGACCCCTACGCCATCACGTATTCACTTTTTTATCATATTCTCCTTGACAAACGAGTTATCTTCCTACGTACGCATATAAATAAAAACGCGCCGTGTAAATATTATACAAAAAGTAAGAGTTGTTTAATTAATTTTAATTAAATATCGTTAGAGCTTTCGAGTTCGTTTTGAGGCCTCGCTAATACGTTTGCCGGAATGATTAAGAGCGTTAAAAGCCCGATATTGTCGACGGGCTTCTTGAAAATAATAAATTTTGCATTAAAACTTGGCGCTAATACGTCTCGCAAACCGAGGCTCGTAAAGAAGAAGAAGCGTGAAACTTTGCTCTTTGAAACGGAGTAAACATACACACAGAGAGAGAGAGTTGAACGACATCTTCATCGGGCGATTGTTTGCTTTTGTATATGCGCAGGGGCGGATTGGGTTGGTAAAACTTGTACCGGAAGATGTGCTTGAAATTATTAATATTTTCTTAAATAAAGTTTAAATTATTTTCACCGTTCAAACGTTGGCTAAAAGCATCTGCACAAATTGTCTGCAACTAAAGATAAAACATTTTGAGGAGGCCCGATTTATTTGGCCACAAATTAAGCGACGTGATCGCGGCTGGAGCGCGAGGCTCGGCCGGCGGGGTCTCGCCCGCCGATCATTCATACCAATTTAATAAACTACTACTGCAGTGGTTCAATCTGTGTATAATTGAAGCAATATTTTATTTAAAATTAAATATATAAAAATGTATTTAAAAAAGGTTTGGAACTGCAACAGATCAAGACCATTAAGGAATAAATATAAGCAGATAAGTAAGGTATTGATGAATGTGCATATGAAGGCCGAAAGATACTGACGGGATGAGCGTCATAAAAAGTGTTTTATTAGCTATAAATTCCAAAATGAAATTTTATTTATGTTATATACTACTCACTTCTAAGTTAATTCAGATTCAAACTAACCTCACTAATAAGATAGATTATCATATTGAAACAAACCTCACTTTTACGTTAGATTGCAACTAGCTTAACTTATCTTTAGTGGAATTTTTAGGTAAAATCTAATGCCTGCACTACACTCACTGGAAGTTGGTCAATGTTGGCCAAAGACGAGTTCGGTTCTGCCCGCTCTAAAATCTCTCAGAAGTTGTCCGAGGTTACCGAGAAGTGGGGGTATTTCAGTCGACTTGGCCAGCTTCGAGCGATTCTGAACGTTGTCGGCAAAAGGACCGGAGTCAAAGGGACCGAAGTCGGAGCTGCTCTTTCGAGCAGTGAGATACTTCTCGCGTGTTAAGTGACGAGAGTGAGAGAGATAATGATATGTTGTTTAGCAAACTGAGATAGAACGAGTAACTCGGCTCAATTTCAGTATGTGCGTAGGCGTCCTATGGTTAACACGCATGTCGAGCGCTGCATCGTGGTCACGTGGTCAAGTTATAATACCACATGCTTATCGGGGACTTCAACAGACTCTTACTGACATCTTTGAATATTTTAGGGCACCAAAAAGGATTAATTATATTTTTGATATTATATTCTTTTAACAGATTATTATATTTTTTTCATATAAAATTAAATAATTAGTGGTACTTGATTTTGTTAAAAAAAATCGTTTCGAATATCCTTATGTATTTTCCTAGATTGGTTTATATAACTGTCACACCATAACGAATTCTTATTTAGAATCGATGGCGACGAATTCTAGGATAGGCACAGATGTGGTGTTCGTATACTGAAGTATCATTTTTATGCCTTATGGCATTTTGCAAAAGCCGACAAATTTAATATTTACGACCGAAAATTTTTCACTAATATTGTATTGGTGAGTACCCACACAAACTTTTATAATTATCAGTAGCGTAATAATAATAATTTAACAATTAAAAAATTGCGATTATTTGGCACATTTTTCGATCGCGCGCAAATATGCCGGCTGTACGTGACAGAAGCCGCCGTCCGGACGGCATATGAAATTTGCGACAGTGTGGTCGCTTACTCGAAGTCGTAGTTCTCGGTTGTAACTTCAGTTCGGACAACTTCCAGATAGTGTAGTGCAGACATAACCTATGCCTTTTTCATGTTAGGTTAGATCAAAACTACTTTAAATTTAAAATTAGGTTGGAATTATATAGATTAAAACTAAACTCATATACGTGTTCTTTGTTTGAAAGAAATCTAAATTACTTTTCAGAAAGCCCTATTTTGAGTTAAGGTTAAATTAATACACCTAATCTGCAAATCTTTAAAAATATTAAAAATCTCATTTTAAATGTATGTTAAGCCAACTTTACATTAGGTTAAATGAAATCTAACTATATGCATTATTACAAATAGTACGATTAACAACCACAAAATAAATATGTTCATTATATCATAATATTATGCATGTACTGTTTATTGAACATTCGCTAATAGGTAACTGAACTCACAATTACATTTATGCACATTGTACTTATTAACCTAACTCCTAACGGAACAATGTGACATTAGACCTAGCCTAACCTCACTTGCGGATACTGAAAGCTCGTCATGTACGCCATAAATATATCCACATAACCGTCGGGTCAAGTAGTATATGAAATACGCATTGGAGCCAGTCCGCTCCTGTTTGTGCGTAGTTAGTTACTCACTATGAATTCGCCTTAGTCTCGGCGGTAATAATTCAGAGGTAAATCACTTGATGAGGAAACGCGAGACCCTGGCTTATCAACAATAACCGCCGGTAATTAGTTAACAAAGGGACTGACGATGGAAATTTGCACGGGAATTTCGGACAATGGGCTTTGCGGTTGAAGGTGAAATGTTTCGTTAATTATTGCAACAATACGCCCCCTCCCCCGAGAGTATGATTGATTATCGCTCATTGTTTGATAGCGGGGATGGGTGTGTATCGAAAACGTTATAACCGAAATACAGATTGACATTTTGCGTGACAAAGGGAGTCTAAACGCATACGCGCAGAACAAAGCCTATGGGTATTTTCGCCAAAACTCTTAAATGAGATTTTTAGAACAATCGATGACAAAGGAGATGAAGGGTGCATTGTTTCACCGATCTTTGTTGTGCTACTGAGTGAACGATTCGTTTGCATTTTCAACTAAATCTATTATGCTATTCTAATATATGATACATTACTTGCCTTTAAGCTAAATAAAATATATAACTCACTCCTATATCCATTTTTATAAAACATTTTAATGAATTGATTCTAAACTCACATTTATTATTAATAAGGTTGAACCTTACATCACGTTTGAGTTGGGTATTGGTGTAGTTTAACTTTAGCTTTTGCTAAAATTACACTAAGAGCATCAAAAGGTCATGATAAATTTAGACTAACCTCACCTATAGCGTACCAAATAAACTTTAACGCATGTTAGTTTAAACTCACTTTAACTCATATATATTTTACAATTTAACTAGCCAATTACATATATTAAAACTGTTGTTAATGATACTTAAACTAATTAGGTGAGTTCAGACTGAATTGTATTTCACAACTAACATTGAATGCATTTAATTCATTAATTGCGTTTATAATAAGTACAAACATTCATTCCATAAATTAGTACATACCTCTAAAATGGTTGATTCTACCCGTTCCGTGGATTACCATCAGCGAACATGGCGAGTAGGTACTACCAGACCCATCTGTCAAGTTTTATATTGAAATAAAATCTCCTCAATGCTAAGGTAAAATAAAACTCTGCCTAAGCATTTATTGCGTTTATAATAAGTACAAATAAAACATCTCTGCTCTTTTCCTCCACTCTTCCGTCAATCGCCAAACTTATCTAAAAATATAGTCTCAAGAACGAGTGATAACTTCTGGATTGCTTATGATTAGATTATTTACTTAAACCATTTTTTAAGGTATCGACTGAAAAAACTTTATCACTAAAAAATTATTTTAATATCCGAAAATATGTTATTTTTTGTGATTTTCGATTTTGTCTAAAAAACACTTTTTTTAAATTCCCATTTAGATTAAAATTAAACTATTGTTAAATTGAATTCCGTTAACTTTAACTTACATAAAAATTAGAATATATTGAAATTAAAAAAAATATTTTAATGTAAAGATAATTTAAAACAAACTTCACAAATAGATTTTTATTCTTAATTATTTTAAATTATTTTGCGTTCGATTGAAACCAACCTCACTGTAAAATAATTGCAAAACTAACTTCACCTAACCTATAAGTCTGGTCTAATTGCTCTAACCTCATTTTTAGATTAGGTTAAATTGAAACTATTCTTATTTTAAATTAATTTAAAATGACTGTTTGCGTTTAATTAAAACTAACCTAATTTCAAAATGTAATCTAACCTAAAAAGTTTGAAGTTTGGGCATAACATACATACTACATGCCTTTGGACTTCTAAAGGTTAACGCATTGACGTCCGCTATTTTCACCGAATTTTGAATGTATATATTTCTGTTTTGAAAAAATGGGTCAATTTTCAAAGCATATGCATAAACATAACTGTACATAAGTATATATCGCCACAAATTGTTCAATGTTTGCACGATATTCTTACAAGTTTAAGTTGCATTACTTATAATCCTCGAAATCACGCGAAAATGCGCGGACGGACCGTAATGTGTTTATTAGAAAATAACTCACTTTAAAATTACGTAGTATTTATACCAGTAAGTTAGATTAAATTTTAATTAGCCTTACATTTAAACTAAAGCTATATTTAAGACATTGACTTTACGTTAGGTTACATTTAAACTAAATTCTCCCAAAAAATCACATTTTATGTTTATTGTGTATTTATGTGTATTTTAAATGTACGATAAAATAAATAGGTACGTGATTAAAATAGTGTTAAAGAGAAAAATAACAAAAAAAAACATTCACCACCCTCATACACACATAAATACGCATTTTTCGCCCCCCAAAAAAATACACGCCCGACATATCCCCCATTGTAAACTATTTCGGTTCGCGTACAATAATTTACGAGTTGGCCGTGGAGAATGACCACCTTCCGTTTTGTTGTTGCAGTGCTGCGGGACGACTTCAGGGCGCAGCCCCAGGACACGAGGGTGGCGGCGGGAGAGACAGCTCTGCTGGAATGCGGTCCCCCCAAGGGAAACCCGGAACCCACCGTGTACTGGACGAGGAACGGCCAGAACGTGGACATGGAGGCGAATTCCAGGTGAATACCCCGACCGACCGATCCTTCATGTAACACGTGTAGCGCACAATTTGTTTGCTTTCTCTGATATCATATCAAAACGGTAATTGAAACGCGGGGCCTATCGAAAATGGCATGTTTTGCGGTTCACGCGATGTGCTTAACAATGGGTCTGAATGCAAATGGAGGTCGTTATGAGCGAAGGACATCTCGGAGCGGGACGTTAATGGCTCGTGTTACTACAAAGCTCCTCCGGAGAAATTGCTTTATAATATGTCTCGCAAATTCTAAATTAAATTCTTGGATAGCGAGGATATATCTTGTGAAATTACAGCGGGCAAGGGAAAGGTCAAAATATTTTAATTGGAAAACTACCTGAAAGAAATCCTTTTCAAAGTGGAGAGTTGGGATATAATATATTACATAGTATCTCATCCTATGGACTACTTATTATATTAAAGTCAAGTCCGTATTTTAGTTAGATTATATTAAAAGTTTTCACTTCTGGATTAAATTCATTAAAATTTCTTCTCTTGTATTATTACATTATAACTTCACAGTTAGTTTAGCTCATGAAAATTTAAAAAACTAGTTAACTTAAACTATCCTTACAACTTGATTCGTTAAAGTCGATTGTAAATTTTATATAAATCAAATAACATGTGATTTTGCGGAAGCAAATAAATATGTTTAACGTAATGATATAATTTTAATTGTAAAGAAAGCAATTACGCATATTAATTTATTTGTAAAAATATAAGACATAAATTTTCTAGATTCTAATAATCTCTGTTTGATCCAAAGATTTAATCATAATCTTTGGATCGACTATGAGACTACGATAACGCAGCACCTAGGCAACAATACTTGTTGTGATTTAAAAAATAAAGCCATTTAAATAACAAAAGAAGGTATAACAGAAAATAATAACAACAGATTATATACGGTTTTACTTATTGATATTATTAAATTGATTTCTTTCCGGTACCACTTATATACTACTATGTTTTACCCTTCAATATCTTGATTGTCGCTCCCCTTTCGTTTTATTTATATTTCCCAGCTGAATTTTTTGCTTACGCATTCAAATCTAATCTTATCAAATCAACCGATCGGAAAAGAAAAAATATTTTCTTGAAATATATCATGCATTTATATTTTTCAGGATGAGCATCGTAGACGGTGGAAGTTTGATGATATCCGAGGTTCGACCATCCGACGCCGGTGCCTACAAATGCACAGCTCACAGCGTAGTAGGCACTAGAGAATCCAGGCTGGCGCAACTGTCAGTGCTGCAAAGACCGCACTTTCTTAGCAGACCCGCAGATGCCGCAGTCCTGGTTGGACAGTCCGTGGACTTCAAGTGTCAAGTAGGAGGAGACCCTCCGCCAGAAGTAGCTTGGTCCAGAGTAAACGGGAAGTTGGCTCCTGGAAGAGCAGACGCTGGACCAGCAGGTCCTTCAGGTTCAACTGCTCATTTGAGAATTCACAAGGCCGAACCATCAGATGCTGGTGTGTACGTTTGCAGCGCCAAGAATGCTGCTGGATCTGCTTCTGCGAATGCTACTCTATCGGTCTACTGTAAGTGATGATTTGATTTATAAATAGCTCTTAATTATATTTGTTGTTATTGCACCAAGCATATGTTTGGTTAAATTAAAGCTAACCCTACAAGTGTTATTCTCAATTCTTAAGTTACTCTTCAAGTCAATCGATATAATCATCATCCCTTATTTTATATGTATGGTAAAAATATGAAAGTGTTTAAGGTAAATGTTTTCATATAAGAAAGTTGAAAACCCTTTTATCCTTACCGTTATGAAAGAAACTCTACGAAGTTAAATTAAAACTGAATGCTCCTATATATTTATGAGTAAGACTTAAGTTAATCTCACCTTTCTTTGAGCTAGGCTTAACCTGTATTTAAACTAACCTCACTTTTATGTTAGGTTATGAAATGCATAGTTTTGGTATCGCTTCTAATTTTTTTATGTGGGTTACCAACACTCGCTCGCACCTAGCCTGTTTCAACAGTTTTGTACAACTGAATTTTATTATAATGACTATTCAATATTTTAATTCAGATCGTTCTATATTTTTATTCTAACCATTTGATATTTATTCTGATACTGAATAATATAATTAATTATCATCAGGCTCTTAATAAAAAAATTATTCTGACCCGAAGTTGATTTAAATTCTGACTATTTAATTTGTTGCCATTCATTGGGTAATATCAGTGAAATTGTATTCACTGTACGTACATTCGGAAAGTTTTGGCCTTAAGAGGGGATGTCTCGCCCTACTTGACAGTTGCGAAATGTCTATTTGCCGTTTAAACAGAAACTTAAGCTACAGAAATTAACCATAACTTTTAACACTATAATTAGTTTTAAAACATTCATTTGATAAAGTTAGGTTAGGTTTGAGTTTGAACATTTTGGCCTTAACCATTGATGTGTTGTCATAACTAATTTTTGAACGAAATTGCTCAGTTAGTTTTGTACTTTTTATTTTAAAGCACTTAAGTAAAATTGTATTGTCCATGTAATGCTTCGAAAAATTAGAGCACTATTCTGATAATTAGTCGACTTCAATAAATCAGATTGAATACTTAAATAAAAAACACGTAAATATACGTGATGTTATATTTTTAATAGTAGAAATATATGTATATCTACCGGTGAAAACATATTTTGATATGATTTCACTGAAATTTCAGTGAAAATATATTTTTATTATTAAAGCCGCTTCTCCTAGTGTCTTATCCTCTGGAAGCTATTTATAAATGAATGTATTCACTACATGAATATTATATAACATTATTTTATTTAGTAGTTATTCGCCCGAGGCGCTAATATCCTCACTGCGACCCTACCCTTTGTATATTATAATAATAATATGTCGTTGCCGACGCTGAGATTGCGTTCAATATATTTTTATGTTCGGGGAGGAATTAAACAGAATAGAACAGAACACAAAGGGAGTCTCGTCTGGAAATTTACATAACCAGGAAGGCTTCAGGGACCGTTTGCCGTAAAGGTCCTTTGGGACAGATACGACATGATATTCGACTGAGGCAATTTGCCCCAAATAAATGCAAAGCCGAAAATAAACACAAAAAACAACGTCTCGTGCTTTGTGTTATACTTTCTATATATCATACTAATTTTGCATGTTTAGTGATTAATGTAGTCTAAAAAATTGCACGCGATTATATAATAATATAAAAGGCCGCCACCCGTGTTGAATGAACTTTTTTCTATTAACATGCGACCATTGACGCAATGACAAGTTCAATTATTTTAAACGTGATACGAATTTATTTAGATTTACGTGTACGATTTGTTCGAAATGTTAGCGCGCGCTGAGCACGTGCGAATACTTTTACAAGTGAAGCATTGACGTACTTAATATATTTAATTCATTAGTTCGGTAGACGATCACGCGTTAAACGATAATTTTGTGTACTGACAGTAAAAAATAAATACGTTGCATTGAAATACAAATCAGTATAATAGACTTACGTGTAATTCTATTATACTATAAAGAATTTTCTTATAGTTAAAACGGAAGTATATCAACTAGAAATAAGTGTACTTCCGAGCAGGAATAGAGATTTAATAGTATGCATATCTTAAAAGTTTGTAATAGAGCGTATAAAATGCTCGGTTTCGTTATGCGGAGCGCGGGTCACTTCAACAATTTATTTGCGATTCGCGTTAGTTCATAGCGTCATCTGAAGTCTCAAAAAAGTACTCTATGTTTACAATCAATACTGTAAAGTTGCTGATGGGTTGGTGGGTGGTGCCTACAATCTATCGATGCTCATCGTTTCAGTTGTTATTACGTCCTTTATTCTTGACCGTTGCAATCAGAGTAAATCGTTTAAATTACACGATCCATCCGCTTTTTAACGAGCTTGCCAGATACAAATATGCTTTCGGCGATAAGTATGAGGAGCTGGAACAATTTATGTGCGATTTACACACATTTATTGTGCATTTTAATATATAGTAAATGTATGTATATATTTTTTATACATACTTCCTTTGAGTTAGTTAGGTTCAGTCGCCTGCTTCTATTATTAATAAATCAATGCTTTGTTTGTATGCAAACTGCGAGGCCGCTAAAGCAATTTTTACAGCACGCGCATTCTCAAGGCGTTACACCTTTACGTTGTACAGTGCGAAAGCCTCAATTGGGTATTGTTTTCTGGTCTTGCAGCGGGAATTTCAATATTGCCTGTGTAAATCGCTCGAATGGACGATAAAAGTCAAGCGAACGGAGGAAGCACGTACTCCGGATACGTCATACGTGCGGATGAACTCGAGCTGGACATGGAATCGAAAACGAACGAGGAACTCGGTTCGCGTGTGGTCACAAAAAATAGCCCTTACGTGCACTAAATCACTTAATAATAACGCTGTGCCTTATCGGAACTATGCTTTTTTACGGCGGGCTTTGCCGAACGCTGTTTAGCCGCTTCCGGAAAATGTTTTCGATCGCTTTTCCTTATATAATCTGGAACTGCGTTCGAATTATAATAATTACGATTATACCAATAACAAAGAACACGATATGTTATTTAATACAAAACTAATAATTCATGTTAAAGATATTATTTCTTGTTGACGATCAGTCAAATTTTTCTCATCTGCCATTCAATTGTAACGATGTTGATTTTATATCGAGTTCATCCAGGTAATATCTGGAAGACTGTGTTTACCGTCTTTAGCAGGCCATGTTGTACACCGTGAGATTTATTTTTTATTCAGTACATTATTTTTTACCAATATTTCTATTATACTTAATCATTATTTAAATTATCTACAACATTTATAACATTATCACCTATGCAATAAATTAAAATTTCATCCGCAAACAGATGTATTTAACATTTTTATATATTAATAATAAGTGAGAATCAAATGAAGTACATCTAAACCGAATTTTGACCAATAGGAGAGCGCAAAAACAATTATCACTTCTCAGAAGTCAAAAATCCACGTCAAAAGCAATAAAATCGTGTCGTCACCGACACGATTTTATTGCTTTTGACGTGAATTTTTGACTTCTGAGAAGTGATAATTGTTTTTGCGCCCTCCTATTGACCAAAATTCGCTTTGAATACACTTTGACCAATATGTTGTCATCTTATTTTAAAACAGTGTAATATAATAATATTTTTAAAACAGATAAAATATGGAGCAATATCCGAGATTCGACGTCTGTTTTTCTTCTTATTCGGCTTATTTTCACATCTGACACAACTGGTTCAATATCACGTGATCAATTGCGATATTTCCTACAAAGTATCTGCTGGTGAATAATACAATAAAGTCTCGAATTTTTTTCCAACTACGACATAACCCGTTCTGTACATATTTTTTACTGTAATTGTTTCATTCTATTCATAGAAATCATTGCCTCATTGAATAAACAGCAGCAAATAAAATGTATTTGTAAGGCCAGTGGTTTTTAAAGTGTACGTCGCGACGCCTTGGAGTGCCACGGCTTCCATTACAAAATGTTCTCAAGTTAATAATTTTTATTTTTAATTCAATGTGGTGCAAACCAGTAAATCAGTCAGTAACTATATGTTTACATAAGCCTCTAAAAATGTTTACTTATTGTTAATATTTTACTTGTTATAATTTAACATAGCGCGCCTTTAAAAGTTTAGAAACCAAAGAAAATCTTTCGAAATTATTTGCTTTGCTATTAAATTGGCTATTCGTGTTACTTACAATGTGCTCAACACTTAGTAACTGTTCTCACTGAAAACTTGATAGATTGAAATAATGCTGTAACAATCAATCATCGGTAAATGGCTTTATTTTATTAGTTAATTAATGAGCTGACTTTAGTTAGCCTCATTGTCATTTTTAATTACACCAAAAATATGTGTTGTGAATTCCGTTTTATATTCTCGCAACTGTTCTGATCGTTACTTTTTTAGTAATTACGACGTATATTGTATGTTTTTAGTACAGACATAATGTAATAGCACAATAAACATAATCCTTTCTCATCTAATTCGATAACAAAATTATAGACACTCTACCCTCTTTTAAAGGCACGACATTCAACGTCCACTAGTATCTTATTGTCTTGCTTTGACAATGACAAGACAAATATCTCAAAAAGCGACCTTCGTGGTGGTCACGTTTGTAATAAACAAATATATTATTAATAATGTTGTCTTTCAGCTGTTATTATATTCATGTAGCTGTAAGAAATCTTTTGAGCCATCCTTTTCGTTCCATATTCTATAAGTTAAGAGTACATTAATTGTAAATGTTGCGTCGTTAATGTACTTATTTGTTGTTTAGTTGATACTTTGTTTATGGGGTTTGCGAGCACTTAATTTTTTTCTTGGAATATACATAAATGCCAACTCAACGCGTATGTAATATTTTGTCGTAAAACCGCGTCGTACCTCTCTTGTAAAGTGTCAACGACATTTTAAGGAGAGCAGTTTTCTTGCGACCGTCGTCACATGTAGCTAAATTCCTAATAAGTACACGCGTAATTCTCGCCGTGCGCTCACAAAACAACGCACGACGATCCATTTTACACACGATTGCAACGTTCCGCATTCCTCTGGGACATATTGCGAGTAGGGTTCGACTGACCGACGCCAAAATAGGGAAAATGCATATAAACGAACGCCGACACCCCCTTATTCAAATGAGACGTTTCCCGCGTTTTATGATCTAGTGTTGCCACTTTGGCGAGAAATTTCCCTTTCCATTTGCGCGGGGTCTCTATATTTATATTTTCCTCTCGTCCATTGTCCGCTTATTCCCGGTTTTTATTTTGCGCCCGGGGGAAAGTGCTCATAAATATTTTCGCTTTTTTCATTCGCTTCTCTCTCTCCTTTTTTTCTCTCGCCCCTTTTGCTTTTCCGCCCGTCCGGCCCGCAATTTTACAAGATGATAAAAATAAAGTTTGTTGTACTCGCATACACACAAACGCGACAAAATTGTGTCACGCTCGCGTTTTTTTCATACCGAATATCGCATGCAACGCCCGACAAAAAATAAGACACGTTCAACTCTATCTGCGAGGATCTGAAAAATTGGGTATCATAAATCCGACCCTGTATATTAGACATGCTAAGACACGAAAATGAGACAGTAAAAACTCTTTCTGCTGTATTTCATTTCACTTTTAATATTAACATTCTATATCATTTTTATATTTAGGGCTGCCACTTTTTATTTCTTCGTAAGAATTCAATAAAAACAACACTATACCTTATTCAGAAGTCACTTTCAACTATTTCATTCTTTCTCAAAAGGTGCATATTTAAGAACACCGATTCTTTCGACCAGATGTATTTTATTGCTGTTTTGCTTTTTAATTACAGTTAAATGGATTCTGACCTATAAATTATATCATTAATTTAAAATATTAATTAATATTTATAATTATAATATATCGAATTTTTTTTATTTTCAGCGGCAACCCTAACAAAAGGGCCAAAAAATTAATTTAGAGGTTGATCTCCGCTTTTGTAATTTTCCAAGAGCGGAACTCTTATCCATATTCATGATTTGTGTGTAAAAATCATATTTGCAAATATCGCCGCACGCGATAAACATTTAATTTATTTAACTGGCAACACTGTGTCTTTCGATATTGAACTGTCAAATCGGAAGCGTCAAAATGGCGGATGTTTTTGTTATACATTGCGCAATGTAATTGATATTGGGCAATAATTCATTTTGAATAAAAGCAATTTTACGGAGCGGCTGGCGGCGACATCCATTGTCCGCCGACTAATAAGTAGTGGTCGGTATCTAGAGCTGCAAATAAATAACAAAAAAATAAATTTATTTATGGCCGTTTTGCGCCGAAGTTGCTTTATCGAGCGCAATGCTTCCCAAACATAACTAATGAATAAATCTAAACAAAGAAATATTGCCATATACAAAAATATTTTATTCATAGAATAAGCCGCTGTGTAATAATTTCCCCAGCTACATTATTATGAAAATACTATTCAATTGAATATACATACTTTTATTTTTATATGTAAAATACTAGCAAAATCACATCTGTACCATCTGTGTTTTACCCATAATTAATCTAATTTGTTAATTTTCATTTGTATGAATTTTAAACAAAACAAAACAGATATTGCTCTTTAATACAATTTTGCGTAAGCTACTGATAATTTATTACTGAAATTTTCAACTAAGCTTTCCAAATAAAGGCAATTAAACTCCCTATCGTATATTCAAACTTTAAACAACGGAATTCCCACCGCCGAATAAAATACAATCCTTTATTATATCGCGTGGTCTTTATAAATCGTCGAATTATATACATAAATCGATTAAAATTTAAACGCGTGATTTTAATTAATGTTATCACACTTGAGAAGCGCCGCCGCTGGAATGTTGCCACAGCGAAGAAAAATATCCCGCTCCCTAATTAATTTATGGGGTTGTCATGTGCGATTTTTATGGCCGGCCATAATACGTAAAATGTTCCGATTTATTACAATACGCTTTTAAGAGCGTCCGTTACTTTTTTCACATACATATATACACATAACGCTTTTATTTCCAACCCCTCCCATCTTAAATACTTCCAAAGTGCTCGGCTTTACATTTATGGCTTTTTAATATATGATGTGTATTTTTCTCTTCTTACAGCTAAACCGACATGGTCCAGAGTCGCTTCGGATCTGACCGTTTGGGAAGGGGAGCAAGCTGATTTACCATGCGCTGCTACTGGATCACCTCCGCCGAAGATTTACTGGTCCAGAGAAGGAGCCAAGGTATTTATTGCCTAAATATCATAATATAATTTTGATCTGAAAGAAAAAAATTCAATATATTATTTGATTAAACGGCTTCCATAAATGATGCCATAGATTTTTCGTGAATTTTAAACCCCCCTCCCTCTCCATAATCAATACAAGATGTCATTGAGCCAGACTCATGTTTGTTTCACTGTCATGAAATATTGTCTCTTCGATCCTCCATTGTTATTTAAAAAAATAAAAAAATAACAATAAAACAGGCTAAGTATGGCTGACTTCAAATAAACTAGAATCGAACCTCCCTAAAATATCGACCGTGCAAAATATAAATTTACATAGAAATATGCTTTTTTATCCCACCTTTGACCTTCGCCCCTCCGTTGAGCCGTAATGCAAAGTCGGAAAACATAGTCTTAGTTGTTTATTGAGTGTTTGAATTTTTGCATTCGAATCCGAAACTCGACGATAAAGATAAGAGAGTCGACTTTTCGAAAACCCTCTCTCCGGCGAACGGCCCCTCGGGGAAAAGTCTTTGGAAAACTTTTCCGCCCTAATCTGACACGAAAAATGTATTTTGATAACAGAGGAAGTAATTAATGGACCGCCCCTAGCCGACGGAGATAATCATTACGCGAATAGCGATAAATTTACAGTTTGTTTGTGCGTTGAAAAATAATATATTTTCGCAACTCTGACATTTTGGCCGCAGCGTGTAATTGCGCGACCAAGTGCCGAAATATTAATTTAACGGTTAATTTAATATAAAAGGTTCGATATTAATTATTTTAATTACCATGCGCATTTGACAGTTGGTCATAACGAGCAAATTTATGGCAATTAGAATTATTACCAAGCATCGTTCTATTATATCAGAAGTTACTAACTTTTAAGGATAGCGTATCATCAAATAAATGTTAAATTCTTAGATAGATTTATTTTACATAAAAAAATAACAATACAATACTTATTATATCTATATTGTGTAACTTTCGGAAGTTGTAACTCGTAAACTGTTATTCGTTCGAAAGAAAATTGAGAATATATACTAAAAACGATTGTTTTATTTTTAATAAAATATTTTACAAAATTTATATTTCTTTAAGAAATTGTAGAAAAATATTTATTTAGGTGTGTAGCGCAATTTTTTGAATGATTTCCTAATATATTTGAAGTTTATACAAAGAAGTCTTTTGATATTTGCAATTACTGGCAACCCTATAATCTTTAAAAAGTATTATACGGTTTCTGATTTATTCGACAGTTTTACTTACGCGAACTACCCAAAATATCTACGCGATTCACGTTTTGCCTATCTCATATTTTATGATATAAAAATCGCCATTTAAAACTGTCAAACTCAATGAAACTCGAATAATAATTGATATAAAACCATAATTTATCAACTGTCAAATGCTTTTTTAAAAAAATATTCATATTCAAGTAAAAACCCATTATAATGAAATATTAAAATCGGGAACTTCGTATGTTGATTATTGACGTTAATTAAAATTTGTGCAAAAACATACATTTGGTCATAACATCCACATTATTCAGCATCAAAAATGAATTATTTTATTTAAAACACTAAAATTTTCGAGCATTAATTTAATATTTTAAAAATATAAATTTGCGTTGTTAAATATTTATGTACTCAATCAATAAATAGAGTTTATTATTAGACTTTTAATCTTACCCGAATCTGTATCAATTCCCCGCGTCGGCACGCGCATTTGAATAAGAATCGCTACACTTCTTTAGGGGAGGTTTTAGCGTTCCAAATAATATATTCAGGGAGGAGAAAATTGGCACGGTGAAAAGCGCGGAAAATTTCCTAGCGAGACGTTGAAACGGAGAGCTTAGAGCACTGGAAAATGTCCCCCCTGCATTCGAGTGTAGGAAATTTAATGCGGGAGCTTTTCTCAGATTTGACAGCGGAAAACATTAATTAAGAGGCCACTTGTGAAGGACAGGCGGAAAATTCTCCCGCCCCGGCGCAGCGGCCCTAAATCTCGTTCGATATTTTTTCCGCTTCGACATTTTTTAATAAAAACACCGACGCTAGCGACGTTTTATGACATATCATATTTTCGCCTTATCAAAAAGTGATTGATGATTGGGGAGGGTCGAAGCTCGGCCGGGCATGAATGCATATTGATATTCGGTGGTCGTATAGACATTTTTTATCAAACAAATATCATATTTAGAGCCCTTTTTTCTTCCATCTGTCATTTTTTATATATATAATATATTTATTTATATGAAACCCTAAATTTAACTTTTAAGTCAATCTTCCCTGGTGATTCAGGGTGGAAATAAACTATTTGCTAATATCTAATAAAGACTTTGTTATAACATATCTGTGTAATGGTGGTTCAAATATCCGGCCGTATCTTTTGTATTTGGCACCGACCTTCTTAGCTTTCTTCGCGTTTTTTACAAGTGCTTTGAAACTGTCAATATCCATTGATAATAAATGTCCGCTCATATAGTCATTGTTCAATATCGTTTGTTTTATATGCAAAGGGCACAAATAAATTAATTGGTATTATTAAATCAACTACATCAACAAAAATGTTAAAAAAAAAACAGATAACAGTTCTGGAATCTGACCATAATTTTCTTTGTTAATCAAATTTAATACCAGCAAAATAATCCATAAAGTAATCCAAAACTTTATGGGTCGGCCCTCTCTAGTTGGAAAATTGATGATGAAAGAAACCCACAATAAATGCAATGTAATATTATTGCCAAGATGCAAAGATATATCCATGCCGATCTCCAGTACAGTGTAATCAGTGCCCAATGCATTATCTCAAAGCTCTTTGTTGATATTATACCCTTTCACTTCCAGGACCTTATGTTCCCGAATCAAAATGTAGGCAACGCCTTATCCGTGTCGCCCGAAGGCACTCTCCACATATCAACTGCCAGGAGGTCTCACGAGGGATTCTTCACATGCTCGGCAGTCAGCGCCGCTGGCAGTGCATCGCACAGGATAATGCTACAAGTGAGAATGCATAATCCATTATAATTAAATTCGTTTTGACTTGCATCACACTATATAATTAATGTTTTTAGGTGCTGACTAAAGAAGATGCTCCCCCACCCATAATTCAATATGGACCTTCGAATCAGACACTTCCATTGAAAAGCAACGCGCAAATAATTTGCACATGTCTTGGTGCCACGACACTCAGGTGGACTAAAGACGGAAAGGACATAATATATGAATCAAATCAACAAGGTGCCAAAATAGGAACGAGCGGAAATTTAGATAAAAGAGTCACAGTGGCTAGCAACGGGACGTTATTCATTGACGGTAATTATTCTTAATAATATAGTGAATAAGATGAATCCGAGTTATTTAACATATTTTTATTCTATAGATCTACACTTGACTGATTCTGGAATGTATGCTTGCAACGCTCAGTCTTCCAGTGGTGTTACAATTGCTCAAGCACGATTAGATGTAGTCGGAGGAATAGGGATAGTTCCTAAGAGAGCTCCTTCTACTGCTTTATTACCGCCGAGGCCTTCACGTCCTGTACCATACAACGCCACGGCTTCTAATGTGACTCTGACCTGGCAAAAACATCCGAGTGTTCTCAGGTATATTTATATAATTAAATCCATCTTCTTTAATTTTTTCAATGGTATAGATTTGAGAGATTTTTTTAACATTGTATTTTATCGCTGAAGCAATTTAAAATGTTTTTATTATCTTTTCTTACAGTTATTCAGTCGAATACTTTAGTTCGACTTTACAAACTGGATGGATTATCGCCGCTATCGGAATCGCCGATGATGTTTATACGGTAAGTTTTTCGTTAGATATCATATTCACTATGTTTTATTATGAATTTAATAACGAACACAAATTATAGATATCGGGACTACAGCCCGAGACACTATATCGTTTTGTACTTCGCTCGTGGAATCAATACGGAGCATCGGCTCCGAGTGATATGACCGAACCTGTCTTGACCAGATCTAGAGATCTTCAACCGATCACCCAATACGAACTCGTAGAAGCAAGAAAGTTTTTAGAATCTGATGTTCTATCGCTGAAAAAAATAGTGCCAATTAGTTCTACGTCATTGAAAGTCATTTGGGATGTAAGTAAATTATTTATTTTTGAATTTTATAAAGCAATTCAATCTAATATGTTTCATTTTATAGTTGCAAACCGATTACGATGAATATTTGGAAGGAATTTACATCCGATACAAGCAATTGGCTAATGAAGTTGAAGTTCAAAAGCAGCGCCACACAACTTCCATCGAGCTACAAAGCGAATCAACTTCAGAATCGATCATTATAGAAAATGCCACAATAAAAAGTAATAATGAAGAGTACCTGGTAGTTGCTGCTAGAAATGGAGGTTCTAGTAGTCACGTATTGCAAGGTTTAAAACCGAACGTTAGATACGACTTCTTCTTGGTGCCTTACTACAAAATGCTGCAAGGAAAACCGTCAAATGCTAAGATTGGGAAGACGTTGGAAGACGGTGAGTTATATTCTATTGTAATTGCTCTTGTGATGTTATTGTAATCAACTTCATATCTTCAAAATCCAACGCCTAATAAATTTAATATATACAATAATAATTAAAATTCCATATTATATACTATAATTTTTAAATACTTGTGGTCTAAGCTCATTAATAGCATATAAAGATGCGATGTAACCATATTTTAAAGTGTTTTTCAGATCACACTTATTATTAACGTCCAATGCATTCCAAATAATAGATCCTCGTTTACTCTGATTGTTCATCATCGTAATGAATTCTATAATTCACAAGGAAATAAATTTTATTTAGCAAAATACTTATAAATAAATATATTTACCTTTTAAATGGCCAACTCGTGGTACAGCGAAACTCATTGTCTTTTTCTCATAATAATCTAAATATTCGTAGACATCTTTCTCAAAATATTCGGACAATTCTTTAAGAACTCGTTGTTTAGTTGATTCTTCATCACAATCTATTATATATAAATTTGCATTATACATTTGATAATCTGATTTTTACTAAATAGTCTGATTTTTTCCTACTTGAGTAATCTGATTTCAAGTGTACGACGAGCTTCAATAAAATTTCTAGATTCGATTTAGCATCTAATTTAATATCATATCCACGCTTAACCTTTCTAAAAAGATATGTTAATGTTTTATTTTATTATTGCTTAAAGAATCGTGATAAAATTATTACCTTATAAATTTTCCAGGTATTATAATATTATCATTAATTTCGGAATTAATATTCCAAAATGATGGTGGATATGTAATCATAATTTTTCTTATGGAGTTGTATTGCATTTCTCTGATTAAACATAGAAAATCATCTTCCAAATCTTCATGGAATTTAATATCTAAAGTTTTCAAAAGAATTGTTATATTATAATAACACTGAAACCACAATTTTTTCGCCAACAGAATAATAATTCAAAGCTCAAAACTCAGCTATAAAATTGTTCAAACGTACTACACTTCTTAGTTTACTTTAATCGATCATAAAAATTAAAATAAAATTGATTTTTCAGTAAAATAAAAGAAATCTAAGTTTTTATTTATTTATGGAGATATAAACATGATGCATTGCATTAAAAGTTTGGTGGTGATTTGAGTAAAATTACAGCAGTGATACACCATTCTGTTTCAAAATGGCGACTATTTAAAAATTTAAATATATCACAATAGCTATATTAAAATAAAATGCTTTTTTCACACATTTTTTAAATATACAATAATTGACCTAATTATTGTTTCAATTTCAACGATAAATTTTCTCGTCTTTGTAGCAAAAATATTTTAAACAGTTTAAATTAATATCACCTTTAATATAGCATGGATGTAGAGCCATTATCAATATTTTACATTGAAATTTCCCACTAGTTTCACTATTTAAAACAAGTTTATCTTTCGAACCATTGATTTCCACTATATTTAAGGGAACGGATGTAAAATTTATATCAAATTCGCACACTTCAATTTTATAGTTATTTTTTAACCATAAAAAACACAATAGTGATATCTACAAAAACAATGTTGAATTATTAAATAATTATATATATTTTTTTGTAATATTCAAATTCACATACTTGATAAGGATTAAGATCACAAATATCTTGAACTAACTTATTTGCGACTATTCTTGATTCTAGAGAAGTAACATACGTTTCAATGTGTTCTTTCATTGTGATATCATCTAATGTGTAACCCAAATTTCTCAAGATATCCAATTCTTGTATCCACGATTCTAATTTGTTGCTAATTCAATAATAGTTTAATGTAAAAAAATACTTTTATTAATACTATTAAACAAACAAACCTTTTAATGAAATCGTTGAAAGTACAGTATCGATCAAAAATACAATCAATGGACGTTCTATTTTGATTCATTTTAGGATTATCAACTGTTTTTAAACCAATAATTTTATTGAATTCCTTTAAATATTTGCTTTCACTTGACTGTAATACGCTAAGTTACTATATGAAATATGAAATATGCAAAGCAATTTTAACTTACATCATAATGATTTAGATAATCTTTTTTTGAAAACTCCATTAATGATTCATTTTTATGGTTCAATGCTCTATTCTCTTTTTTAATTATTTGATTAGGATTTTGATCTATTAGTAATAAACTAACACTGTTACCTAATTTTTCTTTTATACAATGAGCCGCATAGAGACCTTAAAATTTGCTATATATTAATATATTATGTATGTAATATAATATTATGTATAAATACCTGATATTGTTTTTCCTAAAATTATTATATCTACACTATAAAAACTGTCCATTGGACTAAAATTTTGTGTAACATATGAAAATCAACTATGTAATGTTATATAAAAAAACAAAAATCTTATTTATATTATTTTATTTTAGTTCCATCTGCTCCTCCCGATAAAGTTCATATGGGAATGATCAACAACACATCGGCGTTCGTCCGATGGTCGCCTCCGCCCTTAGACCATCAAAATGGCATAATTTTAGGTTATAAGGTAAAGATACTAAAACATACTACAAAATAGTTAGAACATGACATTTATATGGCCAATTTTAACATCAGATTCAGATTAAATCGAATGCAACTGGAAAAATATTAGCTCAGATGTCTCTTAATGCAAGTACTACTTCGGTAGTCATTAATAATCTGAGTATTGGAGGAAGATATGGAGCGAGGGTCGCTGCTGCTTCGTCAAAAGGCACAGGACCGTTTAGTGCTTCAGCGACTCTTCTAATGGATCCTAATTTCATTGTGAATCAACAGATAAAGTAAGTCAATCATTCTTTGATAATTTTATGAACACAAATTGAACCATATTTTTAATTTATTTTATAGATCAGATCCTACACCGAACGGATCCGTATCTCAAATAGTAAGAGAGCCATGGTTTGTGAGTCTTTGCTTGTGTATCGGACTTATCGTTCTTGGAATCTCTGTGGCTATTATATATTTCAAAAGAAGACGCAGCACCGACAAACAATTAGGTCACTTCAATGGTAATTTTGCATTATTTATCTACGATAATAATATTTGAATACACTATTCAATATATTTATTGTTCAGTTCCAGTCGTGAGTGCTTCAGAAATTTGCGGCTTAAACAAAGATTCGTCCTTATGGTTGGAACGCGGTTGGAGAACAAGAGATACGACTCCGAGCAGACTCGATGATAAGGATTGCCAAACTAAACTATTACAAGGTTCATTAGGTATGCTTTATTACCAAAAAACAGACTTGATTCGGTGAAAAAAACTACAATTAGTAAAATTTGTAGGCTTGCAACATCCAACCGCTGATGGCAACAATTCTGAATATGCAGAAGTAAATCTGAGCACTTTTTATCAAGGAAACAACCCGCAAGGCAACGTCAATAGTAAGACTGCTCCGCCCGAACCATACGCTACCACGGCGTTGTGTGTACCGAACCAAGGACCAAGATCATTGGTAAGTTTATTTCTCTATCTATACTTTGTGTCTAATCTTCAATTTTGTTCATTTTCTCTTCCTCATCATATCATTTGACACCGGTATCTAGACATGTTACATTTTTTTCCAATAGGAACCTATGAATTCAGACGATTCATGCGTAAAATCTACCGTTAGTCCATCGTCATCAGATTACACTGACAATGAACTCCTCATTTCTTCTCACCAGCATTCCACTCATCATCTCATACCTGTGGTAAATTAATTTTCTTTCTTCTGTGTTTGTTTTATTTTATTTTTTATTTGTGTTTCTTCCCTTTTTTTCAAACAATCGTTGAGTTTCTTTATCCAATCTTATCTGTGTGTAATGAAGGGTATCGTAAGTATCATTATTTAGATATTGTCAATTAATTAAAGCAATTTATAAAGCTGTTTGGCAACACATTTACTCAGGGACGTCATTTGGGGGGAGGCAGATGGGGCATTTGTCCCTGCGTCATTTGATGAAATAATGAAATTAAAATATTATAAGAACAACCACTGACCAGCCCACTTTTGACCCCCCCCATCCCCTCCCCTGGAAAAAGCTGAAATGATATTCCTGCTTCTAAACCAAAAATTATCGAGTTATCGTACAAAGAAAATAGTTTCTAACAAGTGCAGTTCGTCCTTAAGGGCTGTGGGACTGCTTGATTAACGTATATTCAAACCAAATTTTGGTCAATAGGAGACGCAGAAACAATTATCACTTCTCAGAAGTAAAAAATTCACGTCAAAAGCAATATAATCGTGACGGCGCCATTGCAATGGAAATGCTTGGTACCGAGCATTTTCACTGTGACCTGCTACGGCACGGTTTTACTGCTTTTGACATAGATTTTTGACTTCTGAGAAGGGATAATTGTTTTTTGCGACCTCTTATTGGTCAAAATTTGGTTTCGATATGATTCATTTGATTCTCACTTACTGTTATAAAAAGTCTTAATACGTACGCTAGATAACCGAATGTTTCTACTGTGACGGAGGCGGCACGATTTTAATGCTTTTGACGTGGATTCTAAACAGGGATGTTATTTGAGGGGAGGGTGCAGGTGGGCGAATTTGCCACCCCTTTAATTTGGCCAGAAAAATCCATATCATTTAATGAAATACCATGAATCTTAATAAAAGCGAAACATTAAAAAAATGACCACTGACTGACCAACTTTTGTACCTGCTTTTGCTTGACTTGCTTCAAGAGCAACACACATGACCACGCTCTTCCGCAAATAACGGCTTAGCACGATATTATAATTTATTCATTTATATGCACTTTTGAGTATTAAATTAAGTCAATTACATCCAATAAATGATTCTTTGCTGAAAAAATATAAAGACACTGCTGAAATTTTTGTTGCGAAAATCCTGTTGTTGTGTTATTAAACTCGTTGCTCATCGATGTCTTAATAAACAATAAGTAAGCTGCTTAATAAACTCTGAAACTAGTACATCTAATATTATAGTGGATTATGAAACTCAACGACTCAAATTAACTATTGAATAGATTTTAAT
Organism: Plectrocnemia conspersa; assembly: GCF_051122295.1. Classification (NCBI taxonomy): domain Eukaryota; kingdom Metazoa; phylum Arthropoda; class Insecta; order Trichoptera; family Polycentropodidae; genus Plectrocnemia; species Plectrocnemia conspersa. The sequence continues at coordinate 651,979 of NW_028277165.1, forward strand.
AAATTATTTAATGCTTGCAGAATCGAAATCAAAATCATATCAACGCTCCCACTTATCACGAAAGAATACCTCTCAATCACTACTCTGATCATCTTATCCAACAAACTGCACTTCCGTACGATAATCCAAAAATAGCGCAATACAGACAGCAAGGTTTTCCGTCACAAGAGAGAGGAAACTATTCGCAGCAAAACACGGGAACTTACAACTCGTCCAATTCGGGAAATTATGCGGATATTCAACATTCGGGCGGAGAGTATTCCAATTCGGACAGAGAAAACTTCGCGACACACGAGAATAATTGCTACGAAAGAGGAGTACAACCGAATTTCAACGGTTGCAATCCCAACCTAGGAAACTTCGTTTCTCATCCGAATTTGGAAATGCAAAGAAGCATTTTGGGTCGGGACACCCACAGGAATAACTTTAGCAACCCGAATTTAGAGAGCAGAGTATTCTTCTCTAACAAAAACATTCCGTATCATAACAACTTTGGTAACCATTATTCAGACAGCTCCGTCATTGACGGGAGTAAAGGAAGAGTAGAAATTCAAGATGCCGATGGATATAGAAAAGACGGCAGAAACTGCGGGATAAACCTGAGAGATATATTGCCTTCTCCACCTGAGCAACCGTACGGAAGTTGCGCTGACTATAGGTAAGATTTTTTTATATTTCAATAATTACAATGTATATAATATATTATTATTTTTTAATAGAATGAGGAGCGATCAATTATGCAGTCAAAATCCAAGCGGAAGCATCAACATCAGATCGAATCCGATTCCTTCATCTCCATCAGCAAATAAAAAGCAAACTATGGATCAATCGATGGAAGGAAGTCAAGGAGACAATCAACAGTTCAATTGCCGTTTCAATCCGCCACCATCAAACCAACCGCCACCTGTAAGTTAACTTAACCTCAAACACTCAGTTTTGAGATGATATAAACTCAAAAATATTTTTAGATTCCATCGTTCCCGCACAACTTTCAACCGGGTCTTCCGCATAATCAGATACATTCCAAACAGCATGTTCCTGAAGACATGTTCAGACACCACGGTAATAACACTTTTCAACAACCAAACGACAACTGCCACGAAGAAATTGAATACCAAGATATCTTAGAACCGCAAGACTGTATATCTCAGGTATGTGTTACTTGTTTTAGTTTAACTATAAAGATAAAGATGTATGTTAACTATTTGATTATAATAATTTCAGGATTGTACTTCATCGAATCTCGGAGTCGAAAGTGAAAATTGCTTTAGTTATAACGAATGCGATTGTAGCTGCTCTGGAAGCGATATAACGAGCAGCTGCGGCGGTGGAGATCAAGTTAGTATATATATTTTAAATTAGTATCATGTAGTTATAATATTAATATATTTTCAGTATCCTTGTCCATCACCGGAAATGTGCTCACAACAGAATCCTACTCCAGTGCCATATAAAACCGAGCAGTTTCCTCCTCCGGACGTAGCGTCTCATAACGGATTTTCTTCGCAAAATCCTCAAAACGGCACTAATCCGAATCCTAATGGATTCAAAGCAGGCAGATCTCCAAACCAAACACAAAGGAGGCCATACAGTCCCGATTATTCGACGGACTCGAGCTATTTCGACAACGAGTTTAATAATAGGAATAATAGCGGTGGCGGCAGAGGTAGAAGTCCAGGTTTCGGCTCTGGAAGAGGCAGTAGAGGCAGCGGAAAAAGTCATAGGTCTAGATCGAAGAGCTCGGAGCGCAAGAGCTATTCGTCTTCGAACGAAAAGAAGGGAAATAAATGTACAGGTAAGAAACATATTTTTCAGTAAATCATTACTTTTATTACTATTGTACAATATAAAAGCCTTTACAAGGGCCACAGATGCAAACAAAATTGGTTGTATGCATTATTGTTCGATAATTAAATTTTAGCGATAATGATCAGCAATACAGTAAATGCACGATCGCGATCTGTAGTAGAAGAAAGTTCTTTCAGCTGTGCTTTTTGTATAGGCTTTTATAAGTGATTTTAGAGGATGAGAACAGAAAAAGATATATGACAGTACAATTTCCATATCAATGTGCTTCAGATAATTGTTAATGCTAATAAATTTATATAATTTTATAGATAAAACTAGACAAAATCATCCTTCAAACAACATGCAGATGACAAACTCAAGTTCCAACCACAGCCAAATAGCGACCACTCAAGGATATATCCAAGGAAGTCCTATTACTAAAATGTAATGTAATAAAAAACATTTAGATATAAGTATCTACTCGTAGTAATATTTGTTATCGAATTGTATTCTCAAAAATTGTATTATAATGTAAATAGTTTTTTAATATAATGTATTCTGTGATAAATGATTAACAGAAGTTTGATAAGCAATAATTAGTATGAATTTAAAATCGATTTAGCGAAACTAACTGCAGTATTGCAAACAAATCCTAACGTAATTTTCTCTCTAGTGTATATGAAATAACCTCTTTGTCACTTGTACAGTTAATTATACAGTTATTATTTATGTGTAAAGAAAAGACTTAAGGCTGATATTATCCAACTTTAATGCTTGTAAAGTTGTTTGAGCCAAAACGATAGTTGTCGATTATCGCGATGCGATGATGCCACTCTTATCGCGTTTTCCAGTCATTTTATTTATTTATTGTACATATTTTATAATAGGGATGTCAGAATGCACGATCATTAGTCATTGTTATAATTTGTTTATTATATTAAATACAGCTTTATTGTGAATATTATAATTTTGTTATTTCATATCTTTTCTATGTTAGCTTATCGTTATTAAAATATATTCAAATCAGTTAATAACATGTATTATTAATTATATTTCGCCATAATTAACATAAAACTATTTATTTTTCATTATGTATCATATTTTAAACATATTCGTTAGTCAGGTTATTTGTGAACGTACATATATATTTATATCGAATCAATTCTCAACAAATCGTGACATTTTCTATGGTTTTATGTTAATTCTTCTTGCGGTCTCTGTTTTGAAATTACGATTTCAAAACATAAACTATTGGCTATATATAGATTATCAAATATTTACCATTGTTATAGTGCAATTTTTAATTTGAACGTAGAACGATTTATAAAATTAAAACCTTTTAGTAGTTCACCGGATTTTATATAATACGACTCATTTGAAATCATATCGCAAACTTTTGTAGACGTTATTGCATTTATCGTTTGAAGTAACTGTGTAAAAATAGGCGTAAGTTTTTTTTATACGTTTATAAAAATATTTTATCCCGGGATGTTTGTAAATTTGCGTAATGTGCAAATAGTTGAAATCGAAAAATGATGTAAAACGATTAAAACATATCGAAGAATTAAACGTGATGTTGATCTAGTGAATGTGTGTTTCATTTTTAATCATGTCCAAATCCTTCTTATTCTAAATCTAAAAGTATAATATGAAATTGTACACGAGTGAAATTGTTTTTTGGAACAGCAAACACTGTCATGCAGACTTTTGAAACTTTAATTACCGCAACAAAAACTAAGTCACAAGGAATTATTCTTTTTTTAATGATCTTTTAGACAGACGTCAAACTCTTTTGTCATTATCGGATGGTTGCCATCCAAATGGCCACTCGTAACATATACACTTGTTTCATTTAGGGGATTGTACAAGAGCGGGACTTAACAATACACCATTGCTCTAAAATTACTTATAAAAGACTTGACCAGGAACTAGGAGAGCACCTCTTGACTCGGCTGATCACGAGCAACCAGAGACTAGAGAGACTCGCCACCTTTTTTGCACATTACTCTACATAGAAGTTTCGATTATGGATTAGCCTGGAATCTTCTTCATTTAATACAGCCGCCCGATACTGACACATGCATTTAATCATAATTAACCTTTTGAGTAGTTAATTGATACACATATGATAATTTATAATTATACACTTGGGAGTGAATTTTTAACGTATTTTTCTATAATCATTTCTGTTGTTATTTATTTATTATATTTTTCATTTATAGTAAATTATAGAAAAAAAATAGTGATTCTCAACGTTTTACTACTTTGATTTATTTTACATATTTTTATATTATTCGGCTTTTATGGATTTTTAAATTTTTTATTCAGGGGCTCTTAATATATTTTCTTTAAATTAATATAAAATAATTTGTATGTTAATTTATATTTAACTCTTTAATTTATTGGTATTATTTAATATAGAAATCGTTCACCAAATCAAATTAAAATATTTTATATACTTCATGTAATTTCTTCAGTTATATATGTAAATATAATATTATATATAACTATCGACCACTATACATGTCAAAGGGTTTATAAATAAATCCAGAAAAGATTTTTGAGATATTTCTATATTAGGGGATTTAGTTATTATATTTTCTATATCCAAATACCGCTTTATTAAGAACTTTGTGTTCTCGTAGAAAGTTATACATTACCGAGCATTTCTTCAATTACTGAAGGATACAATTCTCTAGTGTAGACAATCCATATTTTCTTAAGAATTTCCAGTATTGGTTTACAAAATATCCTCGAGAAACTTCTCTTGTCGGTTTCAGTGAGAACCCTTATATTACAATATTCATTCAGCTTCTTAATACGCAGTCATTGCTGATCTGCCTTATTCGAATTCATATCATTTAATTTTAGTATCGTTGTCCTATTTTTTATTATATTATTGTTATTTTTTTACTATTGTGAAGCATTAGGATAATCTGTTAAGTCATTGTGGTATCATTGCTGTTTTGAACAGGCTTAACATGAAATTGACTTCTTGAAGTATAGCTCACTTTATATAGAAACGTGGAAAAAATATATTATATTTACGCTTCTATATTTGTAGTTATCGGCGGGTCCGGTTGACGATCTGTGGTAGGACGTTTGTACAGTGAACTGTACAAAGTGGCCCTTATAAAATCTTCCGGTATGTTCTTGACGCGTGTTGACTGGGATCCTTCGACAGTCGTCGATATTAATCCTCGAGCACGTGTCCTGGAGATGGTTGCTCAGACAGGAGGCGAAGTGTAGAATCCGAGTAGTCAAGTTGAGCGGCGAGTGTAGTCCAGTGAGTTGCTGAGTCAGAAGTCCAGAGTCGAATGTTTGTGAGCTTTTTGGCACCGCCTTATAATCCCGGTCAGGTGCGCAACAGTAGCTTGCGGTGGCGGGGGTGTGGTGTAGTTATACAACGCCGCTTAGTTCCGGTGCACGGCTCAGCGGGACTTCACTTTCACTTATGCTGCGTCACGGACGGTCGTCTCGGGATCCCCATCCCCACTCCGCGCGTAGCTCGCGGTGGCGGGGATGCGGTGTTATGGTATGACGCCGCTTAGTTCGGATGCATGGCTCAGCGGAACTTCACTTTCACTTACGCTGCGTCACGGACGGTCGTCTCGGGGTCCCCATACCAATAATGCATATTTTGTCTATTACAAATAAAGCAATGTTCTTCATAGATTTTATTACAAAAAAAAATATATATATATATTTTTTTACACATGTCTATATATACATACATACATAAGATTATATACAAATTAATTCTAATATAATTTTGTTTAAAAAAAATATTTTTTTAATAACAGTTATAAAATATGTTAATAGATGCTCTTTAATTAATTATTTATGAGTTGATTTGTTTAGAAAATATAAAAAATATTACTTTAGCGTATAAAAGTATTAAAAGAAGGCTCTTTGTGATTATTTAGCTATTTAGTAGTTCGGTGGATTGTTATCTTTTATCAATTAGCATTGTTTCAATAGAACTTAATTAATTTAAACAATATATCTTACGAAATAATACTCTGTTTATGCAATAGCAATCACAAAGTTTGAAAAGGGTCATCGTCTTTCAAGTTTTTATAAGGATTGCCGTCGTTTACTAGCCTTGCCAGATCTTTAGCGTCGTAACCGATTAACTGTTTCAAATCGCACACGAATCTATAGACAAACCTAAGAAAAGAAGCAGTTGATATTAAATCAAAAACAATATACAATATAACGGTCCAAAATATAAAATACCGTCTATTGTGAACTTTTGCTATCATATCGCCGTCGTAATAATACCGTAAAGCCCTAGATAATTTCTCGTAATTCATAGTCGGTTTATGTTTACGTAGACCCCAAAGCTTCGCCACTTTCTCCGGTTCTTGTAACTTAAACTCGCCATCGCTTCCTATAAAGATTGATAAGCGAAGCTTACACTGTTAACATGTTTTCAATATTCATTTTACTCACCGATCCAACGTATCACGTCCGTATGTTCGGTGCTCGTCAATAACTCTAATAAAAACTGCCACAATTGTATCTGGCCGTTAGTACCCGTCCTAGAGTAGAGGCCCGTGTAGTACGGAAGCATTTTACTCTCCATTACGATCTGTTGCTGTAATTTTACAGATTGTTGTTGATGGAAGTTTAAATACATCAATACATAAATTGGTAATGGGCTGATCATTAAATCTTTACAGTAGGTAGGTCGTATTTTTAATTCAATATAATATTAAAGATGACATTCTAAGAAGAATAACAATGAATAAAATTTAAGTATCACAATTATATGTATTTTTAAACCATAAAAAGACAAATAATAGACTCGTTAAACCCATAAGACTTAAGATATGCTATAGAATTGCTGTCTCATTTTCTGAATATTGTCAGTTAAATTACAAATAAACCTTTTGCTTTAACTGGTTTATAATTGCATTTTTAGTTTAAGTTTCTTTTTTTAAATTAACTTGTTTTATACGATTTATTGTTATCAGTGCTTTTTATTTATATTTTTATGAAGAAATACATTTTTTGAAACATTTATTGTAATTTTTTTAGACAATAAAAAAAGGGATTTTGGAACCGTTTTGCTCTTTTATTTGTTTTAGAGATTTTTTAAAAAGATATAAATATTTTTTTTTAGTAAAATCGCTACAAAATAATATTTTATATTATTATATTATTACTGTAGCAATTTACAATTATCAAATTGCACAGTCAGAAACTCAACTAAAATAAGTACAAAAGTAAAATGTTTATCTATCAATTAAACCTTTATTGAAAAAAAGTAAATTTTACATATAAATTGAGTTTCTGAACTAATAGATTTATGACCCTGAGTTTTTGCGGCGTATCAAACAAAAGAGCAGTTATGCATATCTATGTGGATGTTAGATATACATACGTGTATAAAAAAATATTTTTTTTAAAAGAGTAAAATGATATTTTTTTAATTAAAATTTTTAGAAAAAAAAATAATCAAACACAAAATTATATTTTTTGTATCGGTTTTTGTAGCAAAAATTTCCTTTTTTACACTTTTACAATTATAGTGCACAGCTCTAGACACAAATGTAGTCAATACAAATAACACTAAACATCTTAGTATGTTTCATAAACCACAATAAAAATGATTTTGGCAAAGAAAAAAGTTGAAAAACAATGTTGAAACTTTAGAAAACAATGTGCAATTTTACATATAAATTGAATAATCTTATCTTTATGGCAAAAGTTAAATTTTAAAAAGCTGATTTTTTTATTTAACGTTTTTGGTATGTCGGTGTATACATTATTGAAATCTTTTATGCAAACATGTTTTACGTTTAGTTATTATACATGATTTTTCAATTAGCTGCGGCTTTTAATTGTGTTAATCTTATCTCTGTGATAACAATTTTATACATCGTGTTTTACTGTATTACGGATTTTTATTAAAGACCAAATATTGAACTTTAAAACATTTTTACAGTTTTTTCCAGAAAAAAATAGCAGACTATTTTGAAACAAGATGGTGGACCAGGCTCGTTATGATAAGACATTTAGAAATGTTGGATAGAAATTTGAAAAAACTACAATACTCAAAAAATTAAAAAAAAAAAGATTGATCAAATCCAAAAAACCAAATTCTCATTTAAAAAAAAAATGTTGAAGCAATATTATCATACATACAAGTAATAATGAATTAGCATTGAATTTTAAGCATAAATGGAGTAATCTTATTTTTATAACAAAATTTTTACTAAAATATTTCAAGATAAAAATTTATAAAATTATTTTATTTTTAAATTTTATTATTATTAATTTTTATTTAATATGTTATGGGACATTTTCCTGTTTTTTGAACAGTCTGTATTTTACAACAAAATGGAGTAAAGACTATATTACGAATCAAAATAACAATCGATCATAAAAAGCAAAAAATTTTACAAATTTAAAAAAAATTTAAAGAATGTCTCGAAAAAATGTCTAAATATACCAAATTCTTTGATCACATTACCATAACAGAAAAAGTGAGTATACTATATACTAACCGAGAGCTTTGCTTTTTTTCTGTTGACCGGCATTATTTCATCTTCCGGCAATTCTATCGAATCGTCGCTTGGCTTTTGATTTTCGTCGTTTTGAATCACAGCTATGAACTTACACTTTCTCAGCAGTTCTAAATGCGTCCAAAACAGAGATATCGGATCCGACGGACATTTTGCCCTAAAATTATTGTTCATCACAAATGAAGCTCGCAATGAATATCACGCCAAGAAAATAAACGATTACCTGAACTGTTCTATCGTCAAAGAGCACAACTCTTCGCCGGTTATGCACCAATCGCTCAGCTTGATTCCGGTGAGATTAAAATGTCTAACGGCCCATTGAATCCAATATTTAACTTGCGGAATAGTCCTTTACGATTGAATACGTTAATAAAACCATTAAGAGTTAATCTAATTTATAAAATGACGTGTACCAAGAGCGAGGATCTTCGGGGATACCCAAACGCCGCTGATCGGCCGCAAACTGAGCGTCCACCGTCCATTTGACACAATTTGACATTTTTTTGTCGGAAGATTCGGCTTCGGTATTTTTTGATACTTTTGTTAATAAATTATTTAAAACTTCCGCGTTGTCTGAAATGAACGGTTTTAATAACGCGTTTTATAGACTCGTTTATAAGCGTATAAACTAACCTAAGCCTATCGGTATGGTGTTGCTGGTGGAACCGTCGTCGTCGTCTAATGAATTTTCATCATACGGTGCGACGTCTTCGACGTGTTCTTCTTCGGGAGGTTTTAAAATATCTACTATATTTATTCTTTTCATCAACGGTTTGATATGTATGTTGAATTGCACCGGTCCCTCTCCGCGGATGCATTGGTCTGCTAAATTTTTGTGGCTCTCGAGCTGTAACATTTTTCAGCTACAACATGTAAAATTAAAAATACGACAAATTAATAATTAAATTTTTACCTTCTTAGAATCCTGCAACCAAAATTCGTAATCGTCCAAACAAATACTTATTCTATCCTCCAACATTCTCAATAACTGGGATAATCTCGTTCGAATGTCCATCGTCTGCGATATAATAATACCTAAATACGAAAAGCGATCGTCAGTCGCAACAAATAATTAGTAAAACGGCGAAAATCCATACCTTCGGGTCCGTAAAGATTGGTCGATTCGTTTAAGCCGTGATCGCCGACTCCAGCCGACACTTCCGAAAACACTTCTTGCAGTCCTTCGTTTTGCGATTGGAGACTTTGCATCAGCGCTAATCGGACCCAACGATTATATGAGCTACGGTCTAACTGACATAATATCTAAACATAAACATAATTCTTACACAAATCTGAATCGGCGTCGAACTGCGATATCATACAGTTAGATTCGTCCTCGTTGAGACTCTCGTTGGCGTCCGAATGGTCTTCGGACTCCAGATGGCAGACGGTCACTTGAAAGTCTTTCGGGTCGAGTATTTCCATCTTTACGCGGTTGCGGTTGGGATTGCTTTTCATCTGGCCGAAAGACAAATGAACATCAAATATCGCCTAAGTTGGTATCGGTGTGTAAAGATGTATTTACCGCCTTAAATTAACGCCATTAGAATGACATTTCGGCTTTGACGTTTGTATCAAAATGGCGACGACAAACAGCGACCAGTGTTGCAACTCTAAAAAACTCGCGTTACCTACCTACCTACAATATATAAACATGCAAAAATTTATATTCATAAATATCGCTTTAAGTATTCATAATTGAGGTAATTAATTGAAACTCAATTACTGAAAATACAAAAAATCAGGAACTAAAATGGAGGCCCGGTCAGTAACTTTTTATTTAGAGAAAGAGAGAGAGAGAGGGATAAGAGCGGCATCGTCGAGATCATTGCCAATGATTACAAATCATTTTAACATTAATTAATAAAATAGTATGTATACACAAAAATAGATTTTTGACTTCTGAGAAGTGATAATTGATTTTTACGCTCTTCTATTAGTCAAAATTCGGTATACATATATTCTTCATTCGATTCTCACGTATTGCAAGTTGTTATTTATTTTAAAAACAATTAGATTACCCGAAATATGGATATTAGGCAAAAGGATCACAACGACTGTAAAATAAACAATAGTATTTTTAAAATATTTTCCATGTTTTAAATTAAGTCGTCTACCATTTGTATTAAGTGACAGCAGTTTCAGATGAAATTGGAGATAACAAACACAAACAATAAAAATGGTTGAGTATGACTGAGGTAGACTCGAAGTGAAAATTTGCAACATCTTACAATATTTCCTATTGTAGGTACGAAAAACGTCGAAGGTATACCATAAGTATTAAGATCGCATGTCACGCAGTTATTTGAGTTCTAGCTTTAACTTAATATATTTCCCAGTACTTTTATTTTGGAAGCCCTGTGATACGTTTCTTTGTCATCTCACAGAAGCGTTTATATAATTAAACACTTCTGGAAATTGCTCAAAGGCATCGTAGACAATCCTTCGGTGCTCGAGCAGCTTCAAACGTGGGCTCAAGAATGTGGTTATAGTTCTCGGTCGCGTCCACTGTTCTCGCCTGTAGTCTAGAACTGGAACACTTGCCAACTATTCTCTGGCAAAGGCCGTTCGTCCGCCCAATACTGTGCATAGAGATATTGACATTTTCTTGTGCACATATGGAGTTTTGGTTCAATTCGTGTGGGACAATTTTGTTTTTATTTTGTTTAAGTTCTTTTATTTTGTTCTTTTATTTTGTTTTCATGTTTTTACTTATATGTATGTGTGTGTGCGTATATGAATTTGTATTTATATATATTTTAAAAATTGTAATATATTTAATACTTTTGGCAATCATCAGGTCATGATGATCATAATTTAAAAAAAAATTACAAAGAGCTCAGACGTAACAAAAGTTAAATCAGAATAATTATATTTTAATTAAACTATTCTCAAATTAAACCTAAGTGATAATAATAGCTTGTGTTTCAACATTTACTATACTTCTCTCACACCTGAACGAAAAACGAAGATGGTATACTTATTAAGATTGCACACCGCACGGAGCATACATGTAAATATTCCATTATTTTCACAGCTATATATCACGTATCAAACAAATACATTGACATTATTTAATTTTAATAACTTTATTGATAAGATTAATTTATTTACACAGGTGAATATATAATACATTAAAAAAAGTTATTGAAAATACTAACAATAAAATTTTATTTTAGATTTTACACATATGAAACAATCACAGTATGTTAAAAACGTCCTAAATATAAACATTAAATATCGATAGTGAAAATTTAAAACACACGTATCAACTAAATAATTTCACTGTTCAATAAACAAAACTGCAATAAAAATAGAGTAAATATAAATATAAATAAATGCACATTTTATTTTATATTTAATTTCATTCTCTTAGATTACTTATATGAAAAGGTTTACAACAAAAATCACATTACTTATCGAGTAACAGGGCATGACATAATTAGAGCGTCTTGGCACTGCGTTTGTGAAAATTTGAAACTCGCGTCGAATACTCGTCGAAAATCACATGAAATTTACAACATTTAGCTATATTTATATAATACAATAATAAAAAAGCACACGGAGCTCAATGATGATGTCCGGCGGAAAGCAACAACGGCAGGAAAGTACCTATGACTAACATTACGAACTCGGAGCCCTTCAGAGACGCTTTGGCGTGATGAGCTATGGGCGGTTGACCCTCGGAAGTGGGCAAAGAGTGCCAATGTTGGTTTTCTTGCATCAGCTCGGGCAGCACGTGAACTGTGGCAACGTAAAGGAATGTACCGGCGGAGAACAACATCACTATACCTACAACGATAAAAATGAATAAGGTATTTTTATTTTTTTATTAATGGATTTATTGTTAACCTGTTGCGTTGACTGAACTCAGAGTCTCTTTTCCTTCTTGTCCGATTCCGAAATAAGTGAGGATCGTTAAAAGCGGAGCAGCACACGAAAACACTAATAAGTACTTCCTTATTCTATTTCTGTAACATAATAAGATATAAATATTAGGTATTTCGCTTATCAAAATAAAAATAACCGTAGCTAATCGTCGATTATGAACGGCTATAAAATTTCAACGTTTAATAATTATTTTTACCGTTCTATTCCCTTATGCATTAGGAAGGTCACGAGGCCGAAAGCGGCCGGGGCTTTGTGTAACATTATTGCTAAGAATACGATTATTTCAACGTCAGCGTGAGATGTGGTCGCCGCCGCGCCCAACGCGATACCGTCGGCTGTAATGCAAATCAACGGTCAAATTAAACAGCAAGTCATAATAGAGCCTCGCAAACGTTACCTGCAGCGTGAACGACTAAACCTATCATCGCCGTTATATTATTTTCACCTAATATATCGTTCATGTTGGAAGATATCTGATCGACCAACAGCATAAACACGAAACCTGCAATAACGATAGAATAAAAACGAGCGTTTACAGTGGACGTTGTATTTATACAATTACCTAAAACTAATGCTATTCCGATTACGGTGTGAAGATTCGAGTGAGCGGACTCTTCGGTGTGATTGTGAACGGCGGCCGACGAGCTGACGGTGGCTTGGTGCGGCTCCGGTAATAGTGCATTTATACCTTCGGGGATTACGACAGCCAAAGCGGTGCCAACGAGGAGACCGGCTCCTAATACTGTTACTTTTTTTAATTTCTCCTGTAATATATAACAAAATTAGTGAATTAGTGAACTAGGTGAAAGGTGCAGTGTAGATTACCGGTTTGAAAGATAGAAAGTAGGCGTACCTCGGACATGGAGACGTTGAGGGGTATGCTGCCGGATAGGTAGGAGCCCCCCAGCATGACCGCAGCCAGCAGGAGCAAAACGGCAGTCTCTTCCATGTCGACTACAGCTCACGTCATGCCGTCCCCGACTGACAACTCGACAATGTTGTGTTTGAGACACGTTGGCCGTAACGCGGCGTTTCGCGTCCATACAAATCTGTACTGATAAAATCGCATCTTATTTTATTTATTATAATTAAAATAAAAACCGAACCAATATTTCATATATTCATTCTAAAAAATATTTTCATTTATCATCAGCTGAATGATGTTGATTTCTGAGCAACGATTAAATAAAGACAGCGGCAAACTTCAAATTTTGCCCCCTCTTCCATTAAAAAAACTTATTTTTTCAATACTTTTGTTTTATTATTTAGTTTATGTATATATTATACATTAATTAAAATATCTTCATTGACTAACGATCTGCCCGGTGTCATTTTTGAATAAATATAGACCAATAATTCGACCAGGCCCTAGACACAAAACAGTGACATTTTGTTTATGTAATGGCGTTACAATAATGGCTTGTGGATTATCTTCACTCCAAATGCGGCAATTTTGCTTATTGACGTAGCCATTCAACCAAAAATAAGCATCATAGCTGAACGAAATGTTCTGGTGAAAATGAGGAGCAAGAGCAATCTCGTTTTCGGCCCGTTCACCGAACGTACAACGCACAAGAAAGTCTAGCGGCTTCAATTCTTGAACGAGCTGGATCTTGTAAGTCCGTAAACCAAGATCTATCCGCAAAATTTTCCATAAAATGGATGGACACGGCTCAAGTTGCTGTGCACGATGGCGAATCGACTCATTCGGGTCCTCCTCAATACTACGCTCTACAGCAAAAACAACTTACGACGTCTCTGCGGATGTGTATTATCAATTAGAGTATGCGTGGTGCGAAAACAATTCATGATTATTCGAACTACTATTGACGGAATGGAGGGAAAAAGTAAGTATGTCGAGTTGTCCCAAGACTAGAATTTATTATATGCCCTGTGTCCAATGTTCAAATTGGAGAGCTCAAGTAGAAGTTATTCGCGTGTTGTCGAAAGCAAGTCTCAAACGATAATTATTAATTTGAGCGCTGTGTATCCGATTTAATACACATGGCTAGGAGTGTAATTCGATTAGCTCGTTCACTTGCTAAACTTTTGTGATCGTTGCATTGTAGTTTAAACATCTTTAAAACCATCGTTAAAATTTTACGATCCGTTTTTTTAACCCAAAGTACTGTTATTTGTTATACGATAATGTTGAATGATATTAACTTGTAGGAAGTCTCGAATGAATATGTTGCGACCTCTCCCTTTTGGAGATGGCCGTCTTTTCTTCTCGAAGGACCACCATCTCTCGACGGAATTAAACACCTCTAACCATAGAAATGCTTTATTATCAGAGTTTACATCCTCAGAATCCTTGCTGACGCACGACCATACGCCGTGACAGCTGAGGCGCCTTCGGGTTATTTATACACCAAAAAACCACGCACGGCCATAACACACTTTTATTCGGCCATGCATAAATATATGTAAAATTGTCGGAACATTATATGTGATACTTTTAGTTTATTTCGTCAATTGTCACGTACGGTACGCACTGGCCGATATAAAAATAAATGATAAATGGATTTATGACTCAATTAATGCATAAAAAATGTTGGTTTTACGGTCAATGTGGGATGAAGCAAACTTTAAAACTATATTTACTACGCGATCTATTTAATCGCAAGAAGAAAAATCATAAAATTTTCTTAAAATTAATACATTTATTAAAGAAAATAAAGCGCAATATTTGCCCACGTTTTTTTTTATATATAGAAAAATATTACAATAAAAACCAGAATTAAGTCAATTCCCACCGCAAAATATAATTATCGAATCACGTCACAAGTGAAACAAAAAGTGTAGCGATTGGCGTAATTATCTTATTAGCAACTTACGATTTGTAAACAGACCTCAAAGCTTTTAATTATCAATATTTTATCATTTCGTTTTTGTTAAAAATTTAATATTTTATTAAAAAAAATAAGCGTGCTATAAATTACTTATTTTTTTTAAAGAAAATGTATAATTTCAAGTTATCATTATTATAACAATATAACTTTGCTCTCGCACCGGAAAATTGCTTATTTTATTGGAGATTTTTTTTGATAAAGAAACTCCAATAAAATATTGAAGCTTGAATAATATTGTTCTGTCGTGCTAATACAAATTTAGACTATAATAATAAATAAACCAAATATCTTACTTTACAATTATATTAAGAAAATTATTTACTTGTATGATTTAATATACTATTACCTCTCACCATTTGATATATGTTATATCTATCTTAATCGGGATTTGATATATCTCTTTCGAGATTTGATATGATATCTCAATCAAGATATGACAAGTCATTTTTTTATAAAACGCTGCTGAGAATATTAATCAAAAATAAAATCGTATTTTTTTTTAATAATAGTAGTGGTTTTTAATATACTTATGACAAGAATTTATTTTCCATAGTAAGTTATGTTCTTATACATTTTTTGTTGTAGTAAATTTAAATATTATTACAGTAGTCGTCAAGGTATTTTTTTACGATGAAATTCCTTTTTCAATTTGACTATAAAAAATTAAGTTCACTGTACTTTTTTTTTAACTATTGTTAAATAAATTAGCATAAAATAGCAAAAAAAAGTTTTCGTTGAATTTCAATAAACCTTGATAATAAGATATATTGAATGTTGAAAATATTTTTAAATGTATTATTTTTTCTTATGTATACTATATATATTTTTTATTCTAGTCATCATAATTAAAAATATTGAACAGTATTTAATTTTTACACTATACTCAAAATGTATGTTGTGACTTATCTGCTATTGATTCTAGACATCATAAATAATGTGTACTTAATCATAATATATTTTTTCACTACATGCGTTGATAAGAATTTTGATTATTTCTTGTACGTACAGTTAGTCATTGAATATGCAATTGAAAAAAACACAGAAATTTAAAATATTGAATTGTAATCATTATATATTTACATTAAACCTGATACTAACGCGTAAATGGCATTGTTTTTTGCTGTTACAATACAATTAGTTTTTACTATTGAATTTTAAAGTTTACAATTTGAATGAATCAACAAATCAAGCATTGCTATTTTACAACACGTTTATTTTACAATTTATTAAATGAAACACAAATTGTAATTCACTCATTCCGCGAACGATGACTATGAAAATGATAAAACATTTATAATCATCACCAATTCCTTTTAGTATTTTGGGTGTACAAATATCAATACGCGGATGAATCGTTCGTGCCGTAGCTATATGTCGTCTCGAAGCTCAAACTAACTCCCAGTGGCTCGAGGTGACGACTGAGCTGAACCACAAATCTGACGACTGAAGTGGAAAAACTGCTTGGCTTGATCGCTGATGTTGATCCAATTGCATGGTTGACGTCAACATTGAAAGATCGACCGCCGTACATGTACGGCGATACTCCTCAAAGGGTTAAACAACACAGGTAGTCGTTTTTTTCTCTCAATATACCCGAGTGACTAGTGCGTCTTTATTTTGTTTCGAAATGCGAGACAATAAGACGCTTCTTCTCAACAAAAAAATGCTTTCAGGCATTTAAAATACATTTTTCGGGTGTCTACTATGGCCGAAATTTACAGAATTTTTTGGAACGACCCACTTTTTATTATCGTTTGAAGCTTATCTCAAAAACAGGTGTGCTTCGTACATTTTCGTGAAATTCGTGTTATGTCTAATAAATATTTATTTCAATTAGTTTAATAATTCGATGGCAGTTGATTAATTTCTAGTTATTTATTTTATATACAACTCCGCACAAAACAAACGTTGATACAGATCCGATCTTTATGTACATATATAAAATTTATTCCAAAGATTATTAGTTATTGTATATACAATAAATTCGATAAAAGTTCCATCAATTTTGCTGTATTAATTTAATCGCAACTGATTTGAAAAATTAAAATGACGTCCCTGATCATAAAGTGTGACCTATTGACACTCCTACTTTATACAATTTAAAGAGGTTAACGAATATGAAAGTAATTAATAATTAATTAAACAAATTTTTATTAAATAACATTTTACAGGCAATTAATTGATAAAATGTTTTTTAACAGAAAAACCCGAAAAAATCATACGTTTTTTATGAATTTTAAATTATATAAAAATAGTATTATTGTTGTTACCCATGTGTTATTAATAATTTAACGAGTTTTTTTAAAGAGTAAAAATTGTTAATGACCGGAATTTAGTTTATAGGCTTAATAAATTTACGTTCGGATTCCATGCTAATACACAGCTTCTTAACACTCGCTCTCGGCAGGCTATAATAGAACAGCAACACGGTTTTCGTTCGCGTCGTTCGCACGGTTATAGAGGCGGTGACAATATCCCTTGGTACTATAATATATGTAGGTCTTTTAAATAGCATTTGACAAAGTTTGTCAGAAATCCAATTCATTACCACTTATTCTAGTCATTGGACCGTTTCTTACCAGGCAAAGTATCATACTTTTATTAATTTTACTAGTTTGTTCAAGATATAATAAACCAAACTTTTGATTCGAAATCAGACATTCCATAGAAAATTGTCCTAGAAAAAATAATAGAAAATCATTTGAGATTTTCAAATTGTATTTTTTTAAATCTTCGCCCTAGATTCGGCCCTGGCCTATTAGCACATTCGCTTCGTGCGAAATCGTATAGGAAGTGTTCAAGAGATATCGTTCAGTCTGTCTGAGGCGCTTGCCTCATACAATAGGCAAATGGGCATTGCTTATGAATGAAGCATCACCTACCAAACCTAACGCTGAATTTGGTATATAAAATGAGTAAAAGTATAAAGTAGGCGCTATTTGCCGGCGGCGCTTGTGTTGGAACGGTGCTCCCCTACTTTGCGTCGTCTCGAGAATCTATCAGGTATTTTAAACATTTTCTACCCCATTTTGATTCATTTTGTTTACATCGACTGCCAGGATGCACCGAACGAAGTATAGTCCACTTCGCCAAGAGTAGCGATCACTGTTGACATTTTCCGACTAGATTTGTGTACACAATAAATGCAATCGAGATATACAATGTTTGCTTTATAATTTAATTTTTGTCTCTTCAACTAGTTTTTGCTGACGACTTGACTTTAGAGGTTTTCTAGGAAATCGGTCAATTGCGCACATTGTTTTTTGTTTTGACGCTAATATGTTTATGGTTCTAAAATGTAATATATTATATGTATTCGAAGCCTTATATTTTTTAGCAATAAATCATCTTCTACATAATACATTTAAAAATATGCTTGTGCAAAAAATATAAATTTTTGGTTCAGTGATATTCTAAAATGAATTTATAAACAATATATAAGTATTGCAAATATTATATATTAGGCGTTAAAAACATTTTTTATCGCCATAAGTCAATGAACTTATTTTTTATAAAACCGTTTTATCATTCCAATAAAATGACGCGGCTTATTTAGCTGCGCAGCGCGAAATTTTTGAGTATTTTGCACTTAATCTGCATTCACACAAAAATTTATTGTGTTTGGCCGTGAAGCTATTTTTTAATATATTACAAATCAATTTTTGTACTCAATAATCTTTAATTACAGGAAGCGCAAATTTTTTAAATATTTTCACAAAAACTGCTGTTTTATTTCATGAAAATCTCGAGGCCATTTTTTTAGAATTACTTTTGCTTCTTCTGAGCTGAAAATATCACATTCCAAAAAAAACATCAAAAAATCATTGAGGTAGTATTTTAATATTTATTCAAAATAATATTATTTCTGGCATATTTTTTCTAGATCTAGTTTAATATTTACGTTATTTAAATTGTTAGTTAAACACAAAAATTCTTAAAAAGTAGCAGTGTTATATGAAAATATTATTCAGAAGTTTATATTTAACATCCAATTTCCGGAAACAAAGAGGGGAAAAGGATTTAAAATTAATTCAGTTACATATTAATATTTTAAATAATGCTTTAAAAGCATAAATTTGTTCTTTAATAGCTCCAGTTTCCTAAGTTTTTTTGTCGGATTTCTTTACTTAAATCAAAGAGTCAACTATATATAATTTTTATTTAACTATATAATCAGACTATATTAAATTATTAATATTACTATTATTAGTAAAAATGCCGCAAAACGATCATTTTTAAGTAAAAAATGTTAAAAATTAATTTAATGTTCTTTACTATTTTTTAAAATAAGAATATATTATACTTATTAAAGAAATAAGATTGCTTATAAAATTATTATTACAATAAAAAATAACAACAAGTAAATGTTTTTGGATAATTTTAAAGTAATTTGTTTCTAATTACAAGATATTAAAGAAATGTTTTATAAAACATAAATTATAATATATTTGTATACTAAAATTCCATAAGTTTAAAAAATAGCATATTACCTTTTTTATTAAAAGTTACTGACTGTTTATGACAAAGAATCTGACCATTTGTATATATTAATTTTAGTTAAACAGTCAGTAGCTTATTATATTAAATAAATAATCAGTTGTTTAAGACATAGTAATTATATGAAATAGTAAGTAATTATTAGATTGTTATTTTAATACTTTCAGTTTTTAAAAAAATTATAAAATATTTGTAAATGGAGTTTTAATGAACATTTTTTTTAAATTTACTAACCGTTTATGGCAAAGTAACTAATCATTCTTGTTTATTAACTGATAATATTTATTAAAAATGTCTTTTTTGTATATATTTATTAATATTGTGTTGGTGCATTTATCGAATAATATTTATAAAAATAATATTATTTATTAAAAAAATTATCGATTTACACAAACGAGGAAAAATTTCCGCATTATTTATTTAAAATATGAATAAAATATATTTTTTATTGGATTAGCTATAAAAAATGTAACAAACATTAAAATTAGATCAAACCTTTCAAATAAATATTCGTAAAAATTATAAATGTATTGAAACAAAAGATCTTTATTGGATATAAAAATTTACGGACTACTTATGAAAAAGAATCTGACCATTTTTTTTAACTGACAGGTAATTTTGTTTGATTTTGTCAGTAGTTTTAATAATTGCTTAATTGTTTAACGCTCAGTTAATATTATAAGGCTTGTTTCCGTTAATAAGTAATCTTCTGTTCTTGATTAAACTATATAATATGTGTATATTGAGCTTAACCATATTTAAAAAAAAATTAAATTAGAGCTATTTTTTTATTGATAAATAATTCAAGTAAGCGGTCAGTAGTTTTAAAAAATAGTCAGTAATTAATATTGATTATTTTTATATAATTTATTTTATTTGTTTTAGTATTATCATTATGACCAATTAATTAACCAATTTGAAAAAAATACCAACCGCATATGAAAAATTAACTGAACATTCTTAATTATTAACTGATTAGTTATTTTGTTTACTTTTGCTTAGTAATTAATGAAAGTTGTCAATAGCTTTAATAAAACTAAAAACACGCTTAATTATTCGAATAAATTTATATAAAAAAATAGTTCTGATTGTCGCCAAGACCAATTAATTGCAATAATCAGAGCTTTACTGACTAATTTGAAAAATGAACTAACCATTTTTAATTATCAACTGATTAATAATTTAGTTTTTGATTAACAATTAATAGAAACGGTCTGTAGCTTCAATAAAATATCAGTAAACTATTTTTATTTATATTAAATGTTACGTTTTTAAATAAATTATAATTATTATTATTCGAATATTTTTATTAAAAAATAAATTAGTTTTAATATTATTAATTTGAAAAAATCTAAAACTATATCCAACAATAGTTTAATCAAACAGTGAAGCAAAGAATAGAATACTGCTTAATAAATCAGAAAATCAAGCTGTGCAGCGTAAAATATTATTTTTTTATTCTACGCGTAATTTTCTACTCACAAACGAATGTTATATATATTTTATTTATTTATTTAAAAACATAATAATGGTTGGGCTTATAGTATAAAAAATAATAAATATTAGTTTTAAAATTTTAAATAAATAAAAAAATATTATTTATTTAAGAAAATGATCGAAGTAAGTCAGATATTTTATTTTTAAGGAAGATTCTAATTTAATTTACTGTAAATTAAACAGCGGAGATTTTTTTCAATTTTTTCATATTTAAAATAAAGCAAATAAGCAATCTGTAGAGATAAAAATATAATTTTTTTCACTGACAAACGAGGCTTTTTTATATTTAATAAATAAATCTGTAATATTTATTTATAAAATAAGAATAAAATGCAATAACTGTTAAATAGTAAAAATATTTTTTAAAATGTCAAACCTTTCGAGTAAATAAAAAAGTAGTATTTCTTTAAAAAGTGCATAATAAATATGCTTATATTGCCAGATTCAATAATAAGTCATTTTTATAGCTCGACTTGAATTAATAATAGTATTTTTTATGATAAAATCTGGAACACAGTATCTTTACACAGATTACTTTGTATGACACTGGTGTAAAATACTTATTAAAAATATCTTATAGTATATAAAAATATATATAAAGTTTTAAATAATAAATGCGCTCTTCTTTTTATCGAAAGTGAATATGTATACTTATTAAAAAAAAGAACAAAACCGTCACAACTGTTTTTACTTTCACGCAGTTGGAGAAGCATGACTTAGAAGTATTTTAGAGCAGTATTATTGTGGCGTTCGTCGCTAGCAAACGTATCAAGTTCAACCCTTCTCAGAATCGAGCTAAAATGGATAAAGGTATATTTTAACTTTAATTGAAAAAAGTAAATTTAATAAGATTATTAAAAAAAATAATACCTGTCTTGATATAATGAAATTTAATAAAAAAAAATATTTAATTAGGCATTGGGTAAAAAATGACCTTGAACTTATTAATCTTACACATTGTTTAAAAATTTAGTATTACTTTTTTCTTTACAATTATTCCCACAATGTATGTAAATATATTAAAATATTACTTTTCAATACTTTTATTCAGTAAATAAAATTTATTTATTTATTAAATCTATATAATACACATTTATAATTGATTTAAGCTAATGAGTCGAGATTGTTACGTTGAATACTTTAACTACGCAACTACTACAAATATATTTATAATAATCGATTCTGAATAATCGTTTTTTGTAAATAATATATTCATTTAAATGTATATATTTTATAAATAGTATACATATTCTCAGTTGACATATAAGTGCGAAATGCTTGCGCAAATTAGAAACGTATTTTGTTTGTTTATGCAAAACCGTAAATGTAATTTAGACGTAATCGTTAATGACTTATTTTATGGTGTTTACTTTATCGTCAATGGTTTACAAGTACTATAAATAGACAGCTCTATTCAACACATTTCAACAGCAGCTATTAAGGTTGAAGATTCATAGGGAAAAAACGCAGCATGGTTTTCATCTCATATTCAACCTGGATAGCTACTTTATAAATCGATCATTAGAGCATAGCGTCACACGACAGAAAAATATAATGAGACAATCGGTCAGCAAAAAAATGAAATGTTTTCGTATTTGCGTAATACTATTTTTCTTTTTGGATGTTGGAATTCGGCACTTGATAAATGCTCTTTGTACGCGTGAATATATTATTGGGTAATTTTGCAAATTTTATAATATAAGACAAGTATACGAGAAATTACGTACTTTAACTATATACGAAAAGCCATAAGTCATACGTCAATTTATGATTTTAGAGGTCTATTTTTTTGCCATTTTTTTGTATGCATACTTAAAGAGTATACCCAGTAGTTGCACAGATAAAAAACCATAGGCTTTATAATTAAAATCTGATTAGATATATGAATAGATATGGAAACCGAATATAAAATAAAAATAGAACAACGAACTAAGATTTGTTCCAATAAATTATAGTTTCGATCAAAACAATAATTATTTTGACTATATAATTTATGAAAATTATGATAATTATAAACATAACGATCGATCGAATGGTAGAATTTCAATAAACAATCTTCTACTTTCTTCGTTCACTATAAGATATTACAAATTGTAATTTCTTTTTACAGTCGATGAACCGCAAACGTACATTAGTGTTTATTTTTATGTTGGACAGAAATCGGTCTATTAAAAAAGTTGATAAAAAAATCGAGCACGAAATTTGATCGATTATTGAAATATAGAGTGAGTAAGTTTTTTATCATATTTTTTATCTTGATAGCGATAAATATTTAACAAGATCGTATTAACTTTGTCATATAAATTATGAAATGTAATTAAGCCTTTTTAGCTTAATCTCAAACTTTTTTTTTGCTAAAAATCTAATTTTTCACATACAGCCAATTTTATTTTTTAAAAATTAAAACTGAAAAATATTTGCTAAAGTATATTTTTTGATAATATATATATGT
This sequence comes from Plectrocnemia conspersa, assembly GCF_051122295.1. Lineage (NCBI taxonomy): Eukaryota > Metazoa > Arthropoda > Insecta > Trichoptera > Polycentropodidae > Plectrocnemia > Plectrocnemia conspersa. The sequence goes on from NW_028277165.1 coordinate 675,489, forward strand.
ATATAAAAAAACTAAACATAATATAAATACCATATAAATAAGGATATTGCATAAATGTAAAAAAAAAACAGTTGCAAAAAATAAATTTTAATCTTAGTTATATGAAACTGACTATAAAATTATTTTTAAATGAAATATTAAGAGTTTAAAATTAAATTTAAATTTTTTAAATATTAATAGCATAATAAATTTTGCAGATTTTTCTGCAAATAAAATTGATTACATCTAAAAAAGATATGTATAATATATTGAATTTTACTCATATTAAAAGTAATCGTAAAAATAAAAAAAAAACGATTACAACAAAAATCTTCAAATTGAATCAAAATTTATAAACAATCATATAAATTCAATTAAAATATTTAATATGTATTTTATCAAAGCATAATACATATTACATAATAAAATAAATCTTTAGCTAAAAAAAACCTGATGGACAAATTTTTTTTCCAAATAAATCAGGTTATGGAATTGTCATGTCAAAAAATGTTCAATCTCAGTGTTTCATTAACCTACAAAAATATAAAAAAACAACTATAGAAAAAAAATAAGGTAAAACGTATTACATATTAATTTAATAATACAGATGTATTTGAAAATTATTTTTATGTATATTGTTAATGCAAAATTAATATTGCAATTTTTTAAAAATTAAATCAAATTATATAAATTAAGTTTTTAGATAATTTCGTAAAATTTAAATGTAAAATCGACTACAACAAATAAAACACATACATACACAAAAAATGTTGCAATGCAAAAAATCATATTTAAAAGCCTAAAAATATGTTTAAAACAAATTGAAACATAATAAGAGTTTAACTATTGTAAAATCAATAATAAAGATGCAATTAAAAATAAATTTATGTCATCGACAAAAATCACAATAATTTAATGAATCATGCTATTTGATCATTATGTCACAAATAATATTTATTGGTACATCAGTATTGGAAAAATGTAAATTCATAAAATATATATAGTAAAAAGTGGAAATGCTGAAATATTTTAACACAATTTTTTTATTTATGAAAATCATGATTATAATATAACTGTCAAATTTAGCAAAATCAATTAAAAATTGGATTTTTATATAATAAGGCAAAATAAATTTAACATTTGTTTTACAAATAAAATGATATAAAAAAACGCATATAATTTACTATACAAATCAGATTAATGCGTCTTTACGGTTGATAATTGCGTAATCAAGTTTATTCTCAATGTTACACTTAGTCGCAGAAATGTAAAACGATTCAAGCAAAATATGCAAATACATTACGATTTTAATGATAAAAATTTCACTTTTACTTAATTAAAAATTCATAATTATAACGTAGACTCTGATAGTTATCTATAAATGATATAAAACTACGCTACGTATCATAACCTATTATGATAAATTATAAAATTGTAATTATAAACGATTCTTTTGTTTAAGAATTGAAAAATATTTTTTTCTTACCGAAAAATTATATTTTATTGGAATAAAAGAATGATTTAATCGAAATCAATTAAATTTTTAAAATTTAAATAGATTTGTTTTATCTATACTGCAAAAATTTAATCTTGCTTGTAATATTTGTATAGACATCCATATGATTACAATAGTGGACCAAATGCGTCCGTACGTTACGCATATTACATCACGACTTTCCACTCGAAGGTGCGGTGGAAATAATTGGGTAAAAAAGCCTTCTATGTAAATAATAGTTAACTTACGTAACGGTATGTATTTGTATACTGTCCAGTTTTTAGAACTTGTATGGATACGGATGAAGGCAGATGTTTTATTGGGTTCGTCGCTACCCCGCGCGTTCCTATCTAAATACGCGTCGAAATCTCTCATCTCTGACTTGGCGATTTCAACACTTTCCACCTTCCAAATAAAATAATAATCAATAACATTTTTATAAAACAGTGCATATATTGTAATAAAATTAAAAGACTCTCAAAGTTTCAAGTATGTCAAAGTCAAAAAAATACTTTTTTAAAACCATCTTTAAAAAAATTAAAACATTTTTTTAAATTTAAATAATAAATTCAATTTCTATAAGAATATTTTATTACATTCTTATTTAAGAAATCAGTAATTCTTCTACAAATAACAAATGATATGTATATTAATTTTGAATTGCCAGTTATATTTAAAAGATTGATTGATACTATTAGTATATTAATAATTTTAACTAATTCCTGACTATATTGCTTCAAAAATGCATTATTGCTTTTTTAATTTATTTTTTATTCACAATAATGGTTCAATCGTTGTTTATATTGCATTTAAATTAAGGATTGCAAATTTTTCTATTGCAGATATTTTTATAATACACTATTTCTAACTGAAATTATTTTATATATTTCTACTATCTTTCAAAACCTATTATTTTTTTTCACAACCACAAATCTTATTAGAGTAATATAATTCATTCACATATTCATATTGTGATAATTAATCTTCAGTGTCACTATTATAACTATATATTCTATATTTAACTAAAAAAATTACAGTATATTTTTCTGAAAGTTTTTTTAAAAAACTGTACAATTTTTCTGTAAATTAATAAATTACTCTTTCTCGAAAATAATTTTTAATTATAACATAAGAGAAAAAATAAGGCTGTGAATTCGTAAGAAAATCTATCAAATTTAACATTTTTTTTCCTAGAGATAATATAATTAACACGTATATACAATCGTGATAAAAGATAATAACAATGATTCTCAAACTATTTCTAAATAAATACGAATTAAAACCATTAAACAAATTTAAATAAGCATTTGAAGTTAAGACATCTTTGATTATAAAATTAGCAATAGATTAAAATATAAAATAATAAACTGCAACGTGTGCTTCTTTGCAAAAACATTATAAATACTTAAAATGAAGAATTTATGGGCTATAAATGAATATAACCTTACAACAATGTAAGATAAACATAAATTTAGATAAATTTAATTTCTCAATAAGTCTTAACAAATGTTTAAGTAATTTATTTTTATATTATATAACAATATTTTTCAAAAGAATAAACGGTTAATAATATTTTTTAATTTATTATTGCTGAGTAAATAAATCTTCACGCCTGCACCACCTCGCGGTTAAAACTAAGTATAATATATAAAGACTTAACATGTAGTTGAAAATAACACATCTGTTTTACTGCACTTTTGGGTTCGGAGTAGGAGCTCTGCTTATTCCAAGTCGGAAGAAAAGTGTTAGATTTATTTTATGCTCATTTTATGAATAAAGTTAAATACGGTAGTACTTTGTCATAAGGGAAGTCTTACGTCTCTTGAGTCTATTGCCAATGATTAAGGGTGGAACCAGACTCTTTATTATTCTCTAATACACATCTAGAGCCGTATGCGTAATCTACGTAACGGTAGATTCAAAATCGATAAAAAACTTTACACTTATTTAGAATTGATACAGTTAATAGATGTCTCAGATACGTGTTTCTTTCTAATTAATATAATATCTTATTCGATTATATATATATTTGCATCAAATTGGCAAACGTCGTAATCTTAAAGATTGTATATATGCATTGCATTATTTTGCATTTGACACTGATCTTTGCTTTGTTTAAACAGTACGGTATTTATTTAATAGTTAATGGATGTCCACTCAGATACGTAACGTATTGTCTACGTCATCACAACAACTTGTTTTTCGCAGATCACAAATGAATCAATTAATTTTATGAGACTCTTTTAAAAAGTCCTCCGCGACTAATTTTATCACTACAATTACGGTTGCCCCAACAGTTAGTTACAATTATCAGGGTTTTGGTACCGATTTACACCGTCTTCCATCGCATTTAGCATCGACCTTTCAAGACTTTACTCTGTTTGTAATGTCCATAATATAAAAAAACTCGTGTTCTTTTAGAAATCTAAGACACACAAATGAATTAGTTTTATAAAAATCTTTTAGCAGGTATTTTTATTTAGACGCAACAATTATGGATGGTCGCGACATTAAAAAATATATATTTTTATAAACAAAATTTAAGTTTAAACGCATTTAAGTTCTACACCAGCTACCAAAGCTGTAGAGAGTGTTAAAAAAGTTTATAGTTAATATTCATTGATATGGGAAAAATTATATTTAAAGAAGTCAAAAATATTTAATATATACATACATATGTATATTATAATAATATAAAAATTATGATATGTTCTACACAAAATCTTGTAATCTACTCTTTGATGGAATTTTTATCTTGAAAATTTTGCTTGTCTTATAATGAGCGACTGTTCTTTCGTTCCTTTTTGTATTATATAACAAAACATCAATGTTAAAAATTGAAATATTGATAATATCGTCAAATTAATTAGCACAATAATAACCTTGAGGTTTCTTTATGATATTTATAATTATTAATAAAGTATCCATTAATAAAATTTGCATAAAAATATCACTGATTCATTCGTAACAATATAAAACACCTACGCGTTGAAAATTGTGTACGGAACATATTATTGCAAAATGTAGCAAATGAGCAATGTCAATATTTCGTCTACTGTGCACTTTTCACCGTTGTGCAATACAGTTGCTAATCATATTTAAAAGAAAACAAAGATGACGTCAATAAATTTAACGCGAAAACGATGAACAATCGATTAAAAATTAGATCAGTTCCTTCAGAGGTGTCTCACGGGATTGACCTTCTTTGAAACACCGTAGGAACGTTTGTTCTTAACTTTTTTTTTACGTATCTATACATAGTACATATTTCAGAAATGGAGCAAATCATAGAGCAACTCAAAACTCCATTACATCTCCTAACGCCTCGGAAAGTGACAGAGACTCCGATTCAGAAGTTTTACTCTGGACAGAACGTGCTTATCACAGGAGTCACCGGATTTCTAGGAAAATGTAAGTATTATTTACTCTAAATGTATGTTTTAATGAATGGGGTCTTTAACTAAGTATCGTTATTTATAGGTCTTTTAGAAAAATTGCTATTTTCATGTCCAGACATCGGAAATATTTACGTTCTCATGAGAGAAAAACGAGGAAAGGACTCGGGATCTAGATTAGACACTCTTCTAGATTCTCAATTATTTATTCGATTGAAAAACGAGCTGCCACGATACAAAGAGAAGATTAAAATTATCTCAGGCGATTGCACTCAAGAGGGATGCGGAATATCTACTCAAGACAAAGCCGAACTTCTCAGAGAGGTAAACCTATATATGATTTTTTAACAAGGCCCAGTTGCCATTGAGTTTCCAAAAATGTCAAGGTTTTTCAGAAGTATTTTCCCCGTAGGCAAAAATAACCATTCTTTGCCATTAAAATGTTGAGCAATACAAAGTACAAGCTTTTTGGTAAAAATATGTGTTTGCGGAAAGTGTTGTAAAAATCACTTGAATTCGACACACGATGAGGTCACGATGTGCTTGTATAGAATCAATAAATCACGGGAAAACTTGTCATTTATTATTCAAAAGATCATTATGAATTTATAAACGCTATATGTGGTAATTTAAATGTGTAAAAATTTAAAACGTGTAATATTTATTTATAATTGCAGTCAAACAGAAATCATTCAACAATAATCCATTAACTATTTATTTTACTTATACATATAAACAGTTTAAAATGTAATCGTACGATTTGCTAAATAAGTATTGTATATGCTCACTCACTATCGTCACTTAACACGCGAGCGAGCGAAAGGGAAAGTATCTCGCCGTACGCGCCTGCTGACGGAAGTATATTCATGTTTATGCTTATATAACCTCAATAATTGAGCAAACTATAACGCGCCTTTCAATCCTTGATCATTTGATCAATGTCAATGATTCATATTATCTTAATAAATAACGATTATTTGGCACGCGTCTATTTAACAATTGATCAAAATCAATAAAAAAAAATAATTCGTTTGCGCCGAATTACTTCGTATTTGGCACCGATCTTTTAATGGTTTTGTTCATAAAGGTGGTTTAAAACTGTTAATGAACGTTTGTTTACATACGTGTTACTTCATAATAAATGTAAATATGTATTTTGTTTTTTTTAGTTTTAGAAAAAAAAAAAGTCAATGAAATCCATTGTTTTGACATTAAAACACTTTTAAAAAATTATTTTATAAGCTTACAACAGACTAGATAAAACCAAATCTTCCATGAGACTGTAATGATTGGCTAATACGCTGGATTTGTTTATGAGTTCAGTCCTGAACTCAACACCTATGGAGCTCACGCAAAACCAACACAATCAAATTTTTCACAATCAGGATTTAATTATATATATTTTATAAGCACGTATCTATGTGTATAGTAATCAACAATCAATCTTAACAAATGAGTAGTGAATAAAAAAAAAAATTTTTTAGTTAATGTTTAAAAAATATATTATACAATATCTAAACTCCTTATAAGTAATGTAGAGTTTTTTTCCATTGACTCTTTGTTACATTACTATAAAGAACTTATGAATACACGCTCTTTGTTATATAAATTAGTATTATATTCAAACACAGACTAATTTTTACTGTGTACTTGAAAATATTATCTATTTAACACAAAATAAAAAGCATATATATATATTATAAACATCTTTCAGATTAACGTACTTTTCCATGTGGCAGCAACTGTCAGATTCGACGAGCCTCTAAATATAGCGTTAAGCATCAACCTCAGAGCGACACAAGATTTGGTCGAGATGAGCAAAGAGATGAGCAATCTCAAGGTATTATTAATGATCTAAAATATATTTTTAGCAGTATTACTTTTCAATCTTACGTTATAGGCATTCGTTCACGTATCAACTGCATACTGCCACTGCTACAGTCCAAATCTGGGCGAACACTTCTACGAGACTCCGATGGATCCGATGAAACTGCTCAAGTTCGTCGAAACGGCTGATCCTGAGATAATAGATGCTATTGCACCAAAGTTAATAGGGAAATGGCCCAATACATATAGTTTCTCTAAAGGGTTGACTGAAGATTATTTGAGGCAAGGAGGAGTCGGACTACCCATGGGAATCTTCAGACCATCCATAAGTACATAACCGCAAGACGCATCCTTGTCGTACACCCTTTAAGAAAAGATTTGTAATCAATAAAGCACAGTATAGTTCAGACTATGCAGTTTCAAGTTATCTTCTTGTCTTGGGGTTTTCATTATTATGATATTTTATAGAGTTTTAAAAATGCCGTTGTCTTTATAGTTATCTCTGCGTATCAAGAACCACTGCCTAATTGGGCAGACAATTGGTACGGCGTCAATGGGTATGTAACAGCGTGTGGAAGTGGACTTTTAAGGTAATATAATATATATATATAATACTGATTCTAAGGATTTTTTATGATGCGTTGGTTCGTTTTGTGTTTTATAGAGCAACAAGAGTGACAAGAAACGGAGAGGCTAACTTAGTTCCAGTCGATATGTGCACAAACGGTATGATTGCTTCAGCGTGGGACATACACAACAGATTCAAAGATGTGTAAGTTATTTTATTGGTTTAGAGATCTTAAAAAATATAATCACATTGATATTGTACTCCAAATCTGAAGAATGAAAGCAACCTAAACTAGGTTACTGATGAGCAAAAGTAAAATTTAAAAAGACTGGTGGTTAATACTTACGTGTAAATATTCATTATGTCTGATTAACTTACTTAAATGATATAGGTTTACCCCATTGTAAAGCATTGGGCTTACGCCTGTCAGATTACAATAAAGTATTTTTTTTAAATACGATATTCAAAAACAAGATATTAAAATAATAAAAAAATGATTAAATTCCTAATTAAGTGAATAGGATACTTTTAAAAATTAACTTTTTGTACTTTGTGACTTTATAACTATAATATAGAACTCATATAAAATTTGTAAAATATGTTATATTACATCATAATCAATAATAAAAATGTTATTAACCATAAGTTTTAAGTATTTAGCCAAAGAAAAATGATTAAAAAACTTAGCAAAGATACAGTGTGCCATTATATATCACTAGACTTAATTTTATTAAAAATCATTTGTACATTATATCACATTCTAGTTCTATCAATTATAAAATTGTAATAAAACATAAGTTTTAAACGTTTTGTCAAAAGAAAAAAAATTAAAATACGAAAAAGTTTGCCAGAATTTTGGAGAAAAATAACAACGTGAAATTGTATGATAATTATATTATAATATAGATCTCAAAACTTAGTTGTAATGAAATATATTACATTATTTTTTAACATAGACAATTATTTTCTTAAAAAAACATGAAAACTTTAAAAATAAAATTTATAACTAAAAAAGTAAGTCAAGGTAAACTGTCAAACATTAATTCAGTTATTTTATCCTTGTTACAAAAAAATGCAAAATCTCAAAAAAGTGCTATTTATAAAGTTTCAATATTCTTACATAAAAAAATCTTACCACCTAATGAAAACATTTTTTTATTTTTTTTAATACGAATTCATATCTAATTTCTTTCTTGCAGCTTCTGTCGTTCACAGAATCGTTATCCTGATGTTTTTAAACAAAAAAAAATACTAAACCTTTTTAATAATAGTATGAAATTCATATTGCTTGCACATTCACAGGTTAAGCCCGTTAATTGCTAGATGTTATAATCAATTCTCGGTCAGTATTTATAATAAATGGTTCAGGCTAGTACTTATAATAAATGGTCAGTATCGGATTCAAAGCTATTATATAAATCAGGTTTGTTTAACCTTGGCCATTCAAATGAAAGCAACATACCCCTTCTCAGAATAAAGTACTAATATTATTAATAATTAACACATATCAATATGAAGGCTGTTATTGTTTATACACATAGTTTAGGTCTCAAGTTATGTCATGTTAACATATAAGACAACTTGAGAGTAAGTTCCGAATGTAAATTCATTTATACTCCTAATTTGATTACAAGTGTATACTATATACAACTTATTATTTTTGTTTCAGAACTGCAAATCCCGCAACGAAACTGACATCTAAAGACATTCGCATCTACAACTTCGTTCTCTCAGAAAACCCCATAAGATGGGTCGAGTTTTATCTTTACGCCGTCAGGGGTGGAGAGCAAACGCCACCGATAAAAGCTTTGTGGTACAGATGTCTATCCATGAGCAGTAATAAATATATGCACGCAGTCAACAAATTCTTCCTGCATTACATTCCGGCCATTGTCTTTGACACAGTTGCCATATGCTCGGGACAGAAACCCCAGTAAGCTATACATATAACTAATAACACGTAAATATATGTAAAACTCCGCTCCAGCCACATCAATCCGCCATATAAATGCATTGAATTTGCTACGGTACTTCTAAATTATGTAATATTTCAGGATATTCAGCATGTACGCTAGGATACACAAGATGGAACATGTTACGGAATATTTTACCAATCGCCAATGGACTTTTTCTAACCAAAATACACAAAAGTTGATTGGTAAAATGACTGAAGAGGACAAACAACTGTTTGAGTGCGACGTAAAGAAGGTCAACTGGCAAAAGTTTTTGATGTAAGTACGGAAAGAATATATTTTGTAATCCTCATTATCACATACCATTGACAAATACAGAATATTTTGATTCAGAGTTGGCTTTAAGAAAGTAGTTGTCTAGATCATTTTTTTTCTTTAGTCTGTTTTCATTTCTTGTAAAATAAATTGCCTTTTCTCTTTTACTTACGAGACTGCGCTCCACTGACAGTTATTTCTGAATCAAGAGTAGTATTGCTTACAACCAATTCATCTATCGGTTGATAACTCGAAATATATCGAAAAATGACTATGTATCACTAATTAACACATATTAAGCGCATTTGTTTAGCTTCTCCCTTGAAGAAAAATCATCAGATTTTTTTTTCTTTTTCATGTGACCTTAACCCCCTTGGAAAAGCCGTCTTATCAATGCACAAAAGATCTATATAACATTTGAGATTTTACTTCTATGTAGCATACGTTGGCTCGCTACCTCATCTGCGCAATACACCTGTTTATATACAGTAATCTACATAATGTTTGCGGCATTTTTTAAAATAAGTTTTACTAATGAATACTGTTTGGTTGAAATTCCTGACTAAAGAGAGTGACTAAGTACGGCTTAACAATATTATCACTAGCTTCGAAATCGGTCAAATTGGCAACGTCGTCATTTTGTGGAACGCTTTATCTGGTGACACTGCGTTTGGTACCATTTCGTTGGAGATATACACCAACCCTCGCCTTTGTTCAAGTCAGGTCCATGGTTTTTATGCAAGTGCTTTGAAACTGTTTTTTCTAGCCGTCTTTTGCTACTACTTTACCTGCAGCAATTATGGATGATCCCGACATATCGAGTTTTGTTCATAATTTAATTTTATTAATATATAGCAATAATTTATAAAAATTACGTTAAAACCATCTACTGACTGGTGTTAAATCTTGAATCTTTGATCAAACGCTTCGAGGTAATACAAATATTTAGATGGTATTTCGCTTTATTTTTTTCAAAAGCCTTGTTATGGTTAAATATTATACGTTTCAAATAGTTTGACTAAGATTGCACTAAGCTATGGTTTCTTCATTCTTAAAAATACTATGTAAACATGGATTAAATTAAAAAATGTTGTAATGAATAATATTTTATTGATGTTATTATATATAAATTTGTATATTGCAGGTGTTACTTCTTGGGCATCCGGAGGTACCTGTTGAAAGACGACGATTCGACAATACCTGCCGCACAGAAGCGTTACTCAAAGTAAGCATGTCGTGTCTTATATTGTACTGTACATTACAATTGTAA